>NC_060139.1:841716962-842346337 GCF_021461385.2 Schistocerca piceifrons | reverse complement strand
GCAGAGGACATGTAGTCTCTAGTTCAGGACCTCCGTTTCTCTATGGCATATTCTATGGATTGTCCTCAGTCCCTGTTTTTTAGCTGTCTTTCAACCTTTTCATACGAATCACCTGAGCACAAATGACAGCTCTGCCAGTACAGTGTCCTTCCATACTTTGCATATGTGATACTACTGTCATCTGTATATGTGCACATTACTATCCCATGACTTCTGTGACCTCAGTGTAACACATCTGTCATCATTAAAATCTTGAAGACTTGGATTGACTTAAAACTGCAATGTAATTGTACCCTTAGGTGGCGTATATTTTTTGGTTTAGTTTGTATTCTCCAAATGCACCTCATTAAGTCAGTGTGAAAGGGATGTCAATAGTTCATTTCACACAAATTCCTCTTTGGACTGTGGTTCCAGACACTGAACTACTTGGCAAAAAATTCAACACGTCATCAAAGTTTGTCCTTTGTAATGACATTTGGAAAATTTAGATATGTAAAATGAGTCTGTGATTTGAAATAGATTTTAGTGCAGAAAATAGATTTAGCGTGTTCCTCTGAAACACTACAATAGTGCTTTGTCTAGACTTTGAATGTCTAGACTTTGAATGCTTCTCTGTATTCAAAAAATTTGGAATTGTGCCATACAACTGGATTTCAGCAGTGCAACTGTCAAATTGTTAGCTGATGCTATTTCAGAAAAGGGTTGTTACACAGTGACAAAGGCACAAAAGACTTGGACAAAATTTCCATTTAATGTAATATATATATATATACTGAAGCATGTCACATCATTCAAATTTTAGGGGTAATTCTAACAAGTGGTTTCACAATCTTAGAGGAGAATGTGAATGTAAGACTTTAATTTGTTGGAAGGAGTCAGGGGAACTACAATGCATTTAAAAGAAATGGCTTGTACACTTAATTCAACAATACAGCTGTGGGATTGCGATCCCCTATGCTGTCATGACAGCAAAGAATTCAGACATGTCTGCACAACAGGTTGGTGCAGTCCTTCCAAAAGATGTTTGGTGAATATTTGGTGGTGGTAGGAAGAAAAGTGACCTTGTTCTTGTGAAATAAGTTTATGAACTTAAATGACCAGTATTTAAAGAAATAGGTGCAATAATTCTGCTGCTAATGCCCTAGATATCACTTGGGGGATCATGAGGATGAAATAAGATTAGGGCATATGTAGGAGTCACATTTTTATTGCTCAATATGTGAATGAAATAGAACAATCTCGGAAGTCAGTCATTCACTATAAAGTGGCTCGCAGAGTAGATATAAAGATGAAGAAATGCATTGGTTTTTGTAAAAATTCTGATTGTTTAATGTAGATACTGTTGATGTAAACACAACCCTTAAATCTGCAGGGTTCTCCCAAATTATGTAGTGTCACAATGGTTCATCACTATCAGACAAATGTAGTGGTAAAAGTGCACTTAAAAATAAAGCTTCGTACATTTTTGATTTGGAAGAATTTATGCTTGAAATTATCAGTTTTAGATTTCATCTAAGATTGCGATCATGGTTATAAACTTAAGACTGTGTCTAGATTTCAAATAATCAGTACATCCAGTAATATTTTGAACACTTAATTTCCAACAGGTGGAGTATCACCAACACCTGACGACATTGCAATAATCATGTACACAAGTGGCTCAACTGGTGTACCCAAGGGAGTCTTACTGACACACAGAAATATGATGAGCACACTGAAGGCATATTCGGACGCTGTTAAAATTACAGATGCTGATGTGTTTTTAGGTTACCTTCCCCTTGCTCACGTCTTTGAACTTCTTGTTGGTAAGCAAATTTATGCCATATCAATTTTAGTTATTAAAGAAATTGTCATGTTTATTATTATTATTATTATTATTATTTATTTTATTTTTATTTTTTTCCAGAGTCGGTGTGCTTGCTGTGTGGGGTACCTATTGGATACTCGACGCCATTAACAATGATTGACACATCGAGTAAAATCAAAAGAGGAACAAAAGGAGATGCTTCTGTTCTACGGCCAACTTGTTTATCTAGTGTACCTGTAAGTATACTAGTCTTCTACTTGCAGTACACACTAAATATACTAGGAACACAATGTTAAATAAAACTTTTGAATTGATTTCAGCTCATTCTGGATCGTATTTCCAAAGGAATAGGTGACAAAGTTACAAAAAGTGGTGCATTCCAAAGAGCTCTATTTACATTTGCTTTCAACTACAGGAAAACCTGGATGAGAAGAGGTTTTGACACACCTTTGATTAACAGGTACTACATTTTGTCTGGAGTAAATAGGTAGTTTTAACAGTTTTAAAGAGCCTGTAAACCACTTGAATAATAATGCTGTAAAAAAAATTAGTAACAAAGTGCTAGTACATATTGGATATTCAACATTGACAATGTATGTAAAAGTGTTTTTTTGGGGGGGGGGGGGGGGGAGAAAGGCATATACGTGGTTCATCTGAAAACTGGTAAAGTTTCCAGTTTTGTTTGTCTTTTTGATGACAGTGTTAAGTACAGCTAAGTACTGGACCAAAACTTGAAAGGTTTAGAGTTTAATCTTCAGTCACACCTAGAATATTTTGTCACCTATTGTTCCTGTCATCTCTGGCAATTATTTCTGCAAGTAGAGAAAGTTAATGCTTCAGTTGAATTCTTTGTCGGCCTGTGTGTGCCATTACAACTGGCTAGATAAATTTGTTAAAATGTTGAAAAGGGCATACTGCTTCACATGATTTAGTTATCTCACATTTACTAAATGTATTAAAGAACCAGTTATATCAAGAGATAATAGCAGTTAGTGCTGGTCTTTCAGAATATGCAGTTGGGGCTATGCTGTGATCATGCTGGAAACAGTTACTAGTAGCATACTAATAGTGCCTGCCAATTCAGAGCTTGTAGAGGTCTTGGTCTCCAATGTGAAGTAAATTTTACATTAATACTTCAATGCCTCAACTGGAAACAAATCGATCTTGCACATTTTGGACATAAAACAAAAAACTGGGAAACACTGTGGGATTGTCACAGAGATAACATATTTTGGGAGTAAAAGCAGTGATATGATGCTATGGTTAGACACTAAAACTCAATCAAGATCCTGGCAGCCAAAGCTCTGTCTTGCAGTTGATTTAGGTTGTTGATGATTTTCATAAATTCCTAAAAGCAAATGCTGGGAAGATTACTTTGAAAGAAGACTACTTCCCAAATGGAGCTTGTTGGATTTGCAATGACCTCAATAATATGTTAAAACAATAATTTCACTTAATTTCATGATAGGTTCCAGTCCAAAAGTGTAGTCCTCAACCATATACACAAATGTTTCACAAGATCCAAAATTCCTCCATTTTGCTAATGAATTTGTTATAACCTGTCAGGTGATCTTGGCCTCAAGAAACATGGTACAAGAGATTCCTCGTGTGGAATGCTGTATATTGGCCTATTGTCTGTCCAAGACCATTTTGATGAACACTATCATCTAAATCAGATTCAACGAGATAAATCTGCAGTAGGTGACTAAACAAGGATTAAATTTGCAGTCTTGTCTTTCTGGGGGTGTGATAAGAAAGGCATGTTTGCTCAGTGAATAACTTTAAAAAGGCACTCAGGGTTGGTTATGTCCAGCCTGGAACCATGCCCACCACTGGATATAGAGGAAAAATAGATTAGGATGAAAATTAAACAGCAACATGTTGAGAGCTATCTAAGAATTTTTGTTTGGATCCTAGCCAGTGATACTCAATGACAGTAGCAGCACAGGTAATCTGGTGCCTGTACAAAAGGCCAGTTTTGCTCTTGGTAATATATTCAGAGTCTCAGCTGTGTGCAAGCAACTCTGTTGCACATATTCAACTTTCAAATGGGGTCTCCATAACAGACTAGCTGTGTGGACACTGACAGTTGCTACTTTCCAGCAATAACAGCTGTAACCACCTGATACCACATAGTTGCCTTGAAATATTGTGGGTACACGAAACAGTTGTGGACCTCAGAGCCTGTCATCTGTCTGAAACACAATGTTGGTAGTACCAGCATCAACTGTTGGTGTGAAAGTTGTCTTTGCTTTGAGCATTTCCTTTCTTGAAAAATGAGTTATCAGGACTTTGTCTTTTCCTTTCACTTCTGGGTCTTTGGTAATGTTACTACTTAATTTGTGATTTGTCCAGTCGCTCTTTCTGCCAAGTTAAATTGCTCTAAAAGCTGTTAATTATCTGAAATGTGTTCTTTACCACCCTTCATTAAGATTTTTGTGCAATTTGTTGGGCAAATAGCTCTCCCACCTTATGCTTGAAAACCCTGCACCAAAATTATGTAAATAGGTGAAATGACACAACAAAATCTGTTAGTAGCAAAAACATATCTGGAGGAAACTACCAATAAATAATCCACCTGTAACATTTGTAATTGGCCTTCCTTGTATGAATTTCACCATCCAGTTAATGCTAACTAACATTATAATAAACATGAATTGGTTAAATGAAAAAATAATGTATCCATCAATGCAAATGCACAATTTAACAATACAAATCACTGTTGTTAAATTGTAAAGCTTCAGTTTCACTTTGAAAAGAAGCTTTGATAGTAGTATAATATCACTCTGAAAAGGATTACTGGTATCTGAAGACTTCTTGGTGAGAAATGCATTTAAAAGGATACATAGTTGCCCACTATTGCTCATTGCTGTGTTAATAAGTGACCATTTACCCATGTAATTCTCACCACAGGAAAAGTATTTACAGGATTGCAAAGGTAATCATAATAGATCTGTTGAAATTTGTACAGTCGCATTAAGTTGTCGACATGCTTGGGTTTTTCAGTTATCCTTTTGAGGAAGATAAAATTACAAAAGGCTCAAAATTCATAGGTTGTAAACCGTGTGTGGCAAATTTACAGAAAAGAGAAATTTTTATGAAATTTTGGGTCTTGACTAATCAGATTCTGCAGAAATTTGAGTCAAAGTAGTATAGACCTTACCAAATCGGCCACTGTTCGATGACTCGGTGTGAAATTGTTACATTATTAATAAATTTCCATAGACTGTTCGCCAAGCATTCAGTTGGTTGTGAATGGTCTCATACTAGTTCTGATAATCAGGAAAAGGTTATGAAATGGATGTTGATAAATATCTTGCAAAAAATTTTGCTACCAAATATAAGTTGGAGCTCACTTTACTATATTTGAATGTATCTGAAATTCTAAATGGTCCACTAAAATGAGTAATAATTTTGTAGAAAATTTATTAGTCAGCTTGGCAGAACCTTAAATTCATGAGAGTTGCCATGCTACAAAAAAGTTGGCTGTTGATTTTACAAATAAACTTTCGTTTGTAGGATGTCAGGAAAGTTTAATAACACTTTATTTCTCAGGTTGGTGTTCAGGAAACCAAGGGAACTACTTGGAGGTAGAGTTCGTATGATAATGAGTGGTGGTGCCCCCCTCTCTCCTGACACTCATGAACTCATAAAAGTTTGCCTGTGTGTGAAAGTCATTCAAGGTTATGGACTTACAGAAACCTGCTCAGCTGCCACAGTTATGGATGGTAAGTTGTAAAACTATCTGAAGTTACCTTTAGCCTGTTAATGTTTGCTGTGCCATTCAAAAGTGTGAATTTTCAGTTAATGTACTTAGTTGCTGTACTAGAAATGTCTGCATGCTCTTAACACTTCATGTGCCAGAAGCTCCCATATAAAGTCATCAACCCAAAGTGATTGTAAGTATTTCATACAAAAAATGAGTGGGCCATATTAAGATGCATGTGTGAACTGGAGTGGTGATCATACTCTTAAAGTGGAAGGGAAAAATAAATTGCCAGATGAATTCCATGTGACAGATGGCCAATTGATGCTTGAATTGTCTAATTTTACATCTTATAAAAAGTGAGTGATTTTCTTAAATATTGACACATTGAAAGAGGAAAATAGGTCCCTCAACATAATGTTACTATTCAAACTCCAATGAGGTATGGAACACCCTGGCTGGAATACAAATGGAAAAACTGTTGAGCAGCAATAGGCCTGGGAGAAGATATAACATTGACGTGTTGCTGTAATGACATGCAGTCATATAAGCTACTTTTAATGTTTCAGATCTCAAACTGTATTCAGAAATAAAATATATTTCTATCTTATGGCTTGTGCTCTTGACATAAAAATCTTGATCAAACTGAAGTTCATGAAGACATATGTTGACTCTGCTAACCCTCATCAATCAATTCAGCAACTAGATTTACATGAGATGCTAAAGATGAATTTTCAAAAGAAATGGTTAATGGTTTCAATCATTCCAGCTGCTCCCCCAATTTCTCTTATTGCCATATTGTTAAAGTTAGTTTCTGCTCTATGCTTAGGTGCTCTAAGCTTGGTTAGTTCTATTTCCACACTAAACGGGTCAGTTTTGAAATTTTCAGTTTAAAACTTTGTGCCAACACTTTACATTATCAAAAATGTTCCAAAATGGAATATCTTGGTTTAAAAATGCCATTTTTCTCTTCCCTTTCAGCATTTCTACCTCTGTTTGTATATCACTATCCACTGTTTTGCAGAGAGAGAACTGACAGAACCCTCCTTCTGTACTAGCTCAAGTATCTATTTTTATCATTGCTTTGATGAGACAAGCATTGGGAAGTGATTCTTGGACTCACTTTAGACCATGGGGGTGAACATTTGTGGGAGATTTTTCACGATGCAAAACTCTTACATTGTAAAGATTTCCACTGCAATTTGACCATGTATGAGAGTTCACAATTAACCCTGTGGCTTCTTTGAAAGAAAATGCAAACTTTTCTGTTACTCCAATTGGGCAGTGGCTTGAGTAACAAAACTAGAAAAAAAGATTCTAGTGATGTCCTTCACAGGTAATAATGTAATAAATCTGACTCTTGTGTTCTCCACAGCTAAATTTATGGTCATTCTACCTCCAAGCACTTTCTACATCTACATGGTTACTCTGCAATTTACACTTAAGTAGCTGTCAGAGGGTTCATCGAACCATTTTCATACTGCTTCTCTACCATTCCACTCTTGAATGGTGCATGGGAAAAAGGAACACCTAAATCTTTCCGTTCGAGCTCTGATTTCTCTTAGCTCATTATGATGATCATTTCTCCCTATTTACGCATTCGGAAGAGAAAGTTGGTGATTGAACTCGGCACAAAGAAAACTGCCTTTGTTTCAGTGACTGCCACCCCGGCTCACATATCATATCAGTGAAACTCTCACCCCTATTGTGCGATAACACGAAACGAGCTGCCCTTCGTACTTTCCCATGTCCTCTGTCAATCCTATCTGGTAAGGGTCCCACACCTGCAGTAATATTCCAGCAGAGGATGGAAAAGTGTAATGTAGGCTGTCTCTTTAGTGTGTGTGTGTGTGTGTGTGTGTGTGTGTGTGTGTGTGTGTGTGTGTGTGTTTTCGCTTCTTCTAAGTGTTCTGCCAACAAAGCATTCTCCTTCACCACAATATTATCTATGTGGTCTTTGCAATTTAAGTTGCTCGTAATTCAAATTCCTAGGTATTTAGTTGAATTGACAGCCCTTAGATTGGTGAGATTTATCAGATTTCCTTTACTACCCATGTGGATGACCTCGCACTTTTCTTTGTTTAGTGCCAATTGCCATTTTTTGCACCATACAGAAATTCTCTCTAGATCATTTTGTGATTGGAATTGATCGTCTGATTTTACTAGATGGTAAATTAGTGTCATCTGCAAAAATCTGAGGGAACTGCTCAGATTATCATCTTTATCATTTATATAAATCAGGAATAGCAGAGGGCCTATGACACTGCCTTGCAGAATGCCAGGTATCACTTGTGTTCTTCTCGATGCTTTACCGGCTATCACTATGTACTGTGACCTCTGAGAGGAAATCATGAATCCAGTCGCACAGCTGGGACGATACTCCATATGCACGCAATTTGATTAATAGTCGCTTTGGATGGACACACACAGTTACTTGAGGTGAGACTAATTCGTGATCATACTGTTTACCACCTATTAAGATCTCTACCATTTTCCATTTGCATGCACTGTACTCTGCCATGAACTTCAATGATTTGCAGAATATGAATACAGATATAGATAGCATTTCATTTAAGGCTCATTTGCCAAGTTGTATACCAGATGCTAGTAGTTTTAATCACTTTACTTTTTATAAAATCTCTTTGTGATGCCAGTTCTCTATAGGCATCCACAGAATCTGAACTGCAAAATTTATCAGCCTGATACATACAGATCATCTAAATTGTTAGTCCTATCTCGCAGCCTTGATGTATAATGGTTGCTACTTAAGATTAAGATTTCTCTTTGTTAAAACCATATGATTACCATTCCAGCCTTCAATCAAGCAAATATGTTTGGTATGCAAATTGGTATGTGGATTACTTAACAGTAAAGTAAGGTTTCTGTAATCACAGCTGTTAGTCTTCAGTATTAATATATAAGCATGAAATTATTTATTCTCTTTGCAGTTCATGATGAAACTACTGGCCGTGTAGGTGGACCAACAACTGTTTGTGATGTGAGACTTACAGACTGGGAAGAAGGACATTACAGGGTGAGAGATAAACCTTATCCCCGAGGAGAAATTCTTATAGGTGGTGACAACATATCACCAGGTTATTACAAAAATCCAGAAAAGACAAAAGAAGACTTCTTTGAAGAAGATGGAAGACGGTGGTTTAAGACTGGTGATATTGGTGAAATCCATGAAGATGGTGTTATAAAAATCATTGGTGAGTTGTGAAACTATTTTACTGTCGGAGACTTTAAAATCTCCAAGAAGTCAGTATTTAAAGACAATACTGCATTGTGACTGTACTAATTGAGTTACTGTATTCCACAATTCCTAAATCTTATTTAAAATGCTGAACCACTGACTTTTATTCTGCAAGCATAGTTTCAAATTACTTAAAATTGTCATGTTAAAATTTTAAATAGCAGTTAAACATAACTGCTGGTACTTATTTTTGGCATGCCAAGCCAGCAGTACTATATAACAGTGGTCTATGTTGTTCTTTCCTTTTAATAATGTGGAAGGCATATGAGAGATGGTATGTGGTAGTTCACACAGTGGCTATAAAATATAAAAAATTCTTTGCATCTGTTGAAAAAATTCATTGTCCTCACTGCCCTATTATTAAAACAGTCCTGTAATACAATTCATATTTTGTTCAGCTTTCATTATATTACAGTGCATTTGTGGTTTATATACATAGTTTATATATTGCATTCAGTTACCTGTAATTTTAATGTAAAAGTGTCAAACTTGGCACACCTCTAACTTGCCATAAAGTATCTTGATAGAATTTGAGCTGACAGATGTGCTTGTAAAATCATATGTCCATTGCAGTTGAGAATCAGTGGTGAAAGTACACACATCACACTCGTACAATTAATTTGCACATACTCAAAAGTAACACATTAATCTATCCACAGATCGCAAAAAGGACTTGGTGAAGCTGCAGATGGGAGAATATATCTCATTGGGGAAAGTAGAATCTGAATTGAAAACCTGCCCTGTTATAGAAAACATTTGTCTGTATGGGGATCCTACAAAGACGTATGCTGTCGCGTTAGTTGTACCTAGCCAGCCTCATCTAGAAGAACTTGCCAAGAAGATTGGAATTAATGACACATTTGAAAATCTTTGTGTAAATCCAGCAGTTGAGAAGGCTGTTCTTCAAGAAATTGCTGAACATGGAAAGAAATGTAAGTTTCCAAAACCATAAAATTGTCATTGTTTTGTGTGGTGGTGAAATGAGTTTAAGATAAAACCTATACTTCAGTAGCTTAAAATTTTTCAATACATCAGTCCAGTGAAATGATAAAACATTTTAACTTGAATTAAACACAACAATAATAACACATTTTCTGTAATGTGCGCACATAAAGGATACATTGACAACCACTAGAGTTTTTAAAAATACATATTTAGTGAGTCATTCATCTTTACTCACTGTATACTTTTTAAAGGGTGTGTAAGAAGTGTCTTAAACACACCCCCAGTACTGTGAGGGTAACAACAAAAGTGTAAATTACTAGGTACATTATGTAATCGCAACAAGAGTTGGAGTTGTCTCATGGGTTGATAAATCAGTTTATTCTTTGATCCAGTGCTGCCCAAACCAGCACAGCATTATGGCTTAACTAAATTTTGAAATAGGGCAAGTGAAAAAAGCATCTTTCCTGTAAGTCTATCATAGTTAAATTTTATCCATATCACATTTGCAGCATTGTAACAAAACTCATCATGCAAAAAAGTTCGAAGTGTTTATGTAATTTTGGGCAACACATCAAACCTGTGGAAGGCAATCTAAAAAAAAGTTTCACTGTGCTTGTTCCTCATCTGGTTCATAGTTTGCTCTCTGCATGTTCAGACTTGACTATGTTGTTATACCAATTTTGTTACTAAAAAACCTAATGTGTTAACATTTTATGTTGAGACTAAAATTCAAAAACAAATTTTACAACAGAATACCATTTTGTAACAAGATACTTTAAAATTGATTTGCAAGATTTTATTTTGGTATGGGAAAGAGGGAGAGTACCTGTAATGGGTGATTGGTTAGTTAAGTTTTGCCAAGTCAGTAATCTTTGTGCATATCTGAACACCTAACACTTAACATTTTTCAGTTCTTTCTCAGATCGGGAATTACATTAATCCAAAAATTGCAGGAGGTTGCTCATATCTTTAGCTTCTTAAAAAGTAAAAGTATTAATCTGTGAATCCTAAGGTTACCAGTTACTGCAAAGTTAAATATTTCAATGTACAGTGAGTTAATACTTGGTGCAAAAATAATAATGAATATTTGTGCGAAAATAATAATGAATATTTGTGCGAAAATAATAATGAATATTTGTGCGAAAATAATAATGAATATTTGTGCGAAAATAATAATGAATATTTGTGCGAAAATAATAATGAATATTTGTGCGAAAATAATAATGAATATTTGTGCGAAAATAATAATGAATATTTGTGCGAAAATAATAATGAATATTTGTGCGAAAATAATAATGAATATTTGTGCGAAAATAATAATGAATATTTGTGCGAAAATAATAATGAATATTTGTGCGAAAATAATAATGAATATTTGTGCGAAAATAATAATGAATATTTGTGCGAAAATAATAATGAATATTTGTGCGAAAATAATAATGAATATTTGTGCGAAAATAATAATGAATATTTGTGCGAAAATAATAATGAATATTTGTGCGAAAATAATAATGAATATTTGTGCGAAAATAATAATGAATATTTGTGCGAAAATAATAATGAATATTTGTGCGAAAATAATAATGAATATTTGTGCGAAAATAATAATGAATATTTGTGCGAAAATAATAATGAATATTTGTGCGAAAATAATAATGAATATTTGTGCGAAAATAATAATGAATATTTGTGCGAAAATAATAATGAATATTTGTTACAGGTAAATTAGAAAAGTTTGAGATGCCAGCCGTTATAAAGCTCTGCACGGAAGTTTGGTCACCTGATATGGGACTGGTGACAGCAGCTTTCAAACTGAAACGCAAGGATATTCAAGAACGATACCAGCACGAAATAAACAGAATGTATGCTTCATGATTGTTGGAGTAATCCAGAAAGGATTTGGAAATTAAAATGCAATGGACTGGAAATGAGCTGGAAGGCTCTTCAGATTGGCTGTGGTTCTAATCATCTAATTGGGGTGGAAGTTAAAGTACAAGAAAGTATAAGTTATTTGAATTTGTAGGAACATTTGACTGTGTGAGAATGACACATTATGTATATTTTTGTTACTGCTGTGTTTAGTGATTAGTGAGTGTATTTATTGCAATTCCTGTTTAGGGCAGTCATTTGTAATTTATATTTTTTGCAAACTTTCAAAACTGAGCAGCTAAGCAGAACTTTCGAAGTGATGTCAAAGTACTGGTTTACATAAATATATTATATAGGCTCAAGAGATCATCTTATTTCATAAATGCTATGCACAGTAATTTTAAGAATTCCATGCAGTGCATGGATGTTGTTTTTTCATGTGCTGTGAATAGGCACCAGTTGACTTATAAACTATGAACATGACATGAAATTATTTAGTATCACATTATACATCACGCAAAGCCTTTTTTGCACTGTTGTGAAATAATGCCCAGATAAGTTTAATTTTGTTAGTGTACTGATGTGAGGAATTGTTACGGATGAAGTGAAAAGAGGCATTTCTGCTTCACATCTTGATCTGAGATCAGTTTGTATTCAAATAATTGAATTCAGCTTTAATTATTACTGTAAACATTTCTGCTGCATTAAAGTACCATGTACAGCAGCAGTACCATCACAGGTCATATATACATTGTTCATATGTAAAATTGTTAAATTGGATAAGGTGCTAAACATTTGTAAACATTCATATTTCCACATTGTAAGATTTCATCAGTCATCGGTGTACCTTGTACACACATTCCTACATAATACTGTATGTGGAAGAGTTGCACTGTGTACATAAATCATGTGGGGCTAAAAGTGGTCAAATGGAGCTGTAAAGATTTTCAGTATGTATAAATCATGTGTACAGATATTTGTATGTGCAATAAATCTAATTTTGCTGTTAAATTATATATTTCCTCAAATCATGGATAAGGTGAGAAACCTGTAGTGTATAATTTAATTGAAGCTTCCCAATATCTGAAGTTCTCAGAACTCCGTCCAATGATATGTAATGGGATGTAAGGAATGGTGTGACTGTAAAATGAGGCTTTAACTGTAGAAGATTCTGATTAGAAACAGTGTAAGTAAATTGTGGTCTTTACATTAACTTGAAGCAGATGCTCCTACAGGTAAACTGAAAATGTGGTCATATAAAACTTATTAATACATGCAACTGTTGTGCATAAGTCTTGCATGCTGAACAACCACAGTTGAAACTGTAATGGCCATGGCTAGTTAAGACTTCACCCAAGAGCTGCATTCCTAATTAATATAGGGAACCACAGTTACTCTTAGAGATGCTTTAGGACAATGAGAATTCAGCAGTTTTTTGAGACTTCAAAGTGAAACATTCAGCCTTAGTTAGTTAAAGATAAATCCTCACTAAAAGGTGGGAGCTGACATTTAATTAGCCTTAACAATTAAGATGAATAATTAATAAACTAAGAAAAGCAATTGTATGAAGACAGATTTGATGATCGCAGCTCTTGAGAGCCACCATTGTCTTCCAACAATGAATGAAGTTAACTGGATCTTTCAAACATTAAATTTGATGTTACCTTATCAGGGATTACATTCGGATTACAGAAAAGTGAAGTTAACGCTACAGAAGTCAATTTGATGTATAAAAGATATTGATTGGTTGGCAAAGTTGAAGGAAGTAACACATCTATGGTAGACTGAAACTGCAAAGAAATGGGATAAGTGTCCAAAACTGAAGCAAGTCCTATAGCATTTTATTCCAGTCACAAGATTGATTTATACTGACCATAAAAATATTGTGCAGATTGATCTGAAACGAAGTGTTACTGTTCAAAATTTGCATTAATTTTACAGGAAAACAAACATGTAAAGATTTTGAAGTGAGAAAGGGTAAACTTGAAATTCTATATTTCACTAAGAGTGAAACGTTTGAAACTCGGTGAAGAAAAATGCAACAAAGTGAACACCATATACTGGTAAGTAATGAAGTGATACCTGCCATGGTTTTTTTCAATTACAAATAGTAGTGTACCATATATTAAATTGGATTGATATAAAGTATGAAACAGAGCACCAATAATTTTATAGGCCAAAACTGGATAGCTGACGTCCAGAAATACAGCAAGAAATTAAGTTTTCAGCACTTCTAATTTGAAGGAGATTATACTATTACATAGTCATAATTCAGCATTTTTAAAGTCGGTAAATGCTAAATTTTTCAAAATTCATATCTTTGTAGTTTACAAATAGGTTGTTGCCACACACAACCAGTTGGAAACAGTTTAGTCCAAATCAGATATTTGCCGTTATATGGTGTTGAAAAGAACGTTTTTGCCAAACTCGGCATTTTCTCTTCATCAGTTACAGCAATTCAGTAAATGCAAAACTACACTTTGGTTCAGAGATTCTCATGTAAATAGTTCAAACAAAACTGATGTGGCTAAATTATTAGAATACATGGTAATCACATGACCAAAAGGCAGGAACGTCAAGAAAGAAACAAAGGGGAGAATGCTGTTTCAATGAAGTACAACCCAAGGAAAAAAAGATGGCCAGAGTGCCTGTGCTTAAACATTTGAATATTAGGGATGTACAGATACTCCTAAATTTGGTTATTTCGTGTAATGGGGAAGTTAGCAGCCAAAAACTGAAGAGACTACAGCATTGCTTAAGATAGTTGATCACACTGTAATGAATGTCAAAACATATAGGTGTTGAGAGTCCCTAGAAAATTTCCTGGCAGATTAAAACTGTGTGCCAGACCAACACTTAAACTTGGGACCTTTGCCTTTCGCGGGCAAGTGCTCTACCAACTGAGCTACCCAAGCACGACTCACAACCCACCCTCACAGCTCTAATTCTGCCAGTATCTTGTCTCCTACCTTCCAAGCTTCACAGAAGCTCTTCTGTGAACCTTCCAGAACTAACACTCCTGGAAGAAAGGATATTGCAGAGACATGGCTTAGGCACAGCTTGGGGATGTTTCCAGAATGAGATTTCCACTCTGCAGCAGTGTGTGTGCTGATATGAAACTCCCAGGCAGATTAAAACTGTGTGCCCGCGAAAGGCAGAGGTCCAGAGTTTGTCTCGGTCTGGCACACAGTTTTAATCTGCCAGTAAGTTTCCTGTCGGTGCACACTCCGCTGCAGAGTGAAAGTCTCATTCTGGAAACAGCCCTAGGAAGTAAGACAGATTTGGCTACACAGTTTATGCTTCGATTCATTCTTGAGCATAGACAAAGGAAAGAATTGCTCTTTACTCATCTTGAAACAGGACCAAAAGGATGCAACCAAGTAGCCTCTGCTCTATTGGATTTTCCTGGAAAGTTTGTGTCACAGTTGGAAAATAGCCCAAATTCATTTTTCTGATGCCTCCACCAGTAAAATACATTAATGTGCATACTAATGACCTTCATGAAAAAAGAAATTTTAGTAAGCCGGAGCATTATTTCCCTTATTCCTGGTCGCAGCTCTATTTCTCCTAGGACAGTTTGTGACTTATGAAAAGCACCATATAGTGGAGATGTTGAGTCACAGATAGGCACAATAGATTGTCAAAGTAAGCTTTCAACCAAGGCCTTCATTACACGAGTGACCAGCCTCTGACTGTGGAGGCCAGACTGAGGCTGGCCTAAGCAACCAGGGACTGTCTCCACTTCTGGTAACAACTATCCTTTTCATAATATTATCAGAGTACCAAGAATGGCCGTCTTTCAGACGGAGTACTATAGTGCTGGAACAACATGGCCTTGCCAAGATATTAAAGACTGGGAAGCAACAGAACTATAGCCTAGTGCACTAAAAGTCCTGTGATCTAAGATGCCTAAAGAAAAAGAAAAAAACTAAGTGATTGATGGCTAATGAGAAGTCTGAGTATTGCTAGAATCACACTTACAGAAGTCCTGTAGAGCATGAGGCATGGAAACTGGGAATTGCAGCTAAGAACTGGGGAAAGCAGCCACAGTGCAAAAGAACAGGGTAAGCAAGGAAAAAGTATCAAACTTTGATGTACCAAGAGCAGAATAATAATGACTGTTGAAAGTGGCCAATAGATTTCCAGTTTAGTAATGTTGTAGCCTGTACTTTGTGTTGTATTTTGATGTTTGTTACTAATTTGCACTTCTGGTTACCAAACATTTATGGGAAAAGTATTGTGTTGTACATCATTTTTATGGAAAATGAACCTATGTTAATAAAACTTCTAACTCCCATCATTGCAGTTATCAACTTTTGAAAAGAGCTTTGAAACTTTGTCACTTTACACAAATATAAGGAAGTGGAAAATTTTAGAGGAGTCACACACACTTTGAATTATTCTTATGAAAGTAGTGTAAATTTTGTTCTCATTTATGTAATTAGTATCGTATTTAAAAATGACTCAAAAAATATACTTATTTGCATTTATGAATTTTTTAAAAATGCTCCTAAATTGCATAATTCAGATTCTAAATAAAGAGGTGTCTGGTGTAATAACAGGTTGAAAATGTATACTAAAACTAAAGTTACTTATTTCATGTACAAGCCACAGAAAACTCAATGACAAACTTGGAAAAAGTAAGTCTGTTTCCAGCCCCAGACTGTCTGCATGGAACACAATCCTCGCCATTTAGTCGTGTTTTGGCACCATCTTTCCGGGTTCACTCTGGTTCAATCCTCCCGTCTTTTTTTTTTCTTCTTCCCTCAACACTCTCCTCCACACTTTTCAGACATCTACGCCTTGGTTGTTTCCTTCACATCTCCATTTCATGTATGTTCTTGGGAATTCTCATGTTTTCCATTCTTCTTGTGTGCCCATTTCATCCAAGCTTTGATGTTCCTATCCTGCTCCACAAGGGTTCCTCATTCACTATTTCCTTTACCTTTTTATTCCTTGCCCTCTCTCCCCTTGTTATGCCTGTCCTGCTTCTGAGGAAATTAATTTCACATGCCTGTAATCTGCTTGTGTCCCTTTTACTCATGTTTTGGATGCATATGTCAGTATAAGGATATAGTAACTTCTGTATAATCCCACGTCTGGCCATCCTGATTTAGTTTCCCGTGATCTCCCTAAATCGCTCCAGGCAAATGCTGGGATGCTTCCTCTGAAAGGGCACGGCCAACTTCCTTCCCCGTCCTTCCCTAATCCGATCAGACCGATGACCTTGCTGTCTGGTCTCTTCCGCCAAACAACCCAACCCCTTTTTTGAGAGATATGGTTGTTCCAAACCAGGCTCCTAACACTTTGCAGGAATGCTTCTACCTATCTGCCTCATTCAACTGAGCTTTTTATTTTCCCCTCTCGCAGTTCCCAAGTACTTGACACTCTCCACCCTCTTCAGTTGTTTACCTTGTTCTGCTAGTTACTCTTTCTTTCTAGTTTTAATCTAGATCTCACATTTGTTGATATTGAAGTTCATTCCATACTCTCTCACATTTTTTCCCAAGCATTCAGCTGTTTCTGAATCTTTTCCTCCATTTCCCCAGATCATGAAGTCACCTATGGACACCACTGCTTCAGTCTCATTTCCAGTTTTTCTGCGACCTAGTTATTATATTATACAAGGCCACAGTTAAGAGAAATGACAATGCACTGTCTTGTTTCACACCACTTGTTAACTTGAACCAATCTGTTCTTTCGTTTCCCAGTTTCACACAACTTAGACTCCTACAGTACATCTCCACCACTCTTCTTGTTGTCTCTCTTCCACACTCTTCTTTTCTATTGCTTCCCAGACCTGTTTCCTACAGATGCCATCAAAAGCCTTTCTATTTTGAGAAAGGTCATCACAAGGTCTTCAAAGTTCATAATGGTGCTCCTGGAGCTGCCTCACTGCAAATATGAGGTCAACAGTTGACCTCCCAGGTCTGAAGCTATGCTGTTCCTCTGTTTGTTCTACCCTTGTTCTGGTTCTGCTCTCTAGGATCTATTCATATACCTTGGCACAGTGTGGTATCACTGTAAAGGAAAAAAAAAAAACCTCTTTGTTACGAAACACAAACTTGCCTCGGATGTGGATGGATACAATGGAATACGAAAACTGCAAAGGAAAAACGGTATATGATTTAGAAATTTTAATTTTCGATCTTGGAATGTTCAGAGCCTTTACAGGCCAGGAACCATCTCGGAAATTAACTGATATAAACTGGACCTGGTGGTGGTACAAGAGCCAAGATGGCTGGGAGAAAGAACTCAGAGGATGGATACACTCTATTCTACGGCGGATGTGTAGATAAACACAAATTCGGCACTTGTTTTGTAATACACAACAAAGCAGCAAATTCGGTGAAGGAATTCAAAGCTGTTAACAAGAGAATATCCTACATAGTACTTGGAAACCAAGTGTCAGACATAACGTTCATCAATGTTCATGCCCCAACTGAGGATAAAAAAGATGAGGAAAAAGAATTCTATGACCAACTAGAAATATCAGGATAGTGCTGTGAGATTTTAATGGAAAAGCAAGGAAAGAATTCTACATACCAACAATAAGAAAGCACAGTTTGCATGATGAGACCGATGAGAATGGTCAGAGGATGATCAACTTAGCCATCTCAAAGAACCTAAGAGTAAGTTTGGCTGACTTTGCACACAAGAGAATACGTAAGGGAACATCGTGCTCACCGGATGGAAGTACCACCAACCAGATAGATCACATCTTGGTGGACCAGCGCTATAGCCATAGTCATGGACGTCAGGTCATATAGAGAAGCCGACTGTGCATCAGACCGCTTCCTCATTGTGTGCAGGCTTAAACTCATGTTCGCTTACATACAAAGAAGGGGACGCTAGAACCTGCTTTGAATGTTGAGAAACTACGAGAAAGTGCCATTAAAGAACACTATGCTATAGAAATAAAAAACCATTTTGAGGTCCTAGAGACCCTAGAAGCAAGAGAGAACATGGAGGAAAGGTGGAAAGAAATAAAGTCCATGGTACGAAGTGTAGCAGAGGATATATTGGGAAGAAAGAAGATAGTGAAGAAGAGGAAATGGTTCAATGAGACATGCCAGAAGGATACAGAAAAGAGAAGGAAGATGAGGGAGAAGTGGCTAGCTAACAGGGAGAGTGAGCAGAAAGGGAACATTTTATCAACATCAGAAGGGAGACAAAGCTAACCCTAAAAGCAGAGAAGAGAATATATCTAACCAGTTTGTTAGAACAAGTTGCAGCAGAGAGCCAAAACAAGAACGCAAGACAATTCTTCCAATACATAAAAAAATCTGAAACATGGATTTCAGAGCCCAACTTTTTTCATTAGAGATAGGAATGGAAACTTCATAAACGACAAGGAAAGAATTTTAGAAAGATGGAAAGAATACTTCTCAGAACTGTTGAATCACCCAGACCCAGATGAGATATTACCTGCAAACACTATGGAGGAAAGGAAAGATGAAGAATGGGAAGTTAGTGAAGAAGACATGAAGATTGCAATCAAAGGACTCAGAAACAACAAAGCCCCAGGGTAGGACAGAATAACATCAGAATTAATCAAGCAGGGAGGTGAGAGCTTACACTTTGAGGTATATAAACTGATACAGTTGGTATGGGAGGAGGAGACACTGCCAGAAGAATGGAAATTGGCTATAATATGCCCAATATACAAGAAGGGAAGCAAAATGGAATGCAGTAACTACAGAAGAATCAGCTTGTTGAATGTAACACATAAGGTGCTGTCCATCATTATCCTCAGAAAATTGCAACCATTCATAGAGAACAACATAAAGGAGTACCAAGCTGGCTTTCGACCAAACTGATCGACAATAGATCATATTTTCACACTAAGACAATTGTCTGAAAAACACTGGGAATATGATAAAGATATTCTACAACCTGTTCATCGATTTTCAATGTGCATATGACAGCATCCACAGGAACAGCGTATACAATGCACTGCGTGACTTCAGAATCCTGAGAAGCTAGTGAGAATGGTGCAAGCTTGTATGGAAGTGTCAAAGGCAGCAGTATGTGTCCGAGGAGCCACACCAGAAACATTAGAGATTGAGACAGGCCTCAGACAAGGGGGTGCTCTCTCATGTGTTATGTTCAATGTCATCTTAGAGAAAGTAATAAGAGTGTAGGCAACAGGAGTTGGACGGTAACTTCAATTGTCTCGCGTATGCAGATGACATAGTACTGCTAAGTGAATCAAACCCCGAGTTGAAAGGAATGTACCAGGAAATGGACAATTATGCACAGAAGGTGAATTGAGACAAAACAGAGTTCATGCAATTAGGAAGGAGAAAAGAGCAGGAAGAATTTCTTGAGATAGATGGCAAGATGTTCAAGAGAGTACACCAGTTCAGATACTTGGAATCTTGGTTTACCATGGACAACAACATAAAAATGGATATCAAGGAAAGAATAGCAGTGGGAATGAAATGCTTGCATTCCCTCAGAGACACACTCGTATCTAAATTGATCTCTGTGAACACAAAGATGAAAATCTACAACACAGTGATATGCCCAGCAGTAATGTATGGTTCAGAAACATGGAGCATGACTAAGCAAGAAAAGGAAAAACTATCAATATTTGAAAGAATAGTAATCAGGAAGATTTGGGGACCATTTTTAGATAACAGAGAATGGAGGACGAAAAATGAGGAAATCTACCTTCTGATGTGATAACCAAGTATCCTACAGAAGATAATGAGCAAATGAATACAATGGGTGGGCCATGTAGCCCATATGTCAGATGGAAGACGGGCAAAGATGGCACTAGAGGGGAAACCAAACACCAAATGCCCCACTGGACGACCAAGGCAGCACTGGATGGATGACCTGGTGAAGGACCTAGCAGCCCTGGGAATTGAAGACAGCTGGAGGAACTGGGCACAAAGTAGGAAGAATGGAGGCAGTTTGTGGAAGCAGCGCATGGTCTGCAGGGCCTGTGATCGCTGGATATCTATCTATCTATCTATCTAGAGATTACAGTAAGGAAGTATTTTCAGGAACATGTAAAAGTGCCCTTTTGGTGAAACTGATGTGGTGTAACTGTGGGTGTGTAAAGATACAGGTTGTTACAAAAAGAAAGAAGCAGCTATCCTATTTCCTGAGTACAGTGCTACTATGTGTCCAAACTGACAGGTTTATTGCCAGATGTCTGGATCCTCAGCAATACAGTTCAGTATCTTTAGGTTATCACAACTGAAATTGTCTGATGGAGCTGTACACACTAGCATATCCCTGAAAGTGTCTCCATCTCTCTAACTACAGTAAAATAATGATGATGATAACCAACCCTTTGGAGGCCCGGGAAAAGAATAGACCTCCGGTATGTTCTGCCAGTCGTAAAAGGCGACGAAAAGAACAAACCACTAATAGGGCTAACCCCCCTTTTAGTGTGATTACTTGGTTCAGGACAGAACTAAAGAAGCCTCGGACAAGCGCCGTCATGGTCAGGGACGACGCTTGAAACCTATGCCCGTCCACAATAGTAACGACACTTCTAGCCAACTGGAAAATGATTTAAATCCAAATAGACGTGTTTTGCAGGATATGCTTCCTGCAACCACCCTAGAAGGAAAACAGACAGAGGATGAGATGGTCAGATGAAGTTAATCGACACCTCATGTTCTGTTACTACCAAGCAACAAACCTAGGTACCAACACAACTGGATACAGATCACAAGTATACACAACATTTATTACCAGATACCCGGAATTAAAATTTTTAACAGAACAACGACTAGCTGATCAGATCCGTGTAATAATCAAAAATAACAGGATACCCCAGTCAGAATTAGAAAATATCAAACAAGTTCAACAAATACTGGAACAAAATAATGTGCAATTAGAAGAAGAAAATACAGTAATGGACTCAAACATCCCAGAGAAAACAAACAAAGAACAAAGCGCATCAATTAAACAATCAGAGGAAAACGAAATCTTAAGACAGCCACCAGAACAAGCACAAATAGAACACGGAGTGACACACATGTTAGATATAGAAGAAAAATTTCAGCTGACACATATATAGAATACAAAGACACAAATACAGACATTAGACCATTCTTGAATAGACCACCAAGTAACCCACAAGGTGAAACAACAACAACTATCAACACAATCATACACAACAAAATAAATGAAAATACAACTATGGAAGAGTTACAACTATTGGTTTATGTAGGAGCACTCACTACACTAAATATACACACTAGGCAGAGATCAGAACCAACCAACACACACAAGAAACCCACAAAACCAGCATGGCAACACAGGCTACAGATCAGAATAGAAAATAATTACTATTAAAAACAGTCTTGACCACAATTTATTTAATAAGGTGACTGGTTTCGACCACTACTGTGGTCATCTTCAGACCTATAAGTTGTATACAAAGCTCTAATTAGAGGGCTACATATATTAAACAGAATACATAAAGTTATAAAGCTATAAAACGTTGAATTACCATTGAGTAGGAACCTCTTTGTTGGAGAATCACTACTGGAGAAACCAGTGCACGTCTTACTATATATAATGGAGGCTCCACCCACTTCTGACTGCATGATGTCATTATTAACCAATGAGTTATAAGTCGAATTACAAATTTAAAATTTCTTAGTTAAAAGAACATTGTCAAGAATTAGAAATAAATACACACTAAACGTAGCTTATTAAACAGCTATTGTCAATTAAGAAGCGTTAAAAATATTTAAATATGTAGGAAAATGAACTTCGGTTTGGCAGTAGATGGGTTGCCCTCTCGAGGCCTGTCAGTGAACCATTTGGAACCACTGGTTGCTATGGTGAAGTTAGACACCGTTGCAAAGATGATGCAGCAGGCTTTCTTCACTGAAGTTGTTGTACAGTCGATAGTCGAACTAGTGGTTGCCATGGTGAGGACAAACACCAGTGCAAAGATGTGGCAGCAGGATTCTTTCCAACGAAGTTGTTGCGAAGTAGAATGGCAAAGACTGTGGCGTCAGACGATGTATTATTGAGTAGCAACTTCACCATAGCAACCAGTGGTTCCAAATGGTTCACTGACAGGCCTCGAGAGGGCAACCCATCTACTGCCAAACCGAAGTTCCTTTTCCTACATATTTAAATATTTTTAACGCTTCTTAATTGACAATAGCTGTTTAATAAGCTAAGTTTAGTGTGTATTTATTTCTAATTCTTGACAATGTTCTTTTAACTAAGAAATTTTAAATTTGTAATTCGACTTATAACTCATTGGTTAATAATGACATCATGCAGTCAGAAGTGGGTGGAGCCTCCATTATATATAGTAAGACATGCACTGGTTTCTCCAGTAGTGATTCTCCAACAAAGAGGTTCCTACTCAATGGTAATTCAACGTTTTATAACTTTATGTATTCTGTTTAATGTATGTAGCCCTCTAATTAGAGCTTTGTATACAACTTATAGGTCTGAAGATGACCACAGTAGTGGTCGAAACCGGTCACCTTATTAAATAAATTGTGGTCAAGACTGTTTTTAATAGTAATTATTTATAAGACATTGATCACTGCTGTTCCCATAATGCATTCAAAAGTAATTCAGAATAGAAAAACTGAGAAGACATCGGACAGCTAACACAATTTATAAGAAATGAAATGTCAGAAAAAAAAACGAAAAAGGTTAGGTAAAATCTCACAAGAAGCAATAGAGCAATTAGATGAAAAGAAGCAGAAATTTCAAGCATTGGCCAAATGACTTAGAAGATACAAAAACAGTGAAAATAGAAGGAAACAAAACCAAACATTCAACACAAACCAAAAGAGATTTTACCAAACAATAAATAACACACACATTAAAATAGACAATCCACCAAACATAACAGACATGGAACACTTCTGGAGCAACATATGGTCAAACCCGGTACAACCTAACAGGCATGCACGGTGGATACAAGCAGAAACAGACTCATACAAGATGATACCACAAATGCCTGAAGTGATAATTTTGCAACATGAAGTCACCCGAGCAATTAATTCTACGCAAAATTGGAAAGCCCCTGGAAATGATAAAATAGCAAATTTCTGGCTAAAGTAGTTCACCTCAGCACATTCACATCTAACTAAATTATTTAACAGTTACATTGCAGACCCATACACATTCCCTGATACACTTACACATGGAATAACCTATCTGAAACCTAAAGATCAAGCAAACCCAGCTAAATATTGCCCCATAACATGCCTACCAACAATCTACAAAATATTAACCTCAGTCATTACACAGAAATTAATGACACATACAACACAGAACAAAATTATAAATGAAGAACAAAAAGGCTGCTGCAAAGGAGCACGAGGATGTAAAGAGCAACTGATAATAGATAGAGGTGACATATCAAGCTAAAACTAAACAAAGGTTGCTACACTACGCATACATTGATTACCAAAAAGCTTTTGATAGTGTACCCCATTCATGGTTACTACAGATATTGGAAATATACAAAGTAGATCCTAAATTGATAGAGTTCCTAAACATAGTAATGAAAAACTGGAAAACCACACTTAATATCCAAACAAATTCAGATATCACATCACAGCCAATACAGCTTAAGCGTGGAATATACCAAGGAGACTCATTAAGTCCTTTCTGGTTCTGTCTTGCTCTGAACCCACTATCCAACATGCTAAATAATACAAATTATGGATATAATATTACTGGAACATATCCACACAAAATCACACATTTGCTATACATGGATGATCTAAAACTACTGGCAGCAACCAATCAACAACTCAACCAATTACTAAAGATAACAGAAGTATTCAGCAATGATATAAATATGGCTTTTGGAACAGACAAATGTAAGAAAAATAGCATAGTCAAGGGAAAACACACGAAACAAGAAGATTACATATTGAATAACCACAGTGACTCCATAGAAGCGATGGAAGAAACAGATGCCTATAAATATCTAGGATACAGACAAAAAATAGGAACAGATAATACAAATATTAAAGAAGAACTAAAAGAAAAATATAGACAAAGACTAACAAAAATACTGAAAACAGAATTGACAGCAAGAAACAAGACAAAAGCTATAAATCAGGGGCGGGCAGGAATCCTGCACGTGTGCGGTGCACTTGCACGCGTGCAGTTAACAGGTGTTCTGCGTGCACACAGGGGCAAGCTGGCCACCCGCTTATCTCCCCTCTCCACCATACCCTCTGTCCACTCCTTCCTGTGCAATGCATTTTGTTTCCTAGCTTGCTTTATTGAATGAAGGAATAAGATTAGTAGGAGTGCTTGAAAGATGTCGTGTTTTGAAAGAGTACTTATTACCTATGTTGCGTTTTATTTAATTATCACAGGTGGTGTGGAACAAAATTTCTACATACAAACGCAAACAGTTACTTAAATTTTCATCTCTGATGTTCGCTCTTAACCGACACTTACTAATTCAGCAAATAGTTTTCCAGCTCTCGCTATATTAAGCGCAATCTTATAACTGTACGTATGGCTGGGCTATTAGTGTGGTCGTCCTGAAAAACTGAAAACAGTGCTCCATAAAATGTTAAATCAGTTAGATGAGAGACATGGGGAAAGAAAGTCGCAGATCTCTCGTGACAACAGCAACTACGACAGATTTATCTAGTATCGTCAGATCGCTCTTCTTAAGCTCAGTCAATTTCCCCATCCGCTCAGAATCCGACAATATATTATACTCGTCCTTCTGAAAATTGTTATAATGGCCTTCAATACCAAACTTCCGCTGACCAGCGAGAATACTGCCACATATTAAACATTTCGAATTTTCACGTTTTTGCACAAAGAAAAAATGATTCTCCCATTACTTTTTAAAAGATAGCAAATCTCCACTTATCCGTTTTCTTGTTTCACTCTGCATTTTCCGATTCTTGAAATACAACGTTCACTACGTAGTGGTGGCTTCGCATCGACGTCCGCAGCTTACCCGGTACTACACTGCCGTAACCTGTCGGCTGTCGCCACTGCCCCGGTCAACGAGTGCAGCACATGTGCAGCGCTGTGTGCTCATGAGCCGCGTGCAACGTTTGCCCGCCCCTGCTATAAATACTTATGATATACCAATATTGACCTACTCATTTGGAGTAGTGCAATGGAGTAACACAGACCTAGAAGCACTCAATACACTTACACGTTCACAATGCCACAAATATAGAATACATCACATACATTCAGCAACAGAAAGATTCACATTAAGCAGAAAGGAAGGAGGAAGGGGATTCATCGACATAAAAAACCTACATTATGGACAGGTAGACAATTTAAGAAAATTCTTTCTAGAACAAGCAGAAACTAGCAAAATACACAAAGCAATCACTCATATAAATAAATCGGCTACACCACTGCAGTTTCATAACCACTTCTACAACCCTCTAGATCACATAACATCAACAGATACGAAGAAAGTAAATTGGAAAAAGAAAACACTACATGGCAAGCACCCGTATCATCTAACACAGTCACACATCGATCAAGACGCATCCAACACATGGCTAAGAAAAGGCAATATATACAGTGAGACGGAAGGATTCATGATTTCAATACAGGATCAAACAATAAACACCAGATATTACAGCAAGCATATTATTAAAGATCCCAATACCACAACAGATAAATGCAGACTTTGCAAACAACAAATAGAAACAGTAGATCACATCACAAGCAGATGTACAATACTAGCAAATACAGAATACCCCAGAAGACGTGACAATGTAGCAAAAATAATACATCAACAGCTTGCCTTACAACATAAACTTATAAAACAACATGTTTGCACATACAAGTATGCACCACAAAATGTACTGGAGAATGATGAATACAAATTATACTGGAACAGAACCATTATAACAGATAAAACACCACCACATAACAAACCTGACATCATACTCACCAATAAAAAGAAGAAATTAACACAACTAATCGAAATATCCATACCCAATACAACAAATCTACAAAAGAAAACAGGAGAAAAAAATTGAAAAATACATCCATCTGGCTGAGGAAGTCAAGGACATGTGGCATCAGGATAAAGTTGACATTATACCAATTATACTATCAACTACAGGAGTCATACCACACAATATCCACCAGTACATTAATGCAATACAGCTACATCCAAACTTATATATACAACTACAGAAATCCGTAATTATTGATACATGTTCAATCACCCGAAAGTTCCTAAATGCAATACAACATATACCGTACAGTTAAAAGGAATTCACGCTTGATCAAGGTCCGCGCCACTTTCCATTTTTGACCAGACATAACGTCTGAGAAAAGAAAGAAATAATAATTAGGAAACTAGAGGGTTCATGGGTGAAGTGAGCTTTAAAAGGGAAGTCTTAAGCTGAAAGTGATTTTTGCCAACATAGAACTTGCTTCAGTAAGTAACATACAAATGCATATACATAAATGGATTCCAGTAATTACAAAATGAATTAGAGATGTTATTGAAAATTCATACAAGTACAAACTATTTTTAGCATAGAAATTACAGGATTCATATTAGCTTCTTACTTCTGTAAAGAAAATATGGAGGGAGGAGTTGCCACATTTGTCAGAAACCGTTTTAATGTCATGAATATTGATATTAATACATTTTGCTCATGACAGCACTTAGACGCTTGTACAACAAAGTAGTATTTCATAAGTCATTTATAATGTAAGTACGTGTATATACAGAGCACCTTCAGGAAATTTTAACCTCTTTAAAAAAGATCTGGAAGCTCTGATGTCCCATTTACAGTAAGAAACAAGGAAATAATGGTTGCTGGTAATTTTAATGAAAAGCTCTGACAGTGAACAATTATTGGAACCAGCAACACTGTTGTTCAATTTGATTCCTACTGTGAACTTTGCAACTAGGATATGTAAATGCTCTGCGACTGCTACTAATCTCTCAATAGACAAATCTAGAGGAAGAAATCATATTACAAAACCAATAGTAAGTGGGCTACCTGATCATGACATGCAGCATCTTGTGTTAAATGTTGAAACTTGTCAGGATATAAAAATCTGTTAAATGTGAGTACAGGAGGCTAATAAATCAGTAAAAAATTGAATTTTATGAGACTGCTCAAAGACATTAACTAGATAGATGATTACAATATTTCTGACTCAAATGGAAAGTGCAAAGTATTCATTAATAAAGTTACTTCCTCTTTGAGAATTGTTTTCACCCTAAAAGTAACTCAAATCAAGCAGATGTCTAACAATAGACCATGGCTTACACAGGGAATAAAGATATCACATGAGACAAAAAGGAGACTATCTACTATCCTAGGGACAGTTCTGATGTCAGTATTGTAATGCATTACCAAGAATACTGCAAAATATTGAAGCAAGTAATCCAGAAATCTAAGCAGCTTTATTTTGAGAAACAGATAATTATTTCAGGAAACAAAAACTATAAGCAATATAGTGAAGACAAAGACAGGTGGGTCCGAAAAGGAACAGCTCTAAAAATAAATGACATTGGTAACAAGTCAATTTAGATTGATTGATTTTTTCTTTATTAATCCATGTAACAATTTACATTGTGTGGATTTCGTCAGCAAACTCATATACAATACAATATACCTACAATTTATACACATAATATTTACATCCCCCCCCCCCCCCCCCCCCATGAACCATGGACCTTGCCGTTGGTGGGGAGGCTTGCGTGCCTCAGCGATACAGATAGCCGTACCGTAGGTGCAACCACAACGGAGGGGTATCTGTTGAGAGGCCGGACAAACGTGTGGTTCCTGAAGAGGGGCAGCAGCCTTTTCAGTAGTTGCAAGGGCAACAGTCTGGATGATTGACTGATCTGGCCTTGTAACAATAACCAAAACGGCCTTGCTGTGCTGGTACTGCGAACGGCTGAAAGCAAGGGGAAACTACAGCCGTAATTTTTCCCGAGGGCATGCAGCTTTACTGTATGATTACATGATGATGGCGTCCTCTTGGGTAAAATATTCCGGAGGTAAAATAGTCCCCCATTCGGATCTCCGGGCGGGGACTACTCAAGAGGATGTCGTTATCAGGAGAAAGAAAACTGGCGTTCTACGGATCGGAGCGTGGAATGTCAGATCCCTTAATCGGGCAGGTAGGTTAGAAAATTTAAAAAGGGAAATGGATAGGTTGAAGTTAGATATAGTGGGAATTAGTGAAGTTCGGTGGCAGGAGGAACAAGACTTCTGGTCAGGTGACTACAGGGTTATAAACACAAAATCAAATAGGGGGAATGCAGGAGTAGGTTTAATAATGAATAGGAAAATAGGAATGCGGGTAAGCTACTACAAACAGCATAGTGAACGCATTATTGTGGCCAAGATAGATACGAAGCCCACACCTACTACAGTGGTACAAGTTTATATGCCAACTAGCTCTGCAGATGACGAAGAAATTGAAGAAATGTATGATGAAATAAAAGAAATTATTCAGATTGTGAAGGGAGACGAAAATTTAATAGTCATGGGTGACTGGAATTCGAGTGTAGGAAAAGGGAGAGAAGGAAACATAGTAGGTGAATATGGATTGGGGGACAGAAATGAAAGAGGAAGCCGCCTGGTAGAATTTTGCACAGAGCACAACATAATCATAACTAACACTTGGTTTAAGAATCATGAAAGAAGGTTGTATACATGGAAGAACCCTGGAGATACTAAAAGGTATCAGATAGATTATATAATGGTAAGACAGAGATTTAGGAACCAGGTTTTAAATTGTAAGACATTTCCAGGGGCAGATGTGGACTCTGACCACAATCTATTGGTTATGACCTGTAGATTAAAACTGAAGAAACTGCAAAAAGATGGGAATTTAAGGAGATGGGACCTGGATAAACTGAAAGAACCAGAGGTTGTACAGAGATTCAGGGAGAGCATAAGGGAGCAATTGACAGGAATGGGGGAAATAAATACAGTAGAAGAAGAATGGGTAGCTTTGAGGGACGAAGTAGTGAAGGCAGCAGAGGATCAAGTAGGTAAAAAGACGAGGGCTAGTAGAAATCCTTGGGTAACAGAAGAAATATTGAATTTAATTGATGAAAGGAGAAAATATAAAAATGCAGTAAGTGAAACAGGCAAAAAGGAATACAAACGTCTCAAAAATGAGATCGACAGGAAGTGCAAAATGGCTAAGCAGGAATGGCTAGAGGACAAATGTAAGGATGTAGAGGCCTATCTCACTAGGGGTAAGATAGATACCGCCTACAGGAAAATTAAAGAGACCTTTGGAGATAAGAGAACGACTGGTATGAATATCAAGAGCTCAGATGGAAACCCAGTTCGAAGCAAAGAAGGGAAAGCAGAAAGGTGGAAGGAGTATATAGAGGGTCTATACAAGGGCGATGTACTTGAGGACAATATTATGGAAATGGAAGAGGATGTAGATGAAGATGAAATGGGAGATACAATACTGCGTGAAGAGTTTGACAGAGCGCTGAAAGACCTGAGTCGAAACAAGGCCCCCGGAGTAGACAATATTCCATTGGAACTACTGACAACCGTGGGAGAGCCAGTCCTGACAAAACTCTACCATCTGGTGAGCAAGATGTATGAAACAGGCGAAATACCCTCAGACTTCAAGAAGAATATAATAATTCCAATCCCAAAGAAAGCAGGTGTTGACAGATGTGAAAATTACCGAACTATCAGCTTAATAAGTCACAGCTGCAAAATACTAACACGAATTCTTTACAAACGAATGGAAAAACTAGTAGAAGCCAACCTCGGGGAAGATCAGTTTGGATTCCGTAGAAACACTGGAACACGTGAGGCAATACTGACCTTACGACTTATCTTAGAAGAAAGATTAAGGAAAGGCAAACCTACGTTTCTAGCATTTGTAGACTTAGAGAAAGCTTTTGACAATGTTGACTGGAATACTCTCTTTCAAATTCTGAAGGTGGCAGGGGTAAAATACAGGGAGCGAAAGACTATTTACAATTTGTACAGAAACCAGGTGGCAGTTATAAGAGTCGAGGGACATGAAAGGGAAGCAGTGGTTGGGAAGGGAGTAAGACAGGGTTGTAGCCTGTCCCCGATGTTGTTCAATCTGTATATTGAGCAAGCAGTAAAGGAAACAAAAGAAAAATTCGGAGTAGGTATTAAAATCCATGGAGAGGAAATAAAAACCTTGAGGTTCGCCGATGACATTGTAATTCTGTCAGAGACAGCAAAGGACTTGGAAGAGCAATTGAATGGAATGGACAGTGTCTTGAAAGGAGGATATAAGATGAACATCAACAAAAGCAAAACAAGGATAATGGAATGTAGTCTAATTAAGTCGGGTGATGCTGAGGGAATTAGATTAGGAAATGAGGCACTTAAAGTAGTAAAGGAGTTTTGCTATTTGGGGAGCAAAATAACTGATGATGGTAGAAGTAGAGAGGATATAAAATGTAGGCTGGCAATGGCAAGGAAAGCGTTTCTGAAGAAGAGAAATTTGTTAACATCCAGTATTGATTTAAGTGTCAGGAAGTCATTTCTGAAAGTATTCGTATGGAGTGTAGCCATGTATGGAAGTGAAACATGGACGATAAATAGTTTGGACAAGAAGAGAATAGAAGCTTTCGAAATGTGGTGCTACAGAAGAATGCTGAAGATTAGATGGGTAGATCACATAACTAATGAGGAAGTATTGAATAGGATTGGGGAGAAGAGAAGTTTGTGGCACAACTTGACCAGAAGAAGGGATCGGTTGGTAGGACATGTTCTGAGGCATCAAGGGATCACCAATTTAGTATTGGAGGGCAGCGTGGAGGGTAAAAATCGTAGAGGGAGACCAAGAGATGAATACACTAAGCAGATTCAGAAGGATGTAGGTTGCAGTAGGTACTGGGAGATGAAAAAGCTTGCACAGGATAGAGTGGCATGGAGAGCTGCATCAAACCAGTCTCAGGACTGAAGACCACAACAACAACAATATTTACATACATTTTTAAAGCATCTTACATTAGTTTTATATCCTTATGTAATTTTCTTATAGTACTGTACTATTCTGGATTTCATATTACAATTATTTCCTCATGTATTACAATGCAGGCTACTTTAATTACACTACATGTTATAATTCAGATAGACCATTACTGCGTAATAACTTTTATTTAATAAAATTTTTCTCAGTTTTGTTTCGAACTGTCCAATTGTGTCAATATCTTTTATATTTTGGGGTAATTTATTATATAATTTAACGGCATGTACAACAAGCTCTGTTGAGTTGTAAACCTCTTTCTTTCTGTTACTGACAGCTCAAGGTTCAGTAAACAGCACAGTGGAATATCTGAAACCAGTCTTTACAAATAATTTCAGTTAAATAAAAATGGCACATCTCCCAAAGAAGTAGCAAAGTGTTGGTTATGGTAACGTATCAATAAAGTTAAACAAAGAGTGCTCATGTGAAATGAGTTCTGTTATAAGTTATATGTGTAATCAATCTCTTATCAGTGGAACATGCCCACATTCGCTAAAATATGCTGAAGTTAGGCCTCTTTACAAGAAGAGGGATAAAGAGATAGCATCAAACTATTGACTAGTTTTGCTTCTGTTGGCTGTTTCAAAAGTATTTGAAAAGGTTGTATTCAAGCATCTTCTTAACACTTTCGCTGCGACATCGGTGCAGGCGCGCTACTCTCCAGTGCGGCCCGACAACGTGCGAGTGTGGGCCGGTAACACACTGAAACGGCAGGTACCGCTCGGAGCCGACGCTCCTAAGCACACCTGAGCTACAGGCCGACGTCAAGACCTTGTAAGATCTATAGGATCATGTTCTATACTGACTTAATGATGACAACTTAGATGCATTACTTCAAATACGCTTCGACTGTAATGTGTGATGTTTCTAAGTCTGTCTGCTGTCTGACACCTATAGGCAGGGGCGGCAAACGTTGCACGCGGCTCATGAGCGCACAGCGCTGCACGTGTGCTGCTCGCATGCAGGCGTCGACCGGGGCTGTGGCGACAGCCGGCAGGTTGAGGCAGTGTAGTGCCAGGCTAAGCTGCGGACATTAATGCGAAGCGAGCACTATGTAGTGAACGTTGTATTTCAAGAAACGGTGAAGCGGAGATTTGCTATATTTTAAAAATTAATGGGAGAATCATTTTTTTCTTTGTGCAAAAACGTGAAAATTCGAAATGTTTAATATGTGGCAGTATTCTCGCTGGTCAACGGAAGTTTAGTATTGAAGGCCATTATAATAAATTTCACAAGGACGAGTACAATTTATTGTCGGATTCTGAGCGGATGGGGAATTGACTGAGCTTAAGGGGATACGGAATCACCTATCCCCGCAATGTTAAGATATGCCTACTATAGGGAACATTTTCTCACAAACTACTGGAGACAGAGAGGTAAAAATTTTACTGTATGTGCATTCATATGTTACAACAATACTGAAACAACAGTTTATTGTCAAAGTATTTTCTTACAGACATATTGTACATTTATTTTTAAGTAAATTTTTTCTATCGCTTTTTACTAGACTATCACCCCTAAGTCTTTTGTAAATCAAGTAATTAAAAAATCGTTGTTTCAGTATGTAATAGGGACCTATGTCACTACGTCATAAAAATTTCAGACTTCTAGGTTGACCAGTACCTGAGATAATGTTCCTAGATGAAGTAAAAAGTAAACTTACGGGAAACGGAGAAAGAAGATTAAAACATTCCTGATCCGTAGCTAATACCCCCTTCACAGTCTTCATAATCATCTTCAAGTCTTCTTTTGGCACCCCTCTGCACCTGTCTTGCTTTTTTCACTAATGTCTTGATTATATTATCAGCATGCCTTAGTCTGTGCTGATCTAAAAAGAACATAGCACGTACCGTACGGGAACCAACACACATACCCAACTTTTGAAGGACCTGGCATTTAGTTATATTTCCAAGATTGAAGGTTGCCACAGCATCATACACACCAAAATGTAGTGTATTAATTCCGACAAACACTGTTTTTGGGAGACGATGCCATATCACACTATTCAAGCACTCGTTGGGGTTCTGCGTTTTTCCGTGAAGACATTTCATCAGAAGACTTCTGTCAGCCAGATCTCTGAAAATGGGCTTTATTTCTGCCATGATGGCTGATGGTAGACTGTGGTGGTGAATGTATTTCTCTCCTGTTGTTAGTCCCCTATTGTATTTACACCAGCTGTTTTCACCTTTGGGGCACAAACCATGTTGTGGATGCTCATCCGTGGATGCGGTGTGGAAATATAAAGCCCATATAGCTCTCCTCATTTCTTCAAGATTGCCTGTATTTTGCCTGATTGCAAGGCCATAGCAGTTCTGAATGTGGTCTATTATGGAATCAGTCAATCTTCCTCTGCCATCCAAGGTTTTCCCATCATCTAGTTTTTTCCCTTTCATAACTGATTTTAACCTTCTCAGCCTGGCACCCATTCTCTTCTGCACATGTCCTATACATTCAAGTTTGCTTATATTTACACTGTTCCCATATGGTTTGCTTTCCAAAACTTCTTTGAATGCTTTAGAGTCACCATCTCCCAGATATTTGACATAGCGAACATTATACCACTGTGAAGAGCGATGAAAAATTTTCTTCACCCCAGCAACCTCCATGCCACCACTACTACCATAATAATTAGCAATACAGTCATCACTGTGTTCATTTTTCAGCCTGCCTGTGCACCTACAGTATTTAGACATTATTGCAACATCAATAACCTTGCCAGTATCAACACTAGTTGCTGTTACAACACCATTGTTGGAGGTGTGGCCCCTTTTCTGCCACGTGCCATCAAACGCCACTGTGAGGTCACGACTGCCGTCATTTTCTTCCACGGCTTCTTCCACAGCAACCTGCATTGACTTCTGTGCTACATCTTCAACTGCAGATCCTAGTACATAATTGTAAGCTTCAAACTTTGAAGGTGCACTTGGAAGATTTAGAACACCACATAGCATATCACCAGCTGCTTTGCCCTTACCAATTGCTCGCAATCCATAAACTAACCTAATATTTACACTATAAAGTTCAGTTCTCTTGTATCCATTATTTACAGTTACTGAAACCGAACTTGGAAACTTACAGCTGTATTTACAAACACTGCATATTAAATTAAATTGGGCAGCCAGGCCAACATGGGATTCTACTTTCAGAGAAACGTTTCCATGACATTTTTTGCAGCACAAACTGTTTTCAAGAGCTTCACACAGTATATTCGTATCAATGAGTTCAAAAACTTCATTCCCTCTATCAAGTAAATTATATTTCTCTTCCAAATCTCTTAGTTTTTTTATGAGAAGCACTGTTTTCATTTGGTGTAAGTTCGTTCGGCAAATCAGTAATAAGTGGATTCACATTTTCCAACAGTGATGATGATGAACTGCTTTGCTTTGCTAATGAATCATTATTTCTTTTCTTTTGCCAGTTCACACGCTTTTTAAATACTTTTGCTTTAGCTCTAGGCATTTTCACTGCGAAAAATGAAGCACTAAATACGAAATAACTCAACAACAACTACTTTCTTATATCACACTGTTTACAAAACAGTCCCGCCACAAAGTCAAAGAGTAACTTGAGGAAACCAGAGAGAAACATTTTCGGGCAACTAGTGTATAAATAGTCGCTGGAAACCGGGATATTTGAATTCATGTCACTTTAAAGGTACTGCCAAAAAGTTCATGGTCAGCCACGAGAGACGTGTATAACTAAAGCGCAATACCCGATCTCACAAATATATAAAAATAAAATAGTTATAATTGTAGTAGAGCTATGTATGATACGTCATTTTAAAGAGGAAACATGGCAGAATATAATACGCCAATAAAAAAAAAATTCGATTTTTTAACCCAAAATCCGATTCCGTATCCCCTTAAGAAGAGTGATCTGACGATACCAGATGAATCTGTCGTAGTTGGCCGGCCGGAGTGGCCGAGCGGTTCTAGGCACTACAGTCTGGAACCGCGCGACCGCTATGGTCGCAGGTTCGAATCCTGCCTCGGGCATGGATGTGTGTGATGTTCTTAGGTTAGTTAGGTTTAAGTAGTTCTAGAGGACTGATGACCACAGCAGTTAAGTCCCATAGTGCTCAGAGCCATTTGAATTTGTCGTAGTTGCTGTTGTCACGAGAGATCTGCGACTTTCTCTCGTCATGTCTCTCATCTGACTGATTTAACGTTTTATGGAGCACTGTTTTCAAGTTTTCAGGACGACAACAATAATAGCCCAGCGGTATGTGCCAGTTATAAGACTGCGCTTAATATAGCGAGAGCTGGAAAACCATTTGCTGAATTAATAAGTCTCGGTTAAGAGCAAACATCAGTGATGAAAATTTACGTAACTGTTTGTGTTTGTCTGTATGTAGAAATTTTGTTCCAGATATTAAACGTATTGTAAATTCCACCTGTGATAATTAAATAAAACGTATCGTAGGTAATAGGTACTCTTTCAAACCATGATTTCTTTCGAGCACGCCTACTAACCTTGTTCATTCACTCAATAAAGCAAACTAGGAAACAAAACGCATTACAGAGGAAGGAGCGAAGGTATGGTGGGGATGGGAGATAAGCGGGTGGCCAACTTGCCCCTGTGTGCACGCGGAACACCTGTTAACTGCACGCGTGCAAGTGCACCGCACATGTGCAGGATTCCTGCCCGCCCATGTCACAGGCGTCATTCAAACGTTCGTGATTTGTTGATAATGTAACAAAAAATACAATTCAAACAAGCAACAAATCCACTGCATTCAGGAAAAATTTGGATTTCAAAACGCAAATTCTTAAGAAGGAAAAAAAGGAAACTGGATTCATTTGAAATTATATTTACTTAAAATGCGCATTTTTAAGATTGATTCTGACAGAGGTCGTCAGTTTAGTACCTGCCCCTGTTTGCTCCTGGTATGAGAGAATTAGCCGTCTACATTTATCATAGACGCCCAGGGGACGTCCGGAGGTGTAGAAATTAGTAAGCGAAACACACCGTACGTGGAGGCTTCTCTCGTTTTCCCCATCACTTCAGTTGCGGTGCTATTAAAACAAAATTTAACACAACATATTCTTTCGCAAAAAACTGGGAAATTATACAGCTGTTCAAGCAGTATCCAGGTTTGTCTGGGCAGGGTGTACATTCGTATGGTGTATCATGGCGCTTGCCTTGTTACGCGCCCTTCTTACACCGCTTCCTCATAACTTGCTCCTTCCCTGCAATAGCTTCCCGCTTTTGCACAACGCGTGTTTGTTTGTGATGTTTCTTGCTCACATTTCGTGGAACGTCCGTTGGTTGAAGGAAGCCCTTCATAGTCTTCATTCTGTAATCGTACAACGTCATTTTATTTCCTGAGTATTTGTTGTACAAATATACAGAACTGAAAACTAGCATGTCACTGACATGACAGAATAGTTTTTTCGGCCAGCGGATAGTCTTTCGTTCACATAAATAATACGATAACATCTGATCTTGTTTATCAGTCCCAGACATAAACGCATTGTACCTAATAATAGCCAATGGTTTCGTGACTATTTGCTGGCGGGCATTCGTCACTTGCTCCATAACATTAGATGTTCTGTGGAAATGTAGGAAACCTCTCGTCGATCCTTCCATTTTCCAATCATAACTCCATTAGAATACCGCACAATTGTCTGTCCTCTCCTAGTTTTGCCGATACAACGTCTTCAGGGTGTATTTCCTATTTAATTTCAGAGCACTGTGGAAAGTGTTTTTAGGTTCAACAGAGTTGTAGCTAAATGAAAACTGTTATAGTAATTGTCCAAGTAAATGTGATGACCAACATGCAGCTTTTCTGCCATCAAATGCAAACCGACTTTTTCAGGGTGTCCTTTTCCCCCATATTCCACTGCTTCCCGTGTACAAGCGCACTTATTTATGAAACCATCTGGATTGTTGAGCATGTACATCTTAATGCCATATTTATTACGTTTGCTTTTTATGTATTGTCTAAATGACAATCTTCCCCTCCAAAGAATCATTGCTAAATCTCTTCCCGGGTAATACACTTGAGACATTCTCGTGTTAAAATAATCCAATATAGGTCGTATCTTATATAAACGATCATCTGGTTTCGGGTTTCCTGGAAGTGGATTTTTGCAAAATGCAGAGAGCGTAATATGATCAAATACCGGCCTCTGGTTACACTCATCGCTATTCCTCTATTCTCAAACAGCGGTTCTTTCTTCCAGTAGTCTTGTAATCGCGGATATTTAACGTTACCCATATGTAACGAAACAACCGGGAAAACTAGTAATTCGCCTATACTTAGAGGTTTCCATTTACAGATCCTAGCTCCCTCTTTTGTATTTTCGCTCAGCAATATGTTGACTGCGTTATTGTTCGTTTCGTCAACTACAAGTTGCAACAATTCGTCTGTTACCAATAATCTGAAGAAATCCACAGGAGAATTGCCAGCAGGATGAATCTGCAAAACTTCTTCAAATGGTTCAAATGGCTCTGAGCACTATGGGACTTAACATCTGTGGTCATCAGTCCCCTAGAACTTAGAACTACTTAAACCTAACTAACCTAAGGACATCACACACACCCATGCCCGAAGCAGGATTCGAACCTGCTACCGTAGCAGTCGCGCGGTTCCGGACTGAGCGCCTAGAACCGCTCGGCCACCACGCCCGGCCATAACTTCTTCCTTCGTAAATGGGTGATATTGCATATTATGTAGTTCTTTATGCCAAGGACTCACCTGGATAATCTCCGTGTGACAGGTCGGGCTCTTTTTCGTTGTCCATTTCCACACAGTCGTGATCCGTATCGTCAGATTTGGAACTGTCACGAAAGAGATTCGAAAGCTGTACTTCCATGCTATCATCACTCTGCAATTCTTCTACAGCCTCTAAATGACAATCTCTGCGGTATGCCTCGTCCTCACTTTTTTTTATTTTATTTTTTTATTCACCAGACAGAAAACCACTGTCATCTAGTACAGTAAGTAACTGTTCCTATGTCAATTTAACACTTTAGCTGCTCCTTTTCACATTGGAACGTCCAGGTGTCGTTTCATTAGCTGCCATTACGATCAATATACGTTCGATAACTGACCACACAAAACAAAAGTTTACACGCTTTGATGCAAGCTTAGACGCTGCAACTAGACTAGTAATCCGACAGTTAGCGCAGACGCTTACAAGCTTCAGCCGCACTGGCTCATTGCTTGTTGTGACGCTTATAAGCGTCAGCTGCAGCGAAAGTGTTAAGCATCTGACAGCAAATAATGTATTATCCAAGCCACAGTTTGGGTTCCGGTATAGAGAAGGCTATTTCCAGTGAGAATGTGGTCAATTCATTAGATAACAAATTAGAGGTTACTGGCTTTTTCTGTGAAATATCAAAAGCCCTTGACAGTATGAATCCTAGCATTCTCTTAAGTAAATCAGAATTTTATGGTGTCATTGGAAATGCTGCAAGATGGTTCAAGTCTTAACTAACAGTAAACAGAGGGTGTCATTGTGGAATACCCCTGGAGTAAACAATCAGTCATCCTCTGACTGTTCCTCAAGGTTCTGTATTGGGTCCAATGCTTTTTCTCATATACATTACTGACCTCTCGTCTATTACAGTGCCAGATGTTAAGTTTTTTTTGTTTGTTTGCAGACAATATAAACATTGCAATAAACAGCAAGTCAAGTACAAATTTTGAAATGGCTGCTAATCAAATTTTCACCGACATTAATAAACGGTTTAAAGCCAATTCTCCATTGTTAAACTTTGAAAAAACCCACTATATTCCAGTTCAGAGCCTGTAAGAGTGTTCAAATTTTCACCGACATTAATAAACGGTTTAAAGCTAATTCTCCATTGTTAAACTTTGAAAAGACCCACTATATTCCAGTTCAGAGCCTGTAAGAGTGTTCCTTCCAGCATGTGTATAACATATGAAGACATGCACATTGAAGAGGATGACAGTGTTAAATTTCTGGGATTACAGCTCAATAATAAGTTCAGCTTGGAAGGGTATACCACAGAATTGCTGAAGTGTCTAAACAAGTCTGCATTTGCAGTGTGAATGTCAGATGTAACAGATATAAATATAAAAAGAACTTGCATACTTACATTCTGTTATGTCATATGGGATCATATTCTGGGATAATTCATAAAAAACCATGTAAAGGTTTTTAGAGTGCAAAAGCATGTCAAATTGAGCAACAGTTTTAGAGCACAAAAGCATATAATGGAACTCATAAATTCACGAAGATTATGTAGAAACCTGTTCAAGGAACTGTGTATTCTAACCACTACTTCTCAGTATATTTATTCCTTACTGAAATTTATTGCAAGTAATATCTCGCTATTTCAAACCAATAGCTCAATACATAGTATCAATACTAGGAATAAGAACAATCTACATAAAGACCTAAAAATCACTCACCTTAATCCAAAATGGGGTCTAAAATTCAGGAAGACACATTTTCAATAAACTGCCAGCAACCACTAAAAACTTGGTTTCAAAAAAAGATAAGTTTAAACAGAGTCTGAAGACTTTTCGATAGGCAACTCCTTCTACTCCAATGATGAATATCTTAACAGGAATTGTTTGACGAGCTTAAGAAAAAATTTTTGTTAGATTTCAGTTTCAATAGCACTTGAACACATCAGTCAAGATTAGGTACTTTGTGTATGATAAATTTATTAAAAGAGCATTAGTGTTTCATTCTGACAGTGTATTAAGTCTGTAAATACTAGCAGTTCTAGTTTACTGTTATGTATTCACCTATTTTAACAATCTCCTGACAAATGATAAGGGAAATGAGCATTATATTCAAATGTTTTATGTTATACTTTCCTGACTTGTTCCAACTCAAGAGTGGCATCTCATTTCTGGATCTATGGAACAAACACTATATATAAAAACTGCATAAAGTGTAAAAGCCTTAGAACTGTAACAAGAGAGGTACTGAATGAAGTTGATATTTATTAACAACAAAGCAAATACAATGTACATCTCACTTTACAAAGTGGACACAAGCAGCATGGAATTGACTGTAAACACGTACACACACTATACTTTCCTCTCAACAGTGTCGATACTATAACTATAAATATACCACAGTCCAACTTGCCTCCTTGTATTTATGTTGTTGTTGTTGTTATGGTCTTCAGTCCTGAGACTGGTTTGATGCAGCTCTCCATGCTACTCTATCCTGTGCAAGCCTCTTCATCTCCCAGTACCTACCGCAACCTACATCCTTCTGAACCTGCTTAATGTATTCATCTCTTGGTCTCCCTCTACGATTTTTACCCTCCACGCTGCTCTCCAATGCTAAATTTGTGACCCCTTGATGCCTCAGAACATGTCCTACCAACCGGTCCCTTCTTCTTGTCAAGTTGTACCACAAACTCCTCTTCTCCCCAATCCTATTCAATACTTCCTCATCAGTTATTTTGCTCCCCAAACAGCAAAACTCCTTTGCTACTTAAAGTGTCTCATTTCCTAATCTAATTCCCTCAGCATCACCCGACTTAATTCGACTACATTCCATTATCCTCGTTTTGCTTTTGTTGATGTTCATCTTATATCCTCCTTTCAAGACACTATCCATCCGTTCAACAGCTCTTCCAAGTCCTTTGCTGTCTCTGACAGAATTACAATGTCATCAGCGAACCTCAAAGTTTTTATTTCTTCTCCATGGATTTTAATACCTACTCCAATTTTTTCTTTTGTTTCCTTCACTGCTTGCTCAATATACAGATTGAATAACATCGGGGATACAGCCCTGTCTCACTCCCTTCCCAACCACTGCTTCCCTTTCATGCCCCTCGACTCTTATAACTGCAATCTGGTTTCTGTAAAAATTGTAAATAGCCTTTCGCTCCCTGTATTTTACCCCTGCCACCTTCAGAATTTGAAAGAGAGTATTCCAGTCAACATTATCAAAAGCTTTCTCTATGTCTACAAATGATAGAAACATAGGTTTACCCTTCCTTAATCTAGCTTCTAAGATGAGTCGTAGGGTCAGTATTGCCTCACGTGTTCCAACACTTCTACGGAATCCAAACTGATCTTCCCCGAGGTCGGCTTCTACTAGTTTTTCCATTCTTCTGTAAAGAATTCGCGTTAGTATTTTGCAACTGTGACTTATTAAACTGATAGTTCGGTAATTTTCACATCTGTCAACACCTGCTTTCTTTGGGATTGGAATTGTTATATTCTTCTTGAAGTCTGAGGGTATTTCGCCTGTTTCATACATCTTGCTCACCAGATGGTAGAGTTTCGTCAGGACTGGCTCTCCCAAGGCCGTCAGTAGTTCCAATGGAATGTTGTCTACTCTGGGGGCCTTGTTTCGACTCAGGTCTTTCAGTGCTCTGTCAAACTCTTCACGCAGTATCGTATCTCCCAATTCATCTTCATCTACATCCTCTTCCATTTACATAATATTGTCCTCAAGTACATCACCCTTGTATAGACCTTCTATATACTCCTTCCACCTTTCTGCTTTCCCTTCTTTGCTTAGAACTGGGTTTCCATCTGAGCTCTTGATATTCATACAAGTGGTTCTCTTTTCCCCAAAGGTCTCTTTAATTTTCCTATAGGCAGTATCTATCTTACCCCTCATGAGATAAGCCTCTACATCCTTACATTTGTCCTCTAGCCATCCCTGCTTAGCCATTTTGCACTTCCTGTCGATCTCATTTTTGAGACGTTTGTATTCCTTTTTGCCTGCTTCATTTACTGCATTTTTATATTTTCTTCTTTCATCAATTAAATTCAATATTTCTTCTGTTACCCAAGGAATTCTACTAGCCCTCGTCTTTTTACCTACTTGATCGTCTGCTGCCTTCACTACTTCATCTCTCAGAGCTACCCATTCTTCTTCTACTGTATTTCTTTCCCCCATTCCTGTCAATTGTTTCCTTATGCTCTCCCTGAAACTCTGTACAACCTCTGGTTCTTTCAGTTTATCCAGGTCCCATCTCCGTAAATTCCCACCTTTTTGCAGTTTCTTCAGTTTTAATCTACAGTTCATAACCAATAGATTGTGGTCAGAGTCCACATCTGCCCCTGGAAATGTCTTACAATTTAAAACCTGGTTCCTAAATCTCTGTCTTACCATTAGATAATCTATCTGAAACCTGTCAGTATCCCCAGGCTTCTTTCATGATTCTTGAACCAAGTGTTAGCTATGATTAAGTTGTGCTCTGTGCAAAATTCTACCAGGCGGCTCCCTCTTTCATTTCTTAGCCCCAATCCATATTCACCTACTACGTTTCCTTCTCTCTCTTTTCCTAGTACCAAATTCCAGTCACCCATGACTATTAAATTTTCGTCACCCTTCACTATCTGAATAATTTCTTTTATTTCATCATACATTTCTTCAATGTCTTCATCATCTGCAGAGCTAGTTGGCATCCTTGTATTTATATTGCAATCAAATTACATTCAACATTTCTTGAAATTTCATACATTTATCTTTGCTCAAAGGTTTGGCAAAATATCTGCTACAGTGTCTGATTCACAAAATGATAGTGTACTTGAATATACTTTGCATCAGCAGTATTCAAAATATCCACAATTAACTTAATCTTGGTGACAACTTCTGACAATGCTACTTTCTCAGCAAAAGTAGATTTTGTAACACTTCTACACAATCACCTGCCCAATCTGCATCTACAAAACAATCAAAGAGATCAGTATTTTCAGTCTTTCCATATGTAAACTTCATTTCTTTTCTTTGATGCAAATATTTTGGTGCAATCACATCATACTTACAGTGGGTGTCACTGTAACAATTTTGAAATCTACTCACATAGTTCACACTGTAACTTGTATCTGGTCATATTCCTGAGCTAATGTGCAGGAAAGGACCAATCACTTTCCTGTACTTAATGTCATGACTCACATCTTGTGCTGGTTCTGGTTTCAAATTAACTTCAATTGGTGTGCTGTACAACTTTGAATGTTCAATATGATTTTTCGCAGCTTATCAGCAGTTATTCGTTTCTGAGGAAATGAGGGTCAAAGTTTGTGACATACTTCAGATGTCTTTTAGTGCACGACAAGTTCAACCAAAGTGGTGGCATAGCGGAGAGCATAGCCAACTTCACACTTTTGCCCTGGGTTTGAAACTTGGTTATTATTTCCCTCCCCCCTCACCCAATGCATCTTGAAATAATGTTGTCCTTATTCATCAATTAATTGTCATTATGCTGAATGAATTTAAAGAGAGAGAATTATTTGAAACTGCCTTGTCAATGATATTGGTAGTGTTGCCTATGTGTTCTAATGTTTTTTTGGCTAAAAGAATGTGTGGAGTTGGATTGCAACCTTCCCACTTCTCTTTACAAGTCGACATACTTGGTGTATACAGCCAGTCTTCTTCTCTAGATAGGCAGCTTCTGGAATCTTTATAAACTTCTCCGAAGAATGATGCTTAAAGACTCTCTCACCACTTGTGAAATAATTTGGTACTCGAAGAATACTTTTTAATGACTATTGGTATATTTGAGCTTCAGAAGAACAAAATTCACACTTCGCCCATTTTACTTCTCATAAGTAACTCATATCGTCTCACATTAGAAACAGATTTAAGTCCATTTAGAAAAGAGGCTTAACAACCATGTTTCCAATACAAACATATCGTAAAATATGTCTTGCCTCCAGCAAGTCCAAGATAAGAGTTTTTTCACAATTCCAAATCCCAAATGTTCATGTTATTTATAACAATTATCACTGATACGATTAAAACAGAATAAACTAGAAGTTCCATAGTTCTTCCTTGCTCTTTCACTACGACTTCCATGGATCGACTGACAAGTACTTGTTGGTGCTGTTTGACCGCTGTGTCTACAGTCTTCTCACGACAAACTTCAAACCTGCACACACAAACATGTGATGCACAGTAGGAAGGATTCTATCATCCCACTCTCACATCTAAAATATCATGTGTTCGAGATGGTAGAAGGCCGAGTGGTTCTAGAATATATGGCGAAATTCTCAAAACACTACATAATATCACCCCCTCGCCCCAATTGAACAAGTGATATTTTACACATAATCATTATGTACATAATATCACACAGGGTAACATTTTACATTTCATAACCATATACTTTACTTCTACATGTTTATATACATTTTTTTTAACTACAATTCTTTAACCTCTTAAACAGGCTTCTGCTTACAGTCTTCCTACTGTTTTCTTACTCTATTTTGTTTAGACATGAGGATTTGTTAATGATTTAGTAAGCCTGACTAGTACTTAGGAATCGTTAGACTTTTTCTTTATTTCCAATTGTAAATTTCAGATGTTAATGACACTTGAGTATTCTATTTTCTGTTCTCATTCTTTGTATTAGTTTGTAGCTTGTAGCTTGGAGGAACTCTGGATGAAATGAAAGTGTTCTTTTGACACTCATTTACTTATATGAAACATAATAAAGCTAGTTTTGTATAGAATTCATACTTTCCAGAATAATTCCTATAAAATGTGTGACTTCTGTCTCGATACTGTCCCTTTCCCCTAGGATCAGTACCTATACCTCGCTTTTGGGTTGACCTTATGAGAGCACTTCCTCTTTCCATTCTGGTAGGTACGCCTCTTTATAAAACATTCTCATTTTTAGGCCACAGGTCATTCTGTCTCCACGTAGGTACAACTGCCCTTTATACTCAGTAAATGCTGGATACACCCCCCCCCCCCCCATTATCCTGTCTGAGTAGGCCTCACAGTTCACTACCCTAGTATACTATAATTAAGTATTTTCTGTTAAAGCTACAAATCTACTTTACACTTCGTATTCACATCTTAATATATCATTTATCCCTGGAGTCCTCCTCTACTTATCAACTTCTATACTCTTGGTAGATACTATGTCTGCCTATAATTCAAGTCCTATTATCCCACTATTCATCAATTTTCAGAATATTTATTATACTGACTTTTCTTAAATAAGCATAATGATTAACTCTTTATATAAATAGACGATGTAAAACCATCATATTGTTTATAAGCCTACATGTGTATGTTTCGTTAAGTACACATATTCTTTACCCTATAATACCTGGCAGTTCTCACATCACGGCAGGTTTCTAGTCTGTAATTTTAATGTTTGTGTATAAATGTAATTTTGTGTGTTCGTGTAGTATGATTCTTCGGCCTTCTTATCTGAAGATAAGAAGTAGGTTATTGGAAACCACAGAAACCAGGAAGGACTTCTGCAACAGAAGTATATGAAGATAGGTCCTCAAATGAGAAGTAAGAAAGGAAATAAATAGAAATGGTTGCTAACATTGAAGAAGAGAAAGAAGATAGCCCCAAAGACAGGAAACCTTTCCCAACCCTATTCCTCAGAATCCCTACGTCGCAGGTACTTGAGTGAGATGCCAGAGGAGGTTTGGTGCTAAATAGTCTCCTACAGAACGGACATTACCACCTTCACCCTTGAGGTTCCCGAAGGAAATCTTAGCAACCCTATGGAAATGGCAAATGGTGAAGAATCAGGCACACTTGTTTGCGAGGGGTATCTGAAAGGTGTGATGTGCGTTTTGTTTTAGCCATGATTTATGTGTTCTTGTAAACCATGTTTTTATCCACAATACCCACCCGTTTCCAAAACTGATACAAACCCTCCCATTTACATCACATCTCATAAAATGTATAAAATATTCTATACAAAATAGAAAATCTATACACTACAGTATAACAGTTGTTCAAATATTCACCTGATATTATATTTTCCAGAAATATAATATCCCATTCAGTTTATGTTGTCTAGATATCACTCTGTTTAAACAGTACCATCATATTACACTTTCCACTAATGTAATATTCTATTCATTTTATTTCATGTCTAGAGATCAGTTTCTTCCTTATTCTGTGATTTTCCTAAGTTGTAGTCACATCCAGTTTTCTAGGCAATAAGATTATAGGATAGTTTAAAATTTTATAAATAGGTGACAGAATAGTTTAATATTTGAAGGGAATTTGGTGTGGGAAAACTATTTCGGAAGAAACACCGAAAAGAACTCGGGATCCGACAGTCATCACTCCGCCTGTTAACTCAGAACATTAACGCCCTGGGTGATATACGACTTCGCCCAGGTCCAATGGATCTGATATTAACTTTTCTTGGGCACTGGCAGACCAGTAATTCTCTTTAAACTTCTTTTGAAAGTATCCCCACTGCAAATCAGTCACCAATTCCCTAGTTAACACAACATTAGGTAAAGATACTCTTTTTTTTTCTACTTCTTCCTGGATAAGTTTGACTTCTCTCTAGAGTTCGTCTATGCTCTTCCTGGTATCAGTAAATTTGGGAGAAGTCATAGGCGATGCATTCCCAGATGTTATTCTCTCAGTGACTTTCCGATCTATAATTTCTTCTACCTGTTCTTCCAGACTACTTACATTTATGATATCAGAGTTTGCTATTTTCTCTTTAAAGCTTCTTTCTACATTATCCACTCGTGTACTTACACCTGTAATTTGTGATTGAATGAGAGGCATTAATTTGCTATGCTTATCAATGTTCTCTTTCAAAGCATGCCATCCCTGCTTTACCGCATTAAACTTAGCATTACATACATTCTCCAATGATCCTCGCTTTTCATTAATCTCTAATTCTACAGTATTACATGTTCCCTCAATATCAAATTCTAACTTTTTTGCTAAATCTTGTAACTGATCATTCATTTTCTGACTAAAGTCAGTGAACAGTTGATTTACATAAATATCCAATGAACTGGTTAATTCTTTCTTTAAGCCTAATTTCAAATCCTTTACTTTACTATTTAAGGTGTCAAATACAGTCTTCAAAGCATTCATGCCTTTGCATAGATTACCAAATTCTTTGCTCTGTGAGTGCACTTTGGCATTTAACAAACCTAGATTTGTTGCTTGATTATTCAAGGTTTCACTCTGGTTACTTAGAACTCCACTCTGAGCATTTAAACTATAATGTATCAAACCTATTTCTTTTCTTAGAGTTTTATTCTGAGCATTTGACTGATGACTCTGATCATCTAACTTAGCATTTAAAGTTTTGATTAGGTTTACTAACTCAGACCAGTCTGGCCCTTCTTCGGAAATTTTCATAGTAAAGCCTGGTTGTGAAGTTTCTCCAACTTGCCGAATGCTATCCACGATTTTACCAGCTTTAGACCTTGTGAGCGTTTAAAAATTAACTTAAAGTATAATAACTAACCTAATAAAGTTCTCTTAACAATTTACACCACGTTGTATTAAGACAATAAAGTTCCATTTTACACTCACCCGGTGTAGAATCTGGGCTGCGTCGGTGAGCAGATATGTGATCAGCACTGGTAAACAGCAACTGGTGCTGGTGGTGTCAGTTGGTTTCCGCGTAGGTGTCGGTGAGCGGAAGTGGAAGCAGGTCAGCACCAGTGATCAGCAACTGGTGCCGGTGCATCTGCGTACCCACAATGTGTGAGAACTGTATGCTCCCCACTCCGGATCTTCTTAGTCATATCATTCTAAGCATATCTCTTCTTAGTCTAATACATTTAGATCTTCTCTCCGGTTTTTCTCATTGTGGCTTTTTCATTTCTTCTCCCTTATTTACATTTACAAATTTTCTCTATCAGATATTGAAGCAGAATCCAATTCCATGAAATAGTTGTTTTGTCTTGTTATGCTCGGTTGCTATGGCAGCAATTGATACTTTTTTTTCTTATTTTTGTTTCAAAATTCCTTTTTTCCTTCAGTTCTTTCACACCGGTCGCCACATTCTAACGTTTTTTGACATGTGTGTCAAAAAATAATAATTTCTTATTTCCATAATCTGATGATCACATATACAAACTTTATCGTCAACATACTCGTTGATTAATGATGTAGTTGACTTGAAACACAATAAGTTTCTTTGTGTTCACATATAACTTCCAGAGACCAATTAAATAACATTTATGAGAGAGTTGGTTTAATAATCATTTCTCTTCTCACAAAATCGTAAACATGCCTCCAGCAAGTGCAAGATAAAGAGTTATTTCACAATTCAGAATCTCAAATGTTATTTATAACAATGGTGACTGATATGATTAACACAGAATAACCTAGAAGTTCCATAGTTCTTCCTTGCTCTTTCACTACAACTTCCATGTATCGAACGACAAGTACTTATCGGTGCCATTCGACCGCCATGTCTACAGTCTTCTCACAACAAACTTCAAACCTGCACACACAAACATGCAACGCGCAGTACGTAGGATTCTATCATCCCTCTCTCACATCTAAAATATTGTGTGTTTGAGACAGTACAAGGCCAAAATTCTCGAAAGACTACAGTGTTCCTGGGAATTGGGGTATAGCTGGCCAGCAAGTATATCCATTTATACCTGCAGCCTGCAAATAGGGTCTTGTATTCAACTGATTCTGATTTGCCCAGCTGGTGTTGTCCCCTCGAGGACAGAGCCATCCTTGTTCATAATTGAGCCATGGGGCAGACAGAGCAATCCTTTGCTATACGGCAAAAACTTCATGGATGAAGATGGAATACCAAACTGTCCATTGAGAGTGATTCCTCCAATCTGTCAGTCCTGTGATAAATAGTTTCATTGGCAAATAAAATATTTCAACCAAAAACTGCAGAATTGCTCTACAACCATTGCATGGCACAGGGATACTGCAATAGACGCAACATGATAAAAGTCCATGCATTTTTTGATTTGTAATCAACTGTGAATGCCATTTTTTAGAAAAGTAGGTCATTATGCATGGCTCACTGCAAAATTATTGGCAATACCTTTCTGGTTGACATTTATATTAAGAAATGTGATTGTGACACATTGCTTTCGTGCGATGCTCACTGTGTTTAGAATTTCTGTTTTGAATATTTCTACAATTTGTATTATCCAAAGGAATGCACCAAATCTTCCTAAAGAATAAACATATGAATAAAATGTAAGAATAAAATTTTTTAAGAGTATGAGAATTTAAAATGATTGTAATCCCAGAAAATTTGTAATTCTCTTGGCAATGCTCATATTCATTTGATAATGGATTATTGAGGTCTTTTTTTCAAGAATCTGTGTTTATTTGAAAGGCACAGCAATTGTTTTCTGTTCCTTGTCTTATCGCGATGAACAATTTCATTCACTTCCAGTTTTGTGGGCTCTTGTAACACAGTCACAATGATCTTGAATATACAGGGTGTCTCAGAAGGTACACTGCAACTTTAATGTGTTATAGCACCCAAACTAATTAAGATATTCACAACGTGTTTGGCTTATGTGACACACTATCTCACAAAGTTTTTATGCCATTCAATCAATTTCAACATGTTTGCCTTAAGTGGCATGCACAACATCCAGTCTGTATCAAAGCTCTAGGCATATCAACTGTGGCAATGATAGCAATGATTCAGTTCTTTAAATCATTGACAAGGTTGACAGGTGTTGGAAAAGGGCAGTGTCTTGGTGGTCAGCCAGTTGTGGTAATGCAAACAGATCCAATGTATCAAGGTAACTGTCAGAAAGAGAGGGGGGGGGGGGGGGGGGGGAGGGGGAAAAAAAAAAACGCAATGCGATCAACCATCATATAACACCACAAATTCCTCTCAGGCTGTCACATATCACTTCTTTCACAGTATGCAGATTGGTTGTGCCCCACATGTGAACACTGTGTTTGTTTGCCTTATTGCAAATGTGAAACGTTGCTTTGCCAGAAAATGCTAAATTGTTTAGAAAATTTCAATCCCTCTCTCAAAGGTGAAGAACTGCCATAGCAATTTCATATGCTGTGGCGTGTCATCAGATTTCAAAGCGTGTGACACTGTAAACATTTCTGAAGGACCCAGGGCATAGTCGCTCTAGGGATTTAGAGCACCTGTGTAGCCCTCTAAACACACTTCTGCAGGGAACATTGAAAGCCAACGATATCTATTCAGTGTTGGCTTCACTGGTTCCAGGTCACCTGGTATGATGCTTCACATGAACGCTTCCTGCTTGCATAAAATTCATGTACAACTGGTATATCGAGATCCACAAGGGTGGTTGCTTCCTGCACCATGTCCAGAAGTTCCTTTGAACTTAAGCGTCTGATCTGGTTTGAATAAACCATTCCAAAAACTGAGCCTTTTTCTGAATTGTTGTCCTTTTGCTTCATCCATGACAACCTAGGACACACACAAACAAAACTTTGTTGTCTGTCACATAAGCCAAAAATGCTGTGAATATCTTAATTAGTTTGGGTGCTATAACATACTGAACTTTTAGTGTACCTTCCGAGACACCTTGTATGCAGACATGGAAATGTTAAAATACAAGATCCTTAAAACAATTTCTACAAGACTTTCTTTGCTTCTTTTTCAATATAACCCAGGTGGCTTTCTTCTGTAGAATGAATATTTCTTTCATTCCCCCATACTGGTCATTCCATTTTGGACATATGTCTCATAAATTCCATGGTACAAGAGTGCACAAGAGGTCTTGATATGCACACTAAATTAGTTGTTTCATTATAGATATTGCTGAGCTTAGCTTATTGGAAACAGTGTTTATCTGCTGTTTCCAATTTAGCTAACGGTATATTGTTATATCAAAAACTTACCCAAAGCTAATTCTTCTAGTCCTCTTTCATCAAAATATATAACTACGTGTTACTCTTTTTGTTCACTATTGAAAACCATGTAGTTTTTTTTAATTAATAATTAGCTCATTTTTCCAAGAAACATTGTGCTATTTTATTGACCAATCCGAATGTGTTTTCTTAAGTGCCTTGAAATTGGTGGCCACATTCAGTACATTGATACCATCTGCATATAGTATCTTATTTTTATTTTCATTTTCATTTTCATTTTCATATGCTCTTACAGTGGACTTTTTGAGCCATAATTGCTAAATGGAATCTTGAGTATGGGGGATTTTACCACCACAGGAATGAAAAGAATATTAATGCTCAGAAAAAAGCCATTTGGATTACTTTGGTGGAAAATAAACTAGTAGAAATTGTTTGAAGGATCTTGATATTTTACTCCTTTACTCAACAATGAATTCTGTTATAGATTCAGTTGCTGTTGCCATTGATTTCCCTTTGTGGTATCCAAGATGTGCTGGAGTTATTATAATAGGTTTTTGCAGGAAAACACTTAGCCTGCTGAGCATGATCATTTCTAATACAGCATAGCATCGATTATCCGAAGTAAATGGGGGACATGGGTGTTTGGAAAACTGGTTTGTTCGGATAATCAAACTGTACATGTTTATTTGCCAAAAAGAAGTATTGTACAGTAAATTTATTCATAAAAACAAGCATCTCTTTTAGTATTACAAAGTAATATACAAAGGCAACTACAGTAGGAATATATAGTAATAATCTCATACTTGTCCCTCATAGAAAGGACAACAAGTTTACATTTAAGCATTTTGTATCGTCAAGTTCACTTCTTCACGCAGCAGCACACAAGTGGTCGTGACAGAGAACAGAAGGTGACTGTTTGCACCGTGAGAAGCTCTTCTTGGGGGCGCGCAATCCTTCAAATTGCGCGGAGCGGCACGCCTCAACTCTAAGCTGGCACAGCTGTTGCTGTGAACAGCTTTGATACTGCCGCTACTTCTACTGCCAGTGCCAAGCCGACAGAAATGTGCTGATTGTTGAAACACAGCGACTGGCCGCTTGGCCAGTCAGCAGCGCCTTGTGAAGGCCCCATTAGAAGCAATGTTCCGCCAGCGGTGGTCCAGCGTGCTGACTACTGTGGGAAACTTGGTTTGGGAGTGAGGGGGATGATGGACGGTAGGGTTGGAGAGTAACAGGTGTGAGTGAGTACACAGATCGGTTAAGCAGTCATTCGGTTGACCGACACTCGGATAATCGACACTCTACTGTACCTTTAAGAAATCTTAAAAAAATATATTGGCCTGTAATTGATAGGATCATCATTCTTTTGTATTTTTTTGTGCATAGGTACTATTTCAATTAATTAAAGTTGATCAGGAAACACTCCATGGAATGAGCAGTTGACAATGCCCAATAATGGCATAATTATTTTGGCTGCTACATGCCTGATTAGATAGTTTGACATTTCATCATGTTTAGCAGACTTCGTTGCCTCTAGCTTTTTCATAAACCTTTGCTAGCTTCTGGTTTCAAGAGCATGGAATGGTATTATCTGTGGATATAGTCTTGTGATTTCTCTGGCCACTATTTCTGTGGTGTCACGTATCACTACCACCCAATGCACATGATGCAATGGAACTGCAAGTTTCTGTCTGATGCCGATTGTGGTCATGCAGATCTGGTGGACCCAATGGTGTGCGCCCGCTGAGCCACATCTCCAGCAGTTCTGGACTACAACCGCCCACTGCCACTGCAATGCAGGATGGCTAGCGGCAGACAATCAATCCACTTGCACTTGGAGCCTCAATGCTATGACACCGTCATTCGTGATTACTACATTGAGTCTCGTCCTGGTTGCTGTGGTATGAGCTGGACTCTAATTCTTGCTGAATTATTTGAAATGAGTCTTTGTACATTTGGAGACATACAAGTTAAGTAAATCTTCTGTTTACTGTGTTATTTTGTTTGCTAATCAATTTCTGTTCCCATCCAGCTTTTCTACAACAACAGTTGCCACACCACTCTGTAGCCACACAGGTTCTGTGTGTATTTTTTGTTGTCACTCTCAGTGCTCATTATGTCCCAGGCTTTCTCCATTTTATTTATGGGTTCTGAAATAGGTTATGCTTGTCTTATCAACTGTCTATACTGATTCTGGTGCTCTTTGATATTTTCAGTATTTTTGTTTTATTACTCTTAATGTAGCCCTTAGATCTATTATTACTTCCTTCATGATCCACTGCTTGTTTTAAGAAATTTTTCTTTTCCCTTTAATTTCTGGGAAGGCTGTATTGAAGTAAGTGTTACAGATTCTTCAAAAGCACTGTTTTTTCATTTTTTTCTTTGGGCCTGAAGAGTGTCTGCCCATTTTTCTTTCCTCCACATTAGTGCAAATACAAGGGGCTATCAAAAAGTTTCAATCTGAAGGTGTTGCTGCAGCATATATGCAACATAGTGTGACTCTGATGTGGGTATACAATAACTGTCATGTTGACAAGTGATAAATGTGGCAAACTATGGCAATATTATTCCCAAATTCATCCAGACAAGACCAATGTGCCGTTATTCTTTCCTTGGTTGTCAAAGGGCAAACACCGGTACACATCAAATCAGAGAATGAAGAAAAGGAGTAGGGCAGCATGTCTGTTGACAACCACTGTTGGGGAATGCTGTGCCAAGTTCTGTGCTGACACAAGATACCAGTTGATCTGAGAGGCTAGCCCCGCCCATTACCAACAGCAACAAGCGAGAGTCACTCAAGCGCCCACCCTATAGTCCTGATCCCTCGCCATGCAATTATCGCACTTTTGGTCCCTTAAAAAAAGGCCTTGAACAGTCAACCATTCTTGTCGGATGTGGATGTGCAACAGGCAGTTAAAAGACTTTTTCATCCGGCAGGACATGGTGTTTTACCAAATTGGTACCTCCAACCCTGGTGCATCAGTGGGATGATTGCCTCAGTGCTCATGTCAATTTTGTCTGACTGGTATTGCAATTCTAAACTGTATGCTCTCAGAACAGAGAACTTTTGATTAATCTTTATATGTTGGTGTTTTGTTGGCTGAAAAGTTTAACATCCTTTTCCTCATTCTTGTCTTCTGATTGTGAGTTCAAGCTTCCATATACTTCACACAGCTGCCCAAAATGACCAGAAAATCCGTAGATTTTTGTTGTGTATAAATTACTATTTATATTATTATATTAGTGGTAATATTAGTAAAATGATCTTGGGCTTGATAACTACAATAAATGATTGTATATTGTTACAGGTCTGTAATAATTTCTGTAGATGCTGGACTGATATTATTGATGCATTATAAATGTCCTTTAATTGTTAGTTGTTGCACATTCTATATTGCTCTTCAGACAGTCATGTGATATGACCTCGTACAACTATAAAATAGTGACAATGAAGAATACATTCAGAATGACTAAGTGGAGAGTAAATGAAAGTATCCGTCAAATGGTGTGTATTTTACTTTTTTAGTACCGGTAACACTAATAAATCTCTTTGAATCTTAAATAGTTCATCCCTTTCTGAATGAGCTTCCCACATTTTGCTATCATTCTTAGTAGTTTGTTTTTCTTCTTCAACTGTCGTTCATGCTTTTGTGTTCTACCAACAAGAAGAGATTTTCAGATTCCTGGGTACCTATCTCTTCTTTGATGACCTGAACTCATTACATGTGCAACTGCCCAATTCCCATTTGTCCTTTGCTCTGACATTCCATATTAACTGCAAAAAGTTACAGTTTTTTAACAATTAATATCAAGTAAGGTATAGTATATTTAAACCTTAGTGGTTTTTGTTAGTCATAGTTCAAATTTAAACGTGCATAGTCTTCTACAGATTTCTCAGAAGAAATATCAGCCAGTGGTGACTATTAATACACACATCTACAAACATCCGAAGGGAAGTTGCTAAAGTTATTTATGCACAGTGAGTTCAATGTGACAGTCTTATGTAACATGTGCATGTGATAGTATTGATCCCACATTTTGCTAACTTTCCATTACAATACAAATTTCCATCACTGTCAACTAGCATAACATCTGTGTCAAGCACTGAGATACCAAAGAAGTACAAAGCTGTAGAGAACAACATAAACAAGAATGGAAAGAGGGACTGATGGAATATTGTTTCTGAAAGAGTCACAATTGCTATAGAATGACTAAAATGCCATAAGCAATCTTGAAATTTTCATATCAGTCTTTCAATTATCATGATGCACAACAACTTTTTCATAAGTGATTACATTTTTTGTGCATAAGTAGTAAAGTCACCATACTTGGTCACATGTTACATTATATCTAAAATGCTTACATCCTTTTTTTTTAAATATATTTGTAAGTGAGTTGGGTATATTACTGTGATACAGAATATGTCTCGTCCTTGCATCACCTCCTCATAAAGTATTTTCTTCTTTTCTGCATTTTTCTCTAATTTTCTGTCTCCATATGTCACATGCATCCACAAATTTTTGCACATCCATAAGTCTAAGTCCCATATTCTGAAAATTATACTGGAATCTTTTCTTAAGGAATTGTGAACAAAATTTATACATTCAATATGTTTTGTGATAAATCTGTCACTGTTTGTAAGTATCTTTGCAAACAAAATTAATGATTAATTACATTGATTAATTACATTAAAAAGGCATTTAGGAAGCCATGATGCAGTAAACAGATAAAAAATACATTGAAAATTATGCAAATTAACAGAGAAATTTCATTTATTAAAAAAAATTCTATATTATATGTGTGGTGTCCATTCTTTCGAATGTGTCTGAAAGAAGAGACACTATGAAATACTGACATCAACCACAAGAGGGCATTTAAATAATTCAAGGGTGCCAAGCAAAAATTTTTGCCGGACTGGAACTCGAACCCGGAATTCCTGCTTTGCACCAACAGTCACCTTAACCACATCAGTGATCTGAACTTGCTTTTCACCCAACACACATTCCCAACTTGTCGCACACTACTTCTATAGTGCCCCCTGTCCACCATACTCATCGCTCTTAGCATTTAGCATGGTTCCAGCAAGAGGTCAGACCTAGGGTGCAGCCACACATTGTAGATACACCCAAGTTGGGAATTTGGGTTGGGTGGCAAGTGTGTTCAAATGGTCAAGGCAGATAAGGTGATCGCTCGTGCAAAGCAGGAAATTCGGATGGCTGAGCACACATTTTCACTTGTAACCACTGAATTATTTCAATGCCACATGGCTGATGTCACTTTTCCCTTTCACCAAAGAAAAAAAATGCTGTTATAATTGCACACTGCAAATATTACTTAATTATCTTTTAAAATGTATAAAAAGAATAGCAATTTTCACACTTAATCAGAATTTCAGGCAAAAGTGTTAAATTCATGTGGAATGTACTGATATGATAAAAAGAGGAAAATCAATCACAGTCATTACTGTCTTTATCAAATTGGAAGAGCATATCATAAATTGTCACTCACACAATGCAAATATGTTTAACAATCTTTTCTGATATACATAAAAAGTGATCACATCACCCAGAAAAGAAGTTAAGTACAATAAAATTTAATCATATCTTGCTTACTATTTTTTCTAACTTAAAGAAAATTATAAGTTCTCTCTTAAAGAAAGTGTCACTCAGTTTTAATAGCATTTTCAGTACATCACTCAGGCATTTTTCTTGCATAATGTGGTATGTTCTAACTGTGATGTATGATCTGATTTTTATTGATCCCAGAAATTCTGTTGTGTGTTGTTACACCTGGCTATGGGACAACTCACAATTACAATTTGTACAAACACTATATTTTATTTTAGATTGACATTCAGAAATTCTTCTGTAGTGCAGAAGCAGTTCTTCTGAAGTAACATTTTCATTTTTGCTATGAATCCTTCTATATGCAACTTTAAGCTTTTGTGTGGCTTGACATATAAAACAACTCCCATGTGCCATGCATGCTGATAAATTTGTTACCAGTAGGTTCGATCAACATATGAGTTTTACAGTGATACCTTGTGAACTCAAAGGAAATTCCTGGAGGAAAGATGAGATTCTTTTTGTGAAACATTGTTGGGAAAGTTTGGAGAAAAGGCATTTGCAGTTGACTGTAGAATGATTCTATTACCACCAACATACATTTTGCATAAGTACTATGCAGTCAAGATAAGAGAAATTAGGTCTTGTAAAGAGGCATAAAGGCCACTGTTTTTCCCTCACTTCATTTCCGAATGGAATAAGAAGGGAAAAGACTAGTAGTGGTACACAGTACTACTGTACACCTTAGGGTTGCTTGCGGAGTGTGTATGTAGGTTAAGATGGTGGATGTCTTTATGTTTTTTAATATGTACATTTTCATTAATAAAACAATTTATAATGAATATTAACACAAGACACTGGCAGGATATTGAGTGCCAGAAGTAGATTTTTAGTGTTGAGGAGAGAGGCACTTGTCTTTCTATCTTAGTTATTCCAGTCTGTATCATAAATATCTCTTTGTGTGAGGTGCCCCAAAATGAAGTCCTAATGGGTATGGAGAGTACAAGTGAAAAGTATGTGCATTTTTAGTGTTTTCATGCCAAAGACTTTACTCAGGACATTAAATGCATGGCACAAACTGATCAGCCAATTTACTAACGTTTTTTATGTGTGTTCCATTGTAGTGTTATCTATTCACACACAGGAATTTCATGGTTATCTCCAGTCAGAAGCTCCATTTCATATTTGATGTCATCTACCCTTGATGAAATTATATGTTATGGCCAAAAATTTATGTGCACAGTTTTGTCCATTTTCAGTAACATTTTGTTGCATTTAACCAATTTACTGGCTTGGATTTTGTATTGGAGAGTGTGTTATGGAGTTCATTAGTATAGAGATTAGAACACATTATAATGGTGTCGTCAGCAAACTTTACTAGTAAACCTTTTCAAATGCTTTGGGGCAGATCATTGATAAATATAATAAAAACACATGACCCAGGTGTGGAACCTTGAGGAATACCTCATCTTACGACTTGCTCCTTTTATTATATGCTTCCAAATTTTATCAAAGTGATTAAGCTTTTTGTACTTTATCTGTGATATATGATCTAAGCCAATGATTGCAGTTTCCTCTTATTTAATTATGGATGAACATCCATAATTAATTCATTGTTAACTAGATCAACAGCCTTTATGAGATCAAGGAATACTCCTGGTGTTGAGTGGTTTCTGTCACTGAATACATTGTAAACTACAACTAGAAATGAATATCCTCACACATCCAGCCCATGTTAGAACATTTTTCCAAAAAGGTTAAAGCAAGCAGTTGTTAAATTTTTATAGAATAAAGACAATGGGCAGAAGTCATGAGAGCCTTTCAAGATAGGGATTTAGTGCAGCATTACACAAATATGGAAAATAATCACTATAGTAGTCATGTGGAGTGACCTAGGGAAAATGTGTCAAACCAAAATAAATGTAATCATATGGAGATATGTATCCTACTACTTCAAAGTAAGAGCGCAATATCTCCTCCACTATTCCATCTTGTTTAGTCTTGACTGCGCAATTCAATATTTACAATATTACAACAGTTTTTCTTAATGGACAATTCTTTAAACAAGGGAATTAACACAAAACCTTGAATGGATTTTGGAGTAAACTTACACAGTCTGAGAAGACTGGAGTTAAAATTCCCATCCAGCCACTGAATTTAGGTTTTCAATGCTTTTACTTAATGAATCACAGTGAAAGCCAATTCAGATCACTTTTGATAGCTAGAACACCATCGTATTTTCTAGTTCTGCTAAAAGGGAAAAATAAGGAAGAAGAGCAATAACTTCAAAGTGTTCAAAACAAGCCCATACATTGAATTTTCCTCTATCAGTGACCTGGTATGAGTACAGAAACTAAATTCAAAGACTGCATATAGAATATCTTCATGAAAACCAAGCAACTTGTTTTTGTTTACTAAAAACCTTCAGTAGTGAGAAAACAGTTAAGGGTGCTTACGTTGCCTACTTTCATTCTCATTTTAAATATGAGGTAATATGTAAGGGAAAGTCAAAAGCAGCTACCAGTACTTAGGGAGAACAGAAAACAGAAGATCAGAATAATCAGAGGACACAAATCTAGAGATTTGTGTATCAACTTTGTTCACACTCTTTTATTCTTTAAAATAACTGTAATAAGGCTGCAAGAATATTGTGATATTCATTACCACAACAGCAGGCATAATAAAAACTCACATTTGATTGAGATAATCATTTTTCTGTGTCAGAAAGGTACTTTCCATATGTGAGTACAACTTCATAACAAGCTTTCCACGCATATAAAAAGCATTTCTGAGATGGACGTCTTTAGTGCCATATTTACAGCATGTGTTTTTATTCCATTCATGAATGCTAAACATATGAAAGTTCATATGGATAGAGTGTGCTCTAATTAATGCAGACTGATGAGGTGGCAAGGAAAGGGGCAGAAAGGGGATGCAGTGGAGGATTCCGCCCGGGTTTTCCTCCAGTCCACTTTCAGCTCTTTTGTATGTCAAGTCTGCTGCAGCCACAAGATTTCTTAGTGTAGTATGTATATGTACAATAACCAAGACTGGTTTTGCAAATATATATAAAAAAAACAAAGATGAGGTGACTTACCGAACGAAAGCGCTGGCAGATCGATAGACACACAAACAAACACAACCATACACACAAAATTCAAGCTTTCGCAACAAACTGTTGCCTCATCAGGAAAGAGGGAAGGAGAGGGAAAGACGAAAGGATGTGGGTTTTAAGGGAGAGGGTAAGGAGTCATTCCAATCCTGGGAGAGGAAAGACTTGTGCCTGCTTGTGCCTGCATATGTGTGGATGGATATGTGTGTGTGTGCGAGTGTATACCCGTCCTTTTTTTCCCCCGAAGGTAAGTCTTAAGCTCACGCAGGCTGGAGTGAGGTCTGGAACAGTTAAGGGAATTAATAGTAGCAAATAAAGTACGTAGTTGATGTAATACTTAACTTTAATCCATAATTGGAGAACATCGCTCTTGTTGATACATCAATAATAATCTCAATATAAACTGGTAATGGCGTCTTGCTAGGTCGTAGCAAATGACGTAGCTGAAGGCTATGCTAACTATCGTCTCGGCAAATGAGAGCGTATTTGTCAGTGTAGCATCGCTAGCAATGTCGGCTGTACAACTGGGGCGAGTGCTAGTACATCTCTCTAGACCTGCCGTGTGGCGGCGCTCGGTCTGCAATCACTGACAGTGGCGACACGCGGGTCCGACGTATACTAACGGACCGCGGCCGATTTAAAGGCTACCACCTAGCAAGTGTGGTGTCTGGCGGTGACACCACATTCCTCCCCCGCAAATCGGCGTACGGTTGTGTTATAAGGCTTCCGCCTGCCCTGGGGAGGACCCCATGTTGACGTATGCGACGAGGTGGGGAGCCTAATAACAGGCGAGGCTGTGCTACCCGCACCCTGCCATTTGGTCCGAGGGGAGCTAGAAAACGCCTGAAAACCTAGTCCAGGGTGCACGCCAACATGCGGTGTATGCGCCCGTAGAGAGACAGGAGGGGCCGAAGTGTCGACCTCCATCGCGTCGGGGCACCCGACGGGCGAAGACGACATCTGGTCCGGAGGGGGCAAGAGGTCCATGTCAGAGGACAGCTGGTCACGGGAAGCGATCGGCGGCGCGTGACCCAGGGAGGCGCCCGGCGGCTGCAGCGATGCGTCCACTGCGGGCAGCGCCGGCGGGAGGACCGGCGGCGGCAGCGCGTCGCCATGGGGCAAAATGGAAGGCATCGTCGGTAACACCTGGGGATGAGGCGAGCCTGTAGATGGGTCCCCGGGGCACTGACTTGACGGCACCATCGCTGCAAGCAGACGGGGAGCGGCAGAACCCGTGCGACGACAGAGGCGCAGCTGATTGAGATGCCGACGCACCTCACCAGAGGTCCCCAAAACCAGATACATAGCGCGGCCGAGGCAGCGAAGAATGCGCCCTGCGAGCCAACGCCGTGAACCTCGATAGTTGCGATAGTATACAACGTCGCCTGGAGCAAAAGCAGGTGGCTGCCGCTGCACAGGAACCTGATGAGGCGGATGTAGCAAAGACATCAAGGTTCGATGAGGACGACCGTGGAGCAACTCAGCCAGCGAGCGACCATCTCGGGGGTGAGAGCGATACGAAGACAAAAAGAGCAACAATGCGTCCTCCCGAGAATGCGACTCTTTCAACTTCAACATCTGTGACTTGAAAGTCCGGACCAATCGTTCAGCAGCACCGTTTGACTGAGGCGAAAACGGCGCGGATGTCAGATGTTGAATACCATTGGCCTTGCAGAATGACTGAAATTCTGCGGACATGAATTGTGGGCCATTGTCGGAAACAATTGTCTGTGGAAGACCTTCAATGCAAAAGATAGCAGATAACTCTTGGATGGTGGCAGATGACGTCATGGAAGACATCCGGACAACAAAAGGAAAATTACTGAAAGAATCGACCACAACCAACCATCGGGCATTCCAGAATGGATCAGCAAAATCAATGTGTAATCGTTGCCAAGGGGAAGTGGCTTTCGGCCATGCAAAGAATTTCCGAGGTGGTGCGGATTGTTGTTCGGCACAGGCCATACAAAAAGAGCACATCTTCGTAATCGCAGCATCGATTCCGAACCAAGTACAGTGCTAATGAGCAAGTTGTTTCGTTCGCACTATACCCCAATGTCCTTGGTGGAGAAGCCGTAAGACAGAGGACTGTAATGAACGTGGGACCATGACCCTGGACTGATCATTAGCAGAACGCAACAGCAAAACACCACGTTGTACAAAAAGTCTCTCCTTGTGAACAAAAAATCGGCGAACCAACGAATCCTCGATTCGTGACTTTGACAAGGGCCATGGAGTAGCAACAAAACGCAAAACGGTAGCAAAGACAGGGTCAGCAGCTGTGGCTGTAGCTACACGACGAAAATCAATCGGAAACGATTCGACCACGTCATCGGTTTCCGAGTCAATGAACATGCAAGCAAGTTCGGAAGAATCGAATGCTCTATCCTCAGCAACAGGCAAACGGGACAATGCATCGGCGTTTCCGTGCTTAGCAGTGGACCGATACAAGATATCGTAGCGGTACTGCGAGAGGAAAATAGACCAGCGAATGAATTTCTGCGCTGTACATGGAGGTACAGGCTTGTTCGGATGAAAAAGCGATGTCAAAGGTTTGTGGTCTGTGATGATGGTAAAGTGACGACCATACAAGAAATTATGAAACTTTGTAACACCAAATACGAGAGCCAAAGCTTCTTTCTCTATCTGTGAATAATTTCTTTGCGCAGACGAGAGCAATTTGGACGCCAAGGCAATAGGGCGATCGTGCGAACCATCTTTGTGCGCAAGCACAGCACCGATCCCGAAATCCGATGCATCTACCATCAACAAAAGGGGTTTCTGGGGATCGAATGGCGTAAGGCAAGTAGTGGAAAGCAACGCCGATTTCAACTGGCGAAAGGCGCATTTGCATTCCGTCATCCAGATGAACGGAACACCTTTATGGCGTAAGCGATGAAGCGGAGCTGAAATGGAAGAAGTGTGGCGCACATACTGATGGTAATAATTGATTTTGCCCAGCACACTCTGTAGCTGCTTCAAATTCTGCGGTGAAGGCAAGTCTTGTATGGCACGAAGGTGCTCTGGACTGGGATGTATGCCTTGGGCATTGATTACATGGCCCAGATAGGGTAAGTCACGAACAAAAAACACAAATTTGTCCTTCCGCAAGCGAAGACCATTTTGTCGCAAGACCTGAAATAATTTTCTGAGATTGGCTAAATGTTCTTCTTCCGTCTTTCCGGAGATCACAATATCGTCCAGATAGTTGGGTGCAGTAGCGACCGATCCACAAACAGTTTGCAGATATTGCTGAAACAATGCAGGGGCGGATGCACACCCGAATGGCAGTGTTTTGAATCGATACAAACCCAGATGCGTGTTAACGACCAAAACTTGCTGGGATTCTTCGTCCACCGATATTTACAAGTACGCATCTGCTAGGTCCAACTTCGAAAATATTTACCCGGGCACAGTTTGTCAAAAAGATCTTCCTGGTGGGGTAAAGGAAAAGTTGCAATCACTAGTTGTGGATTCACTGTAGCCTTGAAGTCCACACAAAGTCTCAATTTTCCTGAAGGTTTTGGCAATATTACTAAGGGTGAAGCCCAGAGAGAAGCCTGCACATGTTCAATCACTCCTTGTGATTCCAAATCGTGTAATGTTTTTGCGACCTCATCACGCAATGCGTGGGGAACATTGCGCGCTCTGAAAAATTTCGGTTGCGCGTTTACTTTCAGTTCCAAATGTGCTTTATAGTTCTTAGTGCAACCAAGGCCTGGTGCAAAAATGTCTGCAAACTCTTCACATAGACGAGAAACACTGGCTGAAGGCACAGTCTGGTTCACTGATAGGACCTGATTGACTATAGACAAGTTAAACAACTGAAATAAATCTAAACCAAACAAGTTCACTGCAGAAGATGAACGAAGGACGTAAAAAGACACAAGTTTTGTTTGTCCCTTGTATGTTGCAAGAAGGCTGTACTGTCCTAACACATGGATATTCTGACCGGAATAGCTAGTTAACATTTGCGGCACGCAACGGAGGTGTGCTCAGCTGTTTGTACGTGTCGTGATTGATCAGAGAAACTGCAGCTCCAGTATCGAGCTGGAATGGTATCACGTTGCCATTTATGACCAAATCTACAAAAAGTTTATTGTCCTGCTGATGACAAGAGCGACTGTCTTGTGCAACGTGAACAGACACTGGTACAGAAGCACTTGCGACTTCACGCAATTTCCGGCAATGTCGACGCACACTATTTGTGGGACGAACACAGTCACTGTTAGAGAGAGTGGCACTGGGCAGAGTGGAATTAACTACATGAATGTCCATGGGCAAAGGTTCACGAGCCTGAGTATTCTTGGTTCGATTCCGGTGCGAAGCAAAGGGCTTGGAATGTTTGTGATTGTCCGATCTGAGCTTTTTCCGGCAAACACTCTGAACATGTCCTTTTTTATTACAGAAAAAGCAAATAGCCTGGCGTGACGGGCAATTCTGACGCGAATGTCTAGCAGCACACCGCGGGCACGATTTTAGCACTGCATTTGCGTGCTTGCACGGCACACGTAGCGGAGAGCTTGGCGGCAGCTGCGCGGACGGGCGCGAGGGCTGTTTACTGTTTCGTGCAGCTCGCCCGGTGGGCCGGGTAATGTGACACACGGCTGGCGAAGTTGCAAACGATTCCTGAGCAAAGTCAAGTGTGTCCTGCCTATCCAATATGTCCATCACTTGTTGAAGGGAGGGATTGACTAGTTTCAAAATCTGTTCCCTTATACGAACATCAGAAACGTTCTGTGGAATTGCATCACGTACCATTGTAACTGAATAAGGGAGTCCACATTGACACTCAAAAGCACAATCCCTAGTAAGGCCTTGCAAAGTTGCAACCCACTCCCTACTAGTCTGACCGGCCGTACGTTTTGTACGAAAGAACGTATACCTTTTTGCAACTACATTGACTGATTCTTTGAAATATGCATCTAATGCAGACAAAATTTTGTCGTAGGACAGAGTTGCTACGTCGCGTCGGGGAAATAATTTCACTATCACACGGTACGTGGACACTCCGACGCATGCCAACAAAAAAGGCTGCCGCTTGTTACCTTGAATTCTGTAGGCGGCGAGATGGAATCCAAATTGGCGTGACCACTCCGTCCAGCTTTCCAGTGCCGCATCAAAAGGACGAAAAGGTGGTGCAACAGCATGTTGTGGCTGCGGGAGCGGTGGAGCGGCGGCTGCCACATCGTTTTGCATTGCACGTTGAGCCTGGATGAGCTGTCCAAGGGCATCCAATAAGGCCTGCGTCTGCTGATTCTGCAAGCGATAAAATTCGGACAGTACATCTGGAGATTGTGGCGAAGCCATGACACAAGTAAATTAGTGCAATATAGAGAAGAAGACCGTTTTTATACTCGTCGCCAAAATGTTGTGACTTGGCAAGACAGCCAAGTCACTATGAGGTGAAGCCGAAAGGCACGCGCTTAAGCTCACGCAGGCTGGAGTGAGGTCTGGAACAGTTAAGGGAATTAATAGTAGCAAATAAAGTACGTAGTTGATGTAATACTTAACTTTAATTCATAATTGGAGAACATCGCTCTTGTTGATACATCAATAATAATCTCAATATAAACTGGTAATGGCGCCTTGCTAGGTCGTAGCAAATGACGTAGCTGAAGGCTATGCTAACTATCGTCTCGGCAAATGAGAGCGTATTTGTCAGTGTAGCATCGCTAGCAATGTCGGCTGTACAACTGGGGCGAGTGCTAGTACGTCTCTCTAGACCTGCCGTGTGGCGGCACTCGGTCTGCAATCACTGACAGTGGCGACACGCGGGTCCGATGTATACTAACGGACCGCGGCCGATTTAAAGGCTACCACCTAGCAAGTGTGGTGTCTGGCGGTGACACCACACTTACTATATGAACACTAACACAGAAAAGTTCCTTGCCACTGCTTCACTATTTATTTATTTTTGTAATCTAGGTTTTGTGTTATTAGCCTGTTCCCTAGTTAATAATTTATAATCTAAGTCACAAAAATAATTAGGCCTAGTGGAAGAGTAGCAAAAAACTTGTCCACAGTCAAACCAACACAAACATTTTTCACAGACCATAGTAATGATACATTTTAGAAGTTATGTGGGGGAAGTTTGGAATGTAGGTGGCAGGGAGTGGTCCTTACAGATTCCATGTTAAGAATAACCAACCTCCTGCCAAGATAAATTGTTTCAATCAGCAGCCATCCATCTTCCTGTAATTTCAATGTACAAGGTGTAACAGGTATAAGTGCAGATATGTTTATATGTCATACCTTAATATCTACACACATCAGTTTGTTGGTTGTTTTTACTCTGTGTCAAATTGTCTTGCCACAAAATATATGACCCGATGATTTCTGCATGACCGTAACTGCACCATTAAGTGGAGTACGCCTGTCAGTACATACTATCTGTTTGGTATCCACTCGTTCACACTTCCATACCTTACCTGCTGCCCTGGTGGAAAATAAGTATTAATGGCTTGCTCTTGCCACACATTCTTGTAAGTACTACAGTATTTTACGGACTACAGGATGGTACAAGTTATAAGATACATCTTACTTTTTAAGCAATTTTTAAAAAAATAACAGCATTTTTACCAATTTTATTGTTAGGTTGTAAAGCCAAATTAAACAAAATATCGTAATTTATAAAACCAAACTGACATTTAAAATTTCTGAAAATCATCTTTGGAACTTTCTTCTTCTTCTTCTTCTTCTTCTTCTTCTTCTCCTTCTTCTTCCTCTTCATTGTCATAATTGTCCTCTTCATATACAGGGTGATTATAATTAAAGTTAAACTATCAAAACGCTGTAGAAGTAACACCACTGGTCAAAATGATGTCAAATTGCAATGAAATATTGTCGTAGAAGGGGTAAAACATATGGCAGAAGAAAAAAAATAGTGTGAAAATTGAACAATAGATGGCACTGTACATGTCAGAATACATAAATGAAAACACCTTTGGTGCGCACGACCCAACGAAGTTGGTATAAACATGCTGGGTACATGGATTTTCCTCTTTTTGCGCTTGCGATGTTCACCATGACTGTCTCAATGCACGATTGCACTCTGATTGTAAAGCTGTATTACAAGAATGATGACTGTGCACACATCACTCTGCAGAAGTTCTGGGCACTGAAGGGTTTGAAAAAAGGCATTGGCCCAATGGCTGCCCTAGGTGCATCCTGGTAGAGGGAGAAAATGACTTGATTTGATGTCAGTGGAAGCAGTGGCCACAGTGCAAACATGTAGTGCATGGAAAATTGTCCAAACATTGGACATACCTGCGAGCATCGTGTGTAAAATCCTATGATCATCCTTCTTTGCTACCGATTAAAAATTACCCACATGCACAAGTTGCTTCCTGTTGACCTGCCAGCAAGAGAGACTTTTGCTTTAGAATTTCTTGCTCGCGTGGATGTGGACAATGATTGGCAGTAGAAGATTTTGTGAACAGACGAAGTGCACTTCCATCGGACAGGATATGTCAATACACAGATTTGTCGAATATGGGCAACAGAAAATCCACACGCAAATCAACCAGTACCATTTCATCCTGAAAAGGTCACTGTGTGGTGCGGGTTTATGGCATCATTTATCATAGGGCCATATTTTTTCGAAGAGACAGGTGCTTCTGATCCTGTTACCCGTACAATCACTGGTAAGCAACCACTTTATTCCAGCTCTCCAACAGCATGGATGTGTGGATGGAATCATTTTTATGCATGATGGCACACCTCCGCACATTGCAAATCCAGTTAAGCAGCTCCTGAAGCGCCATTTCGGAAATGCTATAATTACGAGCCACCATTTCCCTTCGGCCTGGCCATCCTGGTCACCTGGTCCATGTGACTTCTGGCTGTGGGGGTATCTGAAAGATGTGTTCAGTGCTCCGATTGCAAACTTAGATGCATTGAAGGCATGCATTGGGCAACACATTCTGAAAGTGACCCCGGAAACACTTCAATCAGTTGTGGAACATGCCATTTCTCGATTTCAACTTGTTGCAGAAAATGGTGGACAGCATATTGGACTTATTTTGCACCAGTCATATGCAAATTAATAATCTGATTTGATTCTGATTGATGCTTTTTATGCAGTTTTCGGCCTCAGTACACTTAAAAACCCTATTTTTCCCATCCGATGTAATATGAACTTGCCGTGGTGGATGGGCTTACGTAACTAACAGTATCACATCTGCACACCCATGCACGCTGGGTAGCACAGTTTGTTTAACGTCAAACGTACACCTTAGGCATTATTGTGTGATTCATTTGTCATTTGTAGTCGACCACTATTAAATTATGATGCTTACAGCACCATCTATTGCTACATTCTGTAACTAATTTTTTTTCTTCTGCCATACATTTTCCCCTTCCCTGATAACATTCTGTTACAATTTGACATCATTCTGACCAGCGGTGTTATTTCTATAGTGGTTTGAAAGTTTAACTTTAATTATAATAAACCTGTATAAGATGGTCTTCACTGTAATCGAGAGCATTACTTATGCTGCACTTCTTGAAAGATTTAACAATAATGTCTTCTCTCACTCTAGACCAAGACTCTTGTATCCATTAACACATTTGATTGATTGTAGGTCGTTTTAAAGCTCCCTTCGGCATAAATTCGTGTTGGGTTTCTTCCACCATCGACTTCTTCCATTCCTTTCTCATATGCACTTTAAATGGTTTATTTATCAAGACATCAGGAGGTTGCAGTTGTGAAGCTCTGTATTTCCTTGTCTTAGTTTCTCTTTTACAGAAATTTTCAAATGACTACTAAACTGATCTAGCACAAGAAGAGAACTCCTCTTCAATAAAGCACCTTTCCTTTTCTTCCGCACTTTGTTAATACATAATTTCACACCAGCCTCATCCACCCAACCCTTGTCATGTACATGAGCAACAACATCTGACAGTATTTCAGAAGGCTTTGGTATTGTTTTGCACTTGAAAATGATCATTGGATCAAGTTTAGAACTGTCAGCACAACATGAAAGGAAAACAGTGTAGTGCATTTTTTTATGTGCACTTGTTTTTATACTTACAGTTTTAGCATTTTCACTGCAACAGTTCTATTATGCACCACATCACATCAAACAATTAAAATCCAGGCAGTGTGGTTTTAGTTGCCTGAGACTGCAGTCGTGTGTGTGAGTTGCATTTGCGTGTGTGTGTGTGTGTGTGTGTGTGTGTGCGTGTATGTGCGCGTGCGCAAATATATATGTCTATTGTTGACAAAGGCCATTGGCCGAAAGCTTTAAGTCTGAAACTCTTTTTGTTGTGCCTATCTGTGACTCACCATCTCCGCTATATGGCGAGTATCAACTTTCCTTCTCAAAATATTATTTCAGAGGAGACTTGTCCATATTCACTATTTAGCAAAGTTCAACACTAGTTTTCTTTAATAATACAGCGATGGAAACATAATATTTTATCTTCATACTTTTGTAGCATTTTCTGAGATATTTTGGTTTTGGTTTGCATGATGCTTCATAAACATGTACCACCAACCAACTCCACCCTTAAAGAATAAGTTCCACTGTACCGTTAGCTTACAAGCAGGTAATGGTTCAAATGGTTCTGAGCACTATGGGACTGCTGTGGTCACCAGTCCCCTAGAACTTACAGCTACTTAAAACTAACTAACCTAAGGACATCACACACATCCATGCCTGAGGCAGGATTCGAACCTGCAACCATAGCGGTCGCGCAGTTCCAGACTGTAGCACCTAGAACCCCTTGGCCACTCCGGCCGGCTTACGAGCATGTATTTAAATCATTTTTGAAATTATTCCAATGCCATTTCAACAGTGTCCTTGAATCTATTTCAATAAGTAATCTTGTAGTTTTGGCCACCCTGCATTCAGTCCTCTACTTGCACATTTAGTTTCCCTCATTTTTTTCAGTTCTTCTTTATTAGCCCACCAATCACACATGGTTCTTTTTCTGTTCGTGGAGGGCCAAAGTGTCGCTCAGCTGCTGTTTACATGTTGTTCTATATATGCTATTACTTTCAATTCATAGCCCACATCAATGAATACATTTTATTTTTTTCCATTACGAAACTAACTACTAACAAAAATATTGTACTGTTACCAACAACACAAATCACTTTCAGTTCCAGTACAATGGCACCATAGACGGCAATGACACATCATAGGCTAGATAGTGTTCTGGCAGGGCAGCAGGGAGACAGAGCTAGAAAGCTCGTGAATCCATACAAACTCATGTTCGTCACATCAGTGCACTGCTGCTGCCAGTTAAATGCATTGTTGCCAGATAGAGCTAGGTTTCCCAAGGCATCGAATATATGGCAATTTTTAAGACTGGTGAGAATTTTAAATCAAACATTGGACATTTTTACATTTATTTTGAGTATAAGACACACTTGAATTGTGGAGGTAATTTTTCAAAGAAAAAAATGCTTCTTAAAGTCCATGAAATATGGCACCCAACCTAAAAACCCACAACTTGTAATAGCTAAAATTATTAATCTGAAATGATGTAAATACTCATGTAACGTTGTTCAGTACATCGTCATCAGTCACCAATAGAAATACCTGCAATTACACCTGTTACACCCTGTCTGTATCATCTCACAATTTCCTTTATGTATGGACCTTCCTTGTATTTAACTGGACTTGACCAACTGCTGATGCACTCTGGATTAGTTGAGGAGCTTAATCAGTATGGAATTCAAGGAAAATGTTATAACGTAGTGAAAATGTACATTATGAACAGGAAACAGTGCATAGAAATCAGACATACTAGTGGGGTAAATATAATTAATTACAGATCTGAATTACATACTTTTAGATATGGTGTGCCACAAGGTTCCATGCTCAGGCCAGGGTTTGTTTATTCTCTATGTAAATGAGAATAAAATGTAGAGGAGAGAGTCGTTAGGTGGACACAGTACATTGAAGGCACCTATGAGGGGGAGGCCTCACCTGATGAAGAGGAAACAACAGGCCAAAGGGAAATGATAGTATCCAGTATTAGAGTCAGAATTTAAAAGAGCTTTGGGAAACTTAAAATAAATTGATAACAGTCCACCAGGATTCCTAAAATCAGTGGGGGAGTGGCAAGAAAATGACCATTCACACTGGTGCATACAATTTTGAGACTGGCAATATACCATTAGACTTTCGGAAAAAGTCATCCACATAATTCTGAAGATATGAAGAGATGTTCTCTTTAACCCCTTCTGTTCACTCTACACATCAAAAAAGCAATGATGGAAACAAAAGGAAGGTTCAGGAGTGGGATTAAAATTCAAGGTAAAAAGACATCACTGATACGATTTGCTGTTGACATTGCTATCCTCAGTGAAAGTGAGGATGAATTCCAGGACCTGTTGAATTGAAGAAAGACACAAATAACGAGAAGTAGCAGAAATGACAACGGCGAGAAACTTAACATCAAGATTGGTGATCACAAAGTAGATGAAGTTAAGGAATTCTGCTACCTAAGCAGGAAAATAACCCATGATGAATGGAAGAAGAAGGACATAAAAAGCAGACTAGCACTGGCAAAAAGGGCATTCCTGGCCAAGAGTAGTCTACTAGTATCAAGCATAGGCCTTAATTTGTGGAAAAAATTCTGAGAATGTATGTTTGGAGCACAGCATTGTATGGTAGTGAGAAATGGACTGTCAAAAAACTGTAACAGAAGAGAATAAAACCATTTCACGCATCTGAGATGTGCTGCTACAGGGGAATGCTGAAAATCAGGCAGTCTGATAATGTAAACTAAAAAGACTTGCACCATGTGGCCAAATTCCTCAGAAGGGGCTCCCAGCCACAAACGCTATTTGCACATTTCATTTCTAGACAATATTATTGTTTATTTACATAAAGATGAATAAGTGGCTACCCTGGCCGACAGAATTTTGCAGATCATTATCCACTGCTTTTAACACTTTATCATAAGCAACCAACGTATTTCAGTGAATTTAGTGTGGAATGAGTAAGAGATCAGGGAGAGAAGCAAATTATGTTATTTATTGACAAGTTAAAAAACACAAATTGGAACTCTGTTTATGAGTGTCAAACATGAAAAACTGGAGTTGAAAATGATTTTGACCACTTTTTTACAAAATATAGAGACTTATTATATTCTTGCTCATCATTTATAATAGTTAGCTCTTCAGGTAAATGTAAAAATACAAAAATTAACTGATGCACAAAAGAATTGGCAGAAATGAGAGAAAACAAGCTCATACTGTACCAGATACATAAAAATGAGGATAATTGAGGGGCTGAGCAGAGGGACATGGTTTAGAATACTTACCTTAAAAGTAAAAAGTATTACAAATGTAATAAGTAGCATGTGAAAGATACATAGAAGACAGCTTGGGAAGTTATTAGACAAAATAATTCTCCCAGACAGATATGAAAACTCTGCTTCATCCAGGAGAATTGAATGACTACTTTGTCACATCAGTCAGCGAACTTTGAGACAAAATTAAGGCCACAGATACACCTGCAAGGAATCTGCTTGGTTACCACCTGGCTGAAGGATCTTTGTTTCATTAGGGTAAAGGCATGCCTTATGAAGTCTGAAAAACTGTTTTTAAATGATCTAATTCTGAAAGTATGGACTGCTATCAGATGTCTAATTATTACGTTAACAGAGCAGTTCATTTGATAAGTAACCCGCTAAGTTTTATTTTTAAGAGAGTATGTTTAAACTACGGAATTTTCCAGAGTCACGCAAGATCTCAAAAGTTATCCCCAGATTCAAAAAGAGTGATAAATAATGCCCCCAGAACTAACGATCAGTTTCTGTTGTGTGAATTCCCTCAAAAATGCATTAATCACTCATGTAAATACAGTTAAACAATTATTTTGAAAAGCATGATCTCCCTTGCAACAATCAGTATCAATTTCAGCCAGATAAAACTGCCACTGCCACTGTTCTGGAAATTATTGATCAGCTATTCTGGAAATTATTGATCAGTCATTAACAACTTTTGAAAACAATGTGGTGTCGCTTGTATTATGTGAGCCAAGTAAAGCATTCTACTGCATTCCTTTTAACATATTGCTAACAAAATTGGATTATCATTGCGTACACAAATCTACATTAGCAGCAATTTCTTCCTAGCTGAACAACAGGAGACAGTTTGTCTCAATAAAAATAGACATTCTTCCTTAGTAAACACTGGTACAGTTGTTCAACAGGGCCCATCCTTATCATTACAGTTATCAGTGATCTGCCCCACTGTGTATCACAGCCTGTAATCTGCTATGCTGATGATACAATCTTACTTCGTTGGGATTACAACATCCCAGCCCTTGATAAGATTATGTAAGAAACTCTTGATTCAGTACTAAATTGGCTTGCAGCCAATAAACTTGTTTGTAAACCACACAAAACACGAAAGCTAATATTAGGATTGTCTCAGAATGTAGAAAATAAATGTGTCAAACTCTTAGGAGCACATACTGCTGGCAAACTCAATTAGGAAGCACACAGTAATCAAGTCTGTAAAGAAATCTCAAGAGTGTACGACATCACGTGAAAACTGAGAGATATGATCAGTAATAATTATCCTGTATGACATGGATTGGGGGGAAGAAATGACAGAGGAAGCCGCCTTGTAGAATTTTGCACAGAGCATAACTTAATCATAGCTAACACTTGGTTCAAGAATCATAAAAGAAGGTTGTATACCTGGAAGAATCCTGGAGATACTAAAAGGTATCAGATAGATTATATAATGGTAAGACAGAGATTTAGGAACCAAGTTTTAAATTGTAAGACATTTCCAGGGGGCAGATGTGGATTCTGACCACAATCTATTGGTTATGAACTGCAGATTGAAACTGAAGAAACTGCAAAAAGGTGGGAATTTAAGGAGATGGGACCTGGATAAACTGAAAGAACCAGAGATTGTAGAGAGTTTCAGAGAGAGCATAAGGGAACAGTTGACAGGAATGGGAGAAAGAAATACAGTAGAAGAAGAATGGGTAGCTCTGAGAGATGAAGTAGTGAAGGCAGCAGACGATCAAGTAGGTAAAAAGACGAGGGCTAATAGAAATCCTTGGGTAACAGAAGAAATATTGAATTTAATTGATGAAAGGAGAAAATATAAAAATGCAGAAATGAAGCAAGCAAAAAGGAATACAAACGTCTCAGAAATGAGATCGACAGGAAGTGCAAAATGGCTAAGCAGGGATGGCTAGAGGACAAATGTAAGGATGTAGAGGATTGTCTCACTAGGGGTAAGATAGATACTGCCTACAGGAAAATTAAAGAGACCTTTGGAGAGAAGAGAACCATTTGTATGAATATCAAGAGCTCAAATGGCAACCCAGTTCTAAGCAAAGAAGGGAACGCAGAAAGATGGAAGGAGTATATAGAGGGTCTATACAAGGTGATGTACTTGAGGACAATATTATGGAAATGGAAGAGGATGTAGATGAAGATGAAATGGGAGATACGATACTGCGTGAAGAGTTTGACAGAGCACTGAAGGACCTGAGTCAAAACAAGGCCCCAGGAGTAGACAACATTCCATTAGAACTACTGATGGCCTTGGGAGAGCCAGTCATGACAAAACTCTATCATCTGGTGAGAAAGATGTATGAGACAGGCGAAATGCCCTCAGACTTCAAGAAGAATATAATAATTCCAATCCAAAAGAAAGCAGGTGTTGATAGATGTGAAAATTACCGAACTATCAGTTTAATAAGTCACAGCTGCAAAATACTAACGCGAATTCTTTACAGACGAATGGAAAAACTGGTAGAAGCGGACCTCGGGGAAGATCAGTTTGGATTCCGTAGAAATGTTGGAACACGTGAGTCAATACTAACCTTACGACTTACCTTAGAAGAAAGATTAAGAAAAGGCAAACCTACATTTCTAGCATTTGTAGACTTAGAGAAAGCTTTTGACAATGTTAACTGGAATACTCTCTTTCAAATTCTGAAGGTGGCAGGGGTAAAATACAGGGAGCGAAAGGCTATTTACAATTTGTACAGAAACCAGATTGCAGTTATAAGTGTCGAGGGGCATGAAAGGGAAGCAGTGGTTGGGAAAGGAGTGAGACAGGGTTGTTGCCTCTCCCCAATGTTATTCAATTTGTATATTGAGCAAGCAGTAAAGGAAACAAAAGAAAAATTCGGAGTAGGTATTAAAATCCATGGAGAAGAGATAAAAACTTTGAGGTTCGCTGATGACATTGTAATTGTCAGAGACAGCAAAGGACTTGGAAGAGCAGTTGAACAGAATGGACAGTGTCTTGAAAGGAGGATATAAGATGAACATCGAAAAAAGCAAAACGAGGATAATGGAATGTAGTCAAATTAAATCGGGTGATGCTGAGGGAATTAGATTAGGAAATGAGACACTTAAAGTAGTAAAGGAGTTTTGCTATTTAGGGAGTAAAATAAGTGATGATGGTCGAAGTAGAGAGGATATAAAATGTAGACTGGCAATGGCAAGGAAATCGTTTCTGAAGAAATTTGTTAACATCGAGTATAGATTTAAGTGTCAGGAAGCCGTTTCTGAAAATATTTGTATGGAGTGTAGCCATGTATGGAAGTGAAACATGGACGATAACTACTTTGGACAAGAAGAGAATAGAAGCTTTCGAAATGTGGTGCTACAGAAGAATGCTGAAGATAAGGTGGGTAGATCACGTAACTAATGAGGAGGTATTGAATAGGATCGGGGAGAAGAGAAGTTTGTGGCACAACTTGACTAGAAGAAGGGATCGGTTGGCAGGACATGTTCTGAGGCATCAAGGGATCACAAATTTAGCATTGGAGGGCAGTGTGGAGGGTAAAAATCGTAGAGGGAGACCAAGAGATTAATACACCAAGCAGATTCAGAAGGATGTAGGTTGCAGTAGGTACTGGGAGATGAAGAAGCTTGCATAGGATAGAGTAGCATGGAGAGCTGCATCAAACCAGTCTCAGGACTGAAGACCACAACAACACAATGACATATCGCCAGATTTCTCAATTACATATCTCAATTTCAGTGAAATTGGCTGTATAATACCTGTATGCAATGCTGGGCAAACAGAGCACTTTCACAGTCTTTTTTACCAGGCTTAGGATACCAACAACTGTAAATATGTATATCTGTGTGTCTGCACTCTTTGTCTGGGGCAGCATTAAAGACTGTATTATTAGGGAAACAATTCACAAACACAACACTAGAAATAACACGAACAGTGACATTCCAAGGCACAGGTTAGCAATAACAAGAAACTCCCATAAGTGAATGCCCTAAAAAATTTTAACAAGTTTCCTCTCACTACCCAATTGTTGTCACTTATAAAGTTCAAAATAACATTATATGACTGGGTAACAAAAAAACCATATTACAATATAAAAGTGTTCTATGCTATGGACACTGTTGATTTTGACATTTAAGATTAGACATGTACTACTTCAGTTGATATGTACAATGTTCAATTTAGTATTTAAGACTGTAGCTGTACTTTATAACTTGATTACATTACTGTTATCTACATATTAATGATGTACTATGAATAACGTGTAAGACTGGTCTCAGGGAACACAACCCCACCCATTCATGAAGAACATGTTGACAGTTGTAAATCTTCATACCTTCGTCTCACTGATCTATGTTAAGAACAACATAATACACAATATTTTGACACTAGAAAGAATATACGTTATCATGACACCACAAGAAGAATTAATACTAAGAGCAGTGTCCAATGATTCAACACTGAATGAAATTGAGCTTAATGAAAAGCTCGGACAGGCATATGTCAAAATATTACAAGATTCTCAGGAGAGTACAGTGAAAAATAATGTTAATATATCAGAAGATTCTCATAAATTACAGTGAAATGTAATGTTAATATATTGCATCAGAATATCATGGGATTAAAAAACAAAGTAGACATGCTTCTTGTTTGTTTAGAAGATTTAAAAACTCATGGTGGAATAGATGTACTATGCCTGTCTGAACATCAGATAATCACAGATATGAAAAAGGTAAATGTAGGCGAATAAGCTTTCAGCACATGTAGGTACAGAAACTAAGGATAGAGGAGGAGTTGCCATATCTGTTAAAATTTATCATAGTGTGAAAAATTTAGAAACTATAAAAAGTGTGTAGATCACTGTACAGAAGCATGTATCTCTGAGCTTAAACTAAATAGTGGTACTTTTATAATTGTAGCTGTGTATAAGTTCCCATTACAAAATTTTCAGCTATTTCTGAAACACTTGGATTCTTTGTTGTGCTGTCTGTCAGACAGAGGGAAACAAATTCTTGTTTTTGGGGATTTCAATGTACATTTTCTGAATGTGTCTAATAGAAGGAATGACCTTGAAGTATTACTTGGTTTTTTCAAGTTGAAATCAGTCATTGATTTTCCTACTCTGGTAGCACATGAAAGCAGAGTACTGATAGATACAACAAGATAAATTTAATCAAATAAAAGCTTTTCCTGTTAAGAATGGTCTTTCTGATCGTGGTGCACTGCCAGTTACAGTATACGACGTAGCTCTAAGAAAATATTTTATAGTTGCAAGGAGTAAAGATACAAAACAGTCAAACATAAAAACTACTGCACTGTATAAAGAAAAATTATTAAACAGTCGAGAAGTATGTGCATATGTCTGACATTAGCACCTCTGTCAATAAAATTAAAACAATTTGGAATATTGTTAACAGGAAAGCAGAGCAACTCCGAGCACAGGAAGACTGTATTTCTATCAAACTCTATGAAAAGTTCATTAATGAAAAGTCATAAATAGAAAATATTTTTGATAATCATTTTTTAGTGCTGCAGAGAAAATAGGATTCAGCTGTTCATTATTCAATGCAAGGCTGTGTATGAAAGAGGCAATACTATGCAATTTGATAAAACTGAAATTCAGCCCACCTCTCCAATTGAAATTAAGAAAAAATAAATTTACTCAAAAGTAAAACCTCAAATGGAATTCTTGGCATTTCCAACAGAGTGCTAAAAGCTTGTTCCCAACAGACAAGTGTGATTCTCAGCCACACATGTAGTAGCTCACTGAAACAGGGCATTGTTCCAGATAGACCGAAATATGCTATTGTTAAACCACTGCATAAAAAGGGGAATGGGTCCACTGCTAACAACTACCACCCAATCTCGCTTCTGACAGCTTTATGAAAAGTTCTTGAGAAAGTAATGTATTCAACAGTACCTTCATATATATGAATACATCATGTACTAACAAAATGTTAAGTTTGGTTTTCAGAAAGGCTTTTCAACAGAAAATGCTATATACGTTATCATTGATCAAGTATTAAATGCTCTGAATAACTGAGCATCACCCATTGGGATTTCTTGTGATCTGTCAAAGGCTTTTGAATGTATACATCATGAATGTCTTCAAGATAGGCTTAAGTATTGTGGTACGAGTGGGTCAGTGGACAAATGGTTTAACACATATTTAATTGTAAGAATGCAGAATGCTGAAATTCACAACACAGATAGTCTGTAAAACTCAGCAGAGTCCTCTAATTGAGGGAGTATTTAGAACGGTGTCCCACACGGTTCAGTCTTGGGTCCTTTATTGTTCTTAATATGTGTTAACGACTTTCCACTCTATAATCATGAAGATGCAAAGCTAGTTCTGTTTGCTGATGGTAGAAGTATTGTAACCACACACAATAAACATGAATTAGCTGTGGAAATTGTAGTAATTAGAAAATTATTAAGTGGCTCTCTGCAAATGGACTCCCACTAAATTTTGAGAAAACGCAGTATATACAGTTCTGTACAGTAAGTGGTATAACACTGTTGATAAGTATAGACTTTTAACAGAAGCCTGTTGCTGAGGCAGAATATTCAGAATTTCTGAGTATGTGCACTGATGAGAAACTGAACTGGAAGAAACACATTGATGTTCTGCTGAAACATTTGAGTTCAGCTACTTATGCTACTAGGATTATTGGAAATTTTGGTGATAAACATATTGGTAAATTATCCTACTATGCCTATGTTTATTCAATACTTTCATATGGTGTCATATTTGGGGATAATTCACCATTAAGATAAAAAGTATTCATTGCACAAAAGTGTGTAACCAAAATAATAGCTGGAGCCCAACCAATATCACCTTGCAGACATTTATTCAAGTAGAGGTATTCACAGTACCTGCGCAACACATATATTCACTTAAGAAATTTGTTATTCATAACCCATTACAGTTATAAAAATGACAGCAAAGTGCATAGCTACATCACTAGATGAAAGGATGATCTTCACTACACTCTGTTAAATCTGACTTTGGTACAGAAAGGGGTGAATTATGCTGCCACAGAAGTCTTTAGTCATTTACCAATTAGCATCAAAAGTCTGACAGATAGCCAACAGAAATTTAAAAACAAATTAAAAGAATTTCTGAATGACAACTCCCTTTACACAACAGATGAATTTTTTGATATGAAGTGAGTGAGTGAGTGAGTGAGTGAGTGAGTGTGTGTGTGTGTGTGTGTGTGTGTGTGTGTGTGTGTTTTGTCTAAAGGAAACTTATGTTAAACTGATATATTCAACACCAGTATGAAATTTTGTATTCATGACCAATGGAACAAGTATTAATATAATGTAACTGACAGACACAGGAAAATCTCACAAAATGAACTGTCTGACGTTCTTTAATGAATTATCATACTCTGATCTAAACACACCTTTACACAGTTTCAACTGGTTGGATGGCAATCCATTTTACAGGATGCAATAATTCTTTGATACATGTAATGCTGAAATTGATATTTAAGTTTCTGGTTCTAAACTATATAACTGGTTAATATAAGACACTTAATTTGCACATGCAATGTGAACGTTACTTTTAATATCTTGATTGTAACTGTAACATTCTATAACTGAGAAAGCCTATTCTATGTGCAAAAACACCTATAGTATCTGAATCTGGCCTGGAAGTATCAGTGTAAGATCCTAAAATTCACCTCTACAAGCAAGTACATTAAAATCTGACTGTTTGACTGCCAAAGCATTTGCAACAGAGCACCAGTGCTCTAAAAAGTAGTGGAGCTCACACACATTAGGTGCAGAAAGCTTGTTAAAACCCAAAATTGACAATAATGAGATTTTTAGGGAACGTCTGGAAGTATATCGAAAGGATAGGCTAATGGGAAATGGAGGTGGTGTATTTGTCACAGAAGACAAGAAACTCGAATCCACCAACAAAGAAATTGAATCTGCATGTGATATTGTTAAGGCAAGACCCAGTGTCTGCATCTGCATCTTCATCTACATATATACTCTGCAAATCACCGTGAGGTGCATGGCAGAGGATTCGTCCAATTGTACCAGTTATTAAGGGTGTGCATAAGTAATTTTTTAGTGGTGGGCAAGAAAGACTTCCTGGGAAACATTATTAAATGACTTCTCCAAAACCTACCTAGAACACACAGTTTGGTATCCCACTCATGGTGGAAATATATTGGATTTAATGGTAACAAAGAGACCTGATGTCTTTGAGGATGCCCACACCAAAACCAGAACCAGTGACCATGAGGCAGTTGTAGTAACAATAATTACCAAAGAACAAAGGGCAATAAAACAAGTAGAAAGATTTATATATTCAGCAAACAAGATAAAGAGACAGTAGTGTCATATCTTAATAAAGAGCTTGAAATTTTTAATCCTGGACAGGAGCACCCTGAAGAAGTATTGTTCAAGTTTAAAAGATTACTTGAAAATGCACTGTACAAGTCTGCTTAGTAGAACTGTTCCTGGTGGGAGGGGCTCTTCGTGGTATACAGCTGGTGTAAAGATATTTGTAAAGAAAGACTGCTGCATAGTAGGTGCAAACGAAGGCATAAAGCTATAGATGGAGAGATTCTGAATGAAATATGTTAGGCTGTCAAAGTTAGTGTCCAGATACCCAACGACGAGACAGGTATTGAAACTGAGGGAATTAAAGTGAAAGTACAAATGATGAGTGTTTTCAAATATTCCATTACAAAGGAGAATCCATGAGTATCATTGCACATTAATTCTAAAACTATTGCAAAGATGAGTGAAACAGAAAGGAGAATCCATGAGTATCATTGCACATTAATTCTAAAACTATTGCAAAGATGAGTGAAACAGATGTTAGTGTTAGTGGGGTTTATAAACAGCTGTTATTGCTGAAACTGAACAAAACTCTGGCAGCTAGTGGAATCCATATCAGATTCTATAACATATTTGCAGCGGAGTTAGGCCACCTCTTTTCACCATAATATACTGCAGAGCCCTTAAACAATAAACTGTGCCCAATGGTTGGAAGAAACTACAGGTCCCACCTGTCTACAAGCTGGGCAGCACAAATGATTTACAAAATTACTGTCCAATATCCTTAACATCCAATTGTTGTAGAAACTTAGAACATATTCTGGGCTCAAATGTAATGAGGTATCTGAAACAGAATGATCACCTCCATGTCAACCAGCATGGATTCCAAAAACATCGAACACATTTTAGTTACATATCATCCCGAAATACATGGGTCTAGTTGGTCAGGTAGATGGAGTATTTCTTGATTTCTGAAAAGTCTTTTATTTAATACCACACATGGACTTATTATCAAAACTGTGATTGTATGGGGTATTAAGGGAAATTTGTGACTGGATTGAGGATTTCTAAGTAGGGAGGATGCAGCATGTTATATTGGATGGAGAGTCATTGCAGACAATATTAATGGTAATCTCAGACTTTCTGCAGATTATGCAGTAATCTTAATGAAGTAGTGTCTGAAAAAAGCTGCACAAATATTCAGTCAGCTTTCAATGGATTATATTAGATGTACTTTTTGTTCCAGTTGATCCATAGTCAGGAGGTCCTCCAGGATGTAGAACATAACGAATATAAGAATGCTAATGTATGATCCACAGATCCCAAGTGGAATGATCATCATGGGTTGGGTTGGGTTGTTTTGGGGAAGGAGACCAGACAGCGAGGTCATCGGTCTCATTGGATTAAGGAAGGACAGGGAAGAAAGTCGGCCGTGCCCTTTCAAAGGAACCATCCTGGCATTTGCCTGGAGCGATTTAGGGAAATCACGGAAAACCTAAATCAGGATGGCCGGACACGGGATTGAACCGTCGTCCTCCCGAATGCTGATCATCATGGATGCAGACTGAATCAAAGACTTTTTAAACACATTTTTATTTAAGAGGCAATAAACACTGAATGAAAGACTCATTTAAAAAAATCCTTATTTATAATGATTACATTTCTGCACTGAATTTGTACAGAAGTTTAAAGAGAGAGAGAGAGAGAGAGAGAGAGAGAGAGAGAGAGAGAGAGAGAGAGAGAGCTGTAATCCCAAGAATTTAACACTGTCCATTTCTTCCATCTGCCTGTCATCATATTTTAGGCATATACTGGTGAGAAACCTCGTACAAATTCTGAACTGCATTTAGTGTAGAATTTAAAAGTGGCACAAAGACTGACAACTTGCTTTAAATGTTCAGAAATGTAAAATTGTGCGCTTTACAATACGAAATAAACAGTATTCTACAAGTACAATTTGTAGGGATATGAAATAGAAAGTAGGTAAAGTGGGTGGCAGACTTTGATTACTATGAAACTCAATTTACAAAAGATATTGCTTACGAAATACTTGTGCAACCCATCCTAAAATACTGCTCAAGTGTGTGGGAGCCATACCAAATGGAACCAATGGGGAACATTGAACATATACAAAGAAAGATGGCACAAACAGTCACAGGTTTGCTTGGCCCATTGGGAGAGTATTAGGGAGATACTGAAAGACCTAAACTGACAAATACTTGGAGATCGACACAAACTACCATTACTTAAACAGTTTCAAGAATCAACTTGAAGTGATCAAGTTAGCTGTGCATTTCACAGTGGTTTGTAGAGTAAGGATGTAGATAGATGAACAACCCCTACACATCGCTCCTGTAGGGATCACAAAGACTAGACTAATTAAAACTTGTGTGTTAACAAACTATTCTTCCAGTGCTCCCTGCCTGGCATTTTACAATGGTTTGTAGAATGTAGTAAACAATTCAAAATTATTATTTCAAGTTTTTTTCATTACTCTGTCCTCTGATGAATAAATAACTGTAAACAGATAACAGAGAAAAGTTATGATGAATTATGCATATTGTGCAGTTTGCCATATGAATTCCACTATATAGTAGAATGCTCATGTTTCTGACATGAAATCAACACTTTTAATCTATATTATATCACATGTAGGAACACTTGAGGCAATACTGACTCTACGACTTCTCATAGAAGACAGGTTAAGGAATGGCAAGTCTACATTTCTAGCATTTGCAGACTTAGAGAAGGCATTTGACAGTGTTGACTGGAATACTCTCTCTCAAATTCTGAAGGTGGCAGGGGTCCAATACAGGCAGCAAAAGGCTATTTACAATTTGTACAGAAACCAGATGGCAGTTATAAGAGTCGAGGGGTATGAAAGAGAAGCAGTAGTTGGGAAGGGAGTGAGACAAGGATGTAGCCTATCCCCAATGTTATTCAAAAAATGGCTCTGAGCACTATGGGACTTAACTTCTGAGGTCATCAGTCCCCCTAGAACTTAGAACTACTTAAACCTAACTAACCTAAGGACATCACACACACCCATGCGCGAGGCAGGATTTGAACCTGCGACCGTTGTGGTCGCGCGGTCACACTGGCCAGCCCCGATGTTATTCAGTCAGTATATTGAGCAAGCAGTAAAGAAAACAAAAGAAAAAATTTGTAGTAGGTATTAAAAACCATGGAGAAGATAAAAACTTTGAGGTTTGCCGATGACATTGTAATTCTGTCAGAGACAGCAAAGGACTTGGAAGAGCAGTTGAACGGAATGGACAGTGTCTTGAAAGGAGGATATAAGATGAACATCAACAAACGCAAAATGAGGGTAATGGAATGTAGTCGAATTGAATCAGGTGATGTTGAGGGAATTAGATTAGGAAATGAGACACTTAAAGTAGTAGATGAGTTTTGCTATTTGGGGAGCAAAATAACTAATGATGGTCAAAGTAGAGAGGATATAAAATGCAGACTGGCAATAGCAAGGAAATTATTGCTGAAGAAGATAAATTTGTTAACATTGCATATAGATTTAAGTGTCAGGAAGTCGTTTCTGAAAGTATTCGTATTTGTGGCACAACTTGACTAGAAGAAGGGCTTGGTTGGTAGGACATGTTCTGAGGCATCAAGGGATCACCAATTTAGTACTGGAGGGCAGTGTGGAGGGTAAAAATCGTAGAGGGAGACCAAGAGATGAATACACTAAGTAGATTCAGAAGTATGTAGGTTGCAGCAGTTACTTGAAGATAAAGAAGCTTGCACAGAATAGAGTTGCATGGAGAGCTGCATCAAACCAGTCTCTGGACTGAAGGCGGCGATGACGACGACAACAACAACAACAACAACAACAACAACATCACACCTTATCATACTAAGTGAAAGGGGCATATAATAGAATGACAGACTGGCTCATGGTATCTTTTTCTTGTGTATGTGCTCCTATGTGATTATTGGATTCATGTCAGTGGCGTTTATGGTACACCATCATGTACATTTTAATACTTTGTAGCACATCTACTTACACAGCATACTGTGCCCTATTGATATGCCCACAAAGGGTTCAACTTACAATTATTTATTTCAGATATTGTGCACAATTAACAATAGGGTCATTCCACGCCGAATCATCCAGTCAAAAGTAGATATAAGATCCAATGTTTTTGGATTTATTCCAAAATTTATATGTGAAAAGTATGCATAAAGATAAGAAATCATCCAAAGTTTCATCCAGTTCTAACAAGTAGTTTCTGAATTATCAGCATTTGAAGTTTTACACTAATTGTATTTCCAAGGGCGATTAAGATGTAACTAAAGCGTGCATGCTTTTACAGAATTTGAAGCAAAATCGTTAGTTTTGAAGCTAGAGCCTTGAAATTTTCACAATTATGTTCTAAATTAAACACTGAAACTGATAGATCTACAAAATTCCGATTTATAATGTTAAATCATATTGAAAAACTGTACTGAAACTCAAAATATTGTTAATTTCAAAATTATAATCTAGGAATAGAAAATTATGAATAGCTATAATCTGTCCCCAAATAATCCAATAGAACCATATATTTTTGAAAACAGCATAAAATTACCTTTCAAATGGAGCGAACAATTTTATCTTATATTGAAGTCAAAACAAGTTTTAACTTTCAAAATGTATAGAACAGCTATTTTAAGATTTGAAATGGTTATAGTAGAGGTTATATAGAAGTAAAAGGTTTTAAAACTGTAATTTGGAAGATCAGCTACTTAAAACAGTAATTTATTAATACATTTTCTGTTACGTATTTTTTAAATTAGGACAAAGATTTTACTGTAGTTGTAATTTTATTTATCTTTTTTGTTTTATTTAGTTAAAGTCAAGAAACATACAACATTTTTGGAGTCATGAGAAGTGTGTTGAAATTCAGATAGGGCAGTACTACTATGCAAGTATGCACACGAAAAATTCACCAGTCAGCAGTCTGCCAACTGTCTTCTGTCAAGACATGAAATTCAACTCAGTACATGGAACCCCCCCCCCCCCCCCCCCCCACAGCCTGCCTCTACTGCAAGTCTATCTGTGCGTATTTGGCTCTGTTCAAGTTAACTGCCTAGTGTTTTGTGCGTAGTGACATTTTAAATAATTGTTACATAAACACAGCTATAATTTTATTTTTAATGCTATTGTTTTGTGTGTGTGTGTGTGTGTGTGTGTGTGTGTGTGTGTGTGTGTGCGTGTGTGTGTGTGTGTGTGTGTGCGTGTGTGTGTGTGTGTGTGTGTTTTTCTTACCATGGAGATAAGAGCAAGTTCAAGTAATAATTTTAAGTGTTCAGTAGCTTCATTACTAATTTTTTCATATGAAAATACTTCACTGACAAAAAGCAAAGACTATTTAATTTCAGAAACGTTGTCTAAAGAAGTAGTAGAAATTTTAATTTGGCTTACTAATAAGCAGTACAGTGAAACAGATATTTGTTCCCATATTTGTGTTATTTTTTACAGTATTTTGAAAACAACCAAAAATCCTGTTGTAATCCATTTAAGAAACATTCTGTACCTTTAAAAAGGAAGAAATTACTCTGGAAAAAGCAAAATATTTTAAGGAAAATAAGAACATTATTTTAGTGCCAGGAAACCTGTTGTGCAGTACATGCAGAAAACTTTAGATCAAGAAGATATTGCTCTACTTGAAAGTAATGAAGCAAAAGAGTAGTAGAAAGAGAAAAGTTGAACAAAACTCTTTTAGGGGTGGATGTCATACCACTTAAACTTCAGTCATTATCTACCCAATCGAAGAAAAAATATGCTAAAAAGAAGTTTAAAAAGGTGAAAAATCCGATTTTAAAAAGTTGTCATTTGTTTTGAAAGTACAAGAATCCAATTATTAAGTGAATCTGACAATACAACTCAAAGTAATGAACTGAATACAAAATCTGTGGATGTTGATCATATAGTGGATGCTATAAAGGAAAAACTCAACCTAAAGGGACAAAAATACAGATATTAACAATCACTCCAAAGTCTTGGTCTTGCAGAAAAGCAGCGGAAAAATGTAATGTATCAGAATATTTAGTGTGAAAAGCCAGAACACTTGCAAACAATAAAGGTATTTTGGCTTCGACAGAACCCAAACATGGCAGAACCCTTCCCCCAAGAAACAATAGACCCTGTCCAACTGTTTTATGAAGATGATCAATTTTCTTACATGTTGCCAGGTGCTAAAGACAAAGTTAGTATAAAAAAAAACTTACAAGCAGAAAAGAATTCTTTTATGCAACTTACAGGTGTTTGCTTGTACCACCAAAACGTTAAGCTTTTAGCAAACGCTCTGAAGCAGCATGATAAAGAAGCAATATTCACTATGATGGACAAATTGGTTTGTGATAGACAAAACAGGGACTGTATGTTAAGATGTTGTGATGTGTGCCCGAAAACAAGTGAAACCCAGCAGCTACATCTAAGAGATATACTAGAAGACTATGAATAAGATGAAGACATCATATTGTCACAGTGGGTTTCAAGTGATGGCACAATGACTTTACAAACAATGCTGCCGCCTTGTAAGGAGTTTACTGATTTTACTATAAAAAAATTGAATCTCTGATACCTCATTGTTACATCACAAAAGCTCAAAACTCTTACATGAAGCAGAGAAAAAAATTGGCATTTAATAAGGTTTTAGTTCTCATGCATTTTGCAGAAAACAATAACTTCAGTCTGCAAAATGAAGTGCAGTCCTACCACTGAGGCCACTTGAACTGCTCAGTTCATCCAGTAGTGATTTTTTCTAAAAATGAAGATTCCACCATAAAAGAAACATCATTGTGTTTCATTTCAGATAATCTAAAGCATGAAGTACCATTTGTTTATTCAGTACAAGAAAAAACCATAGATTTCATAAAACAAAACTTTCCTGACATTGACCAAACTGAGTATTTTATAGATGGTTGCACTGCTCAGTACAAAAACTTCAAAAGCATGATAAATTTATGTTTTCATTCTAAAGATTTCAAATTATATGCAGGCTGTTTATTTCATGCTACGAGTCATGGTAAAACATGCGATGGGATAGGGGGCACAGTCAAGAGAATTGTTACAAAAGAAAAAATAAATCTTGCAGAGCAGTAGGCAAAGTGAGCTGATAATAAATGCTGAACAAATGAACAATTTTTACAAAAGTTTATTCTCAAAAATATATATTTTTCTTTTTAAAGGAAGAACAAATTGAAACTAAAAGAAGAATGCTTGAGACTGGATTTCAAATGGGCCAAACAATACCAGGTAAAGAAGTTTCCATTATTTTAAGCCAGCTTCTTGCAGAGAAATTACGGCCAAGCGAGAGTTCAGACTCGGAAATTTTGTTGAAACAAACTATTTTTATGACTATCCCAACCATTAAAACTAACCTACAGTCTTTTGTTGCATGCATTTATGAGAAAAATTGGTGGATAGGAATAGCTCTGGGTTTCAATGAAGAAGGAGACTGACATTCTTTTTATGCACCATGCACTTTATTTCGATCTCAAAAAGGAGACATGTCCTGTTCCACCAGCCCATCTACTGTGTGTAATAGCTCCTCCAGAGGTAGCATCTCAGTTCGGCAAATCACATAAGATGCTAATCATCAAAACATGGAACAATTTCAATGCTTTATTGTAAAAAAAACCTTAATGGACATTTAAAGGTAATTATTGTACATACTGCTTCATATAAACTTAGTATAATTATTAAACTTTAAAGTCATCAAAAACTCTTTGTACAAAGGATTTGTTTGAAAACGAATAATGGCCAGCTCATGTATTCAAATGTAAGTAAACCTATTTTGTAAAATTCTCAATGTATGTAACTTTTATTTTAAAATAATTGCTACATGAAACTTGAGTTCATCTGGTATTTTCACAGTTGTATTGATTTCAAATCTTTAATTATTGTATCAGACATGTATTTTACAAAGTAAATTACAAAATTTGACTTCAGTTTGTTATAAAATTGTTACAACTCAGAACCCCACCAATTTTTTGCACCATTTGAAATGTAATTTTATGTTGTTTTCAACAAATATATGGTTTTATTGGGTTATTTGGAGAGAGATTTTAGCTATTCATAATTTTCTACACCTATGTCATGTCACAATTTTGAAATTAACAATATTTTGTGTTTCAGTAGTTTTTCAATGTGAATGAACATTATAAATCGGAATTTTTAGCTCTATCAGTTTGAGTGTTTAATTTAGAACATAACTGCAAAAATTTCAGGGCTCTAGCTTCAAAAGTAATGATTTTGTTTCAGTTTCTGTAAAAGCATGCATGCTTAATCGCCCTCAGAAATACAATTAACCTAAAACTTTAAACAGTGATAACTCAGAAACTACTTGTTAGAACTGGATGAAACTTTGAATATTTTCTTGTCTTTATGCATACAATTCAAACAAAAATTTTCGTATACATCTGTGACATGTTGGTGTTGAGCCCTGGATGACTTAGTATGGAATGACTCCATAGTTATACTGAGATCTACTATTGATATGCTAGAAAACTTCTGGGCTAAAGTTACATAGCCTTCTTCCCCCCCCCCCCCCCCCCCCCCCCCCAAAAAAAAAAAATCTTTGTTGTGGTGACTGACTGATCAGTTGCACAGCCTGATGTCTAATTTAGGTTGGTAGGTGACAACTGGCTTGTGAGTTGGCGAAGCCAACAAATGTTAAACCAGAAAATCTGTTTGCAGTAATAAAGTGATCAGTAGTAAAGCATAATGTTTACATCCATGCCATACTGAAAAATGGAAGGGGGTGTCCAATACATAACTTTTATCAAATTCTGAATGGAGCCATACTGTTAACATTAATATATATATTTACATGAATACTTCTCCCATTAACTGCTGTCTGGTCCGTCCAGAACTTATGTGGGCACTACTTCAAGGAAATTAATATTATGTAGTCAAATGGCTCTGAGCACTATGGGACTCAACTCCTGAGGTCATCAGTCCCCTAGGACTTAGAACTACTTAAACCTAACTAACCTAGGGGCACCACACACATCCATGCCCGAGGCAGGAATCGAACCTGCGACCGCAGCAGACGCGCAGTTCCAGACTGTAGCGCCTAGAACCGCTCGGCCACTCCGGCCGGCTTAATATTATGTAGTCCTTAGCATGTACGTTTATAGTGTTTATAGTTGCCTAGTATACGCTAAACAAAACCTGGATAAATTTTTGGGATATCAATACACCACCTTAACACAAGAAGTGGGTGTTCAATTGGCATGCCATATGCCAGACTGGCAAAGGTCCACAACAATAATAGATATCTTGGTCTCTCATATTTTAACAAATTACCTTAAAATGTTCACTCAGCGCATTTGAATAAATCCAAAAACTTAATAAGAAAATGGTAAAGGGTAAAGCATTTTATACAATGACAGATTTTACAGAACGTATAATAGATTACTTGTAATTTTTATTCTTGAGCACTTATAGAAAATTATAATAGTTCTATAAAGACATTAATGTGGTATGTTGATTCATTGTGGCACACCGTATTAGATTTGTAAACAAAGATAATAATAATTCTAAAGTAATAACCTACGTTAATGCCTTCTTGTAACAAAATTATAACTTAATCAGGCAAAGTGTACTGTATGAATACTATAACTGTATACCTACAGATTCCTATAATGCTTATATGACATCAAGCATGTAAACGTGTTTAAAGGTGAATAAATATTCTATACCACTCTATTCACTATCTTGTGTATACTTTTCTACAAATATGAGAATGCTGCAATATATTTTGTGTAGTTAAAGGAACAGTACCTGAATTATCGCATTATTTAGACAGAAAATGCAAATATAATTGCCTCACAAAAGAAGAAACATATTCGAATAATAGCCTTTGCGATCTAATTCCTTCGCTTTTGTACTGTTGCGACTGATTCTGTACGAACCTTTCTGCACAAAATGTATATCTCTATCTAATCACAACCGTTGAGCGTGCACATTACACTCTTACTTAAGTTTTTTCCCGTTTATACGGCAGAGGCTTTACTTAAGTTTTTTCCCGTTTATACGGCAGAGGCTTTCCAGTGTACGTTAACACATTTCTCCGAAACTCTTGTTGCTGGGGACGTATCCCGAACAGGGATATACATTGTTTTTTTTAGTAGTCAGAACGCTCATGAACTGCATCTGATGGCAAAATTTCAACAAATTCCGTAAACAAGCTTTGAAAATTATTATAGAGCAGCCACGCTCCTGGCAAACAACTTGCGCTTCGCAGGTCCGGACACGCCCTCTGTGTAAACGGCGGACGAAAACAATGCAACTATGTTTGCAGGTAGCATAGTCGCAACGCCACTTCTTTGGCATACTTCCCCGAGTGACTCAATCGACTATTTTTAGAAGAAAACGCCGACGCCCGGTCTCAAATATTTCCAGGACCGTGTTAACAGAACGCTCTGCGCGTCTTTAGCAACCGAATAACACAAACGGTAGGCCTACTCTTTAACATAACAGGATGCGATTTTGCCCCTAGCCTGTGTCGACAACTTCAAGAATCGCAAATAACACATTCGAATGTCGCGAGAGCGTCGGCTGAGTTCAAAGTCATGCACATGCCCCCGTAGTCGGTGCCACACATTGCACGACAATGGTCTGAGTCAAATCACATGCTTTTGCACAGAAAGGGCCAGTTTGAGAGCATTTTCCCACACTAGCGACTTTATAATTTGGTGCCTCCTTTCCTTTTTCCTCTACACTTTCACCCGTGACAGTTTTCACTAATAGTTGTAATACGCACTGTATACAAGTATTTGTGTTCCTGATGCCCCTCTCCGCTGTGATAAGTCCTGTACGGAAATCTTAGGCCTTGTACATACTGATATACAAAGCCGAATGATTTTAGTAACTAGAGAGTATCCGTAGACACTCGAGTGATTTTGTATATAGACGACTGCGAGACATTTCTTATCTATAGACGCGCTTATGCAACCAAAAATCACACGACTTTTGACTCCCGTTCGAAATGGGAGACATGAAACTGTTATAATTAGAAAATGTTGCATGTCATTTCATAGTGTGAACGTATTGATAGTCATGGCCTCCAGTTATTCTCCTTGCGCCGTGAGAATCTCTTCGTCGGACTACTTATTATTTTTGTTTTTCTTAATGTTAAACATCACTTTTCAAGATGTAACCAACGCAGAAAGAGTTACACCTGATTGAAGATTTTCACATGGCATCATGTTTGTGGGAAGTTAGTTATTTCCGAATATAAATATCACAACAACAAGAAATTGCTTATAGAAAAGCTGTCACATGTTAAGCATCCGTGAGTGATGTTCGAAAAAACATACTGCTTCTATTTTCAAAGTAATCAGTAAATTATGGCCGAGACGAGGCCCTCCCGCAAACAGTTCACGTTTCTACCAGCGTCTCCTCTAGTTCTTTCAATACGCATTATTGTCACTGCACAAGCCGCGATCGCAACAAAGTCAGCTATATTTAGGAGATATCGAAGAATAACACACTCAAGTGTGTACACGAGGCAAAATGTCTAGACTGTCTATATACACAGTCTGGCTATGTGTCTGTAACAAGTCCCTCTACAATGCCAATAGTCGATCGCTCGATTTTGTATTCAAGTGTATAAGATGCGTGTACTTACCATAACAGTTGTAGCACACCGGCGAACCTTCCGGCTTAGCACCCCAAGCGGCGGCTTTCGTCGCTTGTGCCTGTGTACAGTGTTATGGGCTGAGAGGTAGAAAAACTGTCAAATGGGGATGTTACTCTCGGCGACACATTAATTGCAAATCTTATGGAGCAGGATAACTGCAGGCGCCGTGATTCACAGATATCCCTACTCTCATTGACATTCTCACCATGGGAACGCAAATAAGACACTACAATGCAGAAGATCTTACCAGGGCCACAGAGACATTCACAAGACGGGCACCTGACACAATACGTACAGGTGGGCTGAGGAAAGGTGAAGGGCGCTACCTCATTCTTTCGGTACGGTACACCGCAAGAAATTCCATTTGAAAATGGATCACAGCGTTCGGCTTCGAACTAATAGCTACCCATGGTCTGACGCCCTTTCTGTCTTTCCTAGTTGAATTGTAACTGATTTTTTACAAAAGTGAGGGAAAACAAATTCAATGGTGATTTTCTAGTGGCATTGGAACACATTATATTATAAACATACTCACTCGTATGCCCGAAAAATTCATTTTAAAAAGTGAGCAACAATAACGACTACTACAATCGGTAATCTCAACGGAAAATGAGAAGCAGTTCTAACAAAACAGATGATTTCTAAGGAGCATGGTTAATATCTAATAACTGTGTTCGAGGAGCATGAGTCTTAGTAAACACGGGTGTCTTCGAGTAGATTCAAAAAATAAAATTATCTCGATAAATTTTCACGTAGTAGCTAATTACAGTGAGTCTCAGGCTACGTAATTAATTTGGCAAAGGAAGGAAATCCACTAACCATCTGAAGTTTTGTGAAATTCGTTAGGAGACCGGTTTCAAAACTTTATAGGTCCATTATTAATGCTCCACAAATTAAAGAAAATAAGACTTAATTTTTTTAATATACAACAAGTGTATAAAGTCCTCATAATAAAATTGTTCCACAAGCTCACTTGTGATCTACACACCAAAATAGCATATTGTTCTTGATTATAGTGCATTTTCAAAGGTGACGAAGCAGGTTACAGTATTAAAGTCTACTGGTACGCTAATATTTCCACCAGACTAGGACAGAGAGCAGGTCATGGTATTAATGTGTATTACGCGAATTATTTTCACTTTACTAGAAATATTCGCATGATAAATGTTAATACTTTAACCTGATTCACCACATTTCTTATTTGCAAATGAACTGTAATCAAGAACAATATACTATTCTGGTATGTAGACTAGTGTGGTTATTTTCTGCATTAAAGTGAGAAGAATTTTACTATACAAATTTGCATATTATTGTATGCGTAGGCTTATTTTATATATAGGGTGGTCCATTGATAGTGACCGAGCGTTCTATTTAGCGACGAAGCGTCATTCACCAACAGCGGTAACGTAAACCGGCATTATATGCACTACTGGGCAACGGAAAATCCACGATGGCTGCGACAAGTGGAACATCAGCGACCTTGGCGGGCTAATTAATGTATGGTGCGGCATTATGGGAGGAAGGATAATTGGGCCCCATTTTATCGATGGCAATCTAAATGGTGCAATGTATGCTGATTTCCTACGTAACGTTCTACCGATGTTACTACAAGATGTTTCTCTGCATGACAGAATGGCGATGTACTCCCAACACGATGGATGACCGGCACATAGCTCGCTTGCGGTTGAAGCGGTATTGAATAGCATATTTCATGACAGGTGGATTGGTCGTCGAAGCACCACACCATGGCCCGCACGTTCACCGGATCTGACGTCCCCGGATTTCTTTCTGTGGGGAAAGTTGAAGGATATTTGCCATCGTCCACCGACAACGCCTGACAACATGCGTGAGCGCGTTGTCAATGCAAGTGCGAACATTACGGAGGGCGAACTACTCGCTGTTGAGAGGAATGTCGTTAAACGTATTGCCAAATGCATTGAGGTTGACTGACATCATTTTTATTGCATTACTGCTGCATTTACAGGTAATCACGCTGTAAAAGCGTGTTCTCAGAAATGATAAGTTCACAAAGGTACATTATCACATTGGAACAACCGAAATAAAATGTTCAGATGTACCACGTTCTGTATTTTAATTTAAAAAACGTACCTGTTACCAACTGTTCGTCTAAAATTGTGAGCCTAGGCGCTACAGTATGGAACCACGCAAGGCTGGCCGGCGTGGCCGAGAATAAAAAATAAAAAATAAAAAAAATCGGTTCTAGGCGCTACAGTATGGAACCACGCGACCGCTACGGTCGCAGGTTCGAATCCTGCCTCGGGCATGGGTGTGTGTGATGTCCTTAGGTTAGTTAGGTTTAAGTACTTCTAAGTTCTAGGGGACTGATGACCTTAGAAGTTAAGTCCCATAGTGCTCAGGGCCATTTGAACCATTCTTTTGTGTGTAAAACGTGTGTATTTCATTAGCATCGTTACGTGTGTGTGTTGTTTATGGTGTGTTTGAAATACTCGGCGAAATATGAAATAAAAGTGCCATACTCATGATTCGGGATTCAAATAAAACAAGAAAGAACAAAAGTTTTTTTCAGCGACTGTCAACATCATGGAGTAATGTATGGCACACACTGCGCTGTTTTACAATATATTTATTCACAACAGGTTTCGATCATTGATCTCCTACACAGTGGAAAAATGTTGTGACAACTTTACATGCCACATGCCATACTCTCTATTTTACCAGAAAAGACGCCATAGCTGACTTGCAAACGTCAGAAAACGATACTTCACGCCATAATACCGGCTTAAGCAAGCAGAAAACACTGAAAACATGAAACCACGAAACAGCAGTAAGGGCACAGTACCATTTGCTTGTTGAGACTGACCATCGGTACTGTGTACATACTGCTGTTACATGGTTTCACGTATTCAATGTTTGCCGCTGGCTTATGCCGCTGTTATGGAGTGAAGAATCTTTTTTTGACGTTTGCGACTCAGTTATGGCGTCTTCTCTAGTTAAATAGCATGTACGACATGTGAAGCTGTCACACTATTTTTCCACTGTGAAGATGATCAAAAATGGTTGAAATGGCTCTGAGCACTATGGAACTTAACATCTGAGGTCACCAGTCCCCTAGAACTTAGAACTACTTAAACCTAACTAACCTAAGGACACCACACACATCCATGCCCGAGGCAGGATTCGAGCCTGCGACCGTAGCGGTCGCGCGGTTCCAGACTGAAGCGCCTAGAACCACTCGGCCACACCGGCCGGCGAAGATGAGCAAAGATCGAAGCCGGATGTGGGTAAATATGTTGTAACACATCACAGTGTGTACCATACATTTCTCCAAATACAACAAAGAAGAATGCTGGGCAACCAATTGTAACTGAACTGACCAATTGCGCGGCAGTTTGGCAACGGTGAACGCTTCGGTCGTGACGTTAAACACTCTGATTGGTGGAAACCGGATCCAGCGCGTGAAGTGTCAGTATCAAGTAATTTTAATCAGACTTTAGATTTCTTTGCTTCGAATGATCGTTCCTGTCACATCCCTGAAAACTGACATTCCTCCTAGGACACCCTGTATTGAAGCTTTCCAAGCCCATTCACTGCTAATTGCAGGTTGTGTTCCGTATAGTTAGTATAGCTAAAAATAACCTGTTCATTTGCAGAATAACATGGTCTTCGCAAACGAAAAGATGTTCAAAATGGCATTGCCTACTTTCTAATTATTGGTCAGTATACTTCCCCACTCCTGTGTGATTGTGCTTATGTGTATGTTAAACAGTACTGCTGATGCAAGGCATTTCAAATTTGCAAAGAGATTGTTCCTGCAGCTAGTGTGTTCGTACTCAGGTTATACTGACGTGTTCCTATGTGTACATAGTTTTATACTGAACAGCCAAAGAAACTGGTACACCTGCCTAATATCGTGAAGGGAACCGTGAGCAAGCAAATGTACCGCAACACGACGTGGCATGGACTCGATGAATATCTGCAGCAGTGCTGGAGGGTACTGACACGATGAATCCTGCAGGGCTGTCCATAAATCTGTAAGAGTACGAGGGGGTGGAGATCTCTTCTGAACAGCGCGTTGCAAGCCATCCCAGATATGCTCAATAATGTTCACGTCTGAGGAGTTTGGTGGCCAGCGGAAGTGTTTAAACTCAGCAGATTGTTCCTGGAGCCACTCTGTAGCAATTCTGGACGTGTGGGGTATCGCATTGTCCTGCCAGAATTGCTCAAGTCCGTCGGAATGTACAATGGACACGAATGGATGCAGGTGATCAGACAGGATGCTGACATACGTGTCACCTGCCAGAGTTGTATCTAGACTAGGGTGTCCATTTCATTTTCATTGAAAAAGGGGACATTTAAAATAAATTAGAGAAAAACCTGGGACAATCAAGAAAAAAAACGGGACATAAATATTGTATTGACTAAATTTAATACACATACAAGTTTACCTTTACAACGTGCACTCAGATGATCCCAAATCAATTTTTACAATTATTCTGCCACACTATCACCACACTTTTCACTTTTATGTACTTTATCAAGAAGTGCACTTTCGTTTGAAATTGTATCATAAAAGTCAGTACACGATACACCATTAAAGTGTGTTTTGACAATGAGCAAGGCCCTCACTGTTTCAACTTTCAATCCGGTTTTTTTCATCTGACCACAAAGAATCCACTAACGAAAACACACTTATCACAGCAGCATTTGACCCAGGAATTGCCAGACAAAACTCCACCAGATGAATCATGTTTTTCATGTTAATGTTTTTACTTTTGAAGTAAGCAAATATTTTACACAACGTTGCACTAACACTTTCTTTGTCTCCTTCTTCACTTTTTATGAAGTTCTGTGCAAATGAAAATTCATCGAACAGTTCGTCTTCATCAACAGGAAAATGTGGTACAATACTTTTAACAAAAACACAGCAGTCCTGAATATCCTTTTTTCTAGCTGCTCCTTTTCAGTATTAACCCAGTCAAATGCCTTAAAAGGTGTGAGAAATGGTAAACACCATTCTTTAATATACTCAATGCAAGAGTCATAGAAGATGTCAGCATAAATATGAAATTGTTCTACAGTAATTTCACCCTCTTCTTCCAGCTTTCTTAGAGTCTCATGCACAAAGGGTGTGAGAAATCTTTCAGATTTTCTACGTTGTAATTTGCCCAATAATTTGTTTATTTCTTGATAAACTTCTACTATTGTGGTTTCTTGTTCCGCATTTCATTTAATTGTTGTGGAGAAAGGTTTTAGCTGGCTAACAAGAAAATGTAGAAGAACAATAGACACAGGGTTATCAAAGAATAGTTTAAGGATAACAGGACACTTATCAAGGGAAATGAAATATGATTTCAAAGCAGGAAATATCTCTACAATTCTTTCCAGTGCTGGTAGCAGAGATAGCCACCTTGTCTTTCTGTGCCCAAGTACAGTTTTGTATTCAGTTTCAGTAAACTTACAGAATGACTTCAGAGATTCAACCCTTACTGTATATATGTGGAAATGCTGGTAGATTTTGTTTACAATTAATTGGCAGTCGATGGGCAGGCAATCTGAGCCAGTTTGTAAGGAATTGTGTACCACATATGCTGGACAGCCAACACCTACTATATTATTCACTGTGTTCTGTGCAAAACATTAACAGTGTGGTCACGAAAGCTAGAGAGTAAGTATCAGTGGTGTAGAGTATCTCTGGACCGAAAGGACGGATTCAGTGGATCGATTCAGAAGAGAAAAATCTTCGTTGTTATTCGTAACCTATAGTGCGTTTAAAATTACATGCGATTATTGACAGTTGGGTACATGTTTGGGGTATGCTGAAAGTCATCACACGCTTCCTAGCGTAAATAATTGCGCAGTTAATAGCAAGTCAAACAACCAGTAGCGTAAAAAATCACTCCAGCTGCACACGCCCCACACTATCACAGAGCCTCCACCAGAACAGTCCCCTGCTGACATGCAGGATCCATGGATTCACGAGGTTGTATCCGTACCCGTACTCTTCCAACCGCTCGATACAACTTGAAACGAGACTCGTCTACCAGGCAACATGTTTCCAGTCATCAACAGTCCAATTTCCGTGTTGACGGGCCCAGATGAGGCGCAAAACTTTGTGCCATGCAGTCATCAACGGTACACGAGTGGGCCTTCGGCTCCGAAAGCCCACACCGATGATGTTTCGTTGAACGGTTCGCACTCTGACGTTTGTTGATGGCCCAGCATTGAAATCTGCAGCAATTCGCGGAAGGGTTGCACCTCTGTCACGTTGAACGCTTCTCTTCAGGCGTCATTGGTCCCGCTGTTGCAGTATCTTTTCCATCCACAGCGGTGTCGGAGATTTGTTGTTTCACCGGATTCACGGTACTCGTGAAATGGTCGTACGGGAAACTCCCCACTTCATCGCCACCTCGGAGATGCTGGGTCCCAACGCTCATGCACCGACTACAAGACCACATTCGAACTCACTTAAATCTTCATAAGCTGCCATTGTAGCAGCAGTAACCGATCAAACATCTGCGCCAAACACTTGTTGTCTTATATAGGCGATGCCGACCGCAGCGCCGTATTCTGCCTGTTTACATATCTCTGTATTTGAATACGCATGACCATACCAGTTTCTTTGGCGCTTCAGTGTAGTTTTAGTAAATATACAGGGGGTCTGAAAAGACTTTCCCTGATTACATAAATTGATAACTCAGGCTAGAAGTAAGATACAAATATGAAACTTGTGTCGAATTGTTTACAACTACCAAAGTTTTTTTCTGTTTTAGTTTCAGTCAGGAGAAGGCACAGTGTGTCCTGTGGTACCATGAGACACGATCACCAACCACAGTGCAGAGACAGTTCCTGACAACATTTGGAAGGAATCCACCTGATGTCAAGAGCATTAAAACCTGGTATGAGAAGTTCAAGAAAATAGGATCGGTTGCTGACCTTCCAAGGTCTGGTCGACTAAGAACCTCAGCAGACAGGGTGGAAGCTGTAAGGCATTCTTTTCTGCGAAGTCTGAAGAAATCGGTTCGCAGGGCCTCACGTGAATTACAGATGCCAAAAAGCTCTCTCCATGACATTTTACACAAAAGTTTATTGTTTCGTGCATACAAAGTGCAAATAAAAAAAATGGTTCAAATGGTTCTGAGCACTATGGGACTTAACATCTGAGGTCATCAGTCCCCTAGAACTTAGAACTACTTAAACCTAACTAACCTAAGGACATCACACACATCCATGCCCGAGGCAGGATTCGACCCTGCGATCGTAGCGGTCGCGCGGTTCCAGACTGTAGCGCCTAGAACCGCTCGGCCACCCTGACCGGCAAAGTGCAAATCGTTCAGGCCTTGTTGCCCAATGACAGTGCACGTCGATATGACTTTGCGGTCGAAATGATATCACGTATTGAGGACGATGATGGTTATCTCAGACGAATTGCCTTTTCCGACGAAGCGACCTTTTTTGTCAGTGGAGTAGTGAATCGCCATAATGTGTGCATTTGGGGCTCACAACCCCCCGGCGAGGAGCATGGAGTGCACCGGACGCAGTCCAAAGGTGAATGTTTGGTGCGTGTTATTGCACGATCGAATTATCGGGCCATTCTTCTCTGAGGCTACCATCACATCTGCAGTGTATCTGGACATGTTGCAACTGTATGATGTTCCTTAATTGCTTCAGTATCACCTCGATGTCTTGTTTCAGCAAGACAGTGCACCCCCTCATTGGGGTTTGGACGTCCGTGCCTATCTCGATATGACCTTTCCTGGACGATGGATTGGTCGTGATGGGCCCACGGTTTGGCCTCCACACTCTCCTGACACAACCCCATTAGCCTTCTTTTTATGGGGTTATGTCAAGGACGAGGTCTACCGAACACGTGCACCAGATCTTGAAACCCTGCGGCAACGGATAAACACAGTCGTTGAATCGATCCCTCCAGTGATGTTGGCTAATGTGTGGACGGAAATTGAATATCGCCTAGATGTGCTACGTGCTACCAATGGTGCTCATGTGGAAGTTAACTGATGTGTGAAAAAAACTTTGATAGTTTGTAGACAATTAGCCACTGGTTTCATATTTGTATCTTACTTCTAGCTTGAGTTATCAATTTATGTAATCAGGGGAAGTCTTTTCGGACACCCTGTAGTAACAGGCGGCGAGAATCAGTGAGTTACGAATTACTGGATGGCAGGGATTCCTCATACGAAAACGCTCAGCGAGCGGCCTTGAAGTTGTCCGGCACAGCTGCAGCCAGCCCGTACGATGGGCAGAGAGGTGCATTGGCTGCGGTCGCGGGCGCCAGGCTACCCAACACGTGCCCCTCGGAGGCGCCGGCCGCTTCTCGGTCAAGGCGAACGCTCCTGGTTCCGCGACGACAGCGCCAGCGCAGCGAAGTTCACCACCCAACCATTTGTAACAAAGCAAAAGCCGAAATGCTGAATTCCATTTTCACACAGACCTTTACTCAGGAAAATTCGGCAGTAATGCCCCCATTTCATTAAATCCTTCATTTGTGTGGCCATATTGTTCGTAGTTGTTTTACGATCCCTGAAACAATTTATCGTTCTGCTGCTGCAGCTGCAAGACATGCGTGTTTTTTTCGCCAGACGCGTTGCGCTTTATTGAGGTAAGGCATCATCAACGGTCTCTAATTAAAGATAAAATTTGATTTGATTTTAAAATAGAAAAACCGGTTCGTTAACAATATGTTGTTTTTTACTTACGGCGATTTCCTCATGGTTTATCGCCTACATCGGGAAATGCCGTCTGCTAGCACATCTTTGATGTTTTTCTTCATTAGACACTGATACTTGTAGTTTAATTTTTAGTTTCTCTGCAGAACTATGCATGTCGTATGTTTTACACAGCACACTTTTTCGCACTCCACTGTTTTCTGTTTATTTTTATACTTCTAAGTGTGTATTGTGTTTTGTAGTGTTGTCACTATAACGTTGCCACTAGTTTGGTTCAAATGGCTCTGAACACTATGGGACTTAACTTCTGAGGTCATCAGTCCCCTAGAACTTAGAACTACTTAAACCTAACTAACCTAAAGACATCACACACATCCATGCCCGAGGCAGGATTCGAACCTGCGACCGTAGCGGTCGCGCGGTTCCAGACTGTAGCGCCTAGAACCGGCCACTAGTTTGTCTGTGGCCTATACATTTCTTATTTTTTTGTATTTTAGTTAATTGTATGTGTCTAATTCTATTTAATTTTCTTGCTGTGTATTTATATACTGTGTAACAGTAGCGAAAGAGTAGTGATGGAGTGGATTTTTTTTAGGTGGGGGGGGGGGGGGGGGAGAGAAACCATGGTGAGTGGTCATAAGCGTATAGTACAGTGATGGAGTGTGAGTCGAGAGAGAGAAGGTGAGGAACAAGAAATGAAATGAAACTGGTAGGTGCAGGTGTGGGGGAGGGGGGGATGGTGAATGATGGGGTAGGAGGGCAGAGGGTGAAAGGTGGAAAAGGCTCTTTTCTTTTTCATGTAATTTCTTCAATTATTTTATATAGTGTCTGCTTTCCAATATCTATTTGGTCATTGAGCAACTTCATATTATGTGTTAATGCTTTGTGCCTGTGGAAATTTTCTTGAAAAGAGAGGTGTCTGTCATTATTTCTTATGATGCTCATACAGGGTGACACAGAATAACAGGAATGTTTGAAATGAGTGGCAGCCATGGGCAGGTGGCAGCACTGTGGGTTCGAGACAGCGAGTAAACGTTCCGCCATGTCAGCAATCATGGATCAGTGGAACGGACAACAGCGTGCTTTAGCAATAAAAATGTTTTATAAGAACAAGGACAGTTTGGTAGCAGCGCAGAGGGAGTTTCGACATTTTTATAATTCAGGACGTCAGGATGCCGTTCTGTCGAAACACGCGATAAAATGTTGGATTAATAACTATGAAGAGATTGGATCTGTCCTCAAGAAGAAACCAACAGGACGATCTAGAAGTGTGCGTTCTCCAGCAAACACTGATGTTGTACGCGAGTCTGGCCGGCGCTGTGGCCGAGCGATTCTACGCACTTCAGTCCGGAACCACGCAGCTGCTACAGTCGCAGGTTCGAATCCTGCCTGGGGCATGGGTGTGTGTGATGTCCTTAGGTTAGTTAGGTTTAGGTAGTTCTGAGTCTAAGGGACTGATGACCTCAGATGTTAAGTCCCATAGCATCTCACTCCTGGCTCCTCGCCTTCTCCTCCAACTCACACTCTCATCACAGCACTATAAACTTATGACTACTCATAATCGCTTCCCTCCACTCCCACCTAAATAAAGACACTCCATCACTATTCCTTGGGTACTCTCACACAGTATATAATTAGACAGCAAGAAAATTAAATACAACTACGGACATACAATTAACCAAAATACAAAAAAAGTATGGGCCAAAGACAAACTATCGGTACGTTACGGTGGCAACACTACAAAACACAAACCACAATAGACACTTAAAAGTATAAAAATAAACAGAAAAAAGCGAAAATATGTGCCGTGTAAAACACAAGAAATGCATAGTTCTGCAGAGCAATTAAAAATTAGACTACAAGTATCACTGTCTACTGAAAAAAAAACACACCAAAGATGTGCTAGCAGACGGCATTTCCCGACGTAGGCGATAAACCAAGCCAGAAATCACCGTACCTACAAAGCAGCATATTGATAGCGAACTGTTTTTCTATCTTAAAACAAATCAGATTGTAGATATCTTTAATTAAAGACCACTGATCATGGTGTACCTCAATAAAGCGAAACGCGTCTGGTGAAAAAAATAAAAACACATATTTCTTGTAGTTGCAACGACAGAACGAAAATACCCTCATGCCCCTACTTCGGTCTCGCACCACTACAAAGTTGGCTGATAAATTAATGTCAGTGGCGTTGAGAAACAGCTGAAATCGCTAAAATTGAACAAATCGCCAGGGCCCAATGGAATCTGTATAAGATTCTACAGAGTGTCCCACATAAAACCGGTACGCCTAACTTACCAGAAATCATCTCTAGCTGAATTGCTTGTGAAGTGGTAACACTGTCTCGAAAGTTGGCTACACTGCATTTTATCCGAAAGTTCAGTGCAGCTGTGTGTTCATGCGTCAGTTGTGAGAAGCTCGTACTGTTGGGTTGTTACAGAAGTGGGACTATGCATTTGAACAACGAATTGATACTGTGGAATGTAACGTAAAGACGGATTCCGTCAAAGAATGTAAAGAAATGTTTCAAGCGTAGTATCCTGGTAGGAAATTCCCCACGACCAGCACAATTCCAGATCGGTACTAGAAATGGGGGGCTGTGGGGTCCGTTCAGAATGGACAGAGAAATAGTTTTTTTTTTTATTTCAGCAGACTGGTGTATCTCGTGAGTCGTGTCATCCTATGCTAAAAGATATGAAATTAAAAGCCCATCGTGTGAGTGGAGTCGAAATTTGAGGATCAGAAAAAAAATATTCAATTGCTAACGATTACTCAGACCCTTCGCTTTACTTCATGCCAGATGAGCTTGGTTTCATTTGTCATGTTATGTAAACTCCCAGAATTGCAGATACTGATCGCAGGACAACCCACATATTCTGCGTGAAGAACCTCGCCACTCAGAGAAGATATATGTATTTGGTGTGCATTGTCCAGCATGTGCATTATTGGCCCCATATTTTTCAATTACACGTTAAGCAGTGCCAGATATCTAGATGTCTTTGGCTCTTTCTATGCACAATTAACAGATGCAGAGAAGCCGTATGCAGCATTCCAACAAGACAAGAGCGACCTCTCACACGTTCAACCAAAGTATGGTCCACATCACCAACGTGTTCCCTGCAGACAGACTTGTTGGTAAAACGTTCTTGGTCCCCAAGGTACCCGAACTTAACATCGTGTAATTTTTATTTACGGGGCACACTAAAAAGCAAAGCTTATGCTGACATCCTCGCACAATAGGCAATGTTAAACGGAAGATTATTAGATAAATTAACATCATCACACCTTCAGAATTACAGCGTGTTGCTGTAACGTCATCATGCGATGTCGGTGATACCTGGGTGCAAACTGTCACAAATTCCAGAGTCTCTTATAAACAGGTAACGATATGTTTCTAACGTTACTGTTATCTATTCCTTTTTAGTTAGTTTATTGTTACTTGAATCTGGCGCTTGAGGCGTACCGGTTTTATGGGGGACACCGTGTTATATAGAATATGTGACTAAGCTTTTAACTTTTAATATACCGTAGATTACTCGAGGAAAAAAATTTGTCCAGTAGTTGGAAGAAAGCACAAGGCATACCTGTCTACATGAAGGGTATCAGGAGTGGCCCACAAACCTGCGTCCAACATTCTTGACATCGGTCTGTTGTAGAACCTTATAACATAGGCTTGATCTCAAATATAAAGGGTTATCTCGAAGAGAATGATCTCCTCATGCCAGCCAGAAAACATCTCTCATGTGAAACCCAACTCGCGCTTTTGTTATATGACCTCCTGAGACCCACGGATAAAGGCGGTCAGGCAAATGCACTGTTTACTGATCCCGAGAAGTATTTGATCCAGTAACACGCCAACGCCTACTACTACAACTACTGTCGTATCGGGCATAAAGCGAAATTCGTACTGGATTGATGATTTATTGATAGGGAGGACGCACCATGTTATCTAAGGAGAGTCATCGACGTACGCAGAAGCAACTTCAACCGTGTCCCAGGGAGATGTCTTGGGTCTCTTGCTGTTTATGTTGCATGTACATTGTTTGACAGACAATTTTAATAGTAGTATCAGAGTTTTCACAGATGATACAGTTACCTACAACGAAGTACTGTCTGAAAAATGTTCCACAAAAATTCTGCCTCACATTGACAAGATTTCAAAGATTTGCAACTTGTTTTAAATGTTCAGAAACGTAAAACTATACACTTCAAGAAACGCAAAGACCTAGAATCCTATGAAAACAATATCAACGAGTCACAACCGGAATCAATCAATTCATCTAAACACCTCACTGTAATAATTTGAGCGGATGTAAAATCGAATGATCACATAGGCTCGGTCGGAAGTAAATCAGGTGGCATGGCAGACTTTGGTTTATTGGAAGGGTGTAGGGAAAATGCAATCAGTCTACAGAAAAGGTTACTTACAAACCAGTCGTACCACCAGTCCTTGAATATTGCATGAGTGTAGAGAGGGCCCGTACCAAACAGGACTAACTGGGTATACAGAACATATACAAAAGAGGGCAGCACGAATGGTCACAGGTTTGTTGGGCTCACGGGACAGCGCCACGGAAATGCTGAAGAACTTGAACTGGCAGACGCCTGAAGGTAGCCTACTTACATTGTTTCAAGAAACGGTATAAAGTGAGAAATCTATGAATACTGGCCGCGAATCACGATTAGACTAATTACAGAGCGCGCAGAGGCATTTAAGCAGACATGTCCCCACACTCCACAAGCGAATGGAATGCGAATAAACCCTAAAACGTGGTACAGCTCTATGTACCCTCTGCCACGCGTCTTCACAGTGGTTTTCTGAGTATAGCTGTAGATTCTCAAAAGCAGTCAACAAGAATATAAGTATGAAAGAAGAGTAAAAGAACGGACCAGCAGAATTACAGACCAACATCCTTGACATTGGTTCGCTACAGAATTATTAAACATATTCTCAGTTGCAATAGAATAAATTTTCTTGAGACGGAAAAGCTTCTGTCCACGAATCAGCGTGGTTTTAGAAAGCATCGCTCGTGCAAAACTCAGTTTGCCCTTTTCTCACGTGATATCCCGCGGACTGTGGATGAATAGCAACAGGCTGAGTCCATATTTCTAGATTTCCGGTGAGCATCTGACACGGCGCCCCATTGTTAACGAAGTTACGAGCATACCATATAGATTCCCAGATACATGAGTGGCTCCAAGACTTCGTCAGTATTAGAACCCAGTATTTTGTCCTCGGCAGCCAGTGTTCATCAGAGACAAGGGTACCTTCAGGAGCGCCCCAGGGAAGTGTGACTTGACTGCTGTCATTTTCTATGCACAGAAATATCATCTGGCGAAGAGGATGAGCATTTGCGGTGTACAGGAAGGTGTCAATGTTCTACATCTACGTCTACATCCATACTCCGCAAGCCACCTGACGGTGTGTGGCGGATGATACTTTGAGCACCTCTGTCGGTTCTCCCTTCTATTCCAGTCTCGTATTGTTCTTGGAAAGAAAGACTGTCGGTATGCCTCTGTGTGAGCTCTAATCTCTCTGATTTTATCCTCATGATCTCTTTGCGAGATACACGTAGAAGGGAGCAATATACTGCTTGACTCCTCGGTGAAGGTATGTTCTCGAAGCTTCAACAAAAGCCCGTACCGAGCTGCTGAGCGTCTCTCCTGCAGGGTCTTCCACCGGAGTTTATCTATCATCTCCGTAACGCTTTCGCGATTACTAAAAGATCCTGTAACGAAGCGCGCTGCTCTCCGTTGGATCTTTTCTGTCTCCTCTATCAACCCCAACTGGTACGAATCCCACACTGGTGAGCAATATTCAAGCAGTGGGCGAACAAGTGTACTGTAACCTACTTCCTTTGTTTTCGGATTGCATTTCCTTAGGATTCTTCCAATGAATCTCAGTCTGGCATCTGCCTTACCGATGATTAATGTTATATGGTTATTCCATTCTAAACCACTCCTAATGCCTACTCCCAGATAATTTATGGAATTAACTGCTTCCAGTTGCTGACTTGTTATATTGTAGCTAAATGATAAAGGATCTTTCTTTTTATGTATTCGCAACACATTACACTTTTCTACATTGAGATTCAATTGCCATTCCCTGCACCAGGCGTCAATTCGTTGCAGGTCCTCCTGCATTTCAGTACAATTTTCCATTGTTACAACCTCTCAATAAACTACAGCATCATCCGCAAAAAGCCTCCGTGAACTTCCGATGTTATCCACAAGGTCATTTATGTATATTGTGAATAGCAACGGTTCAAAATGGCTCTGAGCACTATGGGACATAAGTTCTGAGGTCATCAGTCCCCTAGAACTTAGAACTACTTAAACCTAACTAACCTAAAGACATCACACACATCAATGCCCGAGGCAGGATTCGAACCTGCGACCTAGCGGTCGCGCGGTTCCAGACTGCAGCGCCTAGAACCGCTCGGCCACACTGGTCGGGTAGCAACGGTCTTACGACACTCCCCTGCGGCACACCTGAAATCACTCTTACTTCGGAAGACTTCTCTCCATTGCGAATGACATGCTGCGTTCTGTTATCTAGGAACTCTTCAAACCAATCACACAATTGGTCTGATAACCCATATGCTCTTACTTTGTTGATTAAACGACCGTGGGAACTGTATTGAACGCCTTCCGGAAGTCAAGAAACACGTTGAGTGACTGTTGGAGGATACAAGATGGCTTAGACAAAATTTCTAGTTCGTGTGATGAAGGGCAGGTAGCCCTAAATGTCGAGAAATGTAAGTTATGCGGATGAGTTGTTGTTGTTGTGGTCTTCAGTCCTGAGATTGGTTTGATGCAGCTCTCCATGCTACTCTATCCCGTGCAAGCCTCTTCATCTCCCAGTATCACTGCAGCCTACATCCTTCTGAATCTGCTTAGTGTATTCATCTCTTGGTCTCCCTCTACGATTTTTACCCTCCATGCTGCCCTCCAGTGCTAAATTGGTGATCCCTCGATGTCTCAGAACATGTCCTACCAACAAATCCCTTTTTCTAGTCAAGTTGTTCCACAAACTCGTCTTCTCCCCAATTCTATTCTATACCTCCTCATTGGTTATTTGATCTACCCATCTAATCTTCAGCATTCTTCTGTAGCACCACATTTCGAAAGCTTCTATTCTCTTCTTGTCTAACCTATTTATCGTCCATGTTTCACTTCCATACATGGCTACACTCCATACAAATACTTTCAGAAACGACTTCCTGACATTTACATCAATACTCGATGTTAACAAATTCCTCTTCTTCAGAAACGCTTTCCTTGCCATTGCCAGTCTACATTTTATATCCTCTCTACTTCGACCATCATCAGTTAATCCTCTCCCAAATAGCAAAACTCCTTTACTACTCTAAGTGTCTCATTTCCTAATCTAATTCCCTCAGCATCACCCGACTTAATTCGACTACATTTCATTATCCTCGTTTTGCTTTTGTTGATGTTCATCTTATATCCTCGTTTCAAGACACTGTCCATTCTGTTCAACTGCTCTTCCAAGTCCTTTGCTGTCTCTGACAATTACAATATCATCGGAGAACCTTAAAGTTTTTATTTCTTCTTCGTGGATTTTAATACCTACTCCGAACTTTTCTTTCGTTTCCTTTACTGCTTGCTCAATATACAGATTGAATAGCATCGGGGAGAGACTACAACCCTGTCTCACTCCCTTCCCAACCACTGCTTCTCTTTCATGTTCCTCGACTCTTATAACTGCTATCTGCTTTCTGTACAAATTGTAAATAGCCTTTCGCTCCCTGTATTTTACCCATGCCACCTTCAGAATTTGAAAGAGAGTATTCCAGTCAACATTGTCAAAAGCTTCCTCTACGTCTACAAATGCTAGAAACGTAGGTTTGCCTTTCCTTAACCTATCTTCTAAGAAAGTCGTAGGGTCAGTATTGCCTCACGTGTTCCAATATTTCTACTGAATCCAAACTGATTTTCCCCGAGGTCGGCTTCTACCAGGTTTTCCATTCGTCTGTAAAGAATTCGCGTTAGTATTTTACAGCTGTGACTTATTAAACTGATACTTCGGTAATTTTCACATCTGTGAACAACTGCTTTCTTTGGTATTGGAATTATTATATTCTTCTTGAAGTCTGAGGGAATTTTGCCTGTCTCATACATCTTGCTCACCTGATGGTAGAGTTTTGTCAGGACTGGCTCTCCCAAGGCTGTCAGTAGTTCTAATGGAATGTTGCCTACTCCCAGGGCATTGTTTCGACTTAGGTCTTTCAGTGCTCTGTCAAACTCTTCACGCAGTATCATATCTCCCATTTCATCTTCATCTACCTCCTCTTCCATTTCCATAACATTGCCCTCAAGAACATAGCCATTGTACAGACCCTCTATATATTCCTTCCACCTTTCTGCTTTCCCTTCTTTGCTTAGAACTGGGTTTCCATCTGAGCTCTTGATATTCATGCAAGTGGTTCTCTTTTCTCCAAAGGTCTCTTTAATTTTACTGTAGGCAGTATCTATCTTACCCTTCATGAGATAAACCTCTTCATCCTTATATTTGTCCTCTAGCCATTCCTTCTTAGCCATTTTGCACTTCCTATCGATCTTATTTTTGAGACGTTTGTATTCCTCTTTGCCTGCTTCACTTGCTGCATTTTTGTATTTTCTTCTTTCATCAATTAAATTCAGTATCTCTTCTGTTACCCAAGGATTTCTACTAGCCCTCGTCTTTTTACCTACTTGATCCTTTGCTGCCTTCACTATTTCATTCCTCAAAGCTACCCATTCTTCTTCTACTGTATTTCTTTCCCCCATTCCTGTCAATTGTTCCCTTATGCTCTCCCTGAAACTCTGTACAACCTCTGGTTCTTCCAGTTTATCCAGGTCCCATCTCCTTAACTTCCCACCTTTTTGCAGTTTCTTCAGTTTTAATCTACAGTTCATGACCAGTAGATTGTGGTCAGAGTCCACATCTGCCCCTGGAAATGTCTTACAATTTAAAATCTGGTTCCTAAATCTCTGTCTTACCATTATATAATTCTATCTGAAACCTTTTAGTATCTCCAGGGTTCTTCCATGTATACAACCTTCTTTCATGATTCTTGAACCAAGTGCTAGCTATGATTAAGTTATGCTCTGTGCAAAATTCTACCAGGCGTCTTCCTCTTTCATGTCTTAGCCTCAATCCATATTCACCTACTATGTTTCCTTCTCTTCCTTTTCCTACTGTAGAATTCCAGTCGCCCATGACTATTAAATTTTCATCTCCCTTCACTACCTGAATAATTTCTTTTATCTCATCATACATTTCATCAATTTCTTCATCATCTGCAGAGCTAGTTGGCATATAAACTTATACTACTGTAGTAGGCGTGGGCTTCGTGTCTATCTTGGCCACAGTAATGCGTTCACTATGCTGTTGGTAGTAGCTTACCCGCACGCCTATTTTTTTATTCATTATTAAACCTACTCCTGCATTACCCTTATTTGATTTTGTATTTATAAACCTGTATTCACCTGACCAAAAGTCTTGCTCCTCCTGTCACCGAACTTCACTAATTCCCACTATATCTAACTTTAACCTATCCATTTCCCTTTTTCAATTTTCTAACCTACCTGCCCGATTAAGGGATCTGACATTCCACGCTCCGATCCGTAGAATGCCAGTTTTTTCCTCCTGATAACGACGTCCTCTTGAGTAGTCCCTGCCCGGAGATCCGAATGGGGGACTATTTTACCTCCGGAATATTTTACCCAAGAGGACGCCATCATCATTTAATCATACAGTAAAGCTGCATGCCCTCGGGAAAAATTACGGCTGTGGTTTCCCCTTGCTTTCAGCCGTTCGCAGTACCAAAACAGCAAGGCCGTTTTGGTTAGTGTTACAGGGCCAGATCAGTCAATCATCCAGACTGTTGCCCCTGCAACTACTGAAAAGGCTGCTGCCCCTCTTCAGGAACCACACGTTTGTCTGGCCTCTCAACAGATACCCCTCCGTTGTGGTTGTACCTACGGTACGGCTATCTGTATAGTTGAGGCACGCAAGCCTCCCCACCAACGGCAAGGTCCATGGTTCATGGGAGGGATGCAGATGGGTAGGAAAAACAAATCCGCAATGTTCGAATACAGCATTAGTGGTGTCTTGGTTGACACAGTCACATCATTCAAATATCTAGGTATAACGTTGCAAAGCGATATGAAATGGGACGAGCATTTGAGAATTGGTTTTGGGAAGGCGAATCGTCGACCCCGATTTATTGGTAGAATTTGGGGAAAGTGTGGTTCATCTGTAAAGGAGACAGAATATAAGACGCTAGTGCGGCCAGTTATTGAGTACTGCTCGAGTGTTTGAGGTCTGTATTAGGTCGGATTAAAGGAAGACATCGAAGCAGCTCAGAAGCGGGCTGCTATATTTGTTACCGATACGTTCGGACAACGCGCAAGTGTTAGGGAGATGCTTCGGGAACTCAAATGGGAATCACTGGAGAGAAGGCGATGGATGTTCTTTTCGAGGAATACTACTGAGAAAATTTAGAAAACCGGCATTTGAAACCGAGTGCAGTATGATTCTGCTGCCGCCAACATACATTTTGCTAAGCACCACGAAGATAAGAGAAATTAGGGCTCGCATGGAAAATGTAGGTACACCTTTTTCCTACCCTCTGTTTACGAGTGGAACAGGAAAGAAAACGACCAGTATTGGTACAGGGTACGCACCGTACGGTGGCTTGCGCATTATGTATGTAGACGTCGATCCGCTTGCGTTTTCATACAGTCAGGGTTATATGTTCCTGACGTAACCCTAGCAATACCGAAGCATTTTTGCTAATATGCATTGCCAAAGGCGAGGGGCTTGTTTATGCCTACCCTAAAAAGTTAAAAAAATACAAAATATGTTAACTGTTGTCACTTTTATTCACAAAATACTTTTTAAAGAGATACCTGTACTGATGTGTAAGTAGGGTCATTAACCTGAAAATATTGAATATGACGTTCGATGTTAAAAGTCACATCTAATACTAACAAGTAACACCAGCCAAGCGATACTCGCTGACTGCGATACACATCGAGTATGTTGTAGTCTAGGTCAAAATGTGAGACACGTATTTTTTTGTACGTACCCATATGGCCGTAGACGTGGTGAAAACCCTCTCGAAGAAAACGCGGTTGTCATCTTCCTGAACACATGTCGTCGAAACGGTAAGAAATACAACAATAATGTTGCAATATAATTTCCAGGGTTGCTATTGTACTTTACAAATATGCAGTCACACCTTTCAAACATTTTGATGTATTTCGAAATCCTCCCCTCTCCTTACAATTTTCGCAACGTTAAAAACTGTATCTGTAGTAAATTTAATAGTATATTAACAACAACTTCAACCACATATGGTAAAGTTACATCCCGAAGTCGCAGTAGTGAGATATAAGTTGGAAGTGACCCTATATACGTGCTCTGTCCGCCGTATGAGCCGAGCGGTTCCAGGCGCTACAGTCCGGAACCGCGCGACCGCTGCGGTCGCAGGTTCGAATCCTGCCTCGGGCATGGGTGTGTGTGATGTCCTTAGGTTAGTTAGGTTTAAGTAGTTCTAAGTTCTAGGGGACTGATGACCTCAGATGTTAAGTCCCATAGTGTTCAGAGCCATTTGAACCATTTGAACCACCGTATGACGCTTGTCATACATGGCGATAGTATTGTTTGCAATTTCACAGTGAAACCATAAAAGACAGGCTTCTGAAGGATTTAACTGAAACAGTAATGTCTCGTTCTCTGTCGATTACGGAAACAACCAATGTGGAGGTGGCGAGAGGCTATTCCCATTTTGTTTTTCGTGGTGTTTGTTTCATTTATTTGTTGTTTGTTTTGTTTCGTTTCTTTGGTTGTTTGGTTTTCAATATTACGTTTGACATCTACTTTGTTATTTTACGGAATTTAGGTTGTGTTGCATTATCTTTAATAGCCAGTGCTATAATGAGGGGACGTTGTATTATCCATTGCAAAGAAGTACTGTATACATGTACACATTGTGCACCACGCACATCTGGTTATTGCAATATTATTCACAATTTTTAAAGCAGTAATTAACAGGAGCTTCAGATTCATCAGGATTTTCTGTGATGTATCAGCTTTTGAACCATGCATACCTAGACATGTCCACAAATCAAGGAGATGAAAACAGATTTCGAATCAAAGATTGAATTTTCAGGATATTATTCCTCAGGTGGAAATTTACATCATACCCTTGTAGCAGGATTGCATCAGAAAACTGTTTTAGAAAATTCTTCCACGTTCTGAATGTGTAAACATCAAGTGGCTGGATTATGCCGGTTGTTCCGGCAGGACTTGTCGTACATTGTACGTCCTTATTACATACATTTGCGATAGATCGCCAGAAAAGGGTTTTACGGGAAAGACCAATCTACACTAATTATTACAAAGGCCGCGGTAACTATGAGCATGCAGGAAGCATTAATATGGACTTATTCTGGTCACATGTATTGCGACCTAAACTGCGATTGTGTGCTCTGATAGGGAAGGTGGGGACGAGAGCACGGCACCCTCGGTCTACCTGAGACGCGCGCATGGCCGCTCGTGTTTACACCAATACACGTCTCGCAGCTGGGCGGGTGTGGACATCGAATCGCTCGGCGAAAACATGATAAGGAAGTGTTGGACGGCCGGACAGTAGGATAGTTATGCATTAATCCATGCAAGCGTTTCAACTGCGTGGGTACAGGTGCACGTATTGTCATTCGATAATCATCGCTCCCATTAACAGGCGGCCGGAATTTGCGGACCGAATGTCGGATCGAAATCGAATAGCGCATACAGAGTGTAACAGATTGAGTGTGTAAACATTTATTCCGAATAGAGCACAGTGAATCCAAAGAATGTATTACACCTACTACCAGGGGCGATGCTAGAAGTCGGTTAGGGGAGGGGGGGGGGGGCTAATGGGGGGAGAGGGGTTTTGGGGGAATGGGATATGGCTCAACAAAAGGACAGTTGGGGTACTCTAACGAGAAACTGGTAAAATTTGGTGTTGCTTAAAGTAGTTTCTGGTAACTGTTTTGGAGTTCAGGGTAAAAAATGTGTATTAATAAATAATAAGTTAAATGATATTTATTGGTTTAGGTAGTAAGCTATTTGCCGCTCTTACTCTTTTGTTAAAACGTGTTTGGAATACATTGCAACCTATATTGCTACATAATTATACAAAAAATGATTGAATCTGTTGGTGTAATATATAATACTCCATGGGGGAGGGGGGGCGGGAGCGCTTAAGCCCCCACAGCCCCCCCCCCCCCCCCCCGCCACGCCTTGCCACCGCCCCTGCCTATTACATAAAAGCTTCGATCACCCGCAATAAGATATCGACTCTATCATTACCGACAAAGAAACATCATTCGATTACATTAAGCGAATTTGATTAAAGAGTCCATCAACACCGACGTATTTGTAGACAGGTATAGTACTTTGACTTATGATGACGAAAGTATATTTCCTGAGGCTGTCGCAGTGGAAGAGGTGTTTGAAGAGGACTATGAGGATTTGTGGAAGACAGTAAGAAAGTAAAATGGTAATAGATTTGGAATATGAAAAAGAAAGTTCCGTTTTGGCTTGGAAAGAAGAGGAATAAGAGTTTAAAAACAGTCTAACATAATATCAGAAAGGTTAAGGATACAAAATCACTATAGATGGGAAACACAAATCTCTGAAGGTGGGACACGAAGCGACAAATTATTACAGATTTCCAAATACGTATTGGAACAGTTCCAGAAGGCATGCGATAAATCACTACCTACTCATGACTTGGACGTGAAACGATGAGCTTTGAGGGCGAGAAATGAAGTTAATTTGTTGTGGCACAAATTCTCGGCATCTACAAAATGGGTTCACGATTTTAAGGTGAGGCATAGAATTATTTCTAGAAAGATTAATACATTTGTTACTCAGAAACAATTAACCAATAAAGAAGAAGCTAATGCATTTGTGGCAAACTTAAAATCGAATATTGTATCATTAAGAGAGGACATTGTTTAGAATTCGGACCAATCTCGATTTAATTTGGAGACACCCTATCCTTTAAAGAATCACCAAATAATTGAACGTCTCGCTCAATCGTTGAATTCCTTAACCGATAGTTACACGATACAGCCAATCGTCTCTGCACGTGGTGTTTTACAATTCTCTTGGCTCATAGTCCTGCAGGAAACAGGTGGCCAGTTGGGACCTATTGTTCAACAAACTACGAGGGTAATCCCAAAAGTAAGGTCTCCTATTTTTTTATAAGTACATAGACCTGTTTATTTCTACAATGGTTTACATCAGTTTACAGCTTGAACATTTAGCTATTTTTCGACATAATCACCATTTCTGTCGATGCATTTTTGTAGACGCTGTGGCAGTTTTTGTATGCCCATGTCATACCAGCTCGCCGCCATGCTGTTCTGAAAGTTATGAACCTCTTCTTTCACCTCGTCGTCGGAGGTGAATCACTGGGACCACAATTAACGCTGACAGGTACTGTGAGACTCTGAAAAAACTCAAACGGGCAATTCAGAACCGGAGAAAAGGAATGTTGAGGAAGGACGTACACATTCTCCATGGCAACGCTCGGCCACACATCGCTCGGCAAACCGTTGCTCTCCTGCAACAGTTTCAGTGGAACATAATCACCCACCCACCCTATAGTCCTGACTATCAACTGTTCCCTAGGTTAAAAGAACATTTGGCCGGAAAGCGATTCAGCCGGTAGCCAACCTCCAGACCATATGGTGCGAGGGGAATGAAATGACAACAAAGTAAAAAAAAATCAAAGTGAGTAAAACTTACTTCGTGTAAAAGTTTAGCCGAATAGCTGCATATTATGACGCTTACCAGTCACGACTTTCAGAAACTCTCGTTCTCTGCCGTTTAGACATCGTAATTTGACCGTCTCCGTCTTCCGTTTCTGGAGGTGCCTCACTATCACTTGTTGGTTCAATGAAATTCTCAACACAAAGGTCTTACTCACTCCACTTCACGATGTGTGTGAAAAACATAACGAGACTGATAACATTGCGAGCGATCTGGCAATGCTGTGTTGCTCTACTTGTGTACACCCCTTCCAGGTGTTCAGTCCGAGTTAGCTCTTCAAAATGGTTCAAATGGCTCTGAGCACTATGCGACTTAACATCTGAGGTCATCAGTCCCCTAGACTTAGAACTACTTAAACCCAACCAACCTAAGGACATCACACACATCCATACCCAAGGCAGGATTCGAAACTGCGACCGTAGCAATAGCGCGGTTCAAGACTGAACCGCTCGGCCACAACAGCCGGCGATTTAGCTCTGTACGACCATCAGGTGATTTTTTAGAGCGCTATCAGCAAAATTGTGTTTTTGTTGGGTGTTACGAAAATGTAAGAGATGAATTTAAAGCAACGTTATGCTATCAAATTTTGTGTTAACCTTGGGGAATCCAAAAGTGTGAACCTTGAAAAGTTGAAACAGGCCTATTGGGAACATTCCTGATCAAGAGCACAAATTTTTTCTTTGGCACAACTTATTTTTGGAAGGCCGAGAACACGTTGAAGATAAACTTCACTCAGAGTGACCTTCAACTTCAAAAACCGACTAAAACGCCAAATCAGACCGGCATTTTACAATGAGTATGATGGGTGACCTGTTAAAACAATATCACCGCTCATCAAATTCTGGCCGCACGTTTGCACATACGACAGGTTTGTGCCAAAATGGTGCCGAAAAACCCCACAACTGAGCAGAAGGACAAGGACAATCGAAGAAACGTGTGCGTTGATCTTCTCGAGAGGACTGCCAATGACCACGAATGATTCAGTCGCGTGATCGCAGCTGATGAAGCCTGGATTTTTTCGTACGATCCTGAGACAACGCGGCAAAGTGATGAGTGACACACTGAAACATCTCCTCGACCGTAAAAAGCTCGAATGAGCAAATGAAAGATCAATACAATGCCGATTTGCTTTTTTGACAGTAGGGGTATCGTGCATAAAGGATTTGTTTTGCAAAGATGTCCATGAAAGGCTCAGCAAGAGAGTGAATCGAGTGAGAAGACCGGACATTGCAGACATTGCTGCATCATGACAACGTCCAGTCTCACACGGAATTTCTTATCTCAAAAGGCATTGCTGTTGTTCCACAGGCCCCGGCCCCTAGTCATCTGTTCTGAGTCCTCCTGACTTCTCTCTTCTCCAGAAATTGAAAAATATCGTAAAAACACTTCATTTTGGGGGTCCGGAGGAAATTCAAAAGAATGTGACCGACATGTTAAGGGGGGATGTTGATGAAATTGACCAAAAATGTCAATTTTCGATTTATTTTTTATTTGTTAGTACAACTCATGGACAATAAGTTCCCAGAGTTTCAATGTTGAAATCGGATCCGAAGTGCCTCAAAATTAATTAAAAGTGTGACGCTGCCTCCCTACCACGCCAAGCTCAGAGGGATAACAACCCCTACATTCACAAAGAGAGGCTTCCAAATTGTATCCTGGATCTTGCCAAGCCCACTTACAGGTTTCTGGCCGATCCTGCACTTCTCAAGATGTGTGTTCATGGCAAAACCCAAAATCCAAATGAGTCTCTAAATTCACTCATATGGAACGATGGCCTAAAAACACATTTGCATCTGCTACAGTTGTCAGAATTGCAGTTATTGAATTTAATGATGACAACGTCGGGAGGGTGAAGGTATTAGAAAGATGGGATATTTTACTCAAGACATCCTGAGAAAAATAGATTTACAGCGCGTCTCTGCAGCTGAAAAGTCAGTTGAAGACCTGGTAAAAAAAAGAAGACAGACAGCAAGAAACCAGAAGAGAAGCCTTGAAGGGAAAGACGACCGAGAGCACAAATGTGGTCCCTTCTGAAGAAGTGACATAAGGCAAAAAGTTAAGTTGAACTTTAAATTGCGTTTCCTGAAAGGTTTGTTTTTTAAGGTTTATGTACCTTTTCCTCAGATTCTATAAATGCTAGAATTATGAAATTTTGTCCACATATTTCTGTAAACCTAATAAACGTTGTCTCAAGAGCAAATTTTGAAATTCTGATTGAAAACTGAGATATGGGGCAAAGTGCTTGGAATTTTGCATGAATTTAAAATTATAGTTGTGGAATTATAATTAAAAAATTATAAAAATTCTCCTCTTCCAAAAACATCATGAGAGAAGCTTACAACATATAAAGAGATGAAACAGAGAAAGTTTTGTAGAAATCTCTTTAATACTTTCTGAGAAAAAGGAACATACATTATTTTTTGAAAATAAAACTTCAAATTTCGTTCAAAAAAAGTTGAATATATGTAATCACAGGATTTTATATTTAAATGTGTTACTTTCATGTAAAGCGTGGTACAAAATTTCATTTCCATATCTCCAAGACTGTGGATTTGGTGCATTTTTGAAATAGTGTTTTTCATCAACGTCTCCCCTTAAAGGCGTTACCAATTGAAGCCTTTCAGAGCTGCTACCAAGAAGGAACAACGACTTCGCCGGTGTATAGCTGCCGAAGAGAACTGCTTTAAAGGGGACAATACTGTTGTTCGAAAAAAATTAAAACTTTGGTAGATAAAAAATCAGTCTCATTACTTTTCTCATACAGTTCGTACAGTACTTCGCGCTCGGCATTAGGCGACTGCAGTGGGGCTGTGCGAGTGATAAACAACAGGTGCGCGCGCATATTTAACAGCTGTATGTTCAGAAGGCTGTATTTCAGAAGGTCACAACCGCGTACTCCCAGAATTATGGCTAAAATTTTGACGCGGGAAAGACTTCTGGGGCTGATATCTTGCAAGCCTGCTTTTTTCCTCCTTAAAATACGAGGTCAAGTTGCTGAGGTTCCCCTACTGGTCGAATGCTTACATCGCCTGCTGGCTACATTCCGTACGAATGAAATAAAATGAAATGGAACAGTTGTGGCTTATAAACTCATTACAGCAACGATAAACAGAAAATAATAGAATCGAAGCGTTTGAATTACAGAAAGATGCGAAAAATTAAGTGGACTGATAAAATTAGAAATTTGGCCGTTCTCGGCAGAAAGGACAGGAAATACCGTTTGAAGAAGGACTTGACGATAGGTTACACATTAATACTTCAGGAAATAACGTCTATGGTTGTAGAGAGAGCCACAGAGGGCAGAAATAGTTGGGAACGACAGGGATCGTAGCATATGCAAATAAGAGGGAGTCCAATGGACTCTCTGTCGACGGAACGTTAAACTCTAATCTCTCTCTAAGAAGAAGGAAGGAAGGAAGATTAGGGTTTAACGTTTTGTCGACATCGACATCATTAGAGATGGGGCATAAACTCGAGGTGTTTCCAGAATGGGGAAGGAAATCGGCTGTGCCCTTTCAAGGAACTATCCTGCCATTTGCTTGGAGCGATTTAAGGAAATCACGGAAAATGTACATCGGATCACCGGACGCGCATTTGAATCATCATCCTCTCGAGTGTGAGTTCAGTGTGCTAACCAGTGCGCCACTTGCTCGGTATACGCAGGTAATACATGACTTAAAGTGCAAATCCGTAATGAAGAGATGGGCTCAGGAGATGAAAATATGCTGTAGTAATTTTCTCCTATGTATTTGCATGAATGACTTACGACGATTGTGACTCGTTTATCCTAAGGTGAAAATAAAGTTCATTTTTATGTGCAGTATTGGAGTTAAAACATTTTGCCCAAATGCTTAATAGCGTGTTGATCCACGTTTGGAACGCAATGCAGCAGCGACACCGCATGGCACGTCCTTGGAAGGTTTTTGTAGATATATGACATTAGACGTCTGCGCACAAATTACGCAATTTTTGTAAATTAGAGACCGGTGGTTTTGGGGCGCGGAATAAAGCATGACTAAGAAATGAGGTCACGTTTCCTAGGCAAGCACTAGGACCCCGCCACACACACTCTTCCTTTCTGTCAGAGGCGTTTGTCTCACTCTACTGCGGTAGACACTGTACACAGAGTGTGAGGTAAGAGGAATAGTCCGTGACAGGTTGATTCTTTGAGTGACGTGTAGGCTGTATGCCGGGAGAAATTCCCTGACAGTTGAACTTAGTGCGACTGCTTAGCACGCCTACCACGACCATTCACGTAATGCGATTTGGTTTTCTGTTCCCATGGCAATGCCTCAGTGTTGTCACATTTCTAGGCGACTGTAGTTTTCAGGCAGTAGTAGCAGCAGCCTCTTTCCCACTTCCCACTTGAAATTTGGCAACAGTGTTGTCAACAGTTAGATCTCTTCCTCTTTTGACACCTGCTGGATACCACACTGCCACACGCCCTTGATGATGGTCACATTAATGCTGGCCTCGATTGACTGGAAATACTGTAGGGTTGCAGTGCCCTACAGTGATGGCATTGTAGGAACTGCCGTCAAGCGTTGGTAACTCTGAAATTCCATGCCTCGTACTTTGGGTTCATATTCCCTGCCTGGAAGACTCCTACAGAAAGATCTTAGTGGAATTAGACAGAAGAGCAGCGAAGCGGGCGGGACTCAGAGGTCCTGTAGCCTAGGTGATCTATGCCCTGCAACGAAGAAAATGCACCTCAGCGATGTGTAGACTACAAGTTCACCAGAGAGCCTATAAACTTCAGTCACCCTCAGCGCCACTATAGTCGGAGTCAGGAATGACAGCGGTCGAGTTTAGGCTTGTTCTGCGCACCTACGTCACGCGTTCTTCGACAGCCAATGAGCGTTCAGTAATGTTCTAACGCTCTGCTGTGAATGTCGTAGGGCGATGGGCAATGTGATCATAGTGAGTTATTTAGTGAATTTTTATTCCATTTGTTGTGAGTTGTCATCACTGATGGCGGTGGTGAGCGACAAATCTACATACGCAAGCGAGAGCCATAATCTGCAGGATACACGTTTTCTGTGAGCGCAAAGCATGTGGATGCGCATATCGCAACTGCCACTTGGAACTGGCAACACTGCAGTCCACGTTATCGATCCTGGATCTGGAAGCGGTGGATGATATAATTGGCAATAGTGTCCCTGGCTGTTTGCCCGTCTGTATGGTTGCACGTGCAGTTAGGTGCACAAATGTGGACGCTCGGTTTCAAGTGTGTCTCGCACACCAGGCAGAGGTCTGAGGCTTCTTCACGAAGAAGCTGACGGAATTCGCCACCTTGTGGATGGTTGCCACTGGTATACCGCACGGTAGCTTAAAACCCATCGACGTGAGCCACCTGCATTCCAGTGTGGTTGGGTGCCACTGCTGATGGAGTGATATGAAGGACAGCGTTAATGTTCTGCAGGCGGTGTGCGTGTAGTCATATAGCTTCAATTATCAATTCGAAAAAAAAATCATTTAATTACTGTCTTTGTTTGCTGGTGCATGTCTGCATTCCAGTTAAACACTGAGATCCCTGCGTGGCAGTACCGTAGGACGCAGCTAGAGGCGCAGTGCACTGATAAAGTGGAGCATCGCCCAGCAATTCGTTTTCTGCATTTGGTAGTAACTTGGCGCAGATGCAGCCAGTGTGTTCCAACAAACCTGAATAATGAAGAACGAAGCAGCAGACTATCTCTTTGTGAAAAGTCTCAAGAGAAACGGAGAGCCTGTTCCTGGACGACTGACGTATCATAGTAGAGATGATAGTGGAAAAAGTAAAAATCAGTTATAGATCAGTTTTGAACATTTTACGATGGGCGTTTAGTGTGCAATGCAAAGTTTTTTTTTATGAAAGGTTTGTTTTATTCAGGATTCCGATACACCACATTATTCCCCAGTCTTTTGGCTACAAAACCATATTTTTCAACATAATATCTGTTCAATGCAACGGCTGCACGCTACCTTACTGTGAGGACTTACGTCCACGCATGGTACCACTCCACTGGTAGACGTCGGAGCCAACGTCTTGTTGCATCAGTAACCTCATCGTACACGTACTGTTTCCCGCAGAGTGCAGCCTTCATTGAGCCACACAGATGATGGAATTTGGAGGGTGAGGAATCCAGTGGGCACACACCTTTGAGTACCCCAACTGATGGACAAGTTCGTCAGCACTACCAACAGAAACGTCCAGCTGAGGAGTGAGGTGTCTGATTGTGATCCATCATCATCTCAAATGAGTGTGTTCGCACATTACAACACTGCAAGTGCCACAGCTGTGCGCGCCCAGCCAGTACACGAGAGATCGGACAGGTTTGTGTGACCTTGCTGCGATAATGATAGATGTTTCGCCCAATGACTCACTGTGTTTTTGTTCACAGTCAGGTTTGTGCAGACATTCTGGAAGCGCCGATGAATACCTGCGATGCTCTGGTTTTGGGCCAAAAGAAACTCAGTGCCAGCTCTCTACCTGGAACGCACCTCCGCTACAGACGCCATTTTGAAGGCCACGTATAGCGCCGCCACCAATCGGAAATTCATGAAACTATAGGGGCTGAAGCGGCAATACTCCAAGATGTCACACAGCAAATTCCGCATTTTACAACCGAAACTGGCGGAGAAAAAATGTTGTATTACTGGTTGAACTCCCTCGTACACGGCATTTTGAACATTACAACGACCAATGCCAGTGGGTTCTGAGGCAGCAGCCGGAGTGGCCTAGCGGTTCTAGGAGATACAGTCTGGAACCGCGCGACCGCTACGGTCGTAGGTTCGAATCCTGCCTCGGGCATGGATGTGTGTGATGTCCTTAGGTTAGTTAGGTTTAAGTAGTTCTAAGTTCTAGGGGACTGATGACCTCGGCAGTTAAGTCCCATAGTGCTCAGAGCCATTTGAACCATTTGAGCCAGCAGCGGAAAGGTCGCCACTATGTCAGGTCAAGTTGATTACTTCTTTGACTGCTCAGTTACCATGCTGGGCAAATCGCTATGACCCCGACAAGAAGGAGCACCGCCGAAGAATGCGAAGGACAACTATTAAGAAAGGTGATGCTGAGTGTTTTTGGGATTGCCATGTTATGGTGATAACAGATTATGCTTGTAAGGGACAAACCGCCGCAGATTCGTACTAACCGAGATCTTCTGACGAGGTTGCAGGGAACGGTCAAGACGAAGCATCGTGGGAAGGGAGCGTTTTTCCTACACAGCGCCCCAGTTCTTCCTGCACAGGACACATGAACATTTGCTGCATGTCTGAGGTATTAAAGTTTGTCTCACCCGCTGTATTCTCCTGACACGCCCTCCGACTTCTCTCTCTCTCCTCGGATAAAAGGAACAATTGTGCAGCGGAATTTTCAGAATGACAACAAAGTGATTTTTGAGGTAAGACGTTTCTTGAACAGCCAAAATGCAGACTTCTACAATTAAGCTCTCCGCCAATTCATCCATCGTTGCCTAAATGGTGTCACATTGATGGCTGGGACCATACGGCCCGGAAGATGACTGTACTTACTGTTGAAGTTTGTGTTAGCTTCTCCACAGCAATCCAAAAAGTGAGAGACATTACTCGACTTTGGTGCTATTTAAAACCTCGGCTCCCAAGAAACCAGTCGACAGACTAAACTAGTACTATTTTTGATGGCCAGTCTAACAGTATCTTTTGCGGCAGCTCTGGAACGTTCCGTCGTCAGGCATGGCGTGTTCTAATGGCCAACTTAACCTTACAAGTGCATTCCTGTACGTGAAAACATTCATGTTCATACAAATACTTGGTTTTAATGAAAATCAGCATCTTGATGATAATGAGTAATTTTTAAATACGACTAGGTATCAATTCGTAAAAAAATCACAGAACAACATTTCTCGAAATTTATGTCTCATCAATGTCTATACACCAGCTGTCCGCTGTCTTCGTAACACACAAAAATGACATGCAAATTTCCACACCCACTAGTTAACCGATGTTTCCGAATTATTTTTTAGCCTCAAGTGCTTTATGTTCTTTAATCTAAGTAATGTTAAACTTTCCTTGAGGGTGTGGCATGACAAACTGACCCTCGACAAGTCACACATGTTGCAATACATCTTGTCTGCACCTTTAGGCCTTAATAATATTTTTCTGACATCCAATGACGATTTGAAACCCCATTATCCCATCCAACTTGATACCTCTTCAGAAACGACCCGAACATTCTCCCTTTCGTTTGCTTGCTAGTACGTACTAGGACATTTCTTTTAAAGAAATATTCGTCTGTATAGAGAGCATTTCTCCATTCAGTAGCGTTTCAGTCTCGGTTCCACAGTAAATGATCTGCCTCCGAATTGCCATAGACAATCTCCCTGTCCCGGAACTTATACTCCAACTGCTTTTTGTGTACAATATACACTCGGTTGGGGAAGCTCCAGGGCATGACGTAGTTGTAATCTCTGTAGACAATATGTAACGTCTTGGAAACATCAGTGAGTTCTGTCTCACAGATAAGGCTAGATATTGGTTCTATAGCTGAGTACCTTGTAGTGGCTAAAAATGAACGTTTTCTACATCTCGAAACCGTCTCCGAAGTCTTGAAACGGCACTCTGCTGCACATTTCACATTACTTTCACTGCGGTCTATTCTGACCTGCTTCAAACCGCTCAAGGATTGTAAAACAGAATCCAAACTGTGGTTTTGTGACATTATGTTGTAAACCTCACTAAAGAGGCGACACACTATTCAGAACGTCCACGACAGAGACAGTATAGATCTAAGGCAATGTTTTAATATCTCAGGATCATAGACATATTTCAACCAGCTAGTGTTGCTCTCCTAAACAGATCGCACAATTCCGGTGCGTGGGAACATCTTGACGTTCATGAAAACGAATAACTCATCTCTTCTCTGTCCATTTCCTCCTTTTCTCGGTTAGATTTAACAACGAAATAAATCAGATTATTTCCTGCGCATAGAACGAGGAAAGCTGTTGCTCTAAGCGACTTTGACATCAGACACATTGGATATGATTACAGGAAAGACAAAGGCCACGTATTACAAGAATTTGCAGAAAAGAATATGTTTGTCCTTGTCATATTCTTCCAGATTAAAAGACGTAAGAGAAAACAGTCTTGGGGAGGACTAAATGGAACTAGAAATGAAACGGACTATATTTTTATCACATAGCAAAGAACTTGAACAGAATGCGTATTTGCTGAGCCACTTTCGAACAGATTAGAAGCGATCATTGATACGTAAGATGCATAGTAGAAACCAGTACGCAGGTAGCCATACTTGTAAATTACGAGGACTTACTAGAGTATTTAGGATATAACGGATCAAACTAAACAATAAATTTAATATTTTAGAAAATGAAGGTTGTACGGACATAGGCTACGCAAAAAAATGTTACAGGTATAAAAGTAAAATCTCAAGTACAACAAATAGGATATTAAAGACAAGGCAACAGTTTTATGTTAGTGATAGTAGTAAGAGTATAATATCCTGAACTTAACTAGAAAGCCTACATCGTCTGCGAGACTCCCAGATAATAATATATCAGTGCGGCTTCCCTTCAACGGTTCACTCTTTTGATTAGTAATAAACGTTTGCAAATATCCTCTATCAGCTACAGCACTGAAATAGCAGATACTCGGACAGGCAATGGAAACAATCGTTTCTTGTCGATCTTTTGACTTTTGACCCTTGGCTTCTACACACAGCAAATTTCAAGTTTCAAAAGTTACTGGAAGTTCCCAAGTTTCTTAAAATTAGTGTAGAAAATAAATATCTCAAATACTGATTGACGAAAGAATTGTCAAGAGCATTTATCGAAGATTGATCTGCGTTCTGCAGGAACCCAATGTTTTTGAAACCGAAACCTAAGGATGTCGTAAGAGGAATCCTACCAAATGAAAAATTTGGTGTTATTTTTGTGAGTAGTGTAGCGTAAGCTAAAGTGTGGGTGCAACTGTTTAATGACACACGGCAGGACACGCCGCGCTGCAACATGTAAGACCCTCAGGGCTACGTAGCTGGGGTTTGCCCTGCCAATTAAGGATAATGACATTTGAATGAGTTGGTGGCCAACAGTTCCATTTGTTTGTTCTTCATAGGCGAAACAGGTTTACGCCTCGGCAGTCAGAGGGCAATTATAAAGTAATCAACATGTCGGTGACAGTGATCACATGGCAATCTGTTAATTTTGGGCCGGCCAGTGTTGCCGAGCGGTTCTGGGCGCTTCAGTCTGGAACCGCGCCACCGCTACGGTCGCAGGTTCGAATCCTGCCTCGGGCATGGATGTGTGTGATGTCCTTAGGTTAGTTAGGTTTAAGTAGTTCTAAGTTCTAGGGGACTGATGACCTCAGATGTTAAGTTCCATAGTGCTCAGAGCCATTTGAACCATTTTTTGTTAATTTTGGGTGTACTTGTCACACGCGAGGAATGACTGAATTTGAGAAGAAAATTAAGTCTATTGAAAGTGAAGAAATTGTCCGTTCCTCTTTTGGGCCCGAAACAGCATCCAAATGCGACTATCGACCGGTAAATTACCGCCAATTGACGGGCATCAAAACGTCTGCTGAACTTCTCAATAGGCATACCGATCGGGCACTTCAGCCGTCTGGAACTACCATTGCACACCATTTTCTTTTCTTTTTCTTTTTTTTGCTTGGATTGTCATCGTTTTGTGCGGACTCACCGACGTCACAGAACAACGTAGTGCCGCAGTTCGATGTCCTATCCTATGCTGAACTATTTAACTTTTCAGAGAAAACGCACGTGTCAAAACTGGCAAGACCATCACGAAACAGATTTCTAAGAAAAACATCATGCAGTAGCACAGACAATACAGAATAATCTGCTAACTTGATGAACCAAGACTTTTTACTTATTTATTTAATTTTTTACTCAACCAAGTTAAATATCTTTCATGGTGGTGGGAGGTTGATACGAGAGTGGGAGATAGTGAGGTGGGTCCAAAAGGCACTCATTTCACGGCATGATACGGAAGACGTGGTCTAAGGATCTTGGTTTCATGGTAGTTTCACGCTGAGATAACTTTCGAACGCTGATAACACAATGGATCGATTTGTTTATCTGGATATTTTACAGCAAAACTAAGAAAACAGCTTCAGAGCTCTGCGTCTAGGACACGACTTCTACTTGCAATAAGACAGTCACTCTAAAAGTATTTCTTAAACGTGTAGTAGTTGATTTTGATACTACAAACCTCTTCCTAAAAACGATGCCACAATTTTCGGGCGTAAATCCAACTGAAAATATATGAGACAACTTGCACACAATGCCTATCCGGCAGTAATCGCATGAAACTCGGACTGAAAATACACAGAAGTCAGCCAAGTCAGTACAAAGCGAGCTAAAATATATTATTCATAAATGAAACGTCAGATACATTAACTTCGTTTATATTGCAAAATTGTTAAGGTTTTCGTGGCCATTTATTGACAAACTGCCTGTTGGCTTCTGCCTCGGGTTATTCGGCCGACGTTCGTCTGATGATTTTTCTGACGTCCAGCACCAGCAATGGAGGGTGAAACTTTGACAATACCAGCCACTCGCGTTGGCGAAACGTCAGAAAAATCATCAGACGAACGTCGGCCGAAGAGCCCGAGACAGAAGCCAACAGGCAGTTTGTTCGTACACTTTCGTAACTAAGAGTCTTCTGAATGAGCATATAAGCAACTGCGCCTTTAGTTCTTGTTTTTAAGTCAACAGTCAAACGAGTCCCAAACTCAGGCAATGAGTGTAGGGAAGCAGATGCAGGAATCCTGATTGCCGTTCTAGGCAAGGTCCTATACTGGAAGTGCTTTGCTACTTACTGCCTTCCTCCGGCCTGTTCTGAAGTGTCTCGTGTCTGTCGGTGTCATGTGGATGACTGTGACGAGTGTTTGTACAACTTATCGTTGGGCTTGTGGAGTTATAGATGAAGGGAAGGCAGAGGGTGAAACCCGTTCTGGCACGTAGCCTACTCCTCTCGAACAGCTCCAAGGAGGCCGCCAAACTTAACGTCCCTATCAGACGGACAGTCACCGTCAAAAAAGGTTCAATTGACTCTGAGCACTATAGGACTTAACTTCTGAGGTCATCAGTACCCTAGAACTTAGAAATACTTAAACCTAACTAACCTAAGGACATCACACACATTCATGCCCGAAGCAGGATTCGAACCTGCGACCGTAGCGGTCGCGCGGTGCCTGACTGTAATGCCTAGAACCGCTCGGTCACCATCAACAGTGTCACATTCCCTCACTTCAGGATACACTGCGGGGGAATTATGGAATTTAATCCAAGACAATGGCGCAAAGGCAGGTGATCAGGAACTTTACGCCAAATACTGGCAGCAAAAATTTTCCACCACCGGATAAGAACGGGTGTACCTCCGAGTCGAGTGCCACTGCAGAAACGTGCATTAACGACCTCCGTTGCGGAGACGAATTCCTGTTGTATGAATAATGCGAGTAAAGCTTTACTTCTTATAGAATACGGAAGTTCAAAAATTTATTTTCATCTGTCTGGAAGATTTAAAGAGATAAACAGTAAATATGAAACGCATACCATAACGACGATAGCAGTTGGAGTGAATGAGAATCCTCGGTTATGATTAAGCTTGTTTGTTTTGGTTTAAACAGTCCTTGAACCGTACTGGCTCTTTACAGAGTACTTCGATTCCGTACCGCAGTTACCTTTGTAGTCACTTACAGATCACAGCGCCAGTCGTTGTGATCGAGCGGTTCTAGGCGCATCAGTCTGGAACCGTGCTGCTGCTATGGTCGCAGGTTCGAATCTTCCTTCGGGCATGGATGGGTGTAATGTCTTTAGGTTGGTTAGGTTTAAGTTCTAAGTCTAGGGGACTGATAACCTCAGATGTTAAGTCCCGTAGTGCTTAGAGCTATTTGAACAGATCACAGCGAATGCGAATACTGCGGGGTTTTGTAAGGAAAATGTTCCCATTGACTCGATGGTACTGGCTGCTGACAACACATTTAAATACCGATAAACGTTCACCTTGAATTCAAACAGCGGCAGGACATTATCATGTGTACAGGGACATCTAACGAAAACAAAACAGAGAGCAGTGCGACAACATTGATATCATACAGAACTACTTCTTCACAGGAGCTGTTCAAAATGTCGTTCTGAACGATCTATCCCATTCGCGCACTTATACACAAGGTACGCATCGGCTACTTACGCACACATACACAACCCCCCTCCCCCCCACTCCCTCAAGTGTATCGTTGCTTACCTACAACTACCACTGCAAAAAAAGAAAAAAAAACTCGAGATAGCAATATAAACTGAAGTCTGGCAGCATGTGACTGCTAGTCAACATCGAGTACTGTATGTGTGTGTGTGTGTGTGTGTGTGTGTATGTGTAAGTGCGTGAGAGACAGAGAGAGAGAGAGAGAGAGAGAGAGAGAGAGAGAGGATTTAGGATTTCAACAGCGAAGTAATTAGTGACTTCGTTGAAAGCAGTGTGAGACAACTGTGGTAAAAACAGTGCATAAAATACAACTCACTCAAACACGACCGCTCCCTTGCATTCCCAGTTACATTCACATACTCAGTCGTGCAGAATTTTAAGTTATCAATTTTGCCAATATTGAATAACACCTAAAATAGTAACCTGAAAATAATTCAGAATGAGTTGGTCATCATGATACTACATAAAAACCTTCTATCTAATATTTTAGGGATCAAACATTTCACCGCGATAACAGATCAACCGGTAAACTAGCCTCTACCCACAAACTGAAAAAACAGCACTTCAAGGGCTCCTTACATGAAACCATTTAACACCGAATCCCTATCTGCCTATTGAAAACGCACCTCGTGTACACAAGTGCGCTGTTTCCTCCTGTCGGATCGTTTAAGCGACAGTGCTAAGGAAATGGAAATAGAATGCGTAAACAGTTCGTAAGAGAGGTAGCGGAAATATCCCATATGTAGAGAAAGAAACCTTCAAAAAGCTTGTTTAGTTCCCATTTAATTCCTTTCAGGCAAGGACTCACAGTTACGTCATTAGAAATACTGTCGGACACTGAGGACATGTAGCGAAGGAAAAAATACAGCGCTTGGAGCAAGCCAAGTCACTTGCTGACGTCAAGGATCGCGCTGTTACGTAACGGACGACCTCGCCTGATGCCGGCGACTGCATGGTTTCGCCGGAAATCTACCGTGTGTCGTTAGCGCTGGCTACAAGTGGGCGTCACCGCCTGTATCGCATCTGTAGCTGCAAACCCACAAGACATGTAAAAAAAAAAAAAAAAAAAAAGGAAGACTAACGAGGCCAAAGTGATTTTCTTATCGGGAAGCTGTATTCAAGATTAAGCAACAAACGTACTGAATATATCCTGCAATTTATCATCGACGCGCAAATCACAATCACTATATCGAGATCGTAAAAGATGACGCCCGTGTGTGTACGTAAATAAAACAGACAGTTTTGTGGAGAACGCAGTGCAGTGAACACAAAGATAAGTTCGCTGAGCCAATGACTGTATCCAAGGTCACAGCTACTGCATGAACAAGCTAACTGCGTGCGTGAAAGGACAACAGCGTAATTTGAAACTACCTAATACGCAGTAACATAACTCCGTATTTACGAGTAGTGCTCAATTTTTCACTTGTTCAACGTATACGAGTAGCTCCGTGTGTTTCCCTCCACGCAAATTTTTCTGCAGCGACACAATTTTGCCTACAAAACACTTGTCATGTTGTTGTGGTCTTCAGTCCTGAGACTGGTTTCATGCAGCTCTCCATGCTACTCTATCCTGTGCAAGCCTCTACATTCCCAGTACCTACTGCAGCCTACATCCTTCTGAATCTGCTTAGTGTATTCATCTCTTGGTCTCCCTCCACGATTTTTACCCTCCACGCAGCCCTCCAGTGCTAAATTGGTGATCCCTTGATGCCTCAGAACATGTCCTACCAACCGATCCCTTCTTCTAGTCAAGTTGTCCCACAAACTCCTCTTCTCCTCAATTCTATTCAATACCTCCTCATTAGTTATGTGATCTACCCATCTAATCTTCAGCATTCTTCTGTAGCACCACATTTCGAAAGCTTCTATGCTCTTCTTGTCCAAACTATTTATCATCCATGTTTCACTTCCATACATGGCCACACTCCATACAAATACTTTCAGAAATGACTTCCTGACACTTAAATCTATATTCGATGTTAACAAATTTCTTTTCTTCAGAAACGCTTTGCTTGTCATTGCCAGTCTACATTTTATATCGTCTCTACTTCGACCATCATCAGTTATTTTGCTCCCCAAATAGCAAAACTCCTTTACTACTTTAAGTGTCTCATTTCCTAATCTAATTTCCTCAGCATCACCCAACTTAATTCGACTACATTCCACTATCCTTGTTTTGCTTTTGTTGATGTTCATCTTATACCCTCCTTTGTCATAAAACATCTAAATGAGCCACGTGATCGGTCAGATCTCTTGGGTTATTTGAGAATACCGAAACAAGTCTCACTTTCACCACTACTAATTCACTGATTTGAAACGCTTGCTGAATTCGTAACTGATCACGGGTAAATGCCCTGATTGACAAAAAAAAAGTGAAGTACCAGACGGGGAAGAGCAAAGGGAATGAAATTTCACGATCTGAGAGGGTATGTAATGCTACTGCAGTGATTACAGCACGGAATCAAGTTAACAAAGAATTAGGCAGGAGGAGCCCACTCATCCCGGAAATTAACACTGGGACGAAAGTGACGCCCATGTTGGTCCCACACATGGTTTATCGAGGACAGACCTGGGATCTTCCTGATCACAGGAGGATCACAACATTACCCTAACAGTTCATAGACACACGTGCCATGTGTGGATGAACATTGTCCCGTTGGCAATTAGCACCACAATACAGTCGCATAAGAGGTAAATGAAACGAAACGTGCGTGTAGTTAGCGCCTCTCGTCAGGCATACCCATAGCCTGGTGCAAGTACAGGGTGGCACAGAAAAACGGAATGTTTGAAATGAGTAGTGACAGCCATGGGCAGGTGGCAGCACTGCGGGATCGTGACAGTTAGCGTGTAAACAGTCCTCCATTTCACTAACCATGGATCAGTGGAACGGACAACAGCGTGCGTTAGCCATAAAAATTTAAGACGTCATGATGCCGTTCCGTCGAAATACGAGATAAAATGTTGGATTAATAGCTTTGAAGACACTGGATCTGCCCTCAAGAAGGAACCAACAGGACGACAAAGCAGCGTGCGTTCTCCAGCGAACATTGATGCTGTACGCGAACCTGTCTTACGGAACCTACGGCGTTCAGTTTATAAGCAAGCAGCAGTTGTTGGAATGTCCCAGGAGAGTGTTTGTAGAATTCTTCATCTTGATTTAAAATTTCATTGTTACAACAATTAAAGGACAACGTTTACCGGTCACGATTAGGATTCTGTCAACAAATGATAAAAAGATAAACAATGACGAGGAATTTCTAAATAAGTTGTGGATGTCAGTTGAGGCACATTTTCATCTCACAGGTTATGTGAATAAACAGAACTACCGTTACTGGGCAAACACAAATCTTAATGACGTTGATGAGCGCCCTTTACACGCTAGTAAAGTGACAGTATAATCTGGTGTTTCATCAATGGGATTATCGGAACGTATTTTTTCTCAAATGAACAGGGAAAAACAATAACTGTCAATGTCGATCGTTATGTCGAGATGTTACGAACTTTCGTTACACCTACATTGAACAGCTTTCCAAACGTTCAAGAAGTCTGGTTTCAACAGGACGGAGCGACACCACACACTGCACGGCAATCAATGGCATACGTGCGAGAATTGTTTGGCAGCCGTGTGATCTCACGATTCGGTAAAATTCCCTGCCTCCTTAGATCGCCAGATTTTAGTGTTTGTGATTTTTTCTTGTAGGGCTACGTCAAGAGCAAAGTCTAGACGACTCCACCAAGAACCCTGGATGAGTTAAAATAGAGAATTCGGATGCAATTCACAGTATACCAGCTGAGATGTTGCAGCAGTCAGTGAGGAATCTCAACAGTAGATTTCACGAATGTATTCGTACAGGAGGACGCCATCTAAAGGACGTGATTTTTAAAAAATGATAAATGCCATCAGTGTTTCGTAAATGGCAAAGTCGTAAGGTTGCAATTACTATGAATGCAATTTCTTTCCTTCATCACTTCTAGTTTTATTGGATTGTGGAAATGTTCCCGTTTTTCTGTGACACCCTGTATTTTTAGCTGACGCCACTTCGCCACCCTGGGTGTCGGTGAGGATGAATGATGATGAAGACAACACAGCACCCAGTCACCGAGCGAAAAAAATTTCCGACCCGCCCAGGGAATCGAACCCATGCCCCTCGTCTTGCATTCTGCCACACTAACCACTTCTTTTCTTCATTTTGTTCGTTGTTGACATCAGTGTAAGTTCGTTTGTTGATCCTTCCACTCAGTTCTTTTTGTTTTTATTACAGAGGCCAACCATCTCTCTGACCGGACATGCTGAGCTACCGTGCTGGCGCCACTCAGCTATCGAGCTAGACTGCATGACAGTTAACACATGAAGACACACAACATCCGTGACATACTGTTGTGCCGTCAGAGGTCCCTCAGTCACTACCAGGAGTGACTCTATGTCATGCCCAATGGCTCCCCGCACCATACGGCCATAAATACTACTTCTGTGCCTCTACAATCATTGGAAGAATGATACCTTTCTACAAGTCGCCATCATACTCGGCGTTGAAGGTCATTCGGAGTAATGCACACCCAGGATTCATAGCTGAACACAATGTGGTGCCGTTCATCAGTTGTCCATGTTTCCCAGTCATAGCACCACTCCAAACAGATGCCTCTTCAGTTGTTATGGTAACAGCAGTCTACTCATCGGATGGTAATTCCACAAACGGCTGCTGCTACACTCTGACCAATGGTGCAGGATAACACAGAATGTTGCACAATTACTTGTTCTTGCACGGTAGTAGCAGACTTGAAGGACAACGCGCTTGGTGGACAATGCGGTGAGCCTCGCTTCCGGTGATCAGATGCGGTCGACTGAAACGTTGACGACGGATACTCCTAACCTCACGTTCCCAAGCAGTCCATCGTCGGATCATAGTCACGTCTGAAATCGTCACATATCAAGATATTGCTGGATTGGACTAGTCGGGCAAATAGAGGCTCACAATGAGACCCGTTTCAAACTGTCTCTTAATCAGGTTCTGATTAAGTCGGAGTATGCGTTGCATCCCTGCAACCTTCCCAGTGGTCATTCAACAACTGACGGTGTTCACGCTCATTGCATGCTCTACCATGTCTCGCGACAACACTAAACATACACAACACTAACGAACTCTGGTCCCCGTTCTGCTGGTGACAAATAATTGTGAGCCTAATCATTTACGTACCAGGCGATGACACCTATGTGAACGAAGTTAAACTGACATCTGATCCTGTCTTCTGGGTGCATCACTTTTTTGTCAAACCCTGTAAGTCAGGAAATTCACATAAAAGCAAATATAAAGGGTTATTCTAAATGATGGACCCATTTTCAAAAATTCGTGTGTATTCAACTACAAATCCCAAATGAACAAGCTTAAGACCAATGAAAAGAGGAAGTTTCGAAGTTTAGGGCGGGCGGCGGGCGGGCGGTGATGGTTTCAGAAGCGGCCGGTAGAGTTCGCGTGGCGATAGGGCCGTCTAGAGAGCCTGTATACAGAGAGAGTGGCCATAGGTGAAGTTGCCTGTGATTGGTTGATTAGCTTTGGCAGGAAAATGGCGCCAAACTTCTCTCGCGCTTCCTATGTTCGCCGTGCTTTTGAGCTGAATTGAGGTTCAGAGGACTTTTGGAAGCGATTAAAAGGTATTTGAATTATTGAGAGACTTGTTATGCGTTGTGCATACGGTAGGCCTACATGTTTGAAGTAAACACGTCAGTAATTGTACAGTATTGTTTTTGACATCTGTAATTCGTTCTGCAGATGTTCGTAAACGATGCCAGGTTGTGCTGCATTTGGTTGTTCCAATAGAGGCGAAGGTGGATTTCGCATATTAGCATTTCCACGCAATGAAGAAAGACGAAAGCAGTGGACAGTCGCAGTCAATGGGGCTGAATAATTCAAACAGGAGCCTAGTGGAAACCAACCAAGTACTCTTTATCTATGCGAAGTAAGTCGTTTTTGCTTTTTACTACATACACTCCTGGAAATGGAAAAAAGAACACATTGACACCGGTGTGTCAGACCCACCATACTTGCTCCGGACACTGCGAGAGGGCTGTACAAGCAATGATCACACGCACGGCACAGCGGACACACCAGGAACCGTGGTGTTGGCCGTCGAATGGCGCTAGCTGCGCAGCATTTGTGCACCGCCGCCGTCAGTGTCAGCCAGTTTGCCGTGGCATACGGAGCTCCATCGCAGTCTTTAACACTGGTAGCATGCCGCGACAGCGTGGACGTGAACCGTATGTGCAGCTGACGGACTTTGAGCGAGGGCGTACAGTGGGCATGCGGGAGGCCGGGTGGACGTACCGCCGAATTGCTCAACACGTGGGGCGTGAGGTCTCCACAGTACATCGATGTTGTCGCCAGTGGTCGGCGGAAGGTGCACGTGCCCGTCGACCTGGGACCGGACCGCAGCGACGCACGGATGCACGCCAAGACCGTAGGATCCTACGCAGTGCCGTAGGGGACCGCACCGCCACTTCCCAGCAAATTAGGGACACTGTTGCTCCTGGGGTATCGGCGAGGACCATTCGCAACCGTCTCCATGAAGCTGGGCTACGGCCCCGCACACCGTTAGGCCGTCTTCCGCTCACGCCCCAACATCGTGCAGCCCGCCTCCAGTGGTGTCGCGACAGGCGTGAATGGAGGGACGAATGGAGACGTGTCGTCTTCAGCGATGAGAGTCGCTTCTGCCTTGGTGCCAATGATGGTCGTATGCGTGTTTGGCGCCGTGCAGGTGAGCGCCACAATCAGGACTGCATACGACCGAGGCACACAGGGCCAACACCCGGCATCATGGTGTGGGGAGCGATCTCCTACACTGGCCGTACACCACTGGTGATCGTCGAGGGGACACTGAATAGTGCACGGTACATCCAAACCGTCATCGAACCCATCGTTCTACCATTCCTAGACCGGCAAGGGAACTTGCTGTTCCAACAGGACAATACACGTCCGCATGTATCCCGTGCCACCCAACGTGCTCTAGAAGGTGTAAGTCAACTACCCTGGCCAGCAAGATCTCCGGATCTGTCCCCCATTGAGCATGTTTGGGACTGGATGAAGCGTCGTCTCACGCGGTCTGCACGTCCAGCACGAACGCTGGTCCAACTGAGGCGCCAGGTGGAAATGGCATGGCAAGCCGTTCCACAGGACTACATCCAGCATCTCTACGATCGTCTCCATGGGAGAATAGCAGCCTGCATTGCTGCGAAAGGTGGATATACACCGTACTAGTGCCGACATTGTGCATGCTCTGTTGCCTGTGTCTATGTGCCTGTGGTTCTGTCAGTGTGATCATGTGATGTATCTGACCCCAGGAATGTGTCAATAAAGTTTCCCCTTCCTGGGACAATGAATTCACGGTGTTCCTATTTCAATTTCCAGGAGTGTATAAAACAACTTGCAGTATAGTTAAATTTGAAAGCAGACCTGTAAATTTGCTGTGTGAAAATTATTATAACACATTATTCTTATAAACAAAGGCATTTAACGAATGATTTCGCCATATTGTCTTGTGCTTTTGATTCGGTGAGTGTGTGCTTGTGTGCTCCACTACTCCACTACTGGCCATTCAAGAGTCCCGCCCGCAGTTTGGCAGAAAAATGGCCGCCGTATCGTCCGGTTGGCCACTCTCTCTCTAGGGCCGTCATTCCGTTTCACTGTCAGTTTCTGAGACGGCGACTGTGGAGTACAAGCTTTTCTGTGTTCTTGAGTTCGCGAAAAGTGCGCCGCAAATTGCAGTATAGTGGGCATTTCGTACCAAATTCGGTATCCAACCACCAACTCGCAAAAGCATTAGCCACTGGTTTAGGCAATTTAAACAGACTGGGAGTGTGTGCAAAGGAAAGAGCACAGGCCGACTGTATGTGTCAGAGGATGATGTCCGATGGATTCAAGAAAGTCTTGCGCGCAGTCTCAGTAAGTCTACCAATAGAGCCAGTCAAGAACTTGCAATACGCCAACCAGCTGTATGGAAAGTTCTGGGATGGCGTTTGCTGTACAAGCCCTACCGATTACAGCTTGTCCAGGCTCTCAACCCCACTGTCAATGAGAAGCATCTCACATTTTGTGGTTATGTGCTAGCGAAGATGGAGGATGACACATTTCTGCAGCGTGTAATTTTTGCGATGAAGCGAGGTTCCACCTTAGTAGAAAAGTCAACCGACACAATGTACGCATATGGGGTTTGGAAAATCCACATTCACCATTGCAACATGAAAGAGACTCACCGAAGATCAATGTGTTCTGTGCCATATCCCATACAAAGGTTTACGGACCGTTTTTATTTGCGGAAAGAACTGTAACAGGAAGCACATACCTGGACACGTTGGAACAATGGCTGCTCTCTCAAGTTATGGAAGATTCTCAGGACTTAATTTTCCAACTGGATGGAGCTCCGCCCCATTGACACCATGATGTACGAGGCTTTTTGAATAACTCCCTTCAACAGCGCTGGATCGATCGCAGGGGACTTGAGGACCTGGCTCTGCGCTTGCGGCCACCGAGATCTCCTGATCTCACACCCTGCAGCTATTTCTTGTGGGATTATCTGAAGGAATCTGTTTACGTTCCGCCTCTACCAACCTCCCTGAACGATCTACGGAACCAGATCACTGCTGCCGTACACTCAGTAACAGCAGACACGCTTTCGCATGTGTGGGATGAGTCTGGTTACCGCGATGATGTTTGCCGTACAGCCAACGGCGGCCACATTGAACATTTATAGCATTTATCACATTTCTAATTATTAAAAACTAATTCATAACAAATTATTGTAAATTGATATCCAACACTGTGAAAAAAATTTGAAACTTCCTCTTTTCATTAGTATAAAGCTTGTTCATTTTGGATTTGTGCTAGAATAAATGGGTCCATCATTTAGAATAACCCTGTATTTTACAATTTAAGTTTAATAATGCCCTTAATTTGCAAGTGAATGTATTATTCGCTGCCCCTTGCTTCTATTTGAAGTCAGAAACATGTTATTAATTACCTTTAGTTTTAAACATTCTATGACGCTCATAAATCCTCTGTTTTAGAGCGATATCAAATATGAATGCTAAACTTCGTCAACAATGAAATCGTAAAACCGGTTGAGAAGCTTTGTTTTAGAGCACGACTGAATGGATAGCAGATAGGAGTAAACAGAAGAATAAAACTAACATGGAATGTTTTTATCAAACTAAATTGAGTTACGAAAACCAAGTCTGTGATGTGTCTCTAAGATGGAGAGGCAGGCACAGGAGAAGAATCCGTGGCGGACCGCATCAAACCAGTAAAATAACTGATGATTCAGAAAAGTTCGTAGCGTTTTTGTTTCGCATGGGTTCATTTATTGATTGTTAGTTCACTGTTGCTATTTGAGTTTTCATAGTCTCATTTTATCATTTGGAGTTAGTGAGTGGAGCTTGTGGGCGCTAGAAAATGGAATGCCAAATGGGGATAACGGAACATTTTCGACATATTCTTCTATTTGAGTTCAATAGTGGGTGACAGCAGCGGAGGCATTGAGAAACACCTGCGTCGCGAATGTAGATTGTTAGGGATATGTGAACAATATATTTCGCATGTGAATGTATGTGCGGAGTGTAACAGACCTCTAATGACTGTGATTTATATACACTGTGGCATTACCTCAACGACGTACTGTAAAGCGGTGTAATTATGGATGTTAAAATATGGCTTTCCTTATTTCTGCATTTTTCCAATTCAGCTGTGCTAGTTGACATGTTATGGGCCCAGGCACTAGTGAATGAGTTCGCAATAGGTATTCTCACATATAGAAGGAAATATGATCGGAATAGTCCTGGAAGTGTGTAATGGAAGCTATCAGGACAACTGATTGTGGCGTAATTTAATACTGTCCTTATTACCAATACAAGTAATTTTGAAAATGAGTGTACACAAATACCATAAATAGCGAGACTTTTAACTTCTACGTTGAGAACTACGCTACACGGAAATATGCTGTGGAACCCTCTACATCTACATATATATTCCGCTAGCCACAAAGCGGTGTGTGGCGGAGGGCACAATTCGCACCAAAGTCATATTTCTCCCCCTATTTTCCACTCACGGATCGCGCGAGGGAAAAACGACTGTCTGAACGTCTCAGTACGAGCCCTTATTTCGCTTTTCTTTGAATGATGATCATTACGCGATTTGAAAGTTGGTGGTAATAATATATGCTCAACATCCTCGGTGAAGATTGGATTTAGGAATTTTGTGAGCAGCCCCTTCAGCTTAGCGCGTCGTCTATCTGCAAGTGTGTCCCACTTCAAACATTCTATGAGATTTGTAACGCTCTCGCGATGGCTAAATGTACCAGTCACGAATCTTGCCGCTCTTCTTTGGACCTTCTCAATCTCTTGAATCAGGCCCAACTGGTAAGGGTCCCATACAGACGAACAATACTCTAAGACTGGACGAACTAACGTATTGTAAGCTATTTCCTTTGTTACAGGACTGCATCGCTTCAGGATTCTACCAATAAACCGCAATCTAGAGTTCGCCTTACCCGTTACTTGTGTAATCTGATCATTACATTTGAGATCATTTCGAATAGTCACACCCAGATACTTGACTGATGTTATCGCTTCCAAAGACTGATCATTTATTTTATACTCATACATTAATGGGGGTTTTCGCCTTGTTATACGCAGTAGGTTACACTTACTAATCTTGAGACATAACTGCCAGTCATTGAACCACGCATTTATTTTCTGGAAATCCTTACTGATTTGTTCACAACTTTCGTGTGATACTACTTTCCTGTAGACTACAGCATCATCGACTAACAGTCTAAGGCCGCTGTCAATACCATCAACCAGATGGTTTATGTAAATCGTAAAAAGCAGAGGACCTATTACGCTGCCCTGGGAAACACCTTAAGTTTCTCTTGTTTCTGTTTAAGTTACCCCGTTCAGGACGACATACTGCTCCCTGTCTGTAAGAAAACGTTCTATCCAACAGCATATGTCATTGGATAGACCGTAAGCGCGCACTTTTTGTAGCAAGCGACAGTGCGGAACTGAGTCGAACGCCTTTCGAAAGTCGAGAAATATGGCATCAACATGGGAGCCAGTATGTAGAGCCTGTTGCATATCATGCAAAAAGAGGGGCAGCTGTGTATAGCATGACCGCTGTTTCCTAAAACCGTGCTGGTTTCTGCAGATGAGCTTCTCAGTCTAGAAAGGTCATTATGTCTGAACACAAAATATGTTTCATGATTCTACAACAAATCGATGCCAGAGAAATTGGCCGGTTATTATGTGCATCCGATTTTCTACCCTTTTTATAGATTGCATACTTATACCTGGACGATTTATGGGACGTAGTGAACGGCACACTGAAGCTCACTGATCAAAATTACGCAAATAACGACCGGAAGGCAAGATCAAAGCTGATATTATTTATTGATTCAGTGAACTATGTACATATAGAGAAAGCTGTGACCGTAAAAGAAGTTTGTGGCGAGTTACGGAGCTCATTTGAAGATGGTGGCTTTATACGAAAAGGTGGATTACTCCGTGAACTTATAATCATTCGACTGGACAACTGCAAGAACGTGGACGAGTATTTCAACAAGATAATGTGCACATCGAATCGACTAAGGAACGAGATTGCCGATGAATGGGTAGGCACACTATTGCTAGCAGGACTGCCTGCAAAATACGCACCCATGATCATGGGGGTCAGAAAGCGCAGGAATACCGAATATGGGCGACAGCATAAAAAGTGAAGATACTGTAGGACATGATACGTATGCCAGTGTACCTTAATTCAGAGAAGGAAGCAATTACAGCTTTTTATTCTAAGCAGAAAAGAAACCAGTTAAGTGCTACAACTGCCACAAGATGGGACACATCGCATCCCAGTGCAAAGGGAAAAAGGCATGATGTGAACAGTCCAGAGAGGAGAACTGCTGATAAAGGTAACGCACTCTCCATATATTGCTCGTTTTGAGTAACGAGTAATAGAGAACCAGAATGATGAAACTTCCTGGAAGATTAAAACTATGTGACGGGCCGAGACTCGAACTCGGGACCTTTGCCTTCGCAGGCAAGTGCTCTACCATTTTTTTTTTTTTTCGATGTAGTTCGTTGTGTTTCGTCCGGGCAGACGTCACAAGACATCCGTTCACGCTGATCGTTGATTCCTTGACTCAGTTTTTTTATTACAGAGAGCACGCAGCCCTCTGACCAAACACGCTGGGTTACTGTGCCGGCTACCATCTGAGCTACCCAAGCACGACTCATGCTCCGTCATCACAGCTTTACTTCTGCCAGTACCACGTCTCCTACTTTCCAAACTTTACAGAAGCTCTCCTGCAAACCTTGCAGAACTAGCACTCCTGAAAGAAAGGATATTGCGGAGACATGGCTTAGCCACAGACTGGAGGATGTTTCCAGAATGAGATTTTCACTCTGCAGCGGAGTGTTCGCTGATATGAAACTTCCTGGCAGATTAAAACTGTATGCCGGACCGAGACTCGAACTCGGGACCTTTGCCTTTCGCGGTCAAGTACTCTACCATCTGAGCTACCCAAGCACGACTCGAGACCGATCCTCACCCCTCCATTTGCACCAGTTACCTCGTCTCCTACCTTCCAAACTGCACAGAAGGTCTCCTGCGGAACTTGCTGAACTAGCACTGCTGGAAGAAAGGAGTTCTGCTAGTTTCGCAGCAGAACTTTTGTTAAGTTTGGAAAGTAGGAGACGAGATACTGGCAATAGTAAAGCTGTGAGGACGGGGCCATGTTGAAATGTTCACACCTTGCACATGGCTTGTATTGACTGTGTTAAGTCAATGCTGGACTGTGGAGACTCTTTATCAGAGGAAAGAGGAAGAAATCACTGAGTACCACATCAGAAGAATACAGAGGGTGAGATAAGTTTTGAAAGCCCAAGGAAGCAGCATGTGTGACTGTGTTCTGTATAGAAAGAGCTAGGACACTGTCGTGAAGCAAAAACACTCCCTTGGACAACTTCTTGACGGCCTCCACTAGCCTGATCACGATATTTCCGAAGTCCGCTCCTGTAAGGGTTTTCCCCTTACGAACATAATGTGTTAGCATGACAACATTAGCAGTCCTAAAAAATACGTTGCACCTTGCCTGATGATGTTTAGATCTTTCCCTTCTTCGACAGTGGTGAATTCAGATGCTTCCACTGCTTGTTTTGCTCCTATGTTTCAGGAGAGCAGTAATATAACCTGGACTCGTCCTTAGTGATTAGGCGACTAAAGAAGTGATCTGGATTGCGCTGAAACAACTGCACCATTTCCACTGTTGCCTCGGTTTGAAGGGCTTCTTGGAATGGTGTGGGAAGTCGCGGAACCCAGCGGGCAGCAATATCTGGTATTTTCAAAACGTCGTGTAGGGTGTTGTGAACGGATCTATGACCTGTTTTCACTTTTTCCACTGTCACCTCGATTGTGATATGCCGGCCTTCGTAGAGCTACTTCGTTCTTCATCATTCAGATTTGTTTGATGACACTAGAAGCGCCTGCGCCATTGTTGTAGTACACTTCCACAAACACAGCATGAATTGTTATAGCAAAAACTATTCCATCCAAAAAATTATTGCCCTATCTCCCTGCTAATAAGCTTCCGCAAAATTATCGAACTGGTGATCCTCATATCCCTCCGGAAATTCCTCACAGACAGTAACATGCTGATGGCGTAGCGATGTGGTTTCCGCACCGAGGATTCCACCATCCAACAATCACTGCGCTTGTTGAAACATAGCTGTAAGGCCAAGGCAAAAAGAGACTACTGGAACAGTCTTTCTAGATACCGAGAAAGCTTTTGGCTGCATCTGGCGCTATGTCCTTTTATAGTCTACAAAATGGACCAACTCGGATGTCCTGCACATATAATGTGGATCATCGCTTCCTTCCTTACAAAGCGGCAGTTCATTGTAAGAAATGATATTCTTTCAAACAAGATACGGCCAATTGTCGTAAGAGTACAACAAGGTTCGGCGCTAGGCGCTGTGCAAAACTCTCCTCACACAAATGGCATACCTAAACAAGTCGTAGGCGAAACTGCACTTTACGCCAATGAAACTGCGATCTACAAGAACTGTCGTTGTCCTCTTTTTAACCACGGAGAACTACAGCAGGCCTTGGACGAAATTATCCAGTAGTGTCATATTAAAATTAATCAGACCAGATATCAAGCTATATTTTTCACTACCAATTACAACTGCACGACTACCTTCTCTCTATCTGATGCAGGCGCACGTCTTGACATGATTCAGTAACATATTTAGGCGTTGAAATCGACAGACGTGTTACATGGAACACTCACATAGTAAAAGCCACAAATAAAGACTGCGGGTTCTTACTCTGCCTATACCGTCTGCTCTAAGAGTAAGTTCCTAGTCTGGTGATCCATACCACTGGTTCTCAAACTGTGGTCCGCGACCGCCCGGGGGTGGGATAGGAGTGGGGGGCGGTTTCGTGCAGTGCTAGTTTTGGCTCGAGTATCTCGACGCCACCGTGCCGTCTTTCAAACTTCGCGACGTTGACTTATCTGCAGTGTGAAGCGTTTCCTGGTTAGTGACAGACATGAAGACACCGGTGGACCATTAACTGGCGGAGGGGAGGGAGAGACTCCAAAGCTGAAAAGGAGAAGGTACAATGAGGTCTATTTATCGCAAGGCTTTTCGAAAACTACAATCAGTGGTGAAAAACATCCGCAGTGTGTAATTTATTTACTCATTTTAGTTGCTGACAGCATGAAGCCTAACAAGTTAAACAGACATCGTGGAACCAAACATCCCGAATTAATGAAAAAACCAGAAGAATTTTTGTCAGGAAACTAAATGTTTTATTGTCTTCCTGGAAGAAATTTGTTAAAAGATCGAATGCGACTTCCAAGGTCCTTTCAGCCTCTTACCAGATTTCGCATAGGAGTGTTCATGCAAGGAACCAGACACGGTTGCAGAAACTTTGATTTTACCAGCAGCGATTGATAGGGTATCAACAATGTTTGGTGACTCATTTGCTCAACACTTGAAAAGTATTCCTATCTCTAATGACATAGTGCATAGAATAATTTTGGACATTTCTGACGATTTACTTGGGCAGTTAATAGATAAATTGTGTAACAACTGTCTTGCACTTCAAGTGAACCAAGCGACTGACATTCATAAAGATGCTCATATGATTTCTTATTTTCGTTTCGCTGATGAGTTTAATATTCGAGAGGAAGTGCTTTTCTGTGAGTCAATACTGAAAACAGCTACAGCTCAAAGATTTTTTGATATGGTCGACATTTTCCTCCTTTCAAAACGGGATATCATGGAATAGATGTATTGAAGTATGCACTGATGAAAGGCGCTCAGTATATGGAATTTATGATAGATTACAAGGGAAAGATAAAGCTGTAGCTCCTTATGCAGTACGAACTCACTGCATCATACTTCGGGAGGCTCTCGCCGCTAAAGAACTTAGCCCACCCCTTCATAAAGTGCTGCAAATATAGAAACAATTAATCACTAATGAAAAATCTATAAATTCAAGGCTTTGTAGTGTGGTATTTGGGGAGATTGGTGCTGAACACACTCAGTTACTATTTTTTAGTAATCCTCGAATGTTTGAAATGAGGAATGAGATACTCTGTTTCTTAAAGGAAGTCACTGTTTCAGCAACGGAGATTTTCTATCTAAAATGACTTATCTCACTGAAATTCTTTGAGAAATTAAATATTCTTAACACTTCATCTCATGGTAATCAGGAACCTGAATTGCCTTTGAACAAAAAAATGAAGGCATTCATGAAGAACTTAGCACTGTGGCAAAACCGATCGGGAAGTAGCGCGCTTGATACGTTACCTACTCTAGCGTCTCTTCTAGAGAACGCCGATAATCCGATACTTCCAATAGAGATAAAAGCCTACCTTCACCATCATCTTGCAACACTAAAAATTCACTTCGAAAAGCATTTCAGCGACGATTTTGATAAATTTAACTGGATTCATTCAAAAATTCATTCAAAACTGAAATGATATGTCGTGTGGCTACGGCCTCCCGTCGGGTAGACCAGTCGCCAATCCTGTTCCATCGCGTATAAATATCAAAAGGAAGAACAACTTATTGATCTCAATTGTGATACTTCACTGGCGAGTAAATTTTATGCAGTGCCTTTGATAGAATTGTGGATACATATTAGCAGCGCACTCCTAACGCTGAGCCAAAACGTAATGCAGATCCCGATTATTTTTGCGGCAACATACTTGTGCGAGACTGGCTTTTCGGCTTTGGCAGCTTTTAAGTCAACTCCCGTCCAAAACTAAATGCCCAGATCACGTAAGAATTTCGGTGAGTTAAGCCATTTTAGATAGAAAACAGTGACTTCCTTTAAGAAAGAGAGTATCTCATTTCTCATTTCAAACACTTTACAAAGCCTTGAATTTACGTGATCTGGGCTAAATGTAAACAACGAACTTCGAGTTTCTGTTTCTGCTATTACCACCATATCTTGAAAAACTTTCTTATCAAAAGCAAGATCATCCACTACAGTGAAATATGGTTTTTGAATAAATGAAAGCGTGATAAAGATAAAACAATATGTTACGTATTTTCGTTACAATGATTCATGCAGTTTTGGTTTCTGTTGCAAATAATTCTTCAAAATTGAATTTGGTAAAATAGAGACTGTTGTTGTTGTGGTCTTCAGTCCTGAGATTGGTTTGATGCAGCTCTCCATGCTACTCTATCCTGTGCAAGCTTCTTCATCTCCCATTACCTACTGCAACCTACATCCTTCTGAATCTGCTTAGTGTATTCATCTCTTGGTCTCCCTCTACGATTTTTACCCTCCACGCTGCCCTCCAATGCTAAATTTGTGATCCATTGATGCCTCAGGACATGTCCTACCAGCCGATCTCTTCTTCTAGTCAAGTTGTGCCACAAACTTCTCCCCAATCCTATTCAATACCTCCTCATTAGTTACGTGATCTACCCATCTTATCTTCAGCATTCTTCTGTAGCACCACATTTCGAAAGCTTCTATCCTCTTCTGGTCTAAATTGTTTATCGTCCATGTTTCACTTCCATACATGGCTACACTCCATACAAATACTTTCAGATACGACTTCCTGACACTTAAATCTATACTCGATGATAACCAATTTCTCTTCTTCAGAAACGCTCTCCTTGCCATTGCCAGTCTACATTTTATATCGTCTCTACTTCGACCATCATCAGTTATTTTGCTCCCCAAATAGCAAAACTCCTTTACTACTTTAAGTGTCTCATTTCCTAATCTAACTCCCTCAGCATCACCCGACTTAATTCGACTACATTCCATTATCCTCGTTTTGCTTTTGTTGATGTTCATCTTATATCCTCCTTTCAAGACACTGTCCATTCCGTTTAACTGCTCTTCCAAGTCCTTTGCTGACTCTGGCAGAATTAACAGAGACTAAGGCAAAGAAAATATTAAAAATGACTTTTTATTAATAAAATAGGCTGGGTGGGCTGATACTATCTTTCCTCGTGAAGAGGTGTCCGGAGGGGAAAAGTCTGAGAAGTTTATTTTAAGATAAGTTTATTTTAAGAAACCGAAATTGACCCACTTACGACATTTTTGAGTCAAACATACACAACATGCAATCACCTAATCTCTGCCTTACAAAACAATATTGAAATCTGACTTCGAATGGGCACAGTCCAGTGACGCTTCAAAATTACACGACTGATATTGAGTGAGCATGAGACGTAGGGTGCTCTTAACGAATCACCGAAGTAATCCGTCTTGCGCCAAGGATGGCAACCAAAGACTTTATCCACAAGTACTCTTTGAAAGTGGAGTAAGTGGTGCGTGGAATATTATGAGTAGTTGCATTTTCGTGGGGTACTAAACCAGATTTTAACAAAAGAAGGAAGTATTGTTAATACCTGCAACATTTCTTCATGAGCTGTCCCTTCAATATTGTTTGTTATGTATATAACAATAAATATTATCTGTCTTTTACAATTTAATTTTTATTGTTGTTTTAAACCAAACGTTTCATCAGTTGTGTTGGATAGTACTGGCAGTATATAAAAAAGACACAGTTGTTAAACTACACCTTTCTTGTTATGGTATATGTAGTGTTCCTTTTCAACACAATTTCGTTAATTTTCTGGGTACACTATTGACATCGTTACGTGTCTACAAAAAAGAGATATTTAACTAGAGATATTTTTTATGAGATATGTGACATTTTCTCGAAGCACTTTTGGATTAATTTTCTATTCACACTATTGGCATCGTCAGTTGTCAATAAAAAACATATTTGTTTAACTAGACACGTTTTCTTATGAGATATGTAGCATTTCTTGGTAGTAAATTTGGGTTATTATTCTGTTTATAGTGTTTTCAATTAAGGAATTGCGACTTTTTTATCACTTACTTTTATATGTGCTGTTCTGTGTCAAAATGTTTCTACAAATGTGTTGTTCGAGTTGTTCCGAATTGTGTTCGAAAATGTGCTGTGTCAAAATGTATCTGCAAATGTGCTGTTCGGCTTGTTCTGAATTGTGTTCGAAAATGTGCTGTGTCAAAACGTTTCTACAAATGTGCTGTTTAATAGAAAGAGTTTATTCTTATATATTCTCCAAAAGCATACACCTTCTATTAGAAACAGCCCAGAATTACATGAAACGAAAAGATGATGCAGACTGTCAAAGCAGCTGGAGCTGAGCCCCCAGGACTCGAAATACATCGTGCATTTTAATAAAATCACGATTTGTAGCTGAAGGTGTTTGCTTTTTATTATTACGAAAGTAATACCGTCATACAAGAAACACTGCAAACAATAGATAAAATTAAAACGTTGTGCATATTCCCACACAGGGGAGACATTTTACTTGAAAGTCGCTTGCCCAATGTCGGCGGATAAATGCGATGTTGCATGCTTGCATGCATGCATGTCCAAAGTAACTTTGCATTGTAATTCAGAATAACAGAGACACTGCAATATCGTACGTATCTAACACATCACAAGTTTTCTGTTGACTGTATGATCAGTTAGACGTTTCACTGGAAATAACCTTGCTTGCCCTCATTGTGTTAATTGAAAACTTGTGTTGTGTTCATCCATTGCTTACACAACAGCCAATGGACAGAAAAAAAGAATAGGAGACGTGAAAGTAAGTGCTAAATCACAACTCTGTAACTGAAAACAGTGTGAATAGAAAGACAATGCAAATCTGCTTCTAGCAAATGATACATATCTCACAAAAAATATGTGTAGTTAACACAGCTGACGATGCGTAATACGAATAGGTGGAACATGTCCGGTTAAAAAACAATAGTAAAACATCCATCAGCGAAAGAAAGATAATGTCTTTCTTATGTATATGATAAACGTAATAAAAGAACACAAGTTTTCGTTGTAGGACACCACCACCCCAAGGAAATTTCATCATTTGGGAAAATAAAAAGTGAAAGCTAATGTAAAATGTATTGTAACGTGAACTAGCCGTCGGAAGATGAACCTTTCGGTTCGATACCGGTAACGGCGCTATTTAAATAAATAAATAGCATTATAAAAAGTGGCTGGTTCTTGTTGTTTTTTTCTGAAAGGGTTGAAGTGCAATGTTACGTGCAGTGTAATGCTATGTGCGAGTGATAGCCATTTGTAATTATTATCTTTGGCGCAGTCTCTGACATGTTTTCTCTTTGATGGATGTTCTTTGGTGTTATTTTGGTAGTAAAGCAGGTGTATGAGTTACGGTGTGTTTTTATGTTGCAATTAAGTGAGTGCACCTAGTCTCGCAACAGGGTCTACCTGCAAGAAGTTTATTCTGTGTGGTGCCGAAAAAGGGAGATTGCAATACTTGACAGGATTCACGACGCCTCTTGTCGCATGGCGCTTACAGGTGATGTAAAACGGCTAGCGTCACGCATTTTTCTCATTCCCCCTTCCGGGCAGTGCAGACTACTGCGGCAACGGGTGGAAACGATGGAGCTCGGCCGTGACGTCCCTGACGCAGCGCTAGACGGCCCCACTGGCCGGGACGCGCTCTGCGCAGGAGCAGGACGCTGTGCGCGCGCAAGGTCATCCCCTCCCTCGTCGCCATGGCAGTCAGCGCCCGTGGGCGCAGCGCCGATATGTACTCGTGGCGCGTGTAGCCAGTGTGGGAGTATTGTGAACGTACACGCATTTTTGTGCGGCTCGACAGAGAGAAGGGCTGGGATTTTCTGTCTCCTTCTGACATGTTGCAGTCGTAGTTATTCTCGTGTACAGGATGCATTAAATACTGTCAACGGTTATTACTTTTATTTTTCCCTTCCGTTTCTAGACAACTAGAGACCACGTGACAATTTAAAATCCTTCTCACTTGCTCTTTTCTTTTCCTCCAATATGCTTTCATATTTTCACCACGTCCCTTTTTCACTACACACATGTTGTCTTACCGCATATGTATTGCAATCATTTTAAATTTAAAACATTCCTTCTGATATTATCTATTTATGCTACTTCTTCTGTTTTTAAGTTGTGTTTTTTAAAATCTTTTTTAACTTTTCAGATCCAGTTTGTTGTTAATATATTTTCCCAGAGATGCTTCAATATTTCCTTTATGAGGCTATTGTCTGCCGTCCCATATAAATGTCCAAAAAATTAGAGCATTCTTATCCTTATTGTTTCTGTATATGTTTCTGTATTTTGATACATTTCATCATTGCTTGTTAATTTCCCGGCTTCTGTGCTTATTTACGACCTACAGTTTTCCTCGTGAATCTTCTCTTTAATATATCTAGTCTGTCCAATTCATAATTCACTGCTGAGATAGTCATTTGCATAGATGCATTCTGGTCTTGTTTTTGCAATGCTTGATATGCAGTTTTTATTTTAAACTTTTTTGTTATTCCACATGCCCTTTCCATTTTGTGAATTCTTTCATTTATGGCAAATATTTCGTAACACATCTTCCTAAATTATCTCTCCTAGATAACTGAATTTGCTGACCTTTTGTATTTGACCAGCACTCGTAAAAAATAAAATAAAAAAAATGATAGGACATTTTTTTATGTTAGTGACTGAGTTGATTTTTTCTAGAGAGATTCTTGTATTTCTGCATCTGCTACAATTTCAGATAGTACAGCAAAATGATCTGCAAATGTCAGGCAGTTTACTCCAGTACATCGTTTCTTTCTTCCCAATTTTATTGGTAAAAGTTGATATTACATTAATTTGCATTTCAAATTCTTGCTGATTTAATGCACAGGAAAAGGAACTTGTCTCCTAACTCAGTGTTAAAATGTATAAGTGTTAATATCGTCCAAGAACCTTACTTTTGAGACTGTTTCTGTAAGCATTTCACAGATTAGCTCTGCCAATTTAGTTTAAATACAAAATTTTCGATTATTTTGTCTTGAGTTTCCCTGTCAATAGAATCAAATGCCTTCTTGAAATCCACAAATGTACAACTTTATCTTACAGTTCAGTAGTCTGTGATTGATTACACTTGTCAACACTCATTTTCTTGTCAAGGATATTTGAGTGCCTTTAGGATGGGTTAGTGGTGCTGAGGACGAATATAGCAACCATTTATGCAGTTTGGCTCTAGTTTTTGAGATAATGCATGATTTATTCAAAAAATTAGAAAAAATTGCTAATACTGAACTCGAGCGCTACAAACTACAATGAAAAAAGAAAATAATCTTTATAAATAGCTTCTATGAAAACCTGATAGGCATTTGTCCACGTATAAAACATAATTGAAAAGTTTCTCTATAAGTATATCATTTTCCGTCCATGACGAACCGCTTCCTGCACGCTTTCCTTTTATAGGTCTCTTCAGAACAGTCACGTTGCAGATTCCAGCAATAATCTGCCATCATATGCCTGTCCCATCTTCCTTTATCTCTTTCCTCTATTCCTTTCATATCTTGATGGAACCGCTCTCCTTGTTCCTCACGGAAATCACCTAGATTACGAGGAAATCGATCCAAGTGGCTGTGAAGGAAGTGCAATTTTATGCTCATGTTTGCTCCTAATTTTTGAAAGTTAGTGAGCATGTTTTTGACCAGTTCCTCGTAATTGGGAGCTTTATGATTGCCCAAAAAACATTTTACAACAGCGACAAAACTGTTCCAGGCCGATGCTTCTGTGACAGTCATGACACTTGTAAAATTGGTATCGTTGATGAGCCTGCGAATTTGAGGACCATCAAATATTCCTGCCTTACGTTTTTCACTACTGAGTCCAGGGAACGAATTGCAGATGTATGTGAAGCAATTACCATTTCTGTCTAAAGCTTTGGTGAATTGCTTCATTAGTCCTAACTTAATATGTAATGGTGGAAGAACAATCTTGTCCCTACTAACCAGAGGTTCATTAATGATGTTTGCTTCACCAACAGCCATATGTTCCCTTGGAGGCCATGTTTTCTGCTTCCAATGTTCGTGCTTTGCCCTACTATCCCACATGCAGATAAAACATGGGTGCTTTGTGTATCCACTTTGTTGTCCAAGCAAGAAGTTCACCATTTTCAAATCAACACAAATCAACCACTGGTGCTGCATATACTGAATTTTCTGCAGAACCATCTTGATGTTAGCATATGCTTCACAAAGTTTTGTTGAGTGGGCAATTGGAATAGATGCGTAACGATTGCCATTGTGTAGGAGAACACATTTTAAACTTCTAGTGGAACTGTCTATGAAGAGACGCCAGTCCTCTGGTCTATATTCCGGCAGCCCCAATTCAAGTAAAAGTCCAGGTATATTGCTGCAATACACTATAACCTCTTCTTGGTTGAAGTATGGAAGAAGGTTTTCTTCTCTCGTCCGGTAAGCTGTTATTTTAACACTTGGATGAAGACAGTTCTTTTCCTTAAGCCTGGATGCTAAGAGTTCTGATGCTTGCTTTGAAAGATTGAGTTCTCGTATCAAGTCACTGAGCTCCTTCTGGTCGAGCTGCTGGGGTTGTGTCTCACGTCCTTCGTATTCCGAACCACTACTTGTACATTCCTCGCCGTGCACATCGTCATCTGATGATGTTAGCGTGGGTAATGTTGTGAAGGTTGGTACAGGAACATCGTTGCTGTGCACCACCGGTCTTCTTGCTGACTCCAAATCGGGATATTCCCACTTTCGTTTTTTGAACCTATTAAAACCTTTCACATTAACAATGCAAAAATAGCAATCATCTGTATGGTTCTTCTGCTCTCGCCATACCATAGGCACTCCGAAGTTTAAGCTTTTCCTTTTTCGTTTTGTCCACTGCCGTCAGCACTCCACACAGCATTTACAAACTTTATGGGGTGCCCACGCCTTGTCTTGATCTCCAAGTTTAATTCCGAAATATGCCAGATACGCTTCCTTCACAAAAGGAGTGATATTCTTCCTGTTCTTTTGAAGAACGTATTCACCACAAATGTAGCAGAACTCATCTGGATGGTTCACGCAAAGACGGCGTGAAGAACTCATGTTTTCCTAAAACAAAATTGCACAAATACTACATATTATGCAGAACTTTCTTGTATTTGCATGTCAATCACATCCAACAAACATCATTAATTGTTTTGTGTGAAATGAATACTCACCTCTTATTTGCTACGTCACGATGAAAAGGTTCTATCTCCTTGAAGCTGCACTGCACATGTGTGTGACTTTCGACCATCGCCATTTTTCTTGTTTACACTGAACGCTACCTATCGGCTGTTGCGGGGATTACCTCGGCCAACAAATGAATGTCGAGTACCGCCGAATTCAAATCTGCACAACCCTCAATATCTTCAACACACGCACCGCACAACAGGACTGAACACATGCTGACAGTGTGATGTTTGCATGATGTAATCCTCAACCACACAGATGCACTCCCTGAGCACAATTGTTTAATAAAGATAGTACAATATCACTAATTAAAAAACAGGTAGCAAATACATTACACCATATATGGACCCTACAGTCGATATTATCCACATGAAACTCTCATTTCCACAAATAACCTATATCTCAAAAACCAGAGCCAGTTTGGAAAAAGTACAAATATACTCGGAATGAGTATCATAACAATATCCCATTTTCCTTCAAACTTCCCTGGCAACGAAAAAAAAAATTTATTTTGTAGAGCTGTGTTATAGATTTGAAACTATCTGTCCTGAGCGGGATCTGCATTTTCTAAGGCCCTATTCATATTTGTTTAAATACAGACGAGAGGTTCTTTTCTGTTTAGTACAATTTTCGGAAATACATTATTGGGGATATGTTCTTCTGTAGTTGTTGACGTCTTTTGGTCATGTTTCTTAAGAAAGCAGGATGTATTAGGACGACTTCTTTTCCCGAAGGCAGGTGTCGGATGCCACGGGTTGAGGCACCATGTGTGACCCTCAAAACTGGTGACTAGATATACATCACACTATACTTTTAAGGTTCTGAACACAAACTTCCTTTGTCACAATATACTAGCTGTGCAACTGATAATCAGTCGTACGACTGTGGGGACATGCAAAATTATAAATTCAAGTATGACTAAAATTTGATAGGAATATTCTATTCAGCTTGGTATGTCTTAAAACACTTGGAAACACGCACAGCGTTTGCATCTATTACACCTCGTGGTATAACATAAAGAATAAGAAATAAATAAAAAATGTTTCTCAAGTGTTTGTACGTTTAAATTTAGGGATAAAATAATACAGGTAACAAAGCAAAATGTTTTGCAGTTTTGCTTCCTGATTTGATTTTAGTCAGGTACCTCCGTCACGTTGACTGAATAATTCGTATAAGTGTGTGAAGTGCAATTACCTTTCATACTACTAGTTTTCAGCTTTCTAGTCTTCCATGCTTTAAATGTGTACTTTGGGTACTTCTCAAAGGTACTAGAGCCACACCTTAAGTCGCATAAACGTGGTTTTTTTAAGCTATTTGGGAATTTTCTATGAGAGCAATTCCTTAGTAACACGTTGTGGATCATTCATCCATCGCTTTGGGGATACTAGTTATACTAGCATTTATCACAGCAAAGCGTTGATAAAAAAGCTCTGTTTTACTCAATGAAAAACCGTTTAGTGCCATGTTGAAACATAATTATATTGCCACTTACCTATTTACCTTTAGCCTTTTCGTTCAATACCGATTTTCTTCTATCACATGTCGCTTCTTTCACTTCTGGGAATGATTTGTACATGGGGAATTTGTACATGGTTTGGAGCCCCCATTTAAGTGTAGGTTCCCTTGGAACTACATGGGTAAATTCAGTTCAAAGGATGGAGGAAGGTGAGGAAATACTGTCTCCAACAGGGCAATGCCTAGTAAAGCACTGTGATGTTCAAATCAGCCTTCAGGTTGATGAAAGCATTCAATTGTCTTTGAAGTAACCAATTAACGCTCATTGCTAAATCTTTATGATGATAAAGAGAACGTTTTTCTCCGCTAATTACCGAATATTGAGAACTTGGTTAGAAAAGTGTTCGAATAAAGGTAGTAAATAATCTCCCTTTACACCCAGTTTTGCGTTTTATTCTTATGATAGCAATGTTTTTCAGATTTGCAGCACTAACTTACTATCAGTCGGAGGTTGCCTAGTGATGCAGAGAAACAATTTTTGTTTATTTCAATTTGGAAGCATAGGAATGGGCCTCCACATACTTTTAATACTCGATACAGCTGTTAATCCCATTGTGTCGACTACCGTACCACATATTGCGAAGTACGCTGAACGAGTAAGCCAGATCATCATTCATTGAGGATTTCCTGCATAAACTGTATTTCTTTGCCAAATAAAGTTCAATAATATTTCGAATGCTATAACGCATATATTCCTAGTGAATCGACAGATAAACTACTGCTTAAGCATATTATTTCTGACCAGTTACAGGGAAAATGGGCGGAACTCGGCTAAATAAAGCGATGTTCGATAAAACGAGAACAGAAAGAAAACGATGTTGCGAGAACTCTGTCAACAGTCATATAATTACCTTTACTTTGTGCGGCGTATATTTGAAACTACACAACTTTGATTGGCAGAGCAGAAAACTTCTTTGCTAGGCCATTTTGTTGAGCGTATGGCGTATCAACATGCAGATAATAAACGTGAAAGCTAAGGAATTAGCGTCAATAAACCTGACGTTATTGCAATTTAACATATGTGTTAATCTTCTAATGTTTGGTCGCATTAGTTTTCGACAATAACTCACATGTTACCAACAGCGCCACATTTCTACTTATACCCTCGCACAACAGTCTCTTGACGATGTAACAAGTGACTGATGTTACTAAATACTTACGCTGACGTCATCATTCAGTACTCTGTGTATACCAACGGTTGTCAACCTGTTCCCTACAGCCCACTATTTGATGCTCTGTTTTCTCGTTGGGCGCTAGGCAATGGGACTTTAAAAAGATTTTCAGGAAGTTTCATAAAAATTGGACATAAAAGTGTCTGGTAGATAATTATTATTATATGCTTTAGCTTACTGTGAGTCTACTTCATAAATTTTATACAGTAAAGTTACTTCCCTTCTTTATAAATGACCATTACTGTTGAACCGGTGTGTGACTAGGAATATTGCTACTAACACACATATAAAAGTGGGTGGTTGGTGAAAAAGGTTGACTACCCCTGGTCTATACGATCTGTAGTGGAGTATTTACTCGATTCCACGGGAGCCGTAACAGGTTCGGATTAACAGGGAACGGCTACGCAATCTACTGAAAGGATTGCAGCCTGAATGGCTTCAGGCTTGATTGTCTCTCAGAAGAGCTTCACAGAAATGTCAACTGACAGACAAGGCGTTGAATATCACGTGAAGCCCCAGAGAAAAAAAATCCAAGAATTTTCAGGGAGGAATCTACGAATATTGTTCGAACCCCTACATATCGGAAGATGGAAGATAAAATTAGGATAATAAATACTAGTATAGGATCATATAAGCAATCGCTCTTCTTACGTCCCACCCGTGAACAGATGGGAAGGAACTTTGTTGTAAGAACAAAAGATACCCACTTCCACGTACTACGGTGATCTGCAGAGAATCATGTAAACGTCTGCACCAACGTATTAAATATTACCGGTCTATCTTCTTGGTAAGTACGACGGTAATTTTTAATTTTGCTACTCCTGTGATTCTGCTGCAATATAAAAAAAAGATGTGACTCAAATGCATTCCCCCAGAACATCATAATTGGACATAACTGGACGTCCGGTAGTTCTAACGTCCATCATTGACCATGCGACACTTCGGATGGTGATTTAAATCACCTATTACATTCGTGTGAGCATTATCGCGATCAGCCGTAGATTATGTATTATAGATTTGTAGTAGAGTTTAAGTAATATGAAACATCAGTTACCCACTAACACCGCCATTACCCTCGCATCGAAAAATACAACTTAACAGAATCATTATGGACTGCACCCTGCACGTATAACTGATGGTCTGTTCCCATGGAGAGCTTGACATACCTTCCTATGGACGATCTGTGCCATAACTACTAACATCAGTTACCCACTAACACCGCCATTACCCTCGCATCAAAAATACAACTTAACAGAATCATTATGGGCTGCACCCTGCACGTATAACTGATTGTCTATTCCCATGGACAGTTTGACATACCTTCCTATGGACGGTCTGTACCATAACTACTAACAACTGGGGTGACATTCGTCCTGCTCAGTAAGACTGATCCACTGCAGGTTAGATTTTTTCCAGGCAGACACCTTGAGGAATTTTTGATTTTTCCAGTTGTTTTAGAATGAATATTAACTACGTTGCAACAATGTTTGAGTGTAAGGAAGATTCCCCTAGAGGCAGTTCGAGTATGTTTTGGCTCAATATTTCCTTGGCAAGACAAGCATGGGAGGAACTTTCATATCTGTTGCCAAGAAGATACGAGACAAATATCTGGGAAGCAAGCGTTTGTGGCTTACTATAATGCTAATCAAGTGCCAGTGAATGAAACTTAATATTTCTCCAATAGTTGACAAAGGAGTCAAAGAGAGAGTTTTCAGATTAGAAAGGGATCACTTTCATCAAGGAATAACTACAAGCCCAATAAATACTTTTCCTTCTCTTCTAAAAAAACAAAAGTTAACTGAAACCATGACACAAATGTGAGGCAAAATGTCATTTCATGTTCCAGGAAATGAAGTGTACCTCCAGTGAATCAGAAAATCGTATGAGGAAATTTCAGAGCTATGAAGAGCTTGACATGTATTCTGAATAATGGCAAAAAACATACTTGGACGTCAAAAGAAAGCTTATGTTCATGATTCAACTGAATCCTGCCTGAGTACTTGGAGGGACTCTCGGTTATGCAGAAACTGAAATATCCATTCATTAAGCAGTGTGCTTGCTAATAGCAACAGAAGAAAGAGACGAAAGAGGATGACTTAGCGTCTGTTAGTTACAGAGGAGAGGAGAATCCAGGGATTGTCTGATACTTCCTGCTGCAGACAAGGAAGGACCTGCGCCGCGTGGAAAGTTTTGGAGAATTTGCTGAAGGCCTGATACTTAAGTTTCTTTAGATTATAAATGGGTGGATACAGTCAGAAAAGTAGATCTTCTACAGTGTTGAGTAAAAGTGAGTTCTTCAGTGTACCAAGATGTAATTCTTTTCTTTCAGTGGCATGTTAATGCCTAGCTGAAAGGAATTACCTCATCTTTTACGATATTCTCTTTTCAAGGTGATCTTTTTATTACTGTAAATAATTTGCAAATAATTGTTTTCTAGATGTAAATACTGTGATTCTTTTTTTTTTTTTATTTCTGAGTTTTATCCAATAAAATATAATTTTAAGATACTAGCACATGATTTTTGCTTTGAGTTTAATACTATTCCAGAAAATAACAACGACCTATAACAGTAGTATTCACAATGTGGACCAGAAACCACCCCAAGTATAGGAAAATTTTTCTACAAACACCATGCTGTTTATCTCAAAATGTATGAAACATACCACTGTCATTAAACGTATCAGATATTTTCTACATTCTTTTAATACAAATAATTGAATGTTTCTCAAATTTATTCATATTTAAATAACCATTACAGAACGAAATACAAATAAATCCCGGATAACCGACCTATCTCACTGTAAATGACGGTCATCTCTACCTTGTGGAAGCTATTTAGCTATCTTAAAACCAGAAGATTATGTAAAAATTTCGCTTAAGTACAAATTGGTGTATCTGTGCTAGCCCTAATTTTTTTTCGACGATTAAAAAGGATTGCATTTGTCACCATGTACCATGAGATGTTATGATATCACGTACCATGAGATGTTATGATATCAGCTGGTAGCCGGCCGCTGTGGCCGAGCGGTCTAGGCGCTTCAGTCTGGAACCGTGCGACCGCTAGGGTCGCAGGTTCGAATCCTACTTCGGGCATGGATGTGTGTGATGTCCTTGGTTAGTTAGGTTTAAGTAGTTCTAAGTTCTAGGGGACTGATGACCTCAGATGTTAAGTCCCATAGTGCACAGTCATTTGAACCATATCAGTTGGTATTATAGGTTCTGTATGTCATTATTCATTACATAATTTTTTTAATCACCTGGTGCATTGCTTACGTTGCAAAATATGCACACCAATAGAAAACAATTAAAAAGGAAGCGTTGGAAGGAAACGAACCTTGCATGTGTAAAACATACGCAAATTGTTACTCCTTCAAGGCGACAGTCATTTGTCTTGCTTTTAGCGTTCGATGGATGGGTAGGTTTAAAATTGTTGGACGCTAAACAGCGTGGTCATCAGTTCTCTTCACAAGATCGTGGTACTCATGAATGAGTCGTACGATTTTTAAAACAAAAAGCAGAGGTCATAAATAACGATAGCCACACCAATAGAACATTTTAGCTTTAGCCACTCGTTTCTTGTCGGCCCTGCAATGATTCTGCTGCCTTTCTGTTTGAGAGAAACTTCATTAGTAAAACAGCGAGAACTCTCAAGTAATTGCGCGCGCAGATGTACAGGATGATCAAAAAGTCAGTATAAACTTGAAAACTTAATAAACCACGTAATAATGTAGATAGAGATGTAAAAATTGACACACATGCTTGGAATGACATGGGGTTTTATTAGAACAAAAAAAGTTCACAAAATGTCCGACAGATGGTGCGTGAAAGATCTCTTGCGTGCGTCATTTGGTGATGATCGTGTGCTCAGCCGCCACTTTCGTCATGCTTGCCCTCCCAGGTCCCCAGACCTCAGTCCGTGCGATTATTGGCTTTGGGGTTACCTGAAGTCGCAAGTGTATCGTGATCGACCGACATCTCTGGGGATGCTGAAAGACAACATCCGACGCCAATGCCTCACCATAACTCTGGACATGCTTTACAGTGCTGTTCACAACATTATTCCTCGACTACAGCTATTGTTGAGGTATGATGGTGGACATATTGAGCATTTCTTGTAAAGGACATCATCTTTGCTTTGTCTTACTTTGTTATGCTAATTATTGCTATTCTGATCAGATGAAGCGCCATCTGTCGGACATTTTGTGAACTTTTGTATTTTTTTGGTTCTAATAAAACCCCATGTCATTCCAAGCATGTGTGTCAATTTGTACCTCTCTATCTACATTATCCCGTGATTTATTAAGTATTCAAATTTATACTAACTTTTTGATCACCCTGTATATCGCGAGACTATCAAGCGATCCTCTTATGACTTACCGACGGATCATTGTTTACAATCAGCGTTAACTACACGTAGCTGATAAGTAGGACAACCTCAATAGGGATAACGAGTGTGCACAGTTAATGCGCCTAACCATTTATCAGTCTGTTTACAAGCGGTGAGCTATATTAAGATGCAGGCGTGCAGCTATAAACAAGTAACACTCAAGGGTAAATTGTATTCAAACTGCTGAACAAGTTTCTAAAGTAAATAAAGGAAGATCAGGAATCAACAAGTAGCAACAGAGGTGAAATTACAAGACCCGGAATTTGCCCGGCGAACAGAATTCCTGATTCACCAACGAAATTCTAACTTTTTTAATTATGTTGAACTTCTCATTTTGCTTATTTTCACATGCATCTCCCATTCGATATTAATACGATAACAACAGCATGAGTTATGATATAATTTTGTTCTCAGATCTTCTACACAACGATCCCAAATGTAACTTCGTGAATCATTTTAGGACAGCGAGGTCAACGCACAACGCCCCTAGTCATCATTCTCCCACCAAACCCTTCATCGATACTCTTCCTTAGTTCCGCTTCTTTAAGTACAGCTGCTGAGTAAGGTATCAGTGAAGCGGATTTTAAAACAGGTTATACTTAACAGAAACTGTTCAGAATGTTAGTTAAAAAAAAGCAGCAGTGCATGTTTATCATAACTGCTTTTCGCTTCCAAGATGATTGCACTGCTGTGTCTGAAATGGAAAGCGACTAGAAACACGTCTATAAAATTGCTAATTTAATTGGTGGCATGAGTCGGCACTATAAATAAAACAGAAAACTCCACTTGGGGCTAACAATTCAGATTCTTTCTCCGAATAACTGGTTTTGTACGTATTTTTTAATTACACCATGGAAAAATGAAGGGGTAGCACAGGATTATGTCCAAGACGAAGAAAAGTGAAACTTCTACGCTGCTTCTTCTGAAGAAAGAAAAGACAAAAACGACATTGTTGATAAACCTAGAGAATTTCTGGGATGCACAGCAGAAACAAATACCGCATAGAGTGGTCCAGATAGTGGAGGTCATCGTTCAGAGAAAGCAACCCATTTTCTGATATCCACTTTAGCTCTTGACTTACCGAGGCTCTCAGAGAATCAGCAAAAGGGAAAGATTTCCCATGTTAAGAAAAAAGTGCTCTTCGCAGAGTTTGTGCAACACGTACAAGGTCATACCCAAAAAATCTAGTTCACATCCTGTCCCGCTAACCAGACAGACAGACGTCTGGAAATTGGTGGTAAGGTCTTTCAAACTGCTGAGGTCATCGGTACCTAATATTACGCACTACTTAATCTAAGTTAAACTGACTTACGCTCAGGACAACACACATACGCATGCCCGAGGGGGGACTCGAACCTCCGACGGGGCGAGCTGTCACAAGGCGCACTAGACCGCGCGGCTACCCGGCTAGCCCGTGCGGCACAGACGTCTATGTTCAGTATCAGTTTATAAAGACAATACATGTAAAAGGTTTCAGCAAGTGTATCCACAACAATTTATTTCGATATCTCAAAACAATTTCGTTATTCGGTGCGAAACTGACATGAGTGACATCGGTCACAATCCAATCCGCCGCTCTTGTGTACATATACAGTCATTGTGTTGACTGCTTTTTCTCGTTGTCTAAAGAGGACATATGAAACTAAACGCTTCTACTACTTTAAGCGAACTTCTCTATCTGTATTTAACAGTTGATCGATGGAAGTCCTCAGTTGTTGTTCCTAGGCCTTCAAAACAGTGCAGTTGCGCAACTAACTTTGACAGCTTACATTGCGAGAGTTCTTTCTCGTTCAGCATTTACAGCAGATCTGTCCATACAATATCGATATTTTACCCAAAAGATATTGCCATATATCGGCGATATATCTTCACCGATATATCTATGCCAACAGGGAAATATCGGGTGCAGATATTTTTAATTTAAATTATAATTTTCGCAATTTTCGGCAAATATTTGAAATTGTGGTATAACATAATTTCACTTTCACTGTTTGAAGCAGTCTTAGTACTTTTTGACTGTGTGCAAGTATGTGTAGCACAAAGAAGAAGTGTGATTGCACTGAAGGGTGACGGTGTGAATTGAATAACAAGATTTGCGATGTGAAGAACTAGTACAGTAGTTGCATTAAAAAAACTATTTTCAACGTAACTAATGTGCTACTTCTTCACATCGGCATTCTTCAAAAATAGCTGCCGAAACTGGTGAACTAAAATCTAAATGACAAATTTGGAGTCTATTTGAGGGGAAATGCTGACGTAACGCTACCAACACAAACCGCAACGTTTGGCTGCACCACTCAGTTTTGCACTACAACTGCTAGTTCGCTGGCGTTTGCAGAAATGAAAAAACAGGGAAGCCGATATGAAGTGTTCCAGACAAATCCGATATCTGAAGAAACCGAACGACGGATCCATTGGACTCCTTTTATTGTGCCGCTTACATGCAGTTACCATTGATAAGAAAGTGGTGCATCGTTTTCCTTTCAGTTCTTGCTCTGAGGGGTATAAGCAGGCCGCTAGCTTGTTGATCGTACAGAATATTTAATAATAAATCAATGATTCAATTTACAGCTCTAAAACTGGCAGTATATTTACCATGTGCAGCCCGTTGTTTCTAGGCCAGTACGTCGGCGTTTTTTCAGTCGATGAATCGAAAATTTTTTCGACTTATCGAAGCACTACAATGATACCTTTTACATATCGATATATTGGAATCACGATATTTTTTAAAATATCAATAGTTCTAATTTACAGTTACATTTGTCAGAAGTACATACAAATGTAGCATATCATCCCCGTACTATTTTAGCGTTTCGGAAAACACCCAGTATTCTTACCTGATGCAAACCCCAAGCTCCGTACAGAGCTGCTACACATCTACAAATGCAGACCATCTCCAACAACAACAATCAGAAGTCTTATAAATGTTCCAAAATGTGTAACAGCGATAACAATCTTGTATCACAAATTTCACTAGAAGGAAACACAAAATGTGCTATTTCAGTTATCTGCATAAAATCTGTTGATATTCAGATATTTAAATTATTTATTTCGTATCATATGAGATTTTAAACGATTTAATTTTATCCATTGTTTTTCAGTGTTTCGTCCGCGACTGTTTTTACGATTTGAAACGATTGTTGTTAAGGTTCTGGTATGTGACAAAATTGTTCATTAATCAGTATTTGAATGCAATGCAACTGATATCTTCTCCAAAGATTCAAGTATACTTGCTATCGAATATTTGATTGTGTCGCTGGTTTGTTATAGGAGTGTTAAGGTATAGTAATTTCTGTGTGGTTGAGATGCACACATTTTGAATATCCAGCTGTTTTCCTCGCGCGCCCTAAAAAACTGTTCACGGAGCTGTGAAATGAGGTAAATAAGCGAGCTGTATGCGCTACTATAGTAATCTTGCTACTTTTTCATCGAGGATGCGAACTTATTTGACAAATCGATTTAAAATAACTTTTAAAAGGTAATATCTTGAGACCCCTCATAGCGAGCGATTACGGTGTTATAAAAATCACTTCTTTTAAATGTTAACCTTAATACGGTCTTATTTGGTAGGAACCTAATAAGGAATGTATAACATGTTAAATTACTTTTCGATTAAATTAGACAATAATGTCATTGAAGTAGGGAATTCTAACATGTTCCGCATATTTTCTATGTTACGTATTAAAAAATATTAGTATGCACATTATTACCAGCACTCTGCGTTCATTCGTGTCACACTGGAAGCTTCAAAGATTTCATGAAGCAGTCTTAGTACTTTTTGACTGTGTGCAAGTATATATAGCACAAAGAAGAAGTGTGATTGCACTGAAGGGTGGCGGTGTGAATGGAATAACAAGATTTCCGTTGTGGAGAAATAGTACAGTAGTTGCATTAAAAAAAAAAAAACTATTTTCAACGCAACGAGTGTGCTACTTCCTCACATCGGTATTCTTCAAAAATAGCTGCTGAAATTGGTGAACTAAAATCTAAATATCTACATTCATAAGTGATCACTACAGCTTGATGAACTCTGGTTCCTCAATACAAACTTGTCTGCCTGCATGTTCTTGTCGTTCACTGTATTGTAGCTGGACAAAAATTCCTATACCAAGTACTGGCACATAAAAGTGTATTTCGCTTTAGACTGAAAAATCGATTCTTTAGTATTAACATCAGTCTATATCTAATGAATACGTGCTTTGCACGTACTTAATTTTTATCGTCAGTAGTGGCATTTTTGAGCCAATAATGCCAACAAAAGAGAAATAAAGCATAATACATTTTCTGATCAGGTTGTCAATGTCCAGGCCACACTACAGATTCGAAATGATGCAGCAGAATTCTTTCTTTATTTTTTACGCTAGTTTTGAAATACATCATTTTGTTCTTCTCCAGAAAGCTGAAACATCCGATGTAATAAGCTTATGTGAGATCAAAAGGTAAAAGTATTTTCTTTTGCCACTAGCGACATCTCGTGGCCGCCGTGTTATACTGTGGCAAGAAACATATTCTATAAGTATCTCTGGCAGGCACATTCAGACTGTATCAGATCGGCAGTAATTTAGAAGGAAATTACTGGGCTAGTAGCTGATTGTACAGAGATTAATCTAAAACCAGTGATCTCTGTTCATTATTTTTCCTTGGTCAATTTTTACGGTTTCTCTAGTGAGCTTAATGGACTTCTCCCAGCAATAAAAGGAAAGTTTTTTGATTATATGGTTTAGCATAGAGATGCTGCAGGTACAGTTAGCAGATGTGAGTAGAGGATATTGATCAGTGCTTTCATTTACGTTAAGAACTAAACTTCGTTTGCAGGTAACAGTAGATGGAACTATGAAGGTTATTTATATCATCATCTAAAAGTCAGCCGACCGTATTACACTTAGCACGTTTCTGAGTTTTGTTTCCCTGGATCTGTTCTTTAACTTTAGTTCTATGTTTATTTACTCAAAAAAAATTGTATTAAACACAGTGTTAAGTCAAATTAGATCGTCAGTTACAAAGGTTTCGTTTCTTTTGTGATGTGGGATCTTTTTTAAAACTAATTTCCTTCCATATAAATGTTCATTGGAGGGTCATTGTATAATTAATGGTCCAATTTAAAAATATCGACAGTGTTTTGAAAATAATTATGATACACGAAGAAATCCTTTCTTACCGCTGTGGTAAACCGGAGTGGCCTCGTTCTCCTAAATATAAATGTTGGAAACGCTTTGCATTTCGTTCCCCTAATGACTTCATGTAACTTAATGATTCTCTTACTTTGGCTCGTAAAAGGATATATTTTAGTAGCGCCGTTACTGCCGTGGGAAACGACAAAGTGTAAGGGAAGAATATGTGCTCATGATATTGTGATATTTGAATGATAATTACTGAAATGCATTAAATACAGAACATCTGACCAAAAAGGGTATAATTGTAAATACAAACTGTTTGTAGCTTCGTGCTTCAGTTTATTATAACAGTTTGCTAAACAACATAACTTGCTCTTACGATTTTTCTTTTATCTTATTTTGCTGTTATTTGCAGTGATTTTAGTGTTTAGCAATGTTATGGGTATCCGAAGATATATCGAGTCTCGATATGATTACAAATGCAGTATGGAACAAAAAAGAAACAAATAAATGCTGTGTGCATTACTCCGATTACAAGAAAAGAAGCAACATGCAGTCATACTTTTCATTGGTAGGGGAACACCTGTTAGTATATGGAGGATTAACACCTTAGGGCTATGAAAGGGCTACAAAAGGTATGAGTAATGAGCACTTAATGAGGGCTATAACATTAATAATAAGACTACATCATAATGAATTCGCCTTTCATATGTGTTTATAACGTTAAACTCTGTTTCTTTATAGTTGTGTTGTTTTTTGGAGTACTACTAACCTACCCAAATGCATGAACCACTTTCTCTCATTTGTTACCATTTGCCTAGTAAAACATCACTTCATATATTCATAGGCATTGGCCACTGGGAATCCCTCCCTAAACGTAAAATCCGGACATCGCTGCCGAAATTTGTGCATTGCAATCGAACGTTTCCAATGGAAAGTATTCTGTAGCGCCAGTGTTAAAGTATTTAATATTTCGTTCAAATATTGGAGACAAATCTCATATGAAATGGGAAGTGCTCGCGTGGTATTTGAAACGCAAACAAGTGGGAGAGAACCTGACGGCTGTTGTTCGCTCGAAGCGCGGGTGTCCTTGAGGTGACGCCAGCAGCAGAGAAGTGGTGGGGAGGCGTGGGGAAAGTACAGGGTGTGCGCGCCGAGTTGATCTGAAGGGACTGGACGAATAGCTGCGCATCGAAGTCGAAAGCGTAGTCATCTAGCCCATTACAAGACAAAAACATCAATCTAATAACCTGCCGAAATTAAAAGGCAGCATTGCGGTAATACTGTAATACATACCAGCACCAACTACAGACGCAAATCCTCACCGAGGCTCCAGTCTGTCTTTTGTGCTGATTAGTTTCTAACTGGCACGATGTTCGTAACAATGTTGCTGTGATCGACTCTGTGAAGACTATTTTGATGCAGCTCTCCATACTGGTCTGTTCTGTACAGGACTCTTCATATTATCTCCGTTGCTATAGGAACCTCCATCCATTTGAAATCACTTACTGTAGTCCAGTGTTGGTCTGCGATTGGTATTTTTAACCTCGCCTCCCCTCCTCACGCACACCCCCGCACACATACACACCCACTTCCCTCCGTAGCCAAATTGGTGCCATACCACTTACAGAAATGATTTTACCTTTGTATTTACTGCTGTTTATACTTGTGAATGAATCAGTATATTTTCTTTTCTCTTTTCCAACATTTTTTAAGCAGTGAAGACTATAGTCAACAAGTGACACTACGGCAATAATTTCTGCCATGATTTGGCAAATGGGAGTAGCCTACGGATCTGTGTTCAGGACGCTGAAAAATATATGCGTCACACAGCACCAGCTGCCGGCTGTTCGGCCGATTTTTACAGCATCTTATGGATATGGATGCTCTACCGTCCCAAAAAGTAAGCATTGGAAATGCTCGCACGGTTCACACGCCTGAGATTAAGGTCCATGCGCTACACAGAGTGGACGGAAAACTTCCGAACAAAACAACTCGAACAACTCAACGGACTGCAGGCAACCTAATACTTACAATAATGTGACCCTAGACTATTGTAAAACTGAAAGCATTAAAACACTGTTGAGAAGGACCAGCGCAATGACTGACGCCATGTCAGCAACCAAATGTTTTTCAGCCACTCGTACGGGCAAGTTTTCATATTTAAGAAATTATGCATTTCCAAACTATGGTTGCAACCGGCCCATAATACAAGGGAATTTCCATATTTGAGAGTTCAAAAATTTATACAGTGTGCACCCTGTACGGGACGCTGAAATCCCGTATTTAATGTTTTTCTGCAAATATATATTATACCGTACATGTAACTCATTTGTTGAAATTACGTGAATTAACGTGTGTTGCTATCAGCATTCTGAAGTATGAATCTGTCTTACGATACATTTGTCGGAATCACATTACGATACATCACATTACTTATTTATTATATGACAAGGCATTTAACTTTGGATTTGCCTTATTTAAACTGTAGCCTATTTGCAAGTCAATTGTCAAAGTGACTCAAACAGTATAAGATATGCATTACTCACAACGCTTTGAGATATGAAAGTTGCATCAACAATGAGCACTTCATTACTTTTGAGCTAATAGTAACTGCTGTTCCGAACCAACAGGAATTACGCATTGGCAGTAGACGATAGTTGATATTAGTTGTTGTTGGTGAACATGATTAATATTGCAATAATGCTTAATTCAGCTACTAAACGAAGCTAAGCGGATATATATTTATTTAGAAAGATTGGAAAAGAAATATCCATTGCTCACACGTGTCAACAACAGTTGTTCGTTCAAGATGAAATGCGTAAGTTATAGTTACAGATATCAAGAATTTTTTGAAATTGTCAAGAATGGTAAGTACCTATTTCAATAAAGCAAAAGAAGTAAGTATATATGATTTTGTCAGAGGCAGTGATTTATAAAAATGTTCAGTATTTAACATTTTGATTGTTTTGTAAGTGGTTAAACAGGCTCTGTAGTATTTCAATTCAAAATTATCAGTACAGTACTTTATGCTAAAGAAACTACTGTAAGTTTTGTAGTTACTACATTATGCATGCCCTCCTAATAAAATAACAGTTGATTCGGGTAAAAGTTTGGAGTTATCATTGGCGCCTCTTGCTGGCGTGTTGACGAAGTTGGCAACCCCATTCCAAAACCGTTTTTACTGGGCTAGTTCTTGTTTCGATGAGTTCTATCACCTCTCAAAATATTCGACTTTTATTTGACACCATGGGTATGTTACGACGTGAGGCATGGCTGGAAACCGTGCCTGAAGAGGGAAAGAATGGCTGGCCAGTCCTAGAAATGAGAATTTTAGGAAGATCGACGATGGTGTGGAATCTGGTGTCATGCAAATGGATAACTGACAGGCGCAGGAATCGAGAAATTCCGGCACTCCCGGAAGTGATTTAGAGGAATCACCACAGCATACAGTCGCTGTAAAAGTAATCGGGTTTTTTAACAAAGACGTAGAGTGGAAATGTAAAATACCATTTTTTCTTTTCTTTCTTATTCGCCCGTGAAATACAAAACGGTCGTTGAGGGTTTTGAAGTTCATCAGCTGCACTCGATGTTCCTTAAATCTGGACAGTGTGGCAGAATGGGCAAACAAGTCATACACTTTCGGGCTCGAGAAACTGGAGTCTGTTTACTCAGGGAAAAATAAATGCTTCAGATACTTGCTTGTGCCTTTCAGTTCAATTATTATATTCTGTTGAGACAGAAAATATTGTAACGATACACTCTGTATGATAGATATTTTATCCTAATGCAAGAAACGATCTATTCCAGACACTCGTTCACGAGCAGTAAATTGTCTGTCTCTTTGGTCTGTTTTTGCGAACGTTTGGCAAACTCGCATACAGTGCGTAATATGCAAGAACTCCGATTTGATTCTGCATATTCCCTATGCAGACAACCGTGACCTGATTACGTATTATGCCCCCCCCCCCCCCCCCACAGTTAAACCGACACTACCCATACCCCACCCGCAAAAAATATATATAAAATAATTTCTCCATCCAATCCGTCGCACAAAAAAAGTTGAATATCTGTACATGGTACTTTGCAGTCACGTAAAACTCAGCGCACGGACAATGCGAAATGACACGAGGAATCCATTGTGTCTGACTTTAGCAACAGTTTTTTTGAAGGAAAACTTGCGACTTCAGGATGCAGTTACGATGTGAACGGTCATGAAGTCGCAGGTGTCGAAGCTACAGAGGAAGAATCAGATTTTTCATTTTTTAAGGTCAAATTGATGTCTTTTCTCAAAGGCTCCTTATTTTCCCTGCTGGAAAATGTGAGGTCCGACAAATATGATTGTTATTATAATTTGCTTGTTACTTGCCGTTTCCTTATGATGGTCGATGGCTGCCATGTTTCTCATTCCCTGCCCATTATTAGTAATGTCAAATTAAATTTTTACATAGGTACCGGTACTTCTTCATTATCATCGCTACTTAATTATTATTCATTTAACGCACAGAAAAGTTATTTGATTGTGTGTCACTGTTACAGAAAAAAGTTCTATCGAATGATAAAAGGTAGAAACAAGCTGTTGAATGTTTCTTCCCAGCTGATACCAAACAAATACGTCGTTTAACAAGTCTAGGTACTTTGTGGTCACGGCGGTATATTAATGCTTCAAAGGTATTGACATCTGTTCCAAGAAATGGAAACATGCTACTGGAAAATTTCTTTAACAGTCTACCGAAGGTCACAATCACTAGCACCCATCGTAAGTTACTTGCGGTTGTGCAGACGAAGAGATCGCGCTTCCCAGCGGAGGAATGCAAATCTTGGGTTTGCGCACAGCAAACGGCGTCTGCACACTGTTTCGTCGTTGATCAATACTCAGTTGCACTGCGTTGGCTGCCATGTCAACCGCTCACAACAGAAGTAGAAACGTAGCCGTTGCTACTGAGGGGGAACTGAGACGACAGAAGGGGCCCATAGCCTGCCTTTCTAAGACACAGTGTTTTTGTACTGAGCTGCACAGGATTACTTACTGTGGATGGGAGAACAGCTTTGGAGTTGGATAGCGGTGATTTTGACGGTATGTGCGCTATGACCAGTGAGACGATTCTTTGGTTTAGTAGGACGCCAATGTTTCGCAAATTCTTCCTGATTTTCGAGTGGTATAACACATTCCCACGTCTCACTGCATTATCGGAATGGCTCAAAGGAGGCCGCTTTCTGGACATAAATCCCACGTCCTTCATGATTCAACGACATGGAACCTTTCAAACTTCTGTAGTTGTTCAGATCGTCAGCGACCGCATCTTCAAGTCATGTGATACACAAACGATCAGCATTTTATTCCAAAGTACTTGGAGGTTATAATTAAAGGACAGCTGCTCATAGAGGTCCAGTGTGGGCTGTGATCATTGTACGACAGCGAAACTTTGTAGATATATAATGCGTTAATGCGGACCCGATTTACTCTGGAAAAAATTAGTTCAAATTTTCGCCAACAGGCGTAAATCTGGCGCTGTGGATGCAAGAAACGTATCCATAAGTTACTGAACGGAACGTGGGCAGGAAGGGTCAAACAAGTGAGGAAGGCATAATGTGGATTTTATTATTAACCATTGTGACTTGTCATAGAACAGGGTGGATGATATCGTCATACAGTGTACACCAGTAGATTTGTAACTAGTGACCGAAATCGGAACTAATTTTTTCCAGTGAATATGTCTAAGTGATCAGTACACCAGTTACATATACACTACTGGCCATTAAAACTGCTACACCACGAAGATGACGTGCTACAGACGCGAAATTTAATCGACAGGTAGAAGATGCTGTGATATGCAAATGATTAGCTTTTCAGAGCATTCACACAAGGTAGGCGCCGGTGGCGACACCTACAACGTGCTGACATAAGGGAAGTCTCTAAACGATTTCTCATGCACACACAGCAGTTGACCGGTGTTGCCTGGTGAAACGTTGTGAGCAGAAATGCGTACCATCACGTTTCCGACTTTGATAAAGGTCGGATTGTAGCCTACCGCGATTGCGGTTTATCGTATCGCGACATTGCTGCCAGCGCTAGTCGAGATCCAATGACTGTTAGCAGAATATAGAATCGGTGGGTTCAGGAGGGTAATACGGAACGCCGTGCTGGATCTCAACGGCCTCGTATCACTAGCAGTCGAGATGACAGGCATCTTATCCGCATGGCTGTAATGGATCGTGCAACCACGTCTCGATCCCTGAGTCAACAGATGGGGACGTTTATAAGACAACAACCATCTGCACGAAAAGTTCAACAACGTTTGCAGCAGCATGGACTAAGCTCGGAGACCATGGCTGCGGTTATCCTTGACTCTGCATCGCAGACAGGAGCGCCTGCGATGGTGTGCACAACGACGAACGTGGGTGCACGAATGGCAAAACGTCATTTTTTCGGATGAATCCAGGTTCTGTTTACAGCATCATGATGGTCGCATCCGTGTTTGGCGACATCGCGGTGAACGCACATTGGAAGCGTGTTTTCGTCATCGCCATACTGGCGTATCATCCGGCGTGAAGGTATGGGGTGCCATTGGTTACACGTCTTGGTCACCTCTTGTTCGCATTGACGGCACTTTGAACAGTGGACGTTACATTTCAGACGTGTTACGACCCGTGGCTCTACCCTTTATTCGATCCCTGCGAAACCCTACATTTCAGCAGGATAATGCACGACCGCATGTTGCAGGTCCTGTACGGGCCTTTCCTGGATACAGAAAATGTTCGACTGCTGCCCTGGCCAACACATTCACCAATTGAAAACGTCCGGTCAATGGTGACCGAGCAACTGGCTCGTCACAATACGCCAGTCACTACTCTTGATGAACTGTGGTATCGTGTTGAAGCTGCATGGGCAGCTGCACCTGTGCACGCCATCCAAGCTCTGTTTGACTCAATGCCCAGGCGTATCAAGGCAGTTATTACGGCCAGAGGTGGTTTTTCTGGGTGCTGATTTCTCAGGATCAATGTACCCAAATTGCGTGAAAATGTAATCACATGTCAGTTCTACTATAATATATTTTTCAATGAATACCCGTTTATCATCTGCATTTCTTCTTGCTGTAGCGATTTTAATGGCCAGTAGTGTGCGTTCTAAGACAAGAAAGAAAGACGACGCACCACGAAGGGATTATCTGATTGGGATGGAAATCGGTAGATGAGTACAATTTCAGCAAAGTTGGATGACTTTTTCAAGAGAATGAGCTTAACAAATTGAGTAAGTCAATAATGTGATGGTCTACCTCTGGTCCTTATGCAAGCAGTTATTCGGCTCAGCATTGATTGATAGAGTTGTTGGATGTTCTCATGAGGGATACTGTGCCAAATTTTGCACAATTGGCGTGTTAGATCGTCAAATTCCCGAGCTTGGTGGAGTTCCCTGCCCATAACGCTTCACACGCTCTCAATTGGGGAGAAATTCGGCGATCTCGGTGCCCAAGTTATGGTTTGGCAAGCACGAAGAGAAGCAGTAGAAACTCTAGCCGTGTAAGGACGGGGATTTTCTTGCTGAAATGTAGGCTCAGAGTGGCTGGCCATGAAAGGCAACATAACAGGGTTTAGTATATTGTCGACGTATCCCTGTGTTGTAAGGGTGCCGCCGATGTCAACTAAAGAGGTCATGCTATGACAAGAAATGGCACCCCATACCATCACTCCTGATTGTCGGGCAGTGTGTTGGGTAACACTCAGGTTGGTATCCCACTGCTTTCCGGAGCACCTTCCGACACGTCGTCGCTGGTTATCGGGGCCCAGTTCGAATTGAGACGCATCACTGAAGACAATTCTGCTTCAGTCAATGAGGTTCCAAGTCGAAGATGTGTATGCAGACGTCAGACAGCCAGAAGTGATGGTCCGGGGTGCCATTTCTTTTTATAGCAGGACCCCTTTAGTCGTTATTACAGCAGGTCCCCTTTAGTTGTCATCTGCGGTACTCTTACAGCACACAGTACGTCGACGATATTCTATGACCCGTTTTGTTGCCCTTCATGTCAAGCCATCTTGGGCTTACGTTTCAGCAAGATAATGTCCACCTACACACGGCGAGGGTCTCTACTGCTGGTCTTAGTGCATGCAAAACCCAACCATGGCCACCAACGTCGCAGAATCGCTTCCAAAATGAGAACGTTTGGAGCATTATAGGTATGGCCCTCCAACCAGATCGGGATTTTGGCGATCTAACGAGCCAATTGGACAGAATTCGACACGATACCCCTCAGGAGGACATTCAACAACTCTATCAATCAATGCCGAGCCGAATAACTGCTTGCATAAGGGTCACAGGTGGACCAACGCATTATTGGCATGTTCAATCTGCGAAGCTCTTTCTCTTGGATAAATTATCCAATTTTTGTGATATATATATATATATATATATATATATATATATATATATATATATATATATATATATTTGCCGGCACATGTACATCACATCTAGCGATTTCGGTCCCATTCGGATAATTCCTTCATAGTGCTTTGTTATTAATGGCTGAGAGTGTATAACCACACGGTAGTTAGGAGTAACACCATTTGCTTTCTGTATACAAGGAAAGAGTGCACTGTGGGTTTCTCATTCAGAAGTCGCATCTTAACACTTTGCCGTCTGACGACACCACTGTGGTGTCATGCGCGAAATAGCGGTCAACGGCCGGCGACACCACAGTGGTGTCGTGTGCATAGTATCGCTCAGTGGCCGACGACACTGCATTGGTGTCGTGAGCATAGTATCGCGCAGTGGCCGGCGACAGCACTTTAGTATCTTTTTCATTCTGTTGGTGTTCTGTTTAGGTAACAAGAAGTTACACACGTCAACAAGTTTTTTGTTTTTATAAGTACGATTATTTACGATGAACGCGCGGAGGTCTTGTCTCATTTTCTTGACGACTTGGCCGATTGGGAAGAAGATGTTGGATATAAAAAAAAATAAAAAATAAAAAAAATGAAAGTGACGCAGAATCGTAGGAAGATAGTGAAATACGTCCAAGGTGATCACCGGATCCACACAGTTTTCACAAAGATACACAGAGCGTCTTGGATATCGTAGAATTATATATTGGAAACGATATATTTAAATATATTGCCTCGCGGGATTAGCCGAGCGGTCTTAGGCCCTGCAGTCATGGACTGTGCGGCTGGTCCCGGCGGAGGTTCGAGTCCTCCCTCGGGCATGGGTGTGTGTCTTTGAAGATAATTTAGGTTAATTAGTGTGTAAGCTGAGGGTCTGATGACCTTAGCAGTTAAGTCCCATAAAATTTCACACACATTTGAACATTTGATTTTTGAAATATATTAGCAACTAAATCAACAAGTATTACAGTCAAATTGCAATAGAAGTAAACTGGATTAAAAAAATGCCAAATTTGTCGACGTCCCGGGACCCGAAAATGGCTTGGGCTTGGTATCCTTATGGGAATTGTAAAAAAAGCAAGGATCGATGATTATTGGTCAACGAATTCGTTGATCGACACACCGATATTTCGCAAAGCGATGTCCCGCAACCGATTCAGACAAATATTATAATTTTTACATTTTTCCGACATCAACAAGAAACCGGATAATGCCGACCGATTGTTCAATGCGTAATTCGTAATTGATTATTTTTCCAAAAAGTTTAAAGAAACGTTTGATCCAAGAGAAAACATCTCAATTGATGAAGGAATGACACCGGGGCGTGGACAGTTAAATTTTAAAGTTTACAATCAGTCGAAAATTACGAAATATGGCATACTCACTCGGACGCTGTGTGATTCGAGTACGGGATACATTTCCTCATTCAAGATATATTCCGGCGCTGGACAACCTTTAGCAAAAACAGTGATGGAACTATTGGCACCTTTTTACGGAAAGTGGCATCACTTCTACATGGATAATTATTATAACAGTGTAGAACTTGTAGAGAAGTTACTTGAAAAGAAAATTCGAGTTTGTGGAACGATACAGCAAAACAGGGGATTTCCGGAAAAATTAAAGCGCGCAAAAGTCAGTGTGTTTCAAATCTTTAGAGAAGGAGAAAGATCTGCCAGCCACGCGTCGCAGTTCGATAGCGACAGTATTGCGGGCAATTGAAACTGTGGTTTACCGTTCCGTGATATTACTGCTTGCATTTGTTGGGATTCCACGACTGTTACGTCTATATAGAATCAGTGGAGACAGTAACGTCGTACTCAGCTCCATGCAGTGTCTCGAAGAGAAGTGCGACGATTGCATGAGAGGGCATATTGTTCGCTCGGGCGTGCAGGATCGTACCTTTGCCACGAAATGAACTTGAGTGCAGCAAGATCACTATCCATAGGCAAAGTGCGACGACGTCTGAAGTACCACGGACTGTTATCACAGCCATTGTTGCGACTTTCCTTGATGCCGCAGCAGAGTGAGGCGCATTGCCATAGGTACGATCAGCGACAGCAGTGGCTCAAGAGGGTACAACATCATTCTTTTCATTTTCTCTTCAGCCGAGTCCCGATTCGAGGTACAGCATCACTATGGACATACCCGTGCGTGGAAGTTCCGGGGAGCGCGAAAGTTGTCAGATAGATATCGTTATCGTTCTGCTGGCTTGGCATCTGGCGTGGTGTGGGGAGGCACACAGTAGTTCCGAGGGGTCCCAGGATAATGCAAAACCGCATGTTGACCTATCTCGATACAGAGAGTGTTCAAATATTGCCCAGCCCAGCATATTCTCCAAATTTGTCATCCATTGAAAACGTCTGGTCATGGTTTGCCGAGAGACTGGCACGCCATCACTCACTACAAGTGATCGACTCTGAAACTGAGTTGAAGCAGCACGGAATTACTTACCCATATGTGTCATCAAAGTCAGTTCGACTCGATGCTCAGACGAGTCAAAGCCATTGTTATCAGCTCTGTGTACTAGATTTCGTTCAAATGGCTCTGAGCACTATGGGACTTAACATCTGAGGTCATCAGTCCCCTGGAACTTAGAACTACTTAAACCTAACTAACCTAAGGACATCACACACATCCATGCCCGAGGCAGGATTCGAACCTGCGACCGTAGCGGTCGCGCGGTTCCAGACAGTAGCGCCTAGAACCGCTCGGCCACCACGGCCGGCGTACTAGGTTTCATACCCTGTATACTCCCAAATCATCTACAGATTTAATCATGTATTCTTCCTACTTTCAGGGTGAGTCAGGAGGAAAGGTACTTGCTTTGAGGGGTGACAGTATTGATGATTTTGAACAAAAAACTACGTATTGACATATGCCGTATTCCGAATTATTTCCGAAATAAATGTATATCACTTTTGTACGGTTTTCTTAAATAACTTGAAAACCGCACCCTCCAGCGAAAACTTATCGCAGTACAAAATTGAACTACGTTTAAATTCCTACAGAAAGGTCTTATTCATTTTTTCTCTAACACTAATAGTTTGAACGAAGAGAGCGCAAGAATACTGAAAATCTCGCGCGAGGAGCATGGGCTTTTAGCTAAGGTAATTTGTGTTGGCCAATTTGAGGTAGTTTCCTGACTTGATAGACCACAAGTGTCCTGTATCAAATTGTTGGTCTCAACTTCGTCAACACTAATGTCGCACGTTGTGAACAATTAGAGTGTTTGAATAATGGAGAAAATAACATCGTACATTAAATGCGTTCTGTCTCGAAAAACATTCGGTACAGGACATACGTCCATATGACGTTTTTTGTTCAGAATCACTCATACCATCATCCGTCAAAGCATGTATCTTTTCTCCTCACTCGCCCTGTGTGGTATACGTACAGTAAGTAAAATTAGGTTATTTACCACCCTTCCTGGGGTTGGAGTATTAATGGCCAGCAGTGCAGTTGACTCGTTAATTACACTGCGCAACTGAAAAGCCAGTAACTTGGAGCAACGACACCCACCTGATGTTCATAATGCAGAAAGTAGTTGAACTTCAGTTGTACATAAGGATGATGAGCTTTCCTGTGTACAGCACGCAGAGATTCTAAGAAAAAAAGAGTAATACGCAGCGTAAGGCTATCGAACATCGATTTGCACATTTTTTAAACTAAAAGCAAGGACACGTACGAGGGGCGTTCAATAAGTAATGCAACACATTTTTTTCTGAAAGCAGGTTGGTTTTATTCAGGATTCCAGTGCACCATATTATTCCCCCCTCTTTTGGCTGCAAAATCCTATTTTTCAACATTATCTCGGTTCATTGCGACGGCCTTATGCCACCGTACTGCGAGAGCCTTTGTGGGTTTGAAAAAGTATTTCTAGTTTCAGGCGTCTACGCGAGTCTTAATGCAGAAATTAAAAGTATTCAATTCCAATTACGAGTTTGATTACTAGTCTGACCTTGAATGTGATGAGCATTATAGACTGTTCTCTGTAGTTAAATCTCAAGCAGTGGTATTTCCTTTTTTCTTAATTGTCTTGTACTTTCATAATCACCAATGTGTTCTAAAATGACTTTTTTTTACGTCGTGTTATTGTCAGCGCTGTCAAAATCCTTGATTTCTAGGATTATATCTGCATCGACATGGATACTCTGCAAATCACACTCGTCTGACAGATGATTTATCGACCGACCTTCACAATAATTCTCTATTACTCCACTCTGACAGCACGGGGAAAAAATGAGCACCTACCTTTCCGCGCGAGCTCTGATTTCCCTTATTTTATTTAGATGATCGTTTCTCCCTATTTAGGTCGGCGTCAACAAAATATTTTCGCATTCAGAGCAGAAAGCTGGTGACTGAAATTTAGTGAGAATATCCCGCCGCAACGAGAAACACCTTTGTTTTTAGTTATGTCCACCCCAAATCCTGTACCAATTCAGTAACACTCTCTCCACTATTTCTCGGTAGTAAAAAACGTGTTGCCCTTCTTTGAAATTTCTCGATGTACTCCGTTAATCCTAACTGGTAAGGATCCCACACCGCGTAGCAGTACTCCAAAAGAGGGCGGACAAGCGTAGTGTAGGCAGTTTCTTTTTTTAAAGGAACTGCCTACACAATGCTTGTCTGTCCTGCTGCATCTTCTAAAGTGTCATAGCAATAAAACAGTCTTTGGTTCGCCTTTCCCACCGCATTTCGTATATTTTCTTTACTGTTTAATTTGTCCGTAATTGTAATTCCTAGATATTTAGTTGAATTTACGGTCTTTAGATGTGATTGATCTATCGTGTAACCGAAGTTTATCACTCTTGTGGATGACCTCACATTTTTTATCATTTAGAGTCAATTGCCAATTTTCACACCATACAGATATCTTATCTAAATCGTTTTGCAATTGGTTTGGATCTTCTGATGACTTTACTAGACGATAAACGACAGCATCATCTGCAAACTACGTAAGACGGCTGCTCGGATTGTCTCCTAAATCGTTTCAATTGATAAGGAACAGCAGAGCGCTTGTAACACTACCTTGGGGAACGCCAGAAATCATTTTCCGTGGCCGGCCGGTGTGGCCTTGCGGTTCTAGCGCTTCAGTTTGGAACCGCGTGACCGCTGCGGTCGCAGGTTCGAATCCTGCCTCGGGCATGGATGTGTGTGATGGCCTTAGGTTAGTTAGGTTTAATTAGTTCTAAGTTCTAGGCGACTGATGACCTCAGCAGTTAAGTCGCATAGTGCTCAGAGCCATTTGAACTATTAGCCATCATTTTCCGTCAGTTACTACGAAGTGTGACCTCTCCGACTGGAAATCACTAATGCAGTCGCATAACTGAGATGATATTTCATAAGCACGCAATTTCATTACGAGCTGCTGGTGAGGTATGCTGTCAGAAGCTTTATGGAAATCTGGAAATACAGAATCAATTTGAATTTTTGTCGACAGCACTCAACACTTCGTGTGAGTAAAGTTTGTGTCTCACAAGAACGATGTTTCCTATATCCGTGTTGACTATGTATCAATTGACTGTTCTCTTCGATGTAACTGATAATGTTCGAACACAACATACGTTAAAAAACCCAGTTGCAATCGAAGAAAGGAGACGGGATTTTCAGATACAGCAGAGGTAAAGAAAATACTTACCTGCATTGTTGTTGTTGTGGTCTTCAGTCCTGAGACTGGTCTGATGCAGCTCTCCATGCTACTCTATCCTGTGCAAGTTTATTCATCTCCCAGTACCTACTGCAACCTACATCCTTTAGAATCTGCTTAGTGTATTCATCTCTTGGTCTCCCTCTACGATTTTTACCCTCCACGCTGCCTTCCAGTACTAAATTGGTGATCCCTTGATGCCTCAGAACATGTCCTACCAACCGATCCCTTCTTCTAGTCAAGTTGTGCCACAAACTTCTCCCCTATCCTATTCAATACCTCCTCATTAGTTATGTGATCTACCCATCTAATCTTCAGCATTCTTCTGTAGCACCACATTTCGAAAGTTTCTATTCTCTTCTTGTCCAAACTATTTATCATCCATGTTTCACTTCCATACATGGCCACACTCCATACAAATACTTTCAGAAATGACTTCCTGACACTTGAATCTATATTCGATGTTAACAAATTTCTCTTCTTCAGAAACGCTTTGCTTGTCATTGCCAGTCTACATTTTATATCGTCTCTACTTCGACCATCATCAGTTATTTTGCTCCCCAAATAGCAAAACTCCTTTACTACTTTAAGTGTCTCATTTCCTAATCTAATTCCCTCTGCATCACCCGACTTAATTCGACTACACTCCATTATCCTCGTTTTGCTTTTGTTGATGTTCATCTTATATCCTCCTTTCAATACACTGTCCATTCCGTTCAACTGCTCTTCCAAGTCCTTTGCTGTCTCTGACAGAATTACAAGTCATCGCCAAACCTCAAAGTTTTTATTTCTTCTCCATGGATTTTAATACCTACTCCGAATTTTTCTTTTGTTTCCTTCACTGCTTGCTCAATATAAAGATTGAATAGCATCGGGGAGAGGCTACAACCCTGTCTCACTCCCTTCCCAACCACTGCTTCCCTTTCATGTCCCTCGGCTCTTATAACTGCCATCTGGTTTCTGTACAAATTGTAAATAGCCTTTCGCTCTCTGTATTTTACCCCTGCCACCTTCAGAATTTGAAAGAGAGTATTCCAGTCAACATTGTCAAACGCTTTCTCTAAGTCTAAAAATGCTAGAAACATAGGTGCATATAAAACATATATTTCAACGGTATCTAGCATTGCGCACCGTAGAAGGTGAGACTATTCAATGTAACTTGTAACGAATTCGAAATCTGGGCGCTGAGCACGGGCCTGTCAAGCAGCTGTTTACGCCGGCGGGCCGGTGGTGGGGGGCGACGCTTGGCGCGCCTGCTAGCTGCGCGCTCTGCAGGAGACCTCGCGCTACAGGCTGGGTGCGCGCTCGCCGCGTACCGGTGGCCGCGGCCGGCGGCGGCAGCAGCAGTCGGCGGCCGACCCCGCGCGGGGAGGAGTGTGTGCTCCGTGGCTTCGCGCCGCTGCAGTGGCGGCCCGTGCGAGTGCGGCGCGCGACTTGCGGGGCGCCCTGTGGCCGGCAAGGCAACGCGGTGCGGAGCGACGCGCAAGTCAGCTGTTGCCACTACCCTCCACCCGAGCTCCGCCCAGGCAGCCGCGGGCCCACCAGCCCACCCGGCAAAATCATTCTTTCCTCTTTGGAAGTTTCCCTACTGCGGCCGGGGAGCTGTGGCCCTTCCTGCAATACTGCGTACGTCCTAGCTGGACAGCCTGACGTCGCACGTCACTGTCTGTGATGCAAATAGCACACAGTGCAGCGTGGTAAGAATGTGTTACCGACACTTGCATGTTATACATTGCCGTGCGGTGTGGGTAATAACGTAGCAGACATAACTCTGCGGAAGCAGTGACGCGATGTATTTGATACAGTTTATGCCAGGCGTGATGAAACTCGTCTTATCGAAGTCGACCTTGGAATTCTTCATCCAGTTACTAGTAGCGATGTTTACGTACTTCATTTATTTCTGGCGCTCTTAGTTTGCCGGTTGCTGACGTCAGACACTTTCTTCGGCGTTATAAATACGCACCAGTAATGCGTTGTTCATCTCCGTGACGCTGTGTACTACTCAATATGAAAAAGTGTGTCGCCCTTTCTCTTACATGTCTGCCTGCGACCGCAGTTTAGGCGGCATCGTCCCCATTCTGGCGGTGTAGAAAATCGATGAAACGCCGCGGAGCCTGTTCATTGTTCTTCGCGCATAAGAAAAAAGTATTCCCTGTCGTAACCTTCGAGTTATGCCATTCAACATAAAATTTGTTAGTGTTGATTCGAACATTAACTTAGGACGAGTAACAAGAACACAATCCAAATAAAATTTGTTAGTGTTGATTCGAACATTAACGGAGGACGAGTAACAAGAACGCAATGCAAATACTGAATGGGGCGCAATTAACATGAGGCGGATCTTACAGGCGAGGATTTGCGCCTTGCACACCGTGAAAGAATTTTATGCTTTTTAAAAAATCACACAAAGTGGAAAAAAAACGAAGCTCAAGTGAGGGGAAAAATCCAGATAAAATGTTTCAAGAGCTTAAAATTTTTGGCCGTTTTGATGCACACGGACGCTTCTAGTCGACAAAGTTTTCGTGGCATTTCAGATGAAGTAATATAAAACATCTGTAATGTGATGCGACGGTTAAAACATAAACTGTTTGTCTGTCAGGAACGTAGCCTATACGTTGGTACAACAGTAAGAGGCGCATGAAACTAATACTTTTTAAAAAGAAAGCAAGACAGCTAAAAAAAAAGGAAAACAACAGAAACGGCAAACGTTTTAATAGTGTGTTTCTGCTACACCAATAATTGCTACTGACGGGTGCTAAGGGAGCAGATCACCAGAATAACGGATCGCATTTCGTATGCCTCAATTGGTCGTGTTGACATCCAAAGGCAGGTGTTGATATATTCAAACGGAAAGTATATTTGTCATTCGCCTTTTACAGAATCAGTAGGTGAACATTATGTAATTTATCTGATACTTAAGGGCACTAATCTGAATCGAGCTAAGAAAAAGCGACCAGTATTCGGAGCAAAATGGATGATATCTTGCAGATAAGTAATGCGTAACGGTTTCTAATCTCGGTTTTCCGATAACTTTCATAAATGGGAACTGTGCAACGCGTTATGGAGAATGTTTTCAGTGCTCAAAGACGCTGCCCGGTTTCCTCAAACCATTTTACACGATACTACACTTTTTACTGTACCCGCAGCACATCACTATGTTTCCCTGTAGCTGTTTTTCATAGCAGTACTTGGACAAGCAATGGTGAATCAATGTACAGAAGTTAGTTTAGAACTGTCTCAAATAGTGTGCAGCATGTTAACTATCGTACTATTCCCAAGCAACGTCCTCAAATTTCTAGCTAAGCCTTCTTGTTGGGAAAATACTTCTTATGTCAATTAACAGAAGTGTAAACTAATATGAGTAATGATGAAAATAAAGAACATAACTGGTCACATCCATAACGAATGACAAACTTTCCGCTGTAACTTCAAAAAAATGGTTCAAATGGCTCTGAGCACTATGGGACTTAACATCTATGGTCATCAGTCCCCTAGAACTTAGAACTACTTAAACCTAACTAACCTAAGGACATCACACAACACCCAGCCATCACGAGGCAGAGAAAATCCCTGACCCCGCCGGGAATCGAACCCGGGAACCCGGGCGTGGGAAGCGAGAACGCTACCGCACGACCACGAGATGCGGGCTGTAACTTCATGTAACCAAGACAGATAAGAAGATTCACATTCGTATGACCAATGTTCCTTCGTCCATAGAACGTTTTATGTTTTTCGTTCCAACATTGCGGAATTGCCTTTGGCGATCTTGTTTTGAATAGCAGCAAAAGCACCTCCAAATTCCATAGTGAATGATAAGGGGTAGCAGTTTTGAGGGTGCGACTGTCGCACCCTTTTTACGGCTTGCTTCCTACAATAGTTACTTGAAACATTTTGCCGTTCAGGAGTACAATTTGTATAAAAAAAAATGTAACTGCACCTCCATTGCATTCAGCGATGAAAGATAAGCGGTATTTATGATGAACAGGTAACCTATGAAGCAACAGAGGTATCATACTAATCAATTATGCTCTTCCCAGATAACTCAATAATATTTTGAAGAATATGAATTTACCTTCTGCTGAACTCGATTTTTGGTGTTCTTTAATAGATTTCCCTACCTTTTTTAATTGTGGATAGGATCAAAGTACATCCATAATGAGACAGCAGTCCTTCAACCACAGTTACATGACACGTTTCAAAATGGGGAAGACCAAAGAAATCCGAATGCTCAAACGAGGTATGTGGTGACCTGGCATCATTCAAATTTTATGCAAGGGCACGAACGTACGAAATTCTTGGGTGGCGCAGTTTCGCAGCACCAATTTGGCGTTATGAAGGTACATGAGTACCCAGGTATTTTCGTAAGCGTCAGATGAATATTAGCCGACAGTTTATATCCTACATGTTAAAGAATACACGTGCCGTAATATCGTCAAACAAAGCTGCAAAAAAAAAAAAAAAAGCGATAATTTACTGTCAGTACTGAGATAGCGGTAATAACAACACTTTAACTCTCGCCTATGTATTGCGGCGGCTAGTTTTTACACTCCTCACTTCTATATAAAAAGAAGTGATGATTCCCTTATGCATCAGGATGCCCTTATCAGCCGAGCCCTTCTTCTAGTAAAGTTTTGCTAAATTTTCTTTTACCTCTGTTTGATACAATACCTCCTGATTTAGTTATTCAATCTTCCGTTTAATCTACATCATTCTTCAGAAACACCACATTTCAAATGCTTGAATTGTCTTTCTTCTGAACTGTTAATCGTCCACGTTTCACTACCGTACAAGGCTACGCTCCAGACAAATTTATATTCGATGTTAACCAATTCATTTTCAGAAACGCTTTTCTTGCCATTGCCAGTCTGAATTTTATATGTTCTTTACTTTGACACCCTCAGTTATTTTGCTACACAAGTAACGAAACTCATCTGCTTTTTTTGGTGTTTCATTTCCAGATTTAATTCCCTCAGCATTTCTTGATTTAATTCCACTACATCCCACAACCCTTGTTTTAGTTTTCTTGGTGCTTGTTTTATAATCTCTTTTCAAGACACTATACGTTCCTTTCAACCTCTCTTCCAAGCCCTTTGTCGTCTCTTATACAGTCACAGTGTCACTGGCAAACCTAAAAAGTTTTTATTTCCTCCCCTTGAACTTTAATTCCTTTTCAAATTCTCCGTAGTTTCCTTTACAGCTTGCTCAGTGCACAGACTGAATACCTTAACTGCTAAGCTACAACTCGTGTCGCCCTACCTTCTCAGTTACTGCTTCCCTTTCATGTCCTGCGACTCTTATAACTGCAATCTAGTTTTTATACAAATCGTAGATAACTCTTCACTCCGCGTACTTCATGCCTTCTACCCTCAGAATCAAAGAATTAACGTTCTACATCTTTATTCCTTATGTCTACATATTTATTTCTCAACACACTCACCCCGGTAACGAACACATTCCTCCCAACGATACTGTTTGTTGATACTGTCAACGTAGCATGTCTGACGGAGCCCCGTCCTCACCTCTGCATGCACCGCTTCATCACTGTCAAAGTAAAATCCTCGGAGGTGTTCTCAAGTTTTGGAAACAGATGAAAATCGTATAGGGCCAAGTCGTTACTACATGGCGGACGATCGGTGACAGTGAACCCATGGGGTCGGATTGTTGCAGATGTGACAGCGCTCGTGTGTGGTCTGACATGATGAAGGAGAGGCTGTTCCAAACTCTTCGAATTCGTCCTTCAGAAACTCGCTTACAGCACGCCTTTTCTCACGCACCGAATAGTTACGTTATCACACCGTCGTGTTACGCCCTACAATTCGGAGCAGTCTGCTGACAGAGGGCTGCAGATATGTAGACATGAAAATAAAGATGAAAAATGTTAATCAAGTTTGTGTCGTTTAAAAAGCTTTAAGAGTTTTGGTATAAAAACTTCGGAGTCATTACTTTTCAGCACGCCCTCGTAAATTCTTCTAACAGAACGGACACGTTGCAGGTTTATGTCTGACTTTGGCTACAGGTTAAGCATATATATTCTAATGATTTACTTTCCTTTTTGTACAGCTAAAGACAGCTTGAAGAAATAGGTTAAGCATATTTTGCAGGAAATAAGACTAAAATATCCACTGCATAAGGCCGAGTTAATCAATTCCGAGACATGTCATCGCGTTAGAACTAAATTTTATAAGTGACACAAAAAACTTATCTCCCAAAAAATTGTTGGTTGTCCGTTACCCACTCAATATTTTGAATAGAAACCCTGTCCTGATTCCCGGTCGACGGGTGGGGCCACGGAGGGGGGGGGGGGGGGGGGTGGCGGGAGCGAGGCGTCAAATGGCCCCTGTTGCACACCTGCCCTCCATTCCGGACACCTATGCGCCTTTGTCTCAGAATATTACTGGATAGTTTTTCGAGAGTTGGCAGGCAAAATAATCGTAAAGGCGTGGCCATAAGTTCGACTGAGTCGAATTCAGTGAGTGGATCACTTGATGTTGCTATGTCTTTCTTTTCTTACGTCATTTACCAGTCGTGAGACGTCGCTGATACCGCATTTGCACACACACACACACACACACACGCCTCGGATCAGTTCTGCGCTACCCGGGAAAGCTGACTCGTCTCCGATCAATAACTACGTAAAAGTTCGCTCCGTGACCATCAGCTCTGTCCATCTACGCCGGAGAGCCTGCCGTGCATGCGAGTCGGTCAGAGCACAGGTCCAGGGGGTGAACACAATAGAACACAGTGCAAGCAGCGACCGGGAACGCAGGGCGTCAGGTGAGACAGGGGTACAACGTTCAGTAGCGGCGTGCGGCGGCCGCACGCTGCTATTTTGAACGCAGCACTCGCGTGTCGGCCGTCCGAACTCATCGCGCTGTAAAAACATTTCCCAACATCATACCCGCATACTGTGCTGAGTTGTTTGGTACTGTTGCCATACTTCGGTGTGTCAGGTTTCGAAGTGCTACGTACTGCTATTTCTCCGTCTGCGAAACAGAACGGATGAGAGAAATGAATCGACAGTGACGATACGCCGCAGCCTTGTGTGTGACTTATTTTCGGGCAAGCGTAGGTGGTGTTGACTGCACTGTTCGACACAAATTTCTGTAGGCCGCGATGGCGTAGAAACGGTCACCAGAGATCAGAACCATCTGAAGCACACAGTCACTGAAGTGACAGATACAGGACGGAAGTACTGTTACTGAAAAAAAAGTGGGAACCTATTGTGTTACGTTCCTCAACAGACACAAATGTCTCTTCAGATTCACTCGTATGGCACAAGACTCCACATCTCCGATGATTAATAACAGACAGTTGTCAAAAAAAAAAAAAAGAAAAAAGCTGCAACGTTGTTTTCTGTGGCGCCTAAATCTCTTGCAGTCTTCTCTCGCAGTGATAATCAAGCGACACCATACAAGAAAAAAAAAAAGAAAAAGAATTGTCGTTTATCTCCACGCTTTCAGAATTTGTGAGGTATAATAAATCGATAGACTATTCAGAGTTGCTGCCTTCAGGGCTTCATTACCGCGTATCCGCAGCATATCAAATAGTTTTACTACAGTCATTCACGACGAGTACCAGCATCATTTAAACGAGAGAAAACTATTCTCTTCCGTACGTCTTCCGTCAACCTTTGTGACACTGCTAAGTCTATGTAAAAGAATTTTAACGCTTTATTTACAGTAACTGCAAAAATAAAAACCAGCGATCGAATTTTTTACTTTAATACTTGAACTATTATTGAATTAATAGCAAATAATTTTATTTCAAAAATGTTACGAAGTCATTAAAACGCACAAAATGTTCAGAAAATGTGTACGTTCCGTGACTACACAGGCGGACATTAAGGAACTGAGAAATCCTAGCGTTATTGCTTCTGGTGATATTTATAAAACAGTTCTTTTTTTCATTAACACACAATAAAATATTACGTTATGCGCACTTGGAATGGGGCCTAGATTCCATATTTGCAAAGTTCACATCATATGCCTGAAGAGATCCAGTCTGAAGATTTTCTTCACTGTCTGACGCTTTCTCATTAGCACTTAGTTCAGGTTCTGTAATATTTTGTAAAGTACTAGCACACACCTGAAATTTTTTTGCGTTATTCTAACGCGGAATAGTATGCATCATTTCATCTGCACTGGGGTCACTACATTCAGTTAGAGGATCAATATCATATGGAAAACTTTCTGTTTGAGTACGAATTTATTCGTCTGTAAGACCTCTTCTGTAATAGGTAGCCATAGGCTTAAACAAAACAAAATCTTAATAGGTTCACTAATGTTTTACAATCTACGCATTATTAGTATTGTTTTTTACAAAATGAAATGCTATATTGTGCTAAGAAGGGGTATGTTTTTATTTACAAAAAGGCCCTGAAAGCAGAAAAAGCTATAAACATCAAAGCAGAGCAAAATGGCTCTGAGCACTATGGGACTTAACATCGGAGATCATCAGTCCCCTGGAACTTAGAACTACTTAAACCTAACTAACCTAATTACATCACACACATCCATGCCCGAGCAAGGATTCGAACCTGCGACCGTAGCGGTCGCGCGGTTCCAGACTGAAGCGCCTAGAACCGCCCGGCCACCAAAGCAGAGTAACCAAAAGTCAATGTAACTCAACGGGTTGAGTCACTGCCCTGGACCTGACGCGACTGCAAAGTCCCAATCATATTTTAAATTATAACAACATTACAAGAGTACCGCACTGATATTTTGTCTAAATTAACATTATTATGCACAAAGGTAATATGAAGAAATTATCACTCTCCTTAGTTCACATAAAACCGTACTCTTATTTGCATAACCTAGCAGCATTGTTCAATATACCAAGCAACCATTTGCAGTACAACTGTTCACAATGCAGGCTGGCGTTAGACTTCGGAGTGCTATGCAGGCTGTATTGACAACCAATGTAGGGAGCACAAACTGTATGGAATAGGACCCCATTAAACGAGAAGGCACCGAAAAGTCCCTACAGATTTAACGGGCTCAGCTAACATACTTCCACATAGAATGTGCCGGGACCCTGGTAAGTCCCGCCAGTAAATAAAGGGTTAAATAATTCAGAGCTCGAGTACCTCGGAAGGAAGTGCCACTTGAACTTCCAGTCGACATGCTGCTCATCAGAGACAGAAAATTAGGCCATATGTAAAAGGATGAGGAAGAAAAACATGCCTTGCCTGTTCAAAAGAACCTCTGCAACTTTCGCCTGCAACCAGTTACGGACGCCACCCCAAATGTATTTCGGAGTGACCGAACTAAGTTTAGTACTGCGAATTCAATATCTTTTAACCATTGTGTAACAGCACTCGGTAATTACCAGGGTAGGACTTAAGTTTAACGTCCTATAGACAAGAAGTCAGAGATAAAGAGCGCGAGAAAGTACATGGGCCATGGCCGATTTACAGGAACAATCGAGGCGTTCGTTTGCCATTGTTCAGAGAAACCACAGAAAACGTAGGTCCTAATAGCTGGACAGAAATTTATATCTTATCTTACTGAAATCAGGTCCATTGTCTAAACCGCCGCGTCATTTTACTCACAATGGGACCATACGAACGTTCTCTCGCCGATTTGGTTCATAATGACAGGATGTGTAGGACATGACTAGGATTTCAGCATATGTAAGCATGAGGACGCAACTCTTAACCGTTTTCGATAAAATCGAGTTTGAAAATTTTGGCATACTAGTGTACTTCGAATAGTTGCTCGTAATCAAGAGTCCGCAGTCGAACAAGTAAGCGTTAGGTCTGTGGATCGATTGCCATTGTCTGTACTTGCTCTATTTTCATTCCCATGTAATTCTAACAACAGATATATGTGGTACATGACGAAACTGTGTGATGAGCAAGAACCGTTTATGAAGGTAAATCAAGTTTGTTTTGCAATATACACGTGGAAAGAACCATTCCCACGCATAAATGAGGCATTCATTACATGTGCTGCATGTGACAGTAATTATGGTCTTCCACGTTTCTACGATCAGTAGGTTACACATTATGCTCGTCAAAATCGGAGATACAGACCGTACTGATTTGACTAAAAGTTTTTGTGTATAGTCTTTTTAGTTTTAGTCTCCTATTTATCTCCTTGTTTCGGGATAAAGATTATGAAAATCATATATCTGTTGTTAGTGAGAACGAAACAAGCAGGAAGTACTAGCAGCGAGATTCGATCCAGAAACCTCACGCTTATATAGCTAAGAGCTTGCTCGCTCGGCTGCGTACTTCTTGAACACTACTGCCCATACAACGTACGTAAGTACGCCTAAAATTTTCAAACTCGATTTTCTCGAAAACTGCCGAGAGTTGCGTCTTCCTGTTCACGTACATTGAAGTCCTAGCCGTGCCCCACACATCCTACCTAGCCGTGCCCCACACATCCTATCAGTATAAATCAAACCGTTGGAGGAAGTTCGCACGCTTCCCTTGCAGTTATCAACGTGGAAGACGTCAGACCTGCTGCCTAAACATCGACATTTAACTCTCAGGAACGAATTGCAGTTTCAGTGCATGCGCAGCAGTCTGCTGGCACTGACTATTGCCATGTGTAAGCTGATAATGGCGAGCTGTTTGAGTTATTAGCGCGATTGCTGTGAACAGTACTTGGTGTTACATTTGAATATGATATATGGCTTGTACGTAACACTGCTCTGCACCCAAATGATTATCGAAGTGGAGTAACACGTCTCTGGAACAAGCCATATTTGTTAAATCAGAAGACTGGGTGTTCGTGTGTTGCACCTATTCTGTATTATTGTCAAAACTAAAACCTGTGGGCAGCTTTCATTAGATTGTTACATTCTACAAAGAGCGGCGTTCAGTAAGTCACTCAGCACTTTCTTTTTTGGAAGCAGGTTGATTTTATCCAGGATTCCAATACATCACATTATTCGCCACTCTTTTGGCTCTTAAACCCTATACTTCAACATAATCTCCGCCTGCATGGTCCACGTCCGAGCCAACATCTTGCTGCATCAGCGACCTCGTCATCATCTGCGGAGTGCATCCTTCATTGGCCCAAACAGATGGAAACCGGCAAGTGCGAGATAAAGGCAGAAGGATGGATGAGGAACAACAGTCCAATGAAGTATTGTGAGCTCCTCTTGGGTTCACAGACTTATGTAAGGCGTAGAAGCAGAAGTTCGTTTGCATTTCTGTGGCAACGATCACGATGAAGTCGTTTCTTCAATTTCCTAAGAGTAGCACAATTCAGTTCGGAGCTAATTGTTACAGGATTAGGAAGGAGATTAAACGGAATAAACCTTCAGAGTCCCTGAAGACCGTCGCCATGACTTTACCGGCTGTGGGCGCGCCTTTGAACTTTTTCTTCGGAACAATAATTTTATATTAAAACTCTTCCGTTGGTCCGTGTTTGCATACACAAACAACAATATGGGATTGTGGCTCACCCTTGTTGCAAGACAATTTTGCTATTTATTTATTTCCATACTAGTCTCGGCAACAAATATCGCCATCATCAGTGGGTTCGTTGATCCTAAAACATGCAAATATAGCATACTTATAAACATTATAAAATCTTTATCCACTAATAGGGATATTGACCCTGAAACTAGTTTGGGAATAAATAAATAAATAACAAAAGATTTTTGCATCAATGCAGACCCACAATCCAATATCGTTGTTTCTCTTTGGAGGAGAAGTGTTGTGATGACACTCAATGGATTGCCGTTTCGTTTCAGGTTCGAAGTGATGAACCCATGTTTCATCACCTGTGACGATGTTCGACAAAACATTGTCACGATCAGCCTCGTAACTCCTCTCCCAGCGACTCAGCGTGCTTTTCTTCACTATGAAGCCTCCGTAGATATTCTACAAGCGCCTATGAATATCTGCGATACTCTTCTTTTCCGCCAAAAGAAACTCAATGACAGTTCTCTGCTTGGAACACACCTCTTATACAGATGCCACGTGTAGTGCTGGCACCTATAGGAACTTCGTGAAACTATAGGGGCCGAATTGGGAATATTCCACGATGTCCTACAACAAAAGACTCCCCTTTTATCAACCGAAATTGGCCGAGAAAAAAAGTGTTTCATTACGTACTGTGTGGCCCTCGTAATTGGACATAAAGGTGGTGTAAAAGAGCAAAATGAAATTAGTGTCAAGTCCTACCAAAAAGCTTGCTCTGGGGTTAGTCATGAAGTTTTAATTATCACCTCGAAAAACTAAAGTTACTTGCTGATAACACCGCCTTCCTGGCCCTTTATGCTATCCTTCAGTGGTCACAACGTACCCTCTAAACCCACCTTGACCATTTCACCACTTGGTGCAACCAGTGGTTCCTTTGTATCAACCCCTCCAAGATTCAGGCAATCATCATAGCCTACACCACCCACTCTTGCCGTCTCCATGATTTCTACCTAACCATTTATGGTTGTCCTATCCACCTCACTCCTACCTAAAATACCTCGGCTCCACCCTTGACCACCACCTCACCTGGACTCCCCATCTCCTTACGATCCCATACAAAGCCCACAATAGACACCACCTCCTGAAAGCCTGTTCAGCTGGACATGGGGACTGCATCTTTCCACCATCCTTCACACCTACAAATCGTTGATCTGCACCATCCTTTGTTACACCAATGTCACTTGGATTTCCACCCCTCCCAGATTCTATAAAGTCCTCCAAATCTTGGAGCACCATGCACTCTGCCTCACCTTCCGTATCCGCCTTTCATCCCCAATGCACATCTTCTACGACCTCATCCCCTTTCCCCACCTCCTTCTTTTCCTTGAACACATCCGCACCCTGTATGTCATCTGCTGATTCGATCTCTCCCACCCCCACCCCTGGTGTCCCCCTTTCTCTCCACCCTCAGCCCATTGCCCTGCCTTTACTGTTGTGTCCTGCCCTCTCTCCATCTCCACACCCTCCACCTCCTTTCCCAATGCAACTTTTAGCACCTACCCTTCCAGATGATGAGCTTCTTCCTGACATCTACCCTTCCTACCAACCCTAACCCCACCTTCCTCCCCCTACTCCTCAGGGCTTCCCCTCTCTTCCCCTTCCCTTCCCCTGAGCGGCTTTCCCCACTCCTTCACCCCCTCTCTCTCCCGTACCCCCTTCTGTGTGTCTCTGCACTCCCATTTGCCTTGTCTTCCCTCTCCCTCTCCCACCCTGCCCGTCTCCTGCCTCTTGGTGCGCCCCCTGCTCTCCTTTTTCCTCTTCCTCCCGCCCCCCCTCCTGCCCCCTCCCCACCGCACCTTCCTCCCCTCTTTTCCCCTCCTCTGCAAACTCCACTCCCTCGGCAGGACCCAATCAGCGGTTCTTATTCTTCATGAGTGAACTGTCATTTCCAGTGGTTTTTTAAGTGTCTCGCTCTGTGTGATTTTTATACTGTGGCCGACTTTTAACTTGTGTTTGAGACCAATGTATTTTAAGCGTGCAACGAATTGCTAGCTGTTTTCTTTTAACTTTATGTCAACTTTTATAACTGTCCCCCAGTGAATTTCCCTACATTAGTGTCTATTTTAACTCCCATCATCTCCATTTACTGTATTTTTATGTCCCCCTTTTATCCCTCCTTTTTTCATGTAAGAGTTCCCCTTTTCAGATGCTTTTGTAAAACCACTTGGCTGAAGAGCGGCTGACTGTGCCACTGCTAGCACTCCCCTGCCCATTTGGGGCAGGGGCATGAAATTACAATAAAGAAAAAAAACTAAAATTATGTGAGTAAAGTTATTTTTATTAGAAGTTACATGTCAGCAGTCTGGTACACATTGAAGTCCCTGCATCACAGTGCCGTAGCATGCCGCTTGAGAAACCAAAACAATATGGTGCAGCCTTGCCGATTAAGTGGTACTATAGCGCAGGGTTTCCGTTTGTACCACGATTGTAGACTTTTACTACAGAAACAAACAAAAAAAAAGACTACATCACTGTATTGTTGTCTTCGAGGTGATGATTAAAACTTTATGATTACTCCTAGTAAATGTACCTCAACTGGTACCAATATCAGAGTATTGTTATTCTCATTTGATTACTCGCGACCTTTTTCGATCAAGTAAGTGGTGATTAGCTGCTTGCATCAGAAAGATATAAAAATCACTTTCATCTACACTAAGAAAGCTGACCATATGAGTGCAAAGTTTGAATCCCTGTAGTTCTTGAAATCTTGGACATTACGCCTCCTTATATAGAAATGAAAATCTTTTATGGGTCGTTTTCTGCCAGTAAACTTTTGTAGAAGCGAAGGTAGGAAAATCGACAACCGCAACACTTTAGAACAGATTTACAGGAAATTAGCACAGAAATGCCATCCCAACACAGTTATTCATAAGGACACATTATTGGCAGAAAATTACCCTTATATGAGTTTTATTTCTGTGTAAGCTGGCATGATTCCCCGAGATTCCAACAAACGTACAAAAATAATCTCCGTGTTCATTTTGTCGATAAAATTTTTGTTAGTATGAACTGTACTTAAATCTCGTGGATGTGTCTGGTACCCTAAGGTGAGTATCAGTGGCTGGAAACGAATCTTTAATGACTTAATATGAAAAAAATATATATTTTGGCACCATGACTGGTTGTAAAAGATGGATATAACTTGCATTATAGTTATGTCTCGTTAAACCCTCCCCATATGACAAATGATCCAAAAAATGCGACTTCTTCATTTTTAGTGAGGCGACGCCTTACGCTATTGTTTGACTAGCACTTAGTCAAATTATGGCAGGCAAAATGGAAGATCTCAGGACAGTCAAAGTGGGCAGGTTGTTGAAAAGCTGTTTCTTCGAGCTGACGAATCGAAGCGAGTAAGTCAGTATGTAAAGTGATAAATTGCATCCTGTGGTTCGTTTCTTAGCAAACATTCAGTTACAGCCACGCTTTGATGAGCAGAGGTTTAACTTTGCAACTTTTCCAAAAGCTGCCAAGAAGCTGAGGCCATCAAGCAGGTGTAATAAATTATAGAATAGGGAACTTGAGGCACATTGCTTGCAGTGCCGTAGCTGCCAATACGAACTGCGTGATGAACTACAAAAAATTACTCTATAAATAATCCAATCGAGAACTTGGTGTCAGTTAAAACCTTACCTGCACCTTCGCCATCTTCAACCAGTGCACTTACTGACATAACGATCAATGAGTATATCTGTCATACTTTTGAAGCTCCATGGAGGTTTCTCAGCGTACCTCGCTTTAGTAGCACCATCCCTGTGAGACAGACTCTCGTGGAGAATAGGTGAGCCATTGTTTTTCAGAATGGATCTTTCACTATAGTAGTTTGGAATGTAGGTGGTTGCTGTAGGCAGACCGGAGCTTTGACGCAGGAGTGAAGTTATGCCAGGTATAGCCCAGTCGGTGAGTGCTGCTCGTGGAAAACAAATGTCCGGGCTCGGATCTTGGTCTAACACAGCGCTTCATTATGCCAGAAAGTTCCATAACAGCGTGAACTCGGCTTCAAAGTGGAGTCCGCATATTCTTTATACTTATTCCGCAACAGATTGCAGCTGTGGGACAGGCCAGAATAGGCTTGCCTCCTATTTATCATGTTCATTTTGGCTCACCGTTAATATCAGAGCATCAGTACGTGTTGTGATTGTCAATTTCATGAGCTGATCGCACGCTATCTGCTGCTGCTAGGTTTAAGGAGACTAAACATCTATGGTCATCAATCTCTTATCCACGCCTCCAGGCTAGAATCAGTGTACCCCATCTGTCTGCATCTGCAGTAAATTGTATGTGCAAGTGATCACAAGCTGTGGTCTAACTGTAGTGCGTACTTCGACAAAATATTAGCAAACGTTGCTCTGGAACTGTCATTGGCATTTATTAGCTTTGTATTAGGAGGATTGCCATTTATTCTTCGAAATACGACACCAATGGCTGTATTTCACAGATTACAGTACCGCATTTGTCATGTTTTGCAGACGTCACAATTTTATTTAAACGCTCTTGTCTGGATTACAGCAAAAACACTCATACCCATCACAGTAAAAACCTCTCTCTCCCGATCCATCACTCAGCCTCTTTCTCCAACAAATTATTTTCACTAGCTGCAGTACAACTCTTCAATGATCTCCTTCACTATATAAGGGAACATCTTCAGCTTCAAAATGTAGCGAACGGGATATCTGCTAAAATAGCACTTAGGTCAGCCTGTGTTCATCCGGGATCGTTTACAAAAAATGTTGATGCTTTATTCCTCTGGCATGGTCGTGCGCTGCGACCACTTAATCTTAACAGCAAGAACTTAATTCCTTTCGCCTGCGGGACGTGATTCATTATTGGCCATGACGTTAATAAGACCTGTAAGATTTTTGTGGCTCATTACGTAAGCGTCTTACGCAAGGGAAAGCTTTAATAGTTGAATAACCTAATGTGATGGGCACGTCGATATCTCTTCGTATACATATTGGGCTCTTTCTCTTTACTAGCTCTTTTCTTCTGTTGAGCTTTCCTTCTTGGTTTATTACCACATGATAATTTTGCATGTGACTGTTAGCGTCAATGTTTTTTTACACCCAGCTTTGTTAGTTTCAGTCTGAATGTTATTTACGGTGAGAGTGTGGTAATTTGCATTACGGAAGTGTGCGTATCTTTTGTCCTGCTCGGAAGGGCTGTGTATTGAACTATTGCTGGCTGTACTGTTGTAGAACATCGCTCTTCCTTGTATTTATCACCTGGCAAAAACTTGGCTGAATTGTTCGGTTAATGTTGCTACGGCCGTGTCCATGGCCAGTCGCCTAATAGTTCAAAGTGGGATATTGTATTTCGAGTGTGCTGTGGAAATGACGGTTAGACGCAACTACTTTACCCTACTGGAACTGCAATCCTTGTTGGGTTTCTGGACGTTACAACCTGTTTTATTTCTTTGAACGTTAGGTGAGCTTGATATAAGAGATGCTTGCAGTCTTTGACGAATTTGTAACAAAGCACTGATTTTATTAAGAGCTCACAAATTTTCTTTATGCTTGACTGTCGCTCTAAACAACTTCCGTTAAGATATAGTACAACACGCAGTGTTAACTTTGTCTTTCAGCAGCTTGTGTGACAGGTTTGTGGCTGACACACAAGAAACAATACTTCAACATGTTCCACAGAATTTTTACGAGGAATGCCGTTATCTGTTAATTTGACACGTTTTTAGCTTGCAAGCGAAGGGTGGCGTAATTCCGCTCTCACAAACAGAACTGCCACACTAGTCCGTTTCTTGTGTCGGCGCCATCAACACTAACAGAAGCGGAAGACCCGTCCACGCATTTCCTGCGTGAGATTTGTACGCCAAGCTTGCTTGCTGTCGTAGATATAAAACAGCTCACACTGATGATGACGGCAATTTTTCTTGATAGCGATAAAAATATCGATTTACACTCGCTTCAAATGATTACTTCAGCCACAAATAACTTGATTATAACTGATACTGGCTGGCTCAACGAATTTATAGTTAAAAAAATCAATAACGGACATGTCACTTTATACTCCGAAAAGCTTTTCGTTACTTCTGTTCTACACAGAGAGCAGAAAAATCTGTACAAATTTCAGGAAAAGAAGCAAGAAGGCTGTATACAGGATTGTATTAAATGAATAAAAATGGAAGTAGATTAACTTTTGACTACCACAGATCGTGTCGTTGCTGAAAGTAATCGCTACAAGCGATCGTACTCTCATCGTCGCACTTATTATCATCGGAGATCGTCAACGAGGTAAGCCCGTACGTCACGATAGTGATGTGCTAGTGCACTAACTTAGGCGGAAATAAAACGCCTCAATCCCAGACAGACAGGTAAGTCTAGCATTGCAAGATAAACTAAGTTACAACAGTAGCTTCAGAAACGTGACTGTCCCGTTAGATAACAATTCACGTCAGATATTAAGCGTAGTAAACGAATTTGTTTTTACACAAAACCATGTGCATTTAGACCACACCAATACCCATAATTACCTCGGTTCACTGTTCAGAAAGCTAAACGTTTCTTCTTCGGACCAATCAAATTTCCAACGAACAGTATTGTCGGACTGTTTTCATTAATTGCATGCAAAATTTTTGTGATCTTTTCAAATATTGCTACTGCAACAATGCAACGTACGCTATTTATTTGTTGTCTGTGTCTGTCGGTATCTATTCTGTCCTTGAGTCACTGTCCCTCTGAGCCTGTGTTAGAGAGAGAGAGAGGAAAAAAAAAAGAAACGCTGTATCGTTATGTGCGTCAAAACGTAACAAGACACTCTTTTACAGATGCCTGCATCGTAATATCAGCAGGAGGAACGGTGTGCACCAAATCGTCTCTAGAGGAGCTACGTACCATGTCAGAATATTAGATTCCCAATTCACAAACCTATGGAGTACACATGAATACAACCACTGCGATTCTAGAAGGTTCAATTTTTCAACCCCGTAGACGGTTTTAGGATATGTGTCAGTTATTTCTCAACTCTTTCACCTCCGTCAATCGCGTGTGTTGCCGTTAAAAAAAGCCAAGTTGGACCACTGTTTGGAGTCTACGTTATAAAATACAGGCCCCTGTATAACTAGTCGGGTAAGTCAATTCAAAAGTCGGAGGTAGACAGTGCTCTTTCGACTCCAGTGGTGTTCAAACCGATCCTCAAGTTGATGATATCTTCATTTAACTACATTTGCATCACGTAAAAATTTACCATATTATTAGTTTAAATAAACAAACATAAACTACCACAACATGTATGGTACGAGGTTGAAGAAAGGCGGGGTAAGATTCCTTTCAGTTAAAAGTTTATTGAAATATCCATCTTGTTTTCTGTGTGCGAGGGAACAGATGCAGCGGAACTGCATGAACTAATATTCGTCTGAGGAACAAGTCAGCGCCCAGATGCTCTCCAACTTCGATTCAGAAGCTGCATCGAAAGTAACAGAAATATTTATTTTACTATATATGGGAATATCCACTTAATATCAAAGAAGACAAGAGCACTAGAGATAACTGCCTTATTGGAGAGAGTGCACTGCTGTTCGCTATTTGTTTGTTCCGCACGTCATATTTGCTGCAAATCGCCGTGGTGTGGACCGTGTTAGTAGATATACAAATGAGATAACCACATTTTCTCAATGAGAACATTGGTGTGCGTTGGCCACTTACAACACTGAATTTTAAGTTTAATCATAATCTACAATAAAATTTAATAGATATAACCCAGCCACATACAGTTTTTATCTGTTTCTAGTACGTTTGTATTGTTGCTGATACATGCTGTCTTGTATAATTGTTTTTTAAATGTTAAGTAGTGGCCCATTTACGAAAATCAATGGTCGCAATTAACGGACTAGCTCTTGCGTATCAGACATGTATTTGACCGCAACCAGATCGTTTGTGCCGGACACATAGCACAGCCCATTTGCAAGTTTGGCAGGTACTGGGATTTTCACGTGCCGCAATGTGCACACTGTTTGTACCCCGTCTCGGGAAAAGCTTCGGCGTTAGTCAGCTGTAGCAGGCATCAACGTCTTGATAAAACGGGTTGACTTTGACAATATTGGCTTACAACAGCGAGTAGACGGTCTACAATGCATCAAATCATTTGCACATTTGCATGCAGTTTTAATTTATTTATTATTTGTATTCGCAATATATTTCGCAGACACATATGCCGTTGGATGTAACTACAAAAATATATCATTGTACGACACACAGTTCAGGAGATACGAAGTCACAAACACTGAGATGCATGATAAACTGCCACGTCATGCATGATGTTTTAATTTATTACGTCTTTACTACTACCTCTATTCACAACACGTTTCGCAGACAGTAGGCACATATACCACTGGATGTACCTGCAGAACTGTATAGCAGATAGCTCAGAAGATACAACGTCATTAATATTAAGCTGCAAGAAAATGAAACTGTAGGGCGAAATTCGCTAGACATACACGTGAAATATGTTAAATATTTGTGAAATGCATTTGACATGTGTGTACGTGAGTAAAACCATGGGTAAAAAGCTCATACTAAACCCATGGAATGATTTCAGTCAAATTTGATACACATATTAGTTACAATTAGTCAGAAATACTGTAGTTGTAAGAACCACCAGCTTCCTATTTGGGAGGGGGGTGATAACTTGGAGAGAGAAGGGAGGATGAGGAGAGAGGAGAAGATATGCACAGATAAAGGAGAAGGGGATGGACAGAGATAGGGAAGGGGTGCAGAGAGAGGGGAGAGTAGGAGATGGTCAGACGCAGAGGGAGGAACAGACAGAGAGAGATATGTGGGAAAAGGGGATGAACAGACAGAGGGGAGCAGGAAATGGACAGAGAAAGGGAAGAAGTGGAGATGGGGAGGGGGGAGGACAGAGAAAGGGAAGAAGTGGAGATGGGGAGGGGGGAGAACAGAGAAAGGGAAGAAGTGGAGAGGGGAGGGGGAGAAGAGGAGATGGACACAGAAAGGAAAGGCGTAGAATGGACAAAGAGAGGGAGAGGAGGAGATGGACTGAGAAAGAACAGGAGGATATGGACAGAGAGAGGTGGTGATGGACAGAGAGAGGGAGGGGTGGAGGTGATGGACACGGGCAGGGGAGATGGACAGAGAGAGGAGGGAGGAGAAACGGATAAAATGAGAGGGGTTAGGCAGAGAGAGGGAGAAGGGAGCAAGTGGGCAGGAAGAAGGAGGGGAGGCAGAAGGAGATGGACAGAGAGAGGAGGAGGAGGAGATGGACAGAGAAAGCACAGAGGAGGAGACAGTCTAATAGAAGATTGGAATAAGTAATTGGGCGACGCCGATTTCTCAGCTAGTTTCACAATAATTCTTTAGTTGCTTAGGTTTATTTATTGTGATTTTGAGGCATAATATTGAACATACGTGTGCGTGAGGTTGACAGAATACGTTTCGTTTTCTCGCAAAACAACGTATTTTTGAACAATGTTCCAAAATACGTTTGTCAGACGTGCGAAAGCTGTGTTTTCAGAAGGTCGTAGCAGCGTACAGTCAGAATTATGGCCGAAATTTTCACGCGTAGTCTATTTCTGGGACTAATATTTTGCTAGTATGCTGTGTTCTCCGTAAAATACGGATTCAAGTTGGTGATGTTTACGTGACCCTCAAATAGCTTTTACAAAAGATGTTTCCTGAAATGTTTGACGGTTTACTGGGATACTTTTATCATATCTGTTATTAAAGTTAGACATTGTTCTTAGCTTTCATAAAACATTTGTCAAAAATCTTTGACAGTGTAACATGGGCTTAAATACGGCCACCAGTCACGGCTCAAGGCATAGGAAATCAGTATCGTTTACTGATGGGTCGCGGTACGCGTTGGTACGCACCGATGTCAGGGTATGAATACGTCGAAAACCACTTAAGGCAACACAGACTACTTGCCAATAAGGCACTGTTCAGGCAGATGGTGGGGGACGTAAACAAGGGACGAGCCCGTAAAATGTCCACCACTGTTTCTCATCGGCGAACCATGTACCAATCTACTGTTCGACTGAAGCTGGACGGCTTGCTAAAGGAAACCGCATCAGATGCTCAAGCTCTACAATTAGATTCCTTATAGACACACTTCAGAGTGCGTTCCTCTATAAAATACCGAGTGAACCCGATCTCCATCGACAAAATTTCGGAAGTTCTTCAGGGGTATTTTGACATTATTTTGGTATAAGGGACCCTTAGTGTCCCCTGGCTGGCTGCAGATTAATAAAGTATTAATAATTTGTCCGGTTTATTACCACAATTATCTTTTTTCTGTGGAAATGTCCTCACACCATTCATCCTCCATTGCGTTTAGAGAATCCATACACGAGGTGCATATCCACCAACTCTTCATCCTTAAAACTTGTTGATACCACTCTGTATCATTATTAACGCACAACTAAACGGTCGGAAAAACAAACACGAGCCAGAACCGAGCGGTACTGAATACAAGCTCGTCGGCGAAGAGGGAAGTGGGCATTGAAAAACAAACACGAGCCAGAACCGAGCGGTACTGAATACGAGCTCGTCGGCGAAGAGGGAAGTGGGCATTGCTGGAATGAATGGAAAATATTTGTCACCAGATAAGACACACAGCGCTTACCTTCGACGTTTGAACTACTGTGCAAATATTTGCAGCGTATTTCAGGTAGAGAGATAAGTTGGGGTAAGAAATCAGACCAAATACTATTTACTCTGTGCCGGCCGGTGTGACCGAGCGGTTCTAGGTACTTCAGTCCGGAACCGCGCTGCTGCTACGGTCGCAGGTTCGAATCTTGCCTCGGGCATGGATGTGTGTGATGCCCTTAGGTTAGTTAGGTTTAAGTAGTTATAAGTTTAGGGGACTGATGACCTCAAATGTTAAGTCCCATAGTGCTTTGAGTCATTTGAACCATTTTTTATTACTCTGTAATGAGCCACTGGAGACTATGAGCCCCTTACACAAGAATACTCAGAAAATATTCCTGAACAACTTAAGAAATTCTGTCGGAGCTGGCGTTCACCCTGTACAGGCAACATAACGTACAAGCAAATGACTACTAGTGACAAGCCAGTCAATAAACAGAAGCTACGGCATCAAGAATAATAGAGAAATGTTTGACAACTGTCCAGTTACATGCCTCTGTTTACCTACAGCCCTGAGGCAATCTGACCTTCAGCAGAACAATGCTACACCCAATAATTACTGGTTTGGGGAACACTCCACATGCATGAAATTTCTTTTGCAGCCTCTAAGGCCACGCTATCGGGTGAGCTGGGGCAGTGATTAGCACCTTCGAATCGCTCTGGGGAGGACGACTGTTCAAATCCGCTTCCGGCCACCCACTTTTATATTTTCTATGACTTCCCTAAATCGCTCCAGGCAAATGCCAGGATGGCTCCTTTGAAAGGGCACGTCAGATTTCCTTCCACATCACTCATAAAATAGTCAGAACAAGTGCCCCGTCTCTAATGATCTAGATGTCATGGAACGTTAAGCTCTAATCTGCCTTCCTTCTTTTTCTCAGGTGACCTAACACATGTCGGGCTTCGTTCACACAATCGAAACTAACTGCAGATGAGTCTAGAAGGCTGTGAGAAAGATTGTTTGCTTGTTCCTTTGATTAGAAGGCGGCTTTTTGAATCGTACGTTCTACACACTTAGGTCAGTGTTTAGTTTGCATATATCAACCTGTTTTGCTTGAAACTGGTCGTAACACTGGAGGCATATTCAAAAAAGTGAGAAAATGTCGAATTTCAGGTGTAAAAGGCACAGGAAATTTAAATAACTGTGTTACAGATGCTGCTCCTAAGTGTGAAGAACAATTTTCGATAAAGTCACTGATTTCATCGAAGAAGAAAATTAGTGAAGAACTTGAAGATGCTGTGTACAGTGCCAAAGGCGAGTTTTACAGTGCATTTAGGTTAATTAGTTAAGAAATACTTGCCTATATGATTAATGTTTGAAGTCCATGTGGTAACTATGGTCAAAGGGCCTTTAGACTATATGATTACAGTGTCCTCAATGGTTGCGAAGACTGCTGCATGTGATGCCTGTCTAGTGTTCAAGTGGAAAAGTAGGTAGGATTACTTAAGTATCTGCAGAGACTAGGCTTCCATTCAGGTATATTCACACTGAAGATACTCAGAAGCATCGATGAAGCGCATCTAGACAAAGCTCAAGCAGCAGAAGAAGAAATGCAAAAGTTGGTTAGGCTCAGTAAGAAACTAGCTTTTCACGCATCTCAATGTTTATGACGTCGTATCTCCTAAACTGTATGTCGTACAGTGATATAATCTTGCAGGTACATTCAGTGGTGTATGTGGATACTGTCTGTAGAATAGAGGAATAGAGGATAGTAGAAAAGTGGTAATAAATTGAAACGTCGTGCTTGACACTGAAGTTTTACTGCATTAACAGAGAAAATGTAGCTAGCATTAAACTTCTTTCCTTTCATAATTTTTTGGGTGGTTGTAAACGAGAAAACATTTTGAAAAGGGTGTGAAATTGTGTTTAAAGGTTGTTGGAAGTCGCAAGCGGTTTCATTCACAAATAATGGTTGAATATGGTCTGGGTAATCTGCGAGCAGTGAGTTACAGTGCCTAAAAGTTTCTAACTTTAATACTTGACTTATTGCGTTCGGCTTTTTAACGAAAGATTATACCTTTTAACGAGTAGATAGTGACAGCATTTTAACTATTTAAATTCGATCAATAATTATATGAAATACTGAAAATCAAATTTTTGTTGCTCTTGAAAGCCATTGGATATACAACCTGCAACTGGGGCAGGGTGATCATTTACACTCGTGCTCATAAATTAAGGATAATGCTGATACATGGTGAAACAACGTTCTGGTGGGTGGTTTGCGGGTTTAAATCACCTCGGGGTATGACCATGCGGTGCATTTGCCCTGCGGTTGTCGGACGGTGGCGCTGACAGCAGTCCACATACGCAGAGGTGTGTTGGTGCATGTCAGAGTACGGTGCAGCGAGTAAGTGTACAGACGTTTTCAGACGCGCTAATGGTGACTGTGTGTTGAAAATGGCTCAAAGCACACATATTGATGGCGTTATGAGGGGTAGAATGCTAGGGCGACTGGAGGCTGGTCAAACACAGCAGGTCGTAGCACGGGCCCTCCGTGTACAACGAAATGTGATCTCAAGATTATGGAAACGATTCCAGCAGACAGGAAACGTGTCAAGGCGCTACAGAACGGGACATCCAAGATGTACAACACCAAAAAAGACCGATATCTGACCATCAGTGCCCGCAGACGGCCATGGAGTATTGTAGGTTCAAAATGGTTCAAATGGCTCTGAGCATTATGGGACTTAACTTCTGAGGTCATCAGTCCCCTAGAACTTAGAACTACTTAAACCGAATTAGCCTAAGGACATCACACACATCCATGCCCGAGGCAGAATTCGAACCTGCGACCGTAGCAGTCGCGCGTTTCCAGACTGTAGCGCCTAGAACCGCTCGGCCACTCCGGCCGGCGGTACTCCAGGTAACCTTGCTCGGGACCTTACCGCAGCCTCTGGAACTGTTGTCTCCAGACACACAGTCTACAGGCGACTGAAGAGATATGGTTTATTCGCCCAGAGACCTGCAAGGTGCATTCCACTGATTCCTGGTCACAGGAGAGCTAGTTGAGCCTGGTGTCAAGAACACAGTACATGGTCATTGGAACAGTTGTCCCAGGTTATGTTCACGGACGAGTCGAGGTATAGTCTGAACAGAGATTCTCGCCGGGTTTTCATCTGGCGTGAACCAGGAACCAGATAACAACCCCTTAATGTCCTTGAAAGGGACCTGTATGGAGGTCGTGGTTTGATGGTGTGGGGTGGGACTATGATTGATGCACCCCTGCATGGCTTTGACAGAGGAACTGTAACAGATGAGGTGTATCGGGACGTCATTTTGCACCAGTATGTCCGCCTTTTCAGGGGTGCAATGGGTCCCACCTTCCTCCTGATGGATGATAACGCACGGCCCCACCGAGCTGCCATCGCGGAAGAGTACCTTGAAACAGAAGATATCAGGCGAATGGAGTGGCCTGCCTGTTCTCTAGACTTAAACCCCATCGAGCACGTCTGGGATACTCTCGGTCGACGTATCGCTGCACGTCTTCAAACCCCTACGACGCTTCAGGAGCTCCGGCAGGCATTGGTGCAAGAATGAGAGGCTGCTCGACCACTTGATCCAGAGTATACCAACACGTTGTGCGGCCTGTGTACGTGTGCATGGTCATCATATCCCATATTGTTGTCGAGGTACTTGTGCAGGAAACAGTGGCGTTTTGTAGTACATGTGTTTCGGGACGGTTTTTTCAACTTATCACCAATACCGTGGACTTATAGATCTGTGTCGTGTGTATTCCCTACGTGCCTATGCTAGTAGCGCCAGTTTTGTGTAGTGCCACGTTGTGTGGCACCACATTCTGCAATTATCCTTAATTTATGAGCATGAGTGTAGTAGTATCTGATAAAGAAACGAATTAACGTGTGTTATCCATTACAACACCCTGGCATTGTGGCTCACACAGCTGTGCAAACTACTGTAATGCAGTGCCCTCCCTAACAAATTTCAGGGCTCAGTCCATCTTGATTTTCCCCTTCTTAAATCGTCTGCACTGTCGAGGCTGTTCGATATTGGAATAGCACCAAAGCATTGTACATAATGGGGTAATATGTTTTAGGTGTCACATAGAGTCCTGCCACAACGCGTAGTCGTCATCATCTGGAGGAAAAGTGTTGGTACATGCTAATAGAGAGGTATCTGTAATTAAGTTTCTTAACAGTGCAATTTATTGAGGAAGTTGTAAGGCACGTCCACTATCATGATCCAGCTGTCAACCAAGATTTGCTGTAAGCCGAAAAGAAAGTTGTCCAGTGATCAAAAGAATTCCTGCTCAGCAGTAATTTTGCAGATCATGGCAGTGGGTCTTGGGACGCAGATGACATTCTTGTAAAATTCGGACGACGCAAGTTCATCTGTATCAGACACATCTGCATTTCCGTAACGATAGATTACATATCATAGGAAGTTATCGATTGGTGGGGTTATCCTTTGCTATGTGACCGCACACTAATTACAGACTTGAGTTAAAGTATCTTGAAAAAATTTATCGTGAGGCTGTTACTTTTTTATAAATGCAAACGTGGTTGCAGAAAGGATTGTGCTAAGTGACGATGTTTCCTTACTTTAGTGCGCTCACAGAGGTAACCTGTCAATTACTCTCGCACACTGCCCCAAGAACCGCCAGGCTAGTAGACTGTTAATTTTGCCTCTGTACTACCCATCCATGCTTCCGAATGACGCCAGGGCGTTACCTGTAAAAGTTTGTTTAAGTTCAGCCGTTTCCAGAATTAATGAGCTCGCTATGCGGTGTAATCTGGGAAGAAAAGTTCAACCTGCGGTTCAGTGCAGGCTTTAATAAAACTTCCTGCCATATTTGAAAAGTTGCAGGAAGGTACTGTCTCACTGAAGCTTTGAGTCGGGGCGTGAAGCGTGTTCGAATAATTAAGTTGGTAAAGCAACGCCACAGTGGGCTAAGACCTGGATTTGATTCCCGGTTCGGCACACAGTTTTAATCGGTCAGGAAGTTCGTAACCTGTCTTAACGTTTATTGTGGCCATACCCGCATCCTGCCTACTGGTTTGGCGCAATTCAAACGTCTTAATGTGTGTAACAATTCCGTTACGCAAGCGGCTCCACTAATACAGGAAATCAATCTCAAAATGGGTCGTTCGAAGTTGTTTTTGACTTGTTATCAATCCAAACGCGTACCATCCGTTCGCCATACACTCTACTTCCCTTTTCTAACTGATTTTGTTGACAACGATCTGTTTAGCGAGATTCAGAGTTTCGTAAGAGTTTCAAAACCTTTTAACTACCTTTCATAGGATGCCACTAAAATGTTGCGCAATGCACCCTACTGTACACGAAAAAACCTTATCTCTCTTGTCTGGGACAAATACTGTCACCGAATCGGTAATTAATTTTTGTGGCCCGTTCCTTTTTGCTATACTCTGATACAATAATCATCTGCGCCAAGCCTGATATGCGACTCAAAAGAAAACACCGTTTTGCTAGATCCGTACCCAGTTGTGGCGCACTTACCACGTGTAATGAACAAGACATTAAATACAAAATTTCAGACATGCTCTGGTGTGAACCAGCAGTAATTCTACCGCACACCATCCTCGAATTCAAAAGCCGCGCGGGATTAGCCGAGCGGTCTAAAGCGCTGCAGTCATGGACTGTTCGGCTGATCCCGGCGGAGGTTCCGAGTCCTCCCTCGGGCATGGGTGTGTGTGTTTGTCCTTAGGATAATTTAGGTTAAATAGTGTATAAGCTTAGGGACCTTAGCAGTTAAGTCCCATAAGATTTCACACACATTTGATTTGAGTTCAAAAGAAATGAGGCAAAATGATTCTATATACTACTCGACATATGCCAGACCACAAACCGAAATATGCTTTGAAGATCACAAATGCAGATGTCAGTGAGGTGTCAAATGAAAACTAGAGGTCAAAGAAGCAGAACAGGAAACTGCGGTTAATGCTTATTGACTACTTGAAATGCTAGAAGACTTTTCACAACTTGTTATAATCTTCTACTACTATACCACATCAGTGGTTATAGTAATATCCTACGAGCAGTTTAAGGTCTACGTGTTATGCGAAATTTTCAGCTACATTTCTGGCGATAAAATACCACAGTTATGACGGAAGGTATGATGGTAATGTATTTACTTAGCGATTGATTTCTTCTCTGTTTTTTTCAGTCTTTCATCTCGTTACATATTTTACATCTCTTCCTGTCTTGATGCAGCTCTCCACAGTAGTCTGTCCTGAAGAAAGCTCCTACCCTCTGCATAATTTCTGATGCTTAGGGATATGTCTTATCCATCAGTACCATCTTTGTCAAGTTGTACCATACAGGTCTTTTCTCCTTAATTTTATTCATTATTTCCTCATTAGTTACTCGCTCTAACAATTTAATCTTCAGCATTCTTGCGTAGAATAGCATTTCGAAAGCTTCCTATTTTATTCTTGTTTGAACTGTTCACTTGCATATAACGGCTCTGAGCACTACGGGACTTATATGATGAGGTCATCAGTCTCTTAGAGCTCAGAAGTACTTAAACCTAACTAACCTAAGGACATCACACACATCCATGCCCGAGGCAGGATTCGAATCTGCGACCGTAGCAGCATTGTGGTTCCGGACTGAAGGGCGTAGAACCGCTCGACCACAGCGGCCAGCTTTACTTCCATATAAGACTGCTCTCTACACAGATACTTCCAGAAAAGATTCTCCAACATTTAAACCTACGTTCTGTGTTAACAAATTTCTCTTTTTCCTAAACACTTTGATTGCCTTTTGTATTCTCTTTAATGTGAACCACTGCTTTCCTTTCATGTCCTTCGAGTCTTACAACTGCAATCCGCTTTCTGTACAATTTGCAGATAACTTTTCGCCCCCTGTATTTTACCTCTGCCACCTTCAGAATTACTTGGAGTGCATTCCAGTCGACATTGTCAAAAATTTTCTCGAATTGTACAAATGCTATAAATATTGATTGCCTTCGTTCAGTCTGTCTTCTAAGATAAGCCAGTATGACCTCGCGTGTTCCTACATGTCTCCGGAACCGAAACTAATCTTCCCCGAGATCGGCTTCTATCAGTTTTTCTTTCATCTGTAAGTAATTCGCGACGTTGTGCCTGAATATTTCACCAACATGACTGAAACATTCAGCGTACCATTTATTGAACGGTACAGGAATACCCCCCTTCCCCATCCGTATTAATTCACATTGTGAAACATTTAAACCTAGATGACATTCATCGTACAATATATAAATTCTGTCGAATTCGTCCTGAAGCCCCATATAATCACTGAATGACGACGTTTTCCCGTACGTAACAGTGTGTAACACCCTCTTTCCCTCCAAAATACGTAGACCACGTTGAGACGGTGCCTCAGCAAGACGATTTGTAGTATCTATCACTTGAACTCTGAGGACACGTCGGTTAATTGACAACAGAAGCGCTGTGATACAGCTTGACTTCTTGTTTGTATTAGTAGTTTCTCGTCACATAATTCCGTATCATGTACGACGAAACAACTGCTTAATGAGAAAGTAACTTTTGCACGAACATCCGCACATTCGGAAATTTGTGGTAAGGTCTTATGGCACCAAACTGCTGAGGTCATCGGTTCTTAAGCTTACACACTATTAATCTAACTTAAACTAGCTTACTCTAGGGACAACACACACACACACACATGCTCGAGGGACGACTCGAACCTCCGACGGGTGGGTGGGGGGGGGGGGGGGGGGGCACAGATCGCTCTCGGCTACCCCGCGCGGCCGAACATCCGCAGGGAACTCGCTAGAGAGAGGGATTCTAACGTTTAAAAACAAGAGCGTCCCGGTCCAAGTCAAGCTCAGCGAAAATTCACACCAATAGATCACGAAAATAATCGACACTTACGATATCTACGGTATTGCAGTGCATGTGTTGTTAAGATGAACGATGCATTGTTCTTTCAGACATGCATGCATGTCGGAGATGACTGCATCTCTCAAGGAACATTGCACCGTTCTTCTTAACAACGCGGGCAATGCAGTATCGTATTTATTCACTGATGAGGAGCAGCGAGTTTCAGTTAAAATGACCTCCACTGTACAGCTGTACAGGATTTACATAACGTGTGTACGAGTAGAGGTTGCGTTGCAGGAACGACGGCTTGTAGAAGTTTGGGTCTGGTCGTAAGCCGCGCACGGGCTACATTGTTAATACATACGCTTGTGGTCTCCGTACTGTATATACAACTATGAACACTAAGTCATGTATCTGACCAGTGTAATCAGCAAACAGTCTCATATTACTGCCCACCCTGTACGGCAGGTCATTTATGTACATCGAGAACAGACGTTGTCGTCCATTCTCATCGCTCCATGGAATTCCAAACTTTAGAGACAGCAGCGACGTTCTGAGCAAATGCCAGTCGCGCTGTACGCTTCACAGGTAGGAACGAATCTAGCTGCATCGCTGTGCCTCATCAAGGGTACCACACAGGCTTCGGAACAGACTGCAGCCAGCAGGATCGCGATGTGAGAGTGTGCCGTGACGCTGCAGACAGCTAGTCTTGGCTGAATAGCTAACGAGGCGGAGCGTTGCCCAATGGCCGGAAATCCGCCGTCTCTTCCCGTGCACTGCACTGCGCTCATGTTGGAAACCAGCGACTACCTCTGCTGCTAGCGCCAGGCCAAAACTAATGTCAGTGCCATGTTAGCGTTGTAATACCTGATTCTCCACTGGAGCATTCATCAGAACCTTCTGAAACAATGCCACATTTCTAAACGTCACAAGATAGGGATAAATTGTAATAATCCCCGACACTGGGTCTTCATCAAAAGCGTCGTGCCATAAATTAAAGCGATAGGATTACTACTGTTACATTGAGAGGGTGAACCCAAAAAAAGGGATTATTTTTAAAAGCAATATATTTTCAAACTGTTTACAAAACAACCTTATCCTCTTCAAAACACTCTCCATTACCACTAATATATTTGTCCCACCGGTGCTTCCACTGTTCAAAACATTTTTTGTAATCATCTTTAGAAATGGCTGACAGCTCCTCCCATGTTTTCAAAAATCGGATCTTTTTTGACAAAAACTGTTGCTCAATATTCTTAAAATTTCCAAGTAAAAGGTTTGATTGACGGTCTGACTTGGGGGACCAACTCTGAATGTTTTCATCGATTCGGGCAGTTGGTGGACGTACAGAACTAGGCTTGGTTCAAAATGGTTCAAATGGCTCTGAGCACTATGGGACTTAACATCTGAGGTCATCAGACCCCTAGAACTTAGAACTACACTATTGGCAATTAAAATTGCTACACAACGAAGATGACGTGCGACAGACGTGAAATTTAACCGACAGGAAGAAGATGCTGTGATATGCAAATGATTAGCTTTTCACAGCATTCACACAAGGTTGGCGCCGGTGGCGACACCTACAACGTGCTGACATGAGGAAAGTTTCCAACCGATTTCTCATACACAAACAGCAGTTGACCAGCGTTGCCTGGTGAAACGTTGTTGTGATGCCTCGTGTAAGGAGGAGAAATGCGTACCATCACGTTTCCGACATTGATAAAGGTTGGATTGCAGCCTATCGCGATTGCGGTTTATCGTATCGCGACACCTGCTCGCGTTGGTCGAGATCCAGTGACTCTTAGCAGAATATGGAATCGGTGGATTGAGGAGGGAAATACGGAACGCCGTGGTGGATCCCTACGGCCTCGTATCACTAGCAGTCGAGATGACAGGCATCTTATCCGTATGGTTGTAACGGATCGTGCAGCCACGTCTCGATCCCTGAGTCAACAGACGGGGACGTTTGCAAGACGACAACCATCTGTACGAACGGTTCGACGACGTTTGCAGCAGCAAGGACTATCAGCTTGGAGACCATGGCTGCGGTTACCCTTAACGCTGCATCACAGACAGGAGCGCCTGCGATGGTGTACTCAACGACGAACGTGGGTGCACGAATGGCAAAACGTCCTTTTTTCGGATGAATCCAGGTTCTGTTTACAGCGTCATGATGGTCACATCCGTGTTTGGCGATATCGCGGTGAACGCACATTGGAAGCGTGTATTCGTCATCGCCTTAATGGCACATCACCTGGCCTGATGGTATGGGGTGGCATTGGTTACACGTCTCGGTCAATTCTTGTCCACACTGACGGCACTTTGAACAGTGGACGTTACATTTCAGATGTGTTACGACCCGTGGCTCTACCCTTCATTCGATCCCTGCGAAACCCTACATTTCAGCAGGATAATGCACAACCGCATGTTGCAGGTCCTTTACGGGCCTTTCTGGATACAGAAAATGGTCGACTGCTGACGTGACCAGCACATTCTCCAGATCTCACCAACTGAAAACGTCTGGTCAATGGTGGCCGAGCAACTGGCTCGTCACAATACTCCAGTCACTACTCTTGATGAACTGTGGTATCGTGTTGAAGCTGCATGGGCAGCTGTACCTGTACACGCCATTCAAGCTCTGACTCAATGCCCAGGCGTATCAAGGCCGTTACTGCAGCCAGAGGTGGTTGTCCCGGGTACTGATTTCTCAGGATCTATGCACCCAAATTGCGTGAAAATGTAATCACACGTCAGTTCTAGTATAATATATTTGTCCAATAATATATTTGTCCAAACCCGATTATTATCTGCATTTCTTCTTGGTGTAGCAATTTTAATGGCCAGTAGTGTACTTAAAACTAACCAACCTAAGGACATCACACACATCCATGCCTGAGGCAGAATTCGAACCTGCGTCTGTAGCAGTCACGCGGTTCCAGACTAAAGTGCCTAGAACCGCTCGTCCACCGCGGCCGGCTAACTAGGTTTGTCATCAATCGACATGTCGCCATTTTTCCTCATACAATCGAGTTTTTTCCATAGCATCATCTTGGTAAGCTGTTTTCAACATTAAAACAGTTATACAGCATTTTTTAACAAGTAGAAAACAAAACTTCAAGTTGCACGTTGTTCACTTAAACTTGCCCTCATAAAAAACGGAACAAGAACAAAACAGCTCTAGCAAAAACAATCACTGCAGATGAAAAGAAGAAGCCAGGTCGACGACGTAGGTGGCACTGAACTGGCAATGAGCTGCGCTATACACGTCTAGAGGCAGAAACGCTAACTACACAAGGTCCGCTCATGGCAGCATTATTCCGACTTTTTTTGGGTACCCTCTCGTATAATCACCTGCTTAATAGCCTGTTGGTCTACCGCTGGAACGTGATACAGCAGCGATTCAGCGTGGCACAGATTCGGTGAGTCCTTGGTAGGTTTCCAGAGGTGTGCGGACCCAGATGTCGACGCACAGATCACGCTGTATCCGTAAAATACCGGGTCACTGGTTTGTGGACGCGAAACTGATACGCAGTAGCGTCCAGATGTGTTTATTGAGATTCAGATGAGGCGAATTTGTTGGCAAAGACATCAACAGGAGTGCACTGTCATGTTCCTCAAACCACTGTAGCACGATTCATGATGCTGGAAGATGCCATCGCCATCGGCAAATGCACCAACTTGAAGGAATGCAGATAACCCTCAATAAGTTTCGCCGTTTCCTAGATGCTCGTTCCCAGACGCCAGTCTGCTATTTGTCAAAGACGCTTATGCCAGTGTATTTCCCCGTTTTCGACCCCTATCTTCGCCAGAATGATTCTCCGTTCATCTCTGCTCCACTTATATACGACGGTAGGAACTTTAATAATGACAACTGTTTATTTACAAATTATACAAAGGACAAACATGTTTCAAAGTTTTATCGTCATTCAAAGTATTCACCAGCATTATGTATTACGGGTTGCCAGCGATGTGCGCGTCGTAGGATACCCTTAGTTGCCCCTGTTGTGTAGGTAGTTTGAGCGTAGCTGTCTATTGCCCGATGAATTTCTGTAACAGTTCTGAAGCGAATTCCATTAACTGCGTCCTTCAATTTAGGAATCAAGTTGAAGTCAAGGACTTAACTATGGGGAGTGTGATGAGCGGTACAACACTACCCAGCCCCGATGATCAAACATATCAGTTACAACTTGCGCACGAGCATTTTGGTGAAAAATAATTGGCGGGTCCTGTGAAAAATGTCACCGCTTCTTCCTCTAAGACGTTTATTTCTGGAATACAGCCTACGACCAGCTTAGAGAAAGAACCGGCGAAACGTTTTGCGGGATCCGCCCATCATTTTGCAGGAAAATGCTCGGGTTTAAGTTGTGACTGATTTGTTCTATCGATGGGGCTGGGAAGTGCTGTACCACTCACCACACCTCACGGATTTCAATTCTTATGACTTCAACTTGATTTCTGAATTGGAGGAACCACTTCATGAAACTTCAGAACTGTTACAAACATATTTTGGGCGATAGACCGCTCCAATCGAACTACGAGCACAACTGGCGTTGCTATGGGTATCCCACGACTTTCAGATCGCTGACAACGGGTTATACGCGATTCTCGTGATTACTCTGAAGAACAAAAAAACTTTGAAACATGTATCCATTTTGTAAGTAAATAGTTTCCACAGTTAAGGTTCCAATCCTTGTTCTTTCCCTGCCGCATCATGTCCACAACGACTCCAGTCTGCATTCAATCTAGCAGCAGGTACTAGTCATAATGTTTTGGCTCATCAGTAAAATTGGTACACATGTGTCTCAGTACTATGAGACAATTACCATGGGGTAAGACATTCGTAGCAATGTAGGCGTAACTTTGGCTCGCCTTGAGCAATTTTAAGCAAACGTGATACTTAAACAACTTACTACATGGAAAACTAATTATTACTGTTGAGGTAAGACATTCATAGTGCCCTTAGTGGAGGGATGAATGAGTGAAGGAATGGCACGTAGAAGTAAGCTTGAGGATATTAGTGTTAACCCAGTTTTCAGATCGCTAGGCTGATTGGTGGAAGTCGTGATGACATTAAACCTCGGTGGGAGGCGGCATGGCGGCGGGGATATAGGAAGGGATGATTACCAAACGATACTTTACGATTGCAGTTGGTATCTCTTCTTGGTTCCCGCCAATCTGGACCCATCAGCGACACGTCTGTTGAGTATCTTCATGGGAAACGTGCTTGTTAACGATAGCTGAATTATTTATTGCCTGACTGCAGCGGTTTGCTGGTACTGGTGCTCTTGTCGTAAATATTACGAATGTTTACTAATGATGTGCCTGTTTTCTAAAAGTCGGCATACTTTTTTTATCTCTTAGAATTTATCTCAGTGTGGCATCGTACGAGAAATATCAAGCAGTCAGAATAAGAAGAGTGTTAGCTTATAACACATTGGCTCTTTACAGTGCTAATCTCGCCTTTTGCTACCAAAATTAGCACAATATGTGTGGTGACGAGCTTATTTTGATACTAACATACTGGGCGATTTGCCAAGAAGCTGATAAAGGCACATACAATGGAGAATTTAGTGAAGAGGAAGAGTCTGTTCAAAAAGGTAATGTTGTGTGTGATGACAGTGAAGCAGACCCAGACCTTGAAGCAGCAAATGAGGAATCAGATGTCGAATTCCTGGGTGACAGTGGTCGAAAGCAGAAGACCGCGAACTCATTTTGTGTGTAACATACTCTTGGAATCATAATAATTATAAAAATTTGTAACTGCTGCGTAGCATAAGTTATGACTTTTCTTTCCATAACATTTTGAGCACTAAAATTGTGTTTATGGGGTATAAAACAAGGCATTTTGTGCGTAACATACCACTGGAGATCTAATAGTTGTGATGAACTAGTGCATAAGCTATAAATTATGACTTCCATTGAATAAAATTTGGAGTAATAAAATTTAGAACGGATTAGTAATAACGTAACAGTTTTCCCTCTTTAGTGCTCTGTAGAACACTTGTAGTAGTTGAAACGAAATTTCGCATACGGATGGCTTAATACTTAGAAAAGAAATACTGTCGATGTAGAAACACTTCTTGCGCGTCTGTTTATGAGAATGGAACTGGGAAAGCGGTGACGTAAGAACATAACTCTGGAACGCCTGGGGCAGTTTCAACCAAACTTGGTATTTATGTGACTTACTATAAAGAAAGCATTCTCGATGACCTCGTGTTGCCTTCTCTTCTATATCTCGGTGATGAGTAGGCCGTGAGCACGCCTGTCCACCAAGGTGGCGACAGCCGTATTCATAGGGCTGGAAGCATACGTTCTTGGTTTAACGGACACTTAGACCTTCTCACACTTCGACTGGCCTCTAAATCACCCGATCTTAATCCCACTGAAATATCTGGGAGGATTTGGAAGAGCTGTTGACGTATAACAATCAACATACCCGCAATTTGGAAGTTCTACAGGATCCTTGCCGCCTTCCGCGATGCGGGCAGCTTTCTGTTGCCAAGAGCGTGGGGCGTAGCAGGTATGTTAGCAGCGGCTTGGCTCGACGTGTCTGCAAGCTGCGACCTGCCGCTTCAGCTGGACTGCTCCGCGTAATGCTCGGTGCTTTCGCGCCGCCCCGGTGCCGTTATAGTCAGCCTTACAGGCGGACCTCCTGCATGATTCCGAACAGCCTGCTGTACTGCACTCCCGCACGTTTGACGTTAGTTTCCTGCTGGATATCTTTTTTTTCCCCTGAAAGCTGTAACGTAAGTTAGATTAGATTAGTACTTGTTCCATAGATCATGAGTATGACACTTTGTAATGATGTGGAACGTGTCAGTATAATAAAAGGTGTCTATAGAAGATACTACATTACACAAAATATGACATAACACTTAATACTTTTTTTGGGTGGGGGGGTCGGGAAATTACCCACTTACGATATCCAAAAATTCATCTAATGAGTAGAAGGAGTTGCCATTCAGAAATTCTTTTAATTTCCTTTTAAATGCTATATGGCTATCTGTCAGGCTTTTGATGCTATTAGGTAAGTGACCAAAGACTTTTGTGGCAACATAATTTACTCCTTTCTGAGTCAAAGTTAGATTTAACCTTGAGTAGTGAAGATCATCCTTTCTCCTAGTGTTGTAGTCATGTACACTGCTATTACTTTTGAATTCCTTCGGATTGTTAATAACAAATTTCATTAGTGAATATATATTGTGAGGCTACAGTGAAGATCCCTAGCTCTTTAAATAAGTGTCTGCAGGATGATCTTGGATGAGCTCCAGCAATTATTCCGATTACACGCTTTTGTGCAATGAACACTCTTTTACTCAATGATGAGTTACCCCAGAATATGATGCCATACGAAAGCAGTGAATGAAAGTAAGCGTGGTAAGCTAATTTACTGAGATGTATATCGCCAAAATTTGCAATGACCCTAATAGCATGAGTAGCTGAACTCAAACGTTTCAGCAGATCTTCAGTGTGCTTTTTCCAGTTCAACCCCTCATCAATGCATACACCTAGAAATTTTGAATATTCTACCTTAGCTACCGATTTCTGATCGAAGTTTATATCTATTAATGGTGTCATTCCGTTTACTGTGTGGAACTGTATATACTGTGTTTGTCAAAGTTTAATGAGAGCCCATTTGCAGAGAACCACTTAATGATTTTCTGAAAAACATCGTTTACAATTTCATCAGTTAATTCTTGTCTGTTGGGTGTGATAGCTATACTTGTATCATCGGCAACAAGTACCAGCTTTACATCTTCGTGAATATAGATTGGCAAGTCATTAATATATATTAAGAACAGCAGAGGACCCAAGACCGAACCTTGCGATACCCCATTCTTGATTGCTCCCCAGTTTGAGAGATCACCAGATTTTGCATATTATGTGAACCGCTTGTTTCAACTTTCTGCACTCTTCCAGTTAGGTATGAGTTAAACCATTTGAGCGCTGTCCCATTCATACCACAATACTTGAGCTTATCTAGAAGTATATCATGATTTACAGTGGTGAACTACACTACTCAAATTAAGTTTTGTGTCAACCTCATACATGTGTCCATGAGTTTAGATTCAAGGGGAGCAGAGAATGCCAGAATAAACCTTGTGAATCATAAATAAAACAATAACTGTCAATAACTGTAACAAATATATCTGTTCGAATGTGCAAATTTTTGCACATGTATGAAGTCAGAGACTGCCGGTCAGTATCATTCCTCACAGAGCTCGACCCCACCCATTGTAGCATGCTTGGATCCTTGAAACGTCCCCTTAGAAAAATTGTACATGACTGTGCTTAAACTGACACAAAATATTTTTAGCGCAACGCAATCTGACTTTCAAAAATCCCTACAAAAGAATGGCCCTGACTAACATTAACCTATACCTTTCACAAATCACTTAACTCACAAAGATCTTCGTTACTCAAGCTACTGCAATACAGCGGGCGCCACTACTGCCAGCTAAATAAAAGATTCAAACTGCTGAAGTCACTAACTACTGATAGGCATAGTTAGCAAATGAAAGATTTTGATAGAGAACAAACAATGTATTTACCTTAATAGTGTTGAAAAGTCATAATATACATAGCAGTTCATGACATCCAGTCTTAACAAATTTCAGATCTCCGTTATCTCTCTCCCCACATACACCACTGCTGGCGGCTCACCTCCAACTGCGCAACGCTACGCACTGTTAACATCCAGCTGCCCAACACTACAATGGCAGACAACAATGCAAACTAGCCACAGACTGCACACAGCACAGCCAGTGATTTTTCATACAGAGCGCTACGTGGCGTTACCAATAAGAAAACCTAAACAGCCTACTTACATCCTTTCTTGGTATACTGTCCACAAAGTGGTCGAGACATTACAGCAGAAGGTTGCCCTTCTGTTCGACGACGACCCGTCTGAGTTCATCCAATGTGGGATATGGGTTCCTGTAACAACGAAATGCAAGTTCCAGATGGTCCCAAGCACGCTCGGACCGTATCTTGGCAGCAGGTACCTCGTAGCTTGCTTTCAGGTAATTCCTGTCTCCTGGAGGACTGTTCACTAGAGGGATGCGACGTTGACTGTGGGACTGAGTAATCGGTTTGAGAATCCATCTCCGATACTCACATCCCTCAGAGTACCCTTGACAGTGATGAAAGACGTCTAGTACCCATCCCAAACTTGATTGAACCACACCGTTGTTGCACCCCACGTGCCTGAGACGTGCATTGGTGCTCGGTCATCTCCACATCGTTCACAACGATCATCCAACTTCAGACAAATCCTGCACTCGTCGGTAAAGATAATCTACATCCAAGTTCGATTACAGATGTTCTCGTGCTCGCAGACAAAAGTGCGGAGGTTTTGTATTATTGTTCGCAATGGGCGTCTAGAGACCAAAGCGATCCTGTGTACCCTATTGCATACTGTCTGGATCGACACAGGCCCTCCAGTTGCCTCCAGAAAGGCAGCAGGCTGTCCTGGAGGTACCCTCGAGCCACAATTAGCAGGTACCAGTCATCAGCTGGTGTCGATGTCCGCGGGCTATATATAACTACTAGGCAGTGCTTCAATGTTTTGTTTCTCATGATAGAGGCTGAATGTTTGAAGTAGATCGCAGTGACGTACTCCAGTTCAGTGGTCAACTTCACGTGCTGGCAGCGCTTCTTGTCGTAAAAGGTCATGTTTGAAATGTCGCTAGAGGCATATTGACAGTCTCCGGAGTGTTCATAACCGCATTGTACTTTTCACGTCGCCCTATACTGAACTGGAAACGCAGGTTTAACTTTCCTCCATTAAATACGAGAAATGTGAATCAACTAGTGGCAAGGTACTCCAGACACTCGCTGGACGTCGGTCATGCACATATAGGATATGGAAGCGGTCAAATGGCGCTTTTGTCGATGTGTAGTGCGCATTTGAGGGGCCTCTTGTTGGGAGTATTGTTGCTGTGTGCCGTTGAGGAAGAGTAGCGATTTCACCGCTCTAAAGCATGTTATCAAAAAGGTGATCACCGTTCGTGGATTAAAGTCGAGATTTCCCGTGGTAACAGGGCACCAGAATGTTATTGAGGGTTACGTGGAGCCAGTGGTGAGAACGCATTTCGTGTGGATCGGAATGAGACGGGATTTTCACCGCACGGCTCGACCGTCCATTCCTCAACATCAGATGACTGCTGCCGATTTCTGGAGTGACACCTGTCCGGCTGTGGGGCGCAAAGGCCGTGTTTATTGCGGGACGATCGCCCTACCGTGTTGCATGATAACTCACGTTACGTCTCAAACAATGCCAAGCTCTTATTGCAATTACTGGGAGGTTTTGGAACGTCCCCCGTACTCACCAGACATTAGTCCTTGTGACTTCGACTTGCTTTCCAAGTTGGAGGAACCCCTCCGAGGCTGCCGAATTCGTGACGTGCCATCTGTAATCCGCGCAGTAGGGGGCTCTGCCGCAGTCATCAATGGAGAACGCCTTACCAGCGGACCCCCCACGGGTTGTAGACATTTGGCAAAAGGTAATAGATTTTGTGGGTGACTATGTTGAAGGAATGTAATGTGCTTTTTACTTCTTTAAATATTGCGTTCTATCAATGTTTCCATTAGTTTACTTACAGTCTCGTATTGGATGGGAGTGTAGTCATTTCGTGTGGCCAAAAAATATTAAAAGAGAGGTTTCTGGTGAAAAAACTATGTTTGAGCAGTTTACAAGATACCAGAGTGCATCACGAGTTATCCAAATTGGTGTGTTTCAGCTTCCGTGTATAATATCTTGACGATGTTGGTTCCTTCAGGCGATGCATAATTCTCTATTCCATGGCAAGACTAGACATCACTCAAGATGTCCCAGCAGCCCACGCTGCGACACAAATAAAAGTTATTTCACCTCTCCCCCCTTCCAGTCTTCTACTCTTACCTGCTTCTTTCCAGTCGCACCATCAACAGAAGGTGTATGGAATGTGGTCATCATTGCCCTGCGGCTGACATTATCAACCAGTCATTTGGTCTAATTGAAATTGCTTTCTATTGGAGAACCTTGCTATACATCAGACACCTTTCATAATCGACGTTACAACGTTTATTAGTTAATATGGTAGACCACTTTGCGTTAAGTATACTCTTTTCGTGGCAATAATGTAGCTGTAATAGCGTGATGATGTAATACTACATTTGTCTGTACTGCTAATAGTCATAAGTGATCTTCTCATGAATTTTTCGCAGCCTGAAACATACAAATATTCAACAGATATCATATTACGCAGATGATCTGGCTTCGCAACTCAGGATAAGTCCTTTGAAGAAGTGGAAGTTCATCTGACAGGGGCTTTGAAGAAGTTGAGTATTTGTTACAAGGGGCAATCAAAAAGTTTCCGTTTTAGGGCGTTGGTACAGCGTATATGCAACATAGCGCGACCCCATGGCTGTTTATAAGCACGGACCTGTAGGCAAGGGATTAGTGTGATATTCGTGTCTTTCCGACGTGTTTGCGGTAAATGTGAAAACCTGAAATATGGCGAAGTTATTCCCATATGCCGTCAAAAATGACAAACGTGCTGTTATTCTTTTCTTGACCGCTGAAGGATAAACACCGGTAGACATCCGTCGGAGAATGAAGAATGTGTATAGGGTAACATGTTTGTCGAAAATCACCCTTGTGAAGTAGCGCGCCAAGGGGTACTGCCGATTCTGTACTGTATGGACATCGAATGGAAGCGTTTTGTTCGCCCCTTTTATACGATAACACTTAACTTTGCTCTAACTCAGTTAAAACACAACACAGTGCTTTCCATATTGACGGTGTGGTGCAGCTGTTAATGTCGCTTCTTCGGCGTTTTTAATCAGTCCTGCGGATATAGATGCGCGCAGTTCACTCCAGCGGAGACGCCCCACTGGTGCTGTATCCTGCGTGCATTTGCAGCCTTAGGACTGAAGCGCGCACATCGTACACTCGATGTCTCATGGCAAGGTCTGCAATTGGATAATACACCATATCCAAAACACTCAAATGCCACTCTTGATAGCACTTTGACTTACAGGCAGTATTGACAAAACACTTGGCTGAACGTGGAAGCCAAGAAATAATATCCTAGTACACGGGCTTTCAGCCACGAATTTTAAGAACAACGGCATTATCAGTTAGCTACGCCGTAGGAACATAACACACGCGCTTTCTGGTACAGGACTACTCCTGCCAAATGACTCAATAAGGCACTGAATAAGACGGGCAGTCTTATTACTGGATGTCTGCATCCTACACCAATTGCCGAATTTATCATCTGGTAAGTATTTTTCCCCGAGACATTCGTCGTTAGATTGCTATGATTATGGAAAGAAAAAAATCTTGTCAACAATCTTAACTATCCATTACATTTTTATGTTCCAACCGTCCAGAGATTGAGGTCCAGGAAAAGCTGTAGTTGGCATCTGCCCTTGAATCAGAAGGTCCAGACGCTGTTTCCAAAAATGGGATTTCCAGTCGTCACTACCAGCTGTGGGCAAACTGTGGACCACTTACTAAGCTGTTGGCTCGGTTCTCCGGCACTGAGGAACATCTCCTTCAAGCAGCTCCATATTCTCTTGAGATTCGCCGTTTTTGGTCATCTGTTATGTAATCACCCATCCATTTATACCTGGACGTATTTACTTTAAGCTACTTGTTTTATGTATTCTGTAATTTCTTTTTCTGTGCTTCTTTGTACTGATGGCTCTGAGACGAATATATCAATGAAGTCAAGATCTTTTGAGAATCGTAAGTTATGTTAACCATGGCAGTGGCCTAAATCCGTCACATTACAGATAAATAACTCAGTATTACGCGTTTAAACCCCGCTATGAACTGCACTTAATGGGTGTTCAACCTGTAACTGTTCTAAGTAAACACGCCACTGCCACGCAACGCAGAGCTGAGAAACAGTTACGGTGGCAGGATCGTCAACGAGAACTAACATTTCCACTGAAAGAATATTTATTGAGAACGCACGTAAGTACATTTACACGTACATAGAGTGTTCTAGTAAATTCCAGTTTTCCAGTTCATTTTTGGAACACAACCTAGGACCAGCTTAGAGACAGAAATAATGACACTTTCTGCAGGACCTGACCATCATTTTGCAGGACAATGCTCAAGCACGTACAGTGCAAGCTGTTACTAATTTGTTTGACTGATTGGGCTCCTAAGTGCTATACCACCTACTGCATTCCCCTGACTTAAGCCCTCGTAAGTTCAACTCGATTTCTAAACTAAAGAAAACACTCCACGGCATTCGCTTCAGAATTGCTACAAATTCGTCGGGCAATTGACCGCGCCGCTCTAACTGTCAACACAACTGGCACTGCTAAGAGTACCCTACGGCTTCCACATCGCTAGCAACGGGTTGAACACAATACTGGTGTCTACTCTAAAGGTCAGTAAAACTTTGAAACACGTATCTATTTTGTACGAGCCTAAATAAATAGTTGCCACTATTAAAGTTCCAACCCTCGTATAAATAGAAGACTATTGTACACTAGGGAAAAACCTAGCGAAGTTGCTCTTTTGTTAACGGACTGGCCTTTTATTCAGGGGTATGGAGGCCATATTGATTTAGATTTTCGGTGGCTTTCCTAAATTACTTTAGTCAAACGCCGGGATGGTTTCTAATATGAAGACCATGGCAACTACCTGCCTCATTCTTATCAAACTAGACTTGTAAAGTAAGGAAATGTCTTTACTTATGAATAATGTGTTTTGTTCTTAAACTGTGATACCACAACATACCCAGTATACGTGTAAAAGATATCCACAGATGAATGAAACTATTGCTACTACTACTACTACTCCTACCGCGTCGATAGCCAATGACTGTAACCGCTACGGCCGACGACGTACAAGACGCGGCAATATAAAATAAATAAATATTATTGTTTTCCAGATGGTGTAAGGTGAAGCGCGCCTCAGTTATTGACGTTTTAGTTCGAAGTAGTTTCAGATGAGACTGATGTACCACTCACCACAAATTTTGTTCTTTTTTGTGTAAATGATCTCCAATCATAAGTTAAATACTGAAGTACCTCTTTTTAGCATAACAAGCAAGCATTACGAGAAGTTGAGAAGAAATGCTTCAACACTGGTATGTTATTTATTGGTTTTTCTAGAAACATACTTGATATGGAAAGCGTTGCACCGGAAAAAGTGAAGTAATTAGCTTTGTCTGTTTCAGTCATTAATGTCTTGCCGCACGTACATGGTGTCCCATATAAAATCGGCACACCTCACGTACCGTTTAATCACTCTAGTGGAATTGCTTGTGAAATGGCAACCCTGTCACACAAGTTGGCTACACTGCATTTTATTGGAAAATTGAGTGTAACTGTGTGTTCGTGGGTCAGTTGTTGCCAGAAGCTCTTATTGTTGTGTTCTTACAGAAATGAGACAGTTTGAATTAGAACAGATAAATGATATTGTGGAGTGTTACATAAAGTCAGGCTTCATCAAGGAAAGAAAAGAAATCTTTCAACCATAGAATCCTGGATTGATGGTTGACTTGGGGGAAGGGACCAAACAGCGAGGTCATTGGTCTCATCAGATTAGGGAAGGATGAGGAATGAGGTCGGCTGTGTCCCGTCAAAGGAACCATCCTGGCATTTACCTGAATCGATTTAGAGTAATCATGGAAAACCTAAACCAGGACGGGCGGACTCGGGTTTGAACCGTTTCCCCTCTAAATGCGAGTCCAGTGTGCTAACCACTGCGTCACCCGGCTCGGTGAGAATCCTGGTAGGAGACACCCCACGACCAGCACTATTCAAGATCTGTACAAGAAAAAAAGGGCTATAGGTTCTTTCAGATGAGGCCTGGTTTCATTTGTCAGGTTATGTACCATAAACTCCCATAATTGCAGATACTGGTCGCAGGACACCACACACATTCTACATGAAGAACGTCTCCACTCAGAGAAGACAGGTGTTTGGTGTGCATTGTCCGGCACTTGCATTATTGGCCTCACATTTTTCAATTACATGTTAAACAGCACTAGACATCTAGAGATCTTTGATTCTTTCTATGCCTCAGATATTAAGTCCTATAGTGCTCAGAGCCATTTGAACCATTTGAACTCTTTCTATGCACAATTAACAGATGCAACTGTATGGACTATTCCAACAAGATGGAGCAACCACTGACACATCCAACCGAAGTATTATGCAGTAGAGGCCTCTGGCCTCCGAACTCAACATCCTGTGATTTTTGCTTATGGGGCACATTAAAAAGAAAAGTGTATGCTGACAATCCTCACACAATAGACAATATTACTAGAGAAATTAACATCACCAAGACTGCAAGTGTTGGTGGTAATGTCATCGCACGAAATCAGCGATCACATGAAGACATTAGTCATTACACATAAACATGTAATAAGGATAACAGGTGGGGCCTGTCCCCCAGATCTCATGTAGATAGCTGATTTGGCACCTACTCATACTGCCAAGAGCCTCAAACTATAGGCCAAGACATGTGGCGCAGTGGTAAGACACTGGACTGACATTCGGGAGGACTGCTGCTCGAATTTTCGTGTAGCCATCCAGATTTAGGTTTTCTGAGAATTCTCTAAATCGTTCAAGGTAAGTTCCTGGATGATTCCTTTGAAAATGAATCGTCGTTTTCCTTCCCTAGTCCGATCTTGATCTCTGTCCACAGTAACAATCTCTCTTCCTCCAAATTATACGTACTTCGTCTTGAAGCTTGGTGTCAGTTATGAGTCACTCATTCAAAATAACAATACAATTCTAATATATAATACTAGAATACAATATGACAAACTATCCTCTGCTGAGGATCAGTAACAGAGGGAAGAGTGAAATATATAGCCATAAAAATATTTCATCTTTCACTTATTGAGATGACTGGATATTATGGATTAAAAAATTAATAATTAAAAAAATTATAATAGTTTTGTAAGGTGAGCATGTCATTTCGATTTTTGTAACTTATCATTGCGCACTTCAGAGAGCAACTTATATTACTGTTAAACAATCTTTGGTCTTGTTGTGGCACAATCCTTGCCTTTGCATTGTCTGATACACTTAGTTGAAGTGCAGTAGGTGATGGACATATTCAGTAGTACTGTGTTGTATCTGTTAGATGAAGAAAGATTTATTGTAAAGGAAAGCAAGGATGAACATAACGTATATACTGAAAGGCGAAAAGTATATAAATTTTGAATAATGTTATTTTTGTTGTCAGAATGATGATTGTTAGCTAGTTACCTTTTTTCACTTGCTCAGACGTGAGAGAAAGATCACCGCTACTTCCCTGAGTCACGGATTAACATATCAACTAATTAAGCTGTTTGGTTTTTATAGAAAGCCTCTGTTAACATTGTACCCTTTTTAAAGCATTGTTCACTTTGTTAAGCATAAAATTGTTCCGACCGATGTCGTGTGAAGGTCATGCGAGGATTTACTTTGTCTTTTTGAATACATAATTCATTCTAAAATCGTTGTCTTGGAATATCATGTCATTGGAATAGTTACTCTCCCCGGCCTATTGTTTAAAGAAGGTTTATCATTACACATTACCACATTGCACTATATCGTATGTCACAGTTTGAATATTGTTTGGAAATTTTATTTTAATAAAATGTAAATCTAGCTTAGCCGCTGCCAGCTTGCTGTTTGCTGTTGTGCTTCCGAGAAATCTGCAACAACGTTGTCAAGACACGAGGTAAGTGGAAATTCTGATTAGGGCCAGATAATTGTTTTATTTCAGTTGCGCATTTAATATAAAGACAAATAGTATTCAGACCAGTTACATTTCAATTCAAATTAGGTTCTGTTTAGTCGAAGTAAAAGTTTATAGTAATACATAAACTTTTCATGGAGTGGGAGGTAAATTTGGGTTAAATTTCACACAAAAACACGTAGTGGAGAACTTCAGTTTGACACCCATAGAGTCAATCTAAGTCCGTACATTTCTTGCAGTGTTAAAAGTATGTTCGTTTATCACATTTATAAGGTAAAAGGTGAAGGACGATACATGAACTATCTAATGATTTAATAAACATCACATTAAAAAAGTTGATTCTAAGTATTATGAAAACTTTCAAACTATTCTAAAACAAAGATTTACTTGTCGAACAATGGCGAGATGCATACCAGAAAAGTAGTAGGAGTGACAGGAAAACAAACAAATGGTTCACGGAATAGGCAGGAGTGAAAGAGGTAACAGTGATTATAGGAAAAGCGAACTGGAGGTGGCAAGGGCGAGTAGCCAGGTGAATAATGGGCTGTAGATGGAATGAAGAAGTTCAATGCCAGATTCTGTGAGACAGGAAAGACCGAGACGACTATCTAAAAGAAATTGGGTAGATTACGTTAAAAAATTTGCGGGACCGTCATGGATGCGTACACTGGAAGGCTGTAATGGATGGAAGAGTCTAGTGGAGGCATTCAACTAGCGCTGAATGCCAAACGATCGATAATGATGAAAACTTTTAAACGTTATAATAGTGTAAGCAAGCTGGAATGCAGACTGTCTGAAATATATTGTTAGTCTACAGGTTTCTTGAAAGTACTGCAATCAGTCGCCTGTGTTTTGTTCTTCAATATTCTTATTATTCCATTACCGGTTTCGAATCGCCTAGCAATTCATCATCAGATTGTACTTCTTTATTAACTGTCTGCAGAAGTGTGGGAGCTGAGTAAAGATGTATAAACGAAACACTTAAGCACTCAGTAGGGCGAGAATTATTCAGATTATGAGATAGATTTTGTTGCTTTACTTACAGTGATTAGTATCCGTTGGTTGGATGTTGGTGTACATAGTATTCTGGAAAACATAAAGAATGGTTTCCAGTGGTGTTAATTGTACTGCACGTTAAAAGCTTAGCCACAGGTAACACGTTCCACGTGATTTGCAAAACGTAAATAAACCAAAGAGTACGCTAAAGTTATGTCAGAGTTTGTGTTAAGGCAGAGAGTCTTTTTCTTCAGCTCTTGTAATACACACTGGCATCAGTAAATATGTATCTATTTCTCTACTGTAAAACAACATGCAATTAATATGGCAGAATTGACGTGTGCTATTTATAAAATCTATTAAACACTCAGTTTGGAAGATTGTACAACTACAATTTTAGCACTGCAATTCCGGTTGATATTTCAACTGTCTTATGTTTAACTAAAATTAATCAACACTTTCGAAATCAACAATAAACATCACAGCATTACTTTTTTAAAATAATAAACTGTTAAATATGGTGGTATGTGGGAGAAGAATATTGTGTGTGTGTGTGTGTGTGTGTGTGTGTGTGTGTGTGTGTGTGTGTGTGTGTGAAAGAAGGAGAAAGAGAGTGTTGAGTAGGTCTCCCAATGTGGGGTGGTGAGTTTTTTTTTCTCTGTGAGTTATTTAGTTTTCCCGATGTAATGATTCTTTGAAATTTTGGAGGAATGGGTTATTTGATAAATCTGTTTGTTCTTTTAAGATGGTGTGTGGAGACTTATTCTTGTGAGCGAAAATTTCTAATTGTTCCAGGAGATCCATTTTTATTCCTTTGTATGTAATGTGTAGGATGTGGAGGTTTGTTTTAATGTTTGTAGCTGACTGACTGTTTTGTGGTAAGTGGCCGCAAATTTTTTAAACATAATGCATACATGTGTTCTTTGCATCTAATTTAAAAGTTTCTTCTTGTTTGCCCTGTGTAGTAACAGGAGCAGCTGTCGTAAGTTAATTTATATACAGCACTTTTTGGAAAGGTGGTTTGACTGTTTCAGTGTTATGAACTATTTTGTTTTGTATTTTGTTGACTGTAGGGTAACTTATTTTGACTCTGTGAAGTTTAACCAATTTTGCAACTTGGTATGAGATATTACTGAGGAATGGCATCGAGACGTATTTAGTTTCACCTGCTCCTGAGAGTGTGTTTTTGACACTGTTTGTTTGGTTTTTATTTTTTCATATAATTTGTCGACTATAGACGGATCATAAGCATAATTGTGGGCTACTGTTTTTAAATTGTTTAATTCTATGGTTTTTCATCAGGTCCAGCAAAAATTTTGCTTACACATTTGAGTGCTGATGTAAAAAATACTGATTTGTGTTGATTTGGGTGGCATGGTGTGTTATTTATAATGACATCTGATGTGGTGTGTTTTCTATAACTCTGGAATTTATGTTTGTTGTTATGACAGGCTATGTTTAGATTGAGGAAATTAACTCCTTGTTGCGTTTGGTGGTCAACTACAAATTTTATTTTGAAATGTATTTTATTAAGTTTCTCAGATAATCTTTCTATTTCAGTGGTTATCCAGTTGTACAGTATGAAGGTGTCATAAGCATAATGTTTATAATAATAAATAATAATGTTTATAATAATAAATAATAATGTTTATAATAATAAATGATTCTATTATTTTCAATTTTGTTTACTTTGAAAAATTTGGTTTATAGATTATTAATGTAGATGTCCGCTAACAGGCCAGCTAAGCTACTTCCCATTGCAAGGCCATCTTTCTGACTACAGATTTTGTTGTTAAAGGAAAAGTAGTTATTTGATAGCACCAACTCTAGCGGATCCATTAGTTCATAGATTTCTACATCACTTAAGTGTTTGTGTTACAACAAGTTGCCTTTGACAATACAGAGTGTTTCTGTTGTGGATATATTGGTGTAGAGGTTAACAATGACAAGGAATGTAAACTTCACTGTACTTGGTATGGTGATCTCTTTGATGCTGTTAACCAATTCTTAACTGGTCTTTACAGTGTACTTGGTTGTAAATGTGTATGATTTGCTAAGGATTTCATGAAGTTTTTTAGTTATTTTGTACCCAGGGCTGTTTATTGAGTTGACTAATGGCAGTATCATATGGCCTTGTTTAAGAATCTTGGGCTGTGATCTGAGCTTTGGAGCTGTAGGGTTCATATTTACAGTCCTTAGCTTCAGTGGATATGGGGAGGAAATCACAGTGTTCCCCATCCATAATGGATGAAAGTTTTGCATTGTTGTTCTTGTTTTGGTCATTAACTGTAAGACTAGTTTGATGCGGTTTACCATCCGTGTCTCTTACCATCTACATTATTCAATGAAGTATTATTGCTAAATCCCACATCACCAATGTTCTGCTTTACATGCTCTTTGTCATTCTTTCCTTCGACCTACCCTTCAACTACAGTTTTCGGCAACAATTGTAATTTGCACCAAACCGTTCTGTTCTTAGGCATTTTTCTCACTAGCTCTTTGCAGGCCGACTGTCTTAGCAATACCAGGCTTGAAAGATTTCAAATTGTCTCATATCTAACTCCCATATTATCCAAGTTGCACATCCATAAAGAGAATTCTGGTTTTAAGATTTATGTTTCTGTATGTTCGTTTTTATATAAAATTGTTTTACTTTGTAGAATCCTTGCTATAATCTCCTTTTTGCATCTTCCTTCTTTATCTAATCTATCAGTTAGATAGCCACATATCCTCAAGTATCTATTGTCCAGGTTTGTATTCAGTCACCCAGCATGTTCACTCATGTGTTCAGTTTAGTATTTTTTCTTGTTTTTATGTGCATGCTTTAGCCATCAGCTAATGCACGATTCGTTTCTTTAAACACACTGCTCAGCTCCTCTTCGCTTTCAGCGATCACTACCGTGTCAGTGCAAGATGTGAAAAAAATATGCCAAAAATATATGAGAATATATTTGGCTTATAGGCGAACGTTCACATTTGGAAATGTACGAGGGCCATTCAGAAAGTAACCTCCAGTTGATTTAAAAAAATACACCAAGTTAAATAAAAATATTTTAATATATACATCTTACAACTACATCTTTGCACTATTTTTCTACATAGTCTCCATAGCGATTGAGGCACTTATCGTATCTCTTCACAAGCTTTGAAATTCCTTCTGCATAAAAATCACCCGCTTGTGCCTGGAGCCAGCCTGTGACCGCATCTTTGAGCTCTTCGTCATCATCAAACCGCTGTGACCCGAGCCATTTCTTCAAATGCATGAAGAGGTGATAATCACTTGGCGCCAGGTCTGGGCTGTAAGGTGGATGGTTGATAACGTCCCACTTGAAGGAATCAAGAAGGGCCGTTGTTCTGCGAGCAGAGTGAGGACGGGCGTTATCGTGCAAAAAAACGATACCGGAAGTCAGCTTACCACGGCGTTTCTGTATAGCCCGTCAAATGCATGAAGAGGTGATAATCACTTGGCGCCAGGTCTGGGCTGTAAGGTGGATGGTTGATAACGTCCCACTTGAAGGAATCAAGAAGGGCCGTTGTTCTGCGAGCAGAGTGAGGACGGGCGTTATCGTGCAAAAAAACGATACCGGAAGTCAGCTTACCACGGCGTTTGTTCTGTATAGCCCGTCGTAACTTTTTTATTGTTTCACAGTACACGTCTTGATTAATGGTCATACCACGTTCCATGAATTCAACCAACAACACCCCTTTGGCATCCCAAAACACCGTTGCCATCAGTTTTCTGGCAGAAAAATCTTGCGAGGCTTTTCTTGGTTTGGTAGGCGAATTTGAATGTGCCCACATCTTTGATTGTTCTTTTGTCTCAGGGTTCACGTACTTAATCCAGGTTTCGTCACCGGTCACGGTTCTGTTTAACAATGGTTCTCCTTCGTCCTCATAACATGACAGAAAGTCTAATGCAGAGGCCATTCTTTGAGTTTTGTGGTGGTCGGTAAGAATTTTGGGCACCCATCGTGCACAGAACTTATGGTAACCCAATCTTGCTGTCACTATCTCGTACAAGAGAGTCTTAGGAATCTGTGGAAAACCAGTAGACAACTCCGACATTGAGAAACGTCGATTTTCACGAACTTTTGCATCAACTGTCTGAACGAGTTCGTCAGTCACCAATGATGGTCTACCACTCCTCTCTTCATCATGAACGTTTTCTCGTCCACTTTTAAATAAACGTACCCATTCACGGACAACTCCTTCACTCATAACTCTTGGTCCATACACGGCACAAAGCTCACGATGAATAGCTGCTGCAGAATATCCTTTGGCTGTAAAAAACCTTATGACAGCACGCACTTCACATTTGGCGGGGTTTTCTATTGCAGCACACATTTCAAACTGCCACAAAAACTAAACTAGTGCAGGTACGACGTTCACTCGACCACGGCTTGATGCCGACTGACCTGTTGAGTGCGTGAACGCACAGATGGCGTCGCTACTCCCCCCACAACCCGCACTGTGACCAATCGGAGGTTACTTTCTGAACCGCCCTCGTAAAAAGCAGTCAAAAACAGAACAGTGAAACCTTCGATCTATGAACCTGATCTACATCTACATTTACATAGATACTTCGCAATCCACCGTACAGTGAGTGGCGGAGGGTACTCTGTACCATTACTTCTCAGTTCCTTTCCTGTTCCACTGGTAAATAGAGCGAGGGAAAAACCACTGTCTATATACCTCTGTATGAGCCCTAGTTTCTCGAAACTCATCTTCGTAGTCCCTTCCACCTCGGTTCCGAGAGTTCCGGAACATGTACAGAAAATTGGAACAGAGATCAACATGAACAACATTTCCACCCTTCTTATTGCTCTTTGAAACCACATATTGCATGTTGTAACACCATACAGCGAGACCTACAGAGGTGGTGGTCCAGATGTCCAGATTGCTGTACACACTGGTATCTCTAATGCCCAGTAGCACGTCCTCTTGCATTGATGCATGCCTGTATTCGTCGTGGCATACTATCCACAAGTTCATCAAGGCACTGTTGGTCCAGATCGTCCTACTCCTCGACGGCGTTTCGGCGTAGATCCCTCAGAGTGGCTGATGGGTCACGTCGTCCATACGCAGCCTTTTTCGATTTATCCCAGGCATGATCAATAGGGTTCATGTCTGGAGAACACGCTGGCCACTCTAGTCGAGCGACGTCGTTATCCTGAAGGAAGTCATTCACAAGATGTGCAGGATGGGGACGTGAATTGTCATTCACGAAGACGAATGCCTCGCCATTATGTTGCCGATATGGTGCTGTACTATCAGTCGGAGGGTGGCATTCACGTATCGTACAGCCGTTACGGCGCCTTCTATGACCACCAGCGGCGTACGTCAGCCCCACATAATGCCACCCCAAAATTGCAGAGAACCTCCACCTTGCCGCACTCGCTGGACAGTGTGTCTAAGGCGTTCAGCCTGACTGGGTTGCCTCCAAATCATCGATGAAGAGAACGTGATGCCAATCCTGAGCGGTCCATCTGGCATGTTGTTGGGCCCATCTGTACCGCGCAGCATGGTGTCGTGGTTGCAAAGATGGATCTCGCCATGGACGTCGGGAGTGAAGTTGCGCATCATGCAGCCTATTGAGTCGTAACACGACGTCCTGTGGCTGTACGAAAAGCATTATTCAACATGGTGGCCTTGCTGTCAGGGTTCCTCCCAGCAATAATCCGTAGGTAGCGGTCATCCACTGCGGTAGTAGCCCTTGGGCGACCTGAGCGAGGCATGTCATCGACAGTTCCTGTCTCTCTGTATCTCCTATATGTCCGAACAACATCGCTTTGGCTCGCTCCGAGACACCTGGACACTTCCCTTGTTGAGAGCTCTTCCTGGCACAAAGTTAACAATGCGGACGCGATCGAACCGCGCTGTTGACCGTCTAGGCGTGGTTGAACTACAGACAACACGAGCCGTGTACCTCCTTCCTGGTGGAATGTCTGGAACTGATCGGCTGTCGGACCCCCTCCGTCAAACAGGCGCTGCTCATGCATGGTTGTTTATATCTTTGGGCGGGTTTAGTAAGATCTCTGAACAGTCAAAGGGACTCTGTGACACAATATCCATACTCAACGGGACTATGTCTGTGATAGAATATCTACAATCAACGTCTGTCTCCAGAAGTTGTGGGAACCGGGGTGATGCTAACATTTTTTTGATGTGTGTATATTGGCGGCAGTAGAATTGTTCGGAAGTCAGCTACAAATGCTGGTTCTCTGAATTTTCTCAATAGTGTTTCTTGAAAAGAACGTCACCTTCCCTTCAGGGATTCCCATTTGAGTTCCCGAAGCATCTCCGTAACAGTTACGTGTTGCTTGAAACTACTGGATACAAATCTAGAAGCCATAAATCAATTATAATAACATGGTGAGAGTGCTCCTAATTCTGTCTTGTGTGACAGCAATCCAGCATCAATAGCATCCGTTGTCTGGCAGAGTTACTTTATCATCATTATAACGACAATGGACGAAAATGGTGTTCAAAAGATTAAAACTATCAGTATTGTTGTTCAGTTAAAAATCACAATGAGACCGAAAACCATTCGAAACTGAATATTGCATAACTGTGTAACTATGCTTTTAGCACTCAAGATCCAGTGAAACTACAAGCATTTACCTCCTCACAAAACAGACAGTAACGAGTCAAAATCCAACAAACATAAAACAGCACAGTAAATCCACAACACCGCTATTATATTTCTGGAGAAGAGAACCACAGGTTTCAGCGTGATTTGGAAGAAGAAAGGCGTTTGCTTACATTCACCGAGAATCGAAAATCAGTTAATCTGAACCTACCGGAGGATAAAAATTTTCTGTTTTATTGTGCAGGTGAGCAAACCGCTGTATTGAGGCTGTCTGTTACAAATACCCGGCCGTTGTCTCCCAAACGTCCAAAAGTTTCAAAGGAGCGGGCGGCGCATAGAGGAAAATACAAATGAGAAAAAAAAAAACACGCCACTCAGACCGTCTGCGAACTTATTTTATTTTTTGCAGTCGTCGAAGACGTAGGCGAGGTCACTTGGTACACTTACGTCATGCGGCTCACAGGAAGTCTATTGCATTACAATGGGCGCTGCGCCGGCCTGCGTGCAGCTACGAATACAGCGGAGTTTCTAGTCGAGCTGGTGGCCCGTGACACAAACGCGAGGAGTGCACGAATAGTGTGGCAGCTGCTAGGTCAGAGGGCGCTAGGGTGTTATCACAGTGGTATTACTTCGTTAGTGGCCAGTCAGGCAGTGCTCGCTATCATTGCGTTGTTGATAAACAAATAAAAGTTAATTCTGGACAGCAAGAATGTGTCGTTATCTCCATACAGGTCTAGAGGAAGAAACGCAACACACTGTTATCAACATCGTGCTGCATGATAAGGTGGTGGGGTATTTACCAGTCACTGTCAATTTCATATTTACCGGGACACATGATGATAATCAAATGATATTCAGACTAGTGTTCGTTATTCTGAATGTGATTATCAAGTCAGTAAAGCCGGTCCTGGTGGTTCAGTGGTAAAGCGCGTGCCTCGAAGCCGAGAGGTCGCGGGATCGAATTTTGGCCGGACCACGGGAATATTGAGGTCCTCAGTCGCCTTTTGGAGCCTGCCGAAGTAGCCGAGCGGTTCTAGGCGCTACAGTCTGGAACCGCGCCACCACTACGGCCGCAGGTTCGAATCCTGCCTCGCGCATGGATGTGTGTGATGTCCTTAGGTTAGTTAGGTGTAAGTAGTTCTAAGTTCTAGGGGACTGATGACCTCAGAAGTTAAGTCCCATAGTGCTCAGAGCCATCCCCTTTTGGGTAACTGGGGTAGATTAATGGTTGTCGATGTGGAGTCCACTTGAGGGACTTGCATCCGGCCACTGAACCATGCGAAATTATGTCTACGAATGGCTCGAGAACATCAAGTATCTCTGAAGGAGGTGCATTCTACGATTATTTAGATGGGTGGGGCTGATTGTTCTTGCTATGTATATAAACCTCGATGCCAACACCTGTCTTAAGGGCGACGTTGTATGCGACAGAGCTGAGGGTCGACGGTCCTATGTGCTGATTCCATGAGTGCTGTGTTTTCCCATGCAAGAACAGCTTCAGCGAAAACTGCAATGTGTATAGTGCAGCGCATCTTAAGACATCTTAAATCAAAACTCAGTCTGTTTCCAGGGGATACCGAGCCAGATCAGCGTACAGAGCAACGGACAGCTTGCCAAAAAGTGCAATAACTCGCATCCACTCTAATATCCCTTTCGCACTGTGATTACTGTCGACGGCCTGTAGTTAAGGCAAAATGATAATACCAGCTTCAAAGGAACTTGGTACTGCGCTATTCAACACCACGAACCTCATACTCGTGGTTTCTTCTTAGTTCTGGTCTTAATTGGAAGAAAACTGTCACCATCAATACATTAAGAACAGGCAATGTGGCTACCAACAAAAACAAAATACCATCTCCAAATTGCAGTTATAGTCCTGTTGTCCAGTTGAAAATGACATCCTATATTTTTTGTTAGGGAGTGTAGTCTATAAAAGAAACGAAGGGAGAAAACACTAGACAAGAAAGTTAAAACTGCTGATTACTTCTACAGGTAGTTCTTTCAACTATCAAACCTCTAAATGTATCTATAAACGCCTTATACTGTGTGAAAAGATCTTTAATGATAGTTTTAAGTTTGTAGTTGTCAGTTGATTGGTTATATGATTTTGTAATGTATGAGAAGCTTAACTTTGAATTTTACAATGTTCAGTGATTTGATATTCACGTAAATAATATGCACAAATATGAATTTTAAGAATTGCACATTGTTCATGTTTTGTGTATAAAGCAACGACAATTTATTTCTGATTTATGTTTCTGAATCTTGTGCTTGACTGTATGGCCCATCGCCCAAAGCCTTTTGAAATAAAATACATAAATAATCTTAAGTAATGTAATACTGGATTTCGGTGGAGTGGAGTTCGGGCCGGAAGTTCGCGGATGTTGATCTCAGTATTTTAATTACCAACTTAATGAGCATGCAAAGACCAGTTTAACAAAACAGAAAACACTATTAAAAACAGTTACTCCTTGAGGCTTCGTTAAACTTGAAGAGGTCTTAAACAACACAAAATATCTTCCTTAAATAATAATCAACACAAAAAATTTCAGTATGGCCTTACACGGACAACCCAAATGATAATATACGGCCTTTGACCTTGAATAGTTATGATGACAGTGACTCATTATACAAGAAACTGTTCACTTATCTATTATAGAAAACTGAGTAAAATTCATGTCTGGCTACTACTAGCGACCTTCAATCACCACAGCAGTGTCTACTACCCACTAGCAGAGGCTGTCAGCAAGGAGTTTGTCTGACTAAGTAGTGGCGGATGAGCAGCTGTGCGGCCCTGGATGAGAGCTAGAAGCCTCCCATGTGGAACGCCGACAGCAGCTGAAGTAGGCCCCCTAAGTGGCCCTCTGCATAGAAGTCGCTTAAGTCCACAGCATCTGACTTGGCAGCAGCAACGGGGCTGTAGCTAACAGTAGCGGAGTCTGGAGAGGGTGACTGGTTGAGCCATGTAGACTCAGTCTCGTAGACTCGCGGACTCTTGGACCGACGTAGGTCCGTCCTCGGATCTGGTGGCAGGCAGATTGCAATTACTATGAGTATAAATGACAAATATTTATGTGGTCTTGACCCGTCCTTGTTTTGCTACAGCATTGGTTTTTATCATGTAAGCCAAACAAGTCCGTGGCTCGGGTGTGAAGTAACCGGGCCACCGATGCAGCAGTGGCTCTGCCTTCCTGCTGCATCACCGATATTTCCACTCCGTCCGTGTCCTGCGATGTAGTAACTGCCAGGGATTGTAGCGCAGTTCTTGTTTTATCAGCAGTAGTCCCGATGAAATAACGTTTGGTCAGCTCTGATATGGCCCACTCATGTCGCCTCTTGCGTTAACCGTGACAGCTGTCTTAATTTTTATTCAGCTGCACACAACTATTTGCGGTGCAACAGGTCCACCATGTTCAGATCTCGAGAATTTAGTGGTCATGCCCTACCATGTTACTCAAACAACTGCAGCACGATTCTAGCCTTGCGAAGCGGGTAGTTATCCTGATCGAAGATGCCGACCTTCAACCATTAGGGAAGGAAATTTGGAAATTTGTGGCAAGTTCCAGTGGGACCAAACTGCTGGCGTCATCGGTCCCTAGTCTGACACACTACTTAATCTAACTAAAACTAACTTACGCTAAGGACAACACACACACCCACGCCCGAGGGAGGACTCGGACATCCGACGGGGGGAGCCGTGTCAAGGCGCCTAAGACCGCGGAGCTATCCCCCGCGGCTCATTGGAAAGGCGCAGAATGTGCATGCAGTTCTCCACTGTCACTGTGCCTTTGATTACTACCATAGGTCCTGTGTACGACCAGGTGAATGTTCTCCATAGCATAATACTGGCCCCAGTACCGTGCGTCCTGGCATGCTGCATGGTCCAGTCTCAACGATTCCGTGCCCACTGCAATCGTAATTGGCGATGTTGTTGGGTAAGCTACGAAACGCGCGGGGCCATTTGCTGCGGAGCCCCCTTGTTCAATAATGTGCACTGAATGGCGTGCTCACTGATCGCACATCGCAGCCTGCCCTGCTTTGGAGAGCGGGTAAACCTTCAACCTCTGTGATGGGGCTTGGATTTCCAACACCATTGTAACGTATTACTATGTTTGCGATGTTGCTCATCGAGCCATATACGTTATCTCGCATTTCTAGCTGCTTCTCTCCCACAATTAATGATAAACATTCAGAAATTCAGGGTCGCCACCACCCCAAGCCCTTCCTAACCATTTAGGAGAAAACGGAGCTGGAAAATTATTAGTTTAATTACTTTAATAATTTAATTACAAATACGCAAATTTCTTTAAGCAGCCAGGTAAATAGCACTCCATGTCGTCCATGAAGCAACTTCATTTATTCGGGATTGGAATCGGAGTAAGGGGGTAAGATCGACACCAAAGAATCTATCTTTCACGTAGATTATTTATTGTAACTAAATATTTGGTTGCACATCCTAACTACACATAACTGGTGCCTGACTCGAAATATTTAAGTAAGAATTACGTGAGAATGAAACAGAGCACAATTTAACTATAGCAAAAAGAAACACACAAGACGGGGTGGGAGACAATTATACTATCATCTCCTTTGCATTAATACCATAAAAATATCTAAGTGAGATTTGCATTACGATTCTACGCATGCACTATTCTGGACAGAGGTTTAACCAATACACAAGGCTGTGCGATAATTATTTAACATAATAACTGCGTCTGCTGCTTGCAAACGGCGTGGTGCATTCTGACTCAAACTGTTGTGCTGCTTTGTAGAACGCGCACGAAAGAACAGATATTCTTGCAGAAATTGTAGCTCATTAAACAAGCAAACTGTTAAAATAGAGCCTATTGCGATGCCGTGATGGACCAGAAGGGTTATTGATTACCAAACACGTGGCACAAAATCGACACACAAAGACAAAAGCAATTTCCACAAAACATAAGACTAAAAATCATTAAAAAAATAACTCGCTTCACACGCTTCAGTTAAGCTGTAGTTCTTAAGTATTTCACCAGTTAAACATAACGAAGTCCTAACTCAACCTGCTTCCTATCACCTGAAGGCCCCCTTAAGAGCTGCTATCCGTACTCACCAAGCGTTCACCGAAGAGTGCCCCTTTCTCTTTAGAGATTACCTAGCTCCCCGTGCAGCGGAAGCTACAAGTCGGGTAGCCCTCCGTCACCAACCTCACACACAAAAACAGCCTTCGACTAAGATGGGTAAACCTCGCTGTTCAGGTATTGGGAAGCTAAGTTGGTCATCCTGTGCTCTGCTTCGAACGAGAAGCAACATCTTCTGCTCCCAGCAGACGATGACCAACTCAGTGTTTCCCACAAAACAAACCCGAAACCCCACATTAAGACACACATATAATATTCAATAGGCCTTATTTGAGTGCTGGAAGAGTTCATGAATTGAGCTAAAATCAGGTAGGAAAATGAATAAGTTGTACCGAATTCGACAAACGTCTTACGAAGCGACTTCACAGAGACATTTCACCATGTCACCTACCCATGGTTTCACCGTCCTTCAACCATCATCCACAGATGGTGACTACAGTAGCAAGCGAACAGCTGTTCGGCTACTCCGTCTGCGAGATGTTCTTTCCCAGGCGTAGGCAACGACAATTTGTCCTTTACCGAAGTCACTTGTGTCAGTGGATTTTCCCCTTTTGCGGCTCGTGCCGTCGCTAAAATGATTCCCCATTCGTTTCTACTCAGTTTATGTATTTTCTTCTCCCCGCCACATGACCGCAACATCACCAGGCGGCACTCTTATTTCTGGGGGCTGTGGTCATAATGTTTTGGCTTGTCAGTGTTTGCTTTATGCAACGAATATGATCCTTGCTTCTCACAATGCGCACAAATTAGCGTTTTTGCCTGATGATCAGTTCACGTTCAGAGTGGCTACATGTACACAAGAATTTGTCCTGAGTCAGTGTTTAATAATGGGAGAAAGAGCTCCATATCGATTACAGAAACAGCAAAAGTCTTCAACAGTGAAAAGTTACAGGTGGCCAAAATTATGAGGAAAATAGGAAACACGGAAGAGCATGTGAAAGATTTACCTCATGTACAAAGGAGGATCAAAAGTAACTAAAACTATAAAACTTTTTATTTTACACAGTGTTTGTATAATTACACTACTCTCAAAATAATGTCGACTGAGGCTAATGGATTGTCCTAACGTTTAACCACTTGGTGGGAATAGTTATCGAAAGTAATTCTAAAGTAGGGAAGGAGCGCCTGGTCTCCGGCACGAATCCGCCGCAGGACTTGTGTCGAGGTCGAGGTCCGGTGAGCCGGCCAGCCTGTGGATGGTTTTTAGGCGGTTTTCCATCTGTCTCGGCGAATGCAGACTGGTTCCCCTTATTCCGCCTGAGCTACACTATGTCGGCGATTGCTGCGCAAAAACAAGTTCTCCACGCAAGCATCGGGGTTACACTCGTCTGGTGTGAGACGTTCCCTGCGGCTGGAGGGGGGGGGGGGGGTCTATCGAGGGCCGAACCGCACAATAACCCTGGGATCGGTGTGGGGTGAAGTGTGGGGTGAAGTGGACTGCGGTAGTCGTCGTGGTGTTGTGGACCACTGCGGCTGCAGCGGGGACGGAGCCTCTCCGTCGTTTCCAGGCCCCCAGTTAACATACAATACAATACAATTCTAAAGTATATCTCCAGCAATTTTTGTTATCTCTTCTGTGTCCTTAAATGCTTCCCTGTTAGGTCCATGTTAATTCTATGGATCAGGAAAATGTCACAGGACAAGATGTGATGAATAGGATCACTGCTAAACGTTTGTCATTTTGTATTTGATCAAAAGCTGAGAAGCTGGGAGTGTTGTCACGGTGGAGGAACCAAGTCTTTGATTGGCATAGTGCAGTCTGCGTCGCATGATGTTTTTAGCATTTTTACACAATAAGTCTGTTTCTGCATCCGATGTAAGCACGTTATTCTTTCATGCTCACAACTGAAAAGTCGTCATGCAATGGAATCAGCATTTCTGAAAGCAAGCCGTACTGCTTAAATGAAGCTGCAGCACCGATGAAATGTGATGAATCGAATGAAAACCGTGTGAAGTGGGACCAACAAGCGAGCGAGTCCGTCAGTACCGCTCTTCCACATGCATGCTCCCTCATACATAAACCAAGTGAGAATTATAACAGAATAGAATCAAGAAAGAGAAAATTAGGGCTACGGTGGGGTTTCTATTTACCTTTCATATACCCAAAATGCAATCAGACAATTGAAAAGGTAGTACAAGGAGAACACGTATGCAGTATAACGTTTGCAGATGATGTTGCTTCTCTCGCTGAAAGTAAGAAGATTTTATAAGAATCATTAAGGAATGGATCTGCTGTCTAAGAGTTAGAAAGCCAAATTTGAGGAAGATACACAGCGACACATGAAAGAATTTCGCTGTTTACGAAGCCAAACTGAGGAAAACACCAAACAATTTGTGAAACAATTTTGCTATTTAAGAAGCAGAATCAAACAAGATCACTGATGGAAACCATAAAAAATGGTGCAAATGGCTCTGAGCACTATGGGACTTAACATCTGAGGTCATCAGTCCCCTAGAACTTAGAACTACTTAAACCTAACTAACCTAAGGACATCACCCATGCCCGAGGCAGGATTCGAACCTGCGACCGTAGCGGTCGCGCGGTTCCAGACTGAAGCGCCTTTAACCGCGTGGCCACACTGGCCGGCAAAAACCATAAAAGGCTGACGCATATGAATAACGCTTTTTTTTTTTTTTGAAGAAAAAGATTTGTAACACTGCTCTACAATTGAGGAGTTTCCGAAATTGCTTTCAGAAGTGGGTAATAAGAAAACCCACACATAGGAACAAACATATTTATTATTAATTAAGCGTGCGAGTATAAATAACTGCTCGATATATCTCTGAATATTTTGCGTGTTTGGAAGACAAATTTTGCATTAATTATTCTACGTGGACCTCTGAAAGCAGGTGCCTCATACAAAACAAATGTTCATCGGTCAGTTGGGCGAGGTTTTGGCATTATTGGGAGGTTAAGTTCTTCAATTGTGACGCAGAAAGGCAGTCTTCACTGTAAACCTTTCCATGGACGTCACCTGTGAAGTTACGCAGGTGCGTGACACAAAGTGAGCTGACGAATAACTACCAAAGGGTGATGGCACACTTAACCAACTAAAATGACTGTGATCAGCAGTGAGCGACATCAGGCAGATACCTTAATTCCAATTCTTGTGTGTGCAGCCCATTCTAATTTTTCTCTCTGTTTTTTTCCGCGCGTTCTGCAATACAAGTCTTCCGTTTTGTGTCATTGGTTAGGAGTAATACTTGTTCCAGCAGTGAAGGAAGGTGTTATCGTTAGATTTCTCTGGGTTGTCTGAAAACAAACCCTACGAGATTTTCATCGATTTCCAGGCATTTCTTCTGCTGTGAAAATTGGGCTGCCTCCAGATTCGTTTCCGGCAACACAATACTGCAGGAGCTATATAGTAGATGAAACATCTGACTGTACTTTTATTACACGCCGCAACATATGGTGATCTGATATCCGATCACATTAAAAGTAGTTGTGAGTAGAAGAGGAATGCAGTTGATATTTGTCACTGCCTTTGGTTCCAGAAGGTCGTGGAATTTGGTAAGAATTGAGGAACGAACGTTGGCGGTCAGTAATTTTTATGGATGCCTTGTGAAAGGATTTGTGGGACCGTATTTATGGCTACCTTACTGAAAGCAGGTCTCGCAGAACAAGTCAAACATCTCAGTACAAAATATTTAGCAGAAAAGCTGATATACAGGGTTAGTCAACCTGCGAGCTGAGAGTACAGTACAGAGAAAACATTACACTGGATCCCAAAGACTTTTATATATACACTCCTGGAAATTGAAATAAGAACACCGTGAATTCATTGTCCCAGGAAGGGGAAACTTTATTGACACATTCCTGGGGTCAGATACATCACATGATCACACTGACAGAACCACAGGCACATAGACACAGGCAACAGAACACGCACAATGTCGGCACTAGTACAGTGTATATCCACCTTTCGCAGCAATGCAGGCTGCTATTCTCCCATGGAGACGATCGTAGAGATGCTGGATGTAGTCCTGTGGAACGGCTTGCCATGCCATTTCCACCTGGTGCCTCAGTTGGACCAGTGTTCGTGCTGGACGTGCAGACCGCGTGAGACGACGCTTCATCCAGTCCCAAACATGCTCAATGGGGGACAGATCCGGAGATCTTGCTGGCCAGGGTAGTTGACTTACACCTTCTAGAGCACGTTGGGTGGCACGGGATACATGCGGACGTGCATTGTCCTGTTGGAACAGCAAGTTCCCTTGCCGGTCTAGGAATGGTAGAACGATGGGTTCGATGACGGTTTGGATGTACCGTGCACAATTCAGTGTCCCCTCGACGATCACCAGTGGTGTACGGCCAGTGTAGGAGATCGCTCCCCACACCATGATGCCGGGTGTTGGCTCTGTGTGCCTCGGTCGTATGCAGTCCTGATTGTGGCGCTCACCTGCACGGCGCCAAACACGCATACGACCATCATTGGCACCAAGGCAGAAGCGACTCTCATCGCTGAAGACGACACGTCTCCATTCGTCCCTCCATTCACGCCTGTCGCGACACCACTGGAGGCGGGCTGCACGATGTTGGGGCGTGAGCGGAAGACGGCCTAACGGTGTGCGGGACCGTAGCCCAGCTTCATGGAGACGGTTGCGAATGGTCCTCGCCGATACCCCAGGAGCAACAGTGTCCCTAATTTGCTGGGAAGTGGCGCTGCGGTCCCCTACGGCACTGCGTAGGATCCTACGGTCTTGGCGTGCATCCGTGCGTCGCTGCGGTCCGGTCCCAGGTCGACGGGTACGTGCACCTTCCGCCGACCACTGGCGACAACATCGATGTACTGTGGACACCTCACGCCCCACGTGTTGAGCAATTCGGCGGTACGTCCACCCGGCCTCCCGCATGCCCACTATACGCCGTCGCTCAAAGTCCGTCAACTGCACATACGGTTCACGTCCACGCTGTCGCGGCATGCTACCAGTGTTAAAGACTGCGATGGAGCTCCGTATGCCACGGCAAACTGGCTGACACTGACGGCGGCGGTGCACAAATGCTGCGCAGCTAGCGCCATTCGACGGCCAACACCGCGGTTCCTGGTGTGTCCGCTGTGCCGTGCGTGTGATCATTGCTTGTACAGCCTTCTCGCAGTGTCCGGAGCAAGTATGGTGGGTCTGACACACCGGTGTCAATGTGTTCTTTTTTCCATTTCCAGGAGTGTAGCTTAAATCAATGAAGATATTTGGACTAACAGCCACCCAATATGAAGAGACTGGCTTACGATAAATAGAAATGAAGCATTAGTCAAATTTTCTGCACTCCTTTGAGCGCAGTCTAGAAGATTAGGGAACTTTTTTTCAGAAGATAGTCTCGTACATAAAAATTCGAGTACCATAGGACATAAATACAGAAAGGTTTGTAGAGAACTCCATGATCTTATGTTCACATGTGCCGAACGCAATTTAGAGAATGACGGAAAACCACAGAAAGTGGATTTGGAGCCCCGTTTACTTGTCGAATGGTGAAGATGAGAAAAATTTGATGCACGCATTCAGCAGTTATCATCAGAAAATATACATGGTATGCGATGTAGGGTAAGAGGTAGAGTGTTACTTTAATGAAAATAATGCTGCAACCCGACCTAACCATGAGGACAATTGATGTTCTTCGTTCTAGCTAGTGTAATATAGACCAACGACATGTCTTCAAATTTCTTTGAATTGAGTAAAAGATTATTTGTGTTTAATGAAATGTATTCCTGCTCCTCTTTATTAACTTATGAGACAGTATAAACCATATATCATGTATTGGTTTCCATAAGTCAAAGAAAAATCGCAAAAAAGAATAATAAGTGTTCATTGTCGTGAAAAGTAATTTAGGTGTACAATACGGGCTATAGCAAAACAAAACAGATGCTCAACGGCTTCATGTTCGAACAGAGATAATTTTTGAAATGCACCGAATCATCGTTTAAGTAAGATAGGTACGAGTAACGTCGATAAGGGATATGATTACTTGAGGTGCAACACAGCACACGAAGCAATGTGTTCTGATGTTTGTCGTTGTTCGGGGCTCTGGATTCCTATTCTGCATGAAAGAAATCGGACTTCGGTGGAAAGTAATTAAATTACTTTATTACTGAATTCGAACTGCTCGCAGCTTACGCTGCAACAACGTATCCATTGCCGCGTACCAGGGGGGCTTGGAGATCGATATTGACTAGCTGTGACGTGAAAGAAAAAGGAAACGAATATATAGAAAGTATAAATGTATAAATCATGTTCCACTTAAGAATAATGTCTTGCCATAGTCTGAACAACCACCTGAAGATATTTTGTCACACACACACATACACAGAGATTCCTTTCCCGAGATTATCCCTTTCACGGATGTTCGAAGGATGATAACGTGTTGCGTCGTCTCGCCAAGTACGTGTGTCACTTTGCAACCTGACGCAGGACGCATTCGTGAAGACAGGGGACCTGTATCGATCTGCTGTACGGTCTAACTGCCGACGTTGCCACCGCAAACTCTCCCTCCTGCAACGAGAGGTGAGCGGTACAAAACGCGGCTGCACACCTCGGACAGACCCCACTTTCGTGGAACCTTCTGTGAGCAACACATGTTGATATCGTTCTCCTGGTGGCTGCAGCAGGGGCAACAAATGTGTGGGATGGAGTCGTGGTTCGATTCCTTCGAATATCTGGCAGCAAACATCGATCATCGCCAGGCGTTGTAGTCCTTGGTCGTCCGTGGCTGGTTCTTACGGATGGCGTGCCACATCTGTCTTCTTCAGCCCACAGCACCACCTGCTGTGCAAACTCACGCGTAGCAGACGCATCCCGGCGGCTTAACAGGGGCTCACAGCAAAATAACTTATCTTTTCATCTTACAAAAACTTACATTTTGCATTTCCAGACAAAAACCGCTTCAGAAAACAAAAATTAGAGATCAATAGGTACACGCAAAATGAGTCTCCGTGTATCAAATTAATTTACATGAAGACAGATAAAAGACTTAAGTGGTCCCAGCACGTGGGTAGGGTAACCAGGAAGCTCAGTCTGTCTGTTTTGAATTTAGAAACAACTCTAATTGTGTTGACATGGGCCTTCCATATGAGGCCAACGAAATATTTGTTCTACAGAAGCATGCAGCAAGAACATTACATAAAGCTGATAACGTGAACATCTTGCAGAAGCCTGTTCAGGAACTAGGGATTCTTACAAATATGTTACAATACATAGTCTCGTGGGGAATTTCGTACGAACTGTGAAATTCACGATGACAATATTGGGCGTAAAAATACCTTGATATAAACTATGCGTCACTGTATAGGACTCATACAATAGTATAATTTATCGGGATATTTGGAGTTGGAGATTTAAATTTCGGTACATATTAAATTGTTTAACTTTCCCATTATACAGGTAGCTGACTGTATTCTCTGAAATCATAAAGTTACACAAATTCGTAGTATGCAGTATTATATAACAATAGTAACAGACAAGAGATGTGAATTTTTCAAAGAAATAGCTGTTTACCCATAATAAATAAAAAGCAACCCAGAAATATTTTCCATGATTATCAATTGAGCGAGTGGCACAAGCCCTTGCGAATTTACTTTGCGGAAGTTGTCAGCAGTGGTTGTCTCTGCCTGTTAATGTATTGCTCGATTCTTTCCACATTCCTGATAGTTTCGCTTCTTGACAGAATTTACGGAACAAGATGTGGGAAATAATGATCTACCTCAAACAAGCTGTTATTTCCAGAGTTCTGATCTATTACTTCAGTACAGCAGTACTGTGATGTTAGAATAATCAATTGTCGTACTTATTTCTATCAAGTTTAACCGAGTTTTTTCGGTTTCTGTGTTTATTTCATAATGTATGCAGACCATTGTAACTACTGGCCATTAAAATTGCTACACCACGAAGATGACGTGCTACGGACACGAAATTTAACCGACAGGAAGAAGATGCTGTGATATGCAAATGATTAGCTTTTCAGAGCATTCACACAAGGCTGGCGCTGGTGGCGACGCCTACAACGTGCAGACATTAGGAAAGTTTCCAACCGATTTTTCATACACAAACAGCAGTTGACCGGCGTTGCCTGGTGTAACGTTGTTGTGATGCCTCGTGTAAGGAGAACAAATGTGTACCAACACGTTTCCGACTTTGATAAAGGTCGGATTGTAGCCTATGGCGATTGCGGTTTATCGTATCGCGACATTGCTGCTCGCGTTGGTCGAGTATGTTAGCAGACTATGGAATCGGTGGGTTCAGGAGGGTAACACGGAACGCCGTGCTGGATCCCAACGGCCTAGTATCACTAGCAGTCGAGATGACAGGCATCTTATACGCATGGCTGTAACGGATCGTGCAGCCACGACTCGATCCCTGAGTCAATAGATGGGGACATTTGGAAGACAACAACCATCTGCACGAACAGTTCGACGACATTTGCAGCAGCATGGACTATCAGCTCGGAGACCATGGCTGGGGTTACCCTCGACGCTGCATCACAGACAGGAGCGCCTGCGATGGTGTACTCAACGACGAACATGGTTGCACGAATGGCAAAACGTCATTTTTTCGGATGAATCCAGGTTCTGTTTACAGCATCATGATGGTCGCATCCGTGTTTGGCGAGATCACCGTGAACGCACATTGGAAGCGTGTATTCGTGATCGCCATACTAGCGTATCACCCGGCATGATGACATGGGGTGCCATTGGTTACACGTCTCGGTCACCTCTTGTTCGCACTGACGGCACTTTGAACAGTGGACGTTACATTTCAGATGGGTTACGACCAGTGGCTCTACCCTTCATTCGATCCCTGCGTAGCCCTACATTTCAGCAGGATAATGCACGCCCGCTTGTTGCAGGTCCTGTACGGGCCTTTCTGGATACAGAAAATGTTCGACTGCTGCCCTGGCCAGCACATTCTCCAGATCTCTCACCAACTGAAAACGTCTGGTTAATGGTGGCCGAGCAACTGGCACGTCACAATACGCCAGTCACTACTCTTGATGAACTGTGGTATCGTGTTGAAGCTGCATGAGCAGCTGTACCTGAACACGCCATCCAAGCTCTGTCTGACTCAATGCCTAGGCGTATCAAGGCCATTATTACTGCCAGAGGTGGTTGTTCTGGGTACTGATTTCTCAGGGTCTATGCACCCAAATTGCGTGAAAATGTAATCACATGTCAGTTCTAGTATAATATATTTGTCCAATGAATACCCGCTTATCATCTGCATTTCTTCTTGGTGTAGCAATTTTAATGGCCAGTAGTGTATCTATAACGAATTGCTAGATCTCGTCCTAGTCATAATGTTTACATTATTGTTTTTTTCATAATTTTTCATGCGCACTGCCGTATAAAAATTACACTTATAAAGATTACATAGAGATATTATCGTTTACTAATATGGGTGCATTACGTGTTCCCATCTCTCGTTATATGACGGTATGTAATGCAAGCAGGAACTTTGTCGAACACGATCGTGTTGGTGGCCCAGGCGTTGTGCTGTGGGAAGGAATCATGCTGTATAGGTATACTGACTTGCAAATCTTTAAACACGATACACTCAGTAGTCGACATTATTGTGAACTTGTACTCCTTCCCACGTGCGTCTTTTCGAGGCTGCATTCGACTCTGACTTGGTTTTTATGGATGCAATGCGCGACCACATCGAACTAGCTTGGTGGAGCAGCTCTTGGAACGAGAGAATATTCGGCAAATGGACTGGTCTGTCCGTTCTCCCGACTTAAATCGAATCGGGCACGTGTGGGATGCGTTGGGGAGTCGTATTGCAGCACGTCCGTATGCACCAACGACCATTCTGCAGTTTTCTACTGCGCCGGTGAAGGAATGGAACTCCCTACAACGACGATGATGAATGGCTTGTGGGGCGCTCAACTGCGCGCTCATCAGCGCCCGCACAAAGTCCCAACTCTTTACACAGTCCAATCTTTTCACCCAATCCAATGTAGCCACCTGTCACAAATTATGATGATGATGATGAAACGATGAGGGCAACACAAACACCCAGTCCCCGGGAAGAGAAAATCCCCAACCTGGCTGATAATCGAACCCGAGACCCTGTGATCCAGAGGCAGCAACCTCGCCACTAGACTACGAGCTGTTGGCTCCCCACCACGAGAACTCCTTTCCAACTAGAGATGGACAATGAAATGATAATGAAGCCAAGACCCTAAGCTGTCGACAGGCGTTGATATACATCAACGGGGACAGCTGAAAATGTGTGCCCTGACCGGGACTCAAACCCGGGACCTCCTGCTTTACATGGCAGACTCTCTATCCGTCTGAGCCACCGAGGGCACAGATTATAGTGTGACTACAGGGATTTATCCCTTGCACGCTCCCCGTGAGACCCACATTCCCAACTTCATGTCCACATACTACATTCGTACTGCCCCTGCCCATTACACTCATTACTCGCGGCAGACAATCTTACCGAGTCCCGTAAGAGTTCGGGCAACGCGTGTGCATCCAGCACAGAAGAAGGTCAATGGCCGGTTAGTCTCAACTATATGAAGAAGGTATCTGTTCTATCAGACATAACCTGTGCCCTCGGTGGCTCAGATGGATAGAGCGTCTGTCATGTAGGCAGGAGATCCCGGGTTCGTGTACCCGTCGGGGCACATATTTTCAACTGTCCCCGTTGATCTATATCAACACCTCTCGACAGCATAGGGTCTTGATTTCATTATCATTTCATTGTAAGAGAGCTGCATGGTCACCGATGGTATCTGTTCTTTTGGACATGTCCGAAGGAACAGATGTCATGTTCATATAGTTAAGGCTAACCGGCCATTGACCTTCTTCTTCTGTGCTGGATGAACACGCATTGCCCGAACTCTTACGGGACTCGGTAAGATCGTCTGCCGCGAGTAATGAGTGTAATGGGCAGGGGCTGTACGATTGTAGTGTGTGGACATTGAGTTGGGAATGTGGGTCTCATGGGGAGCGTGCAAGGGAAAAATTCCTGCAGTCGCACTGTCATATGTGCCCTCGGTGGCTCAAATGGATAGAGCGTCTGCCATGTGAGCAGAAGATCCTGGGTTCGAGTCCCGGTTGGGGCACACATTTTCAACTGTACCCGTGGATGTATATCAGTGCTTGTCTACAGCTTGGGGTCTTGACTTCATTATTGTTTCATTCTAACAGAGCTGCATGGTCACTGATAGAGATGGGCAAAGTCGTTCATCCTTAAGAACTAGTTCACTGGTGATCGCTCTTATTTGAGAACCGTTCATTTTTACTCGTTCACCGTTCATTGTGCTTGGTATATGGTTCTTATGAAAAATTGAAAATTAGTAGCATAGGTGACTGAGGGGAGTACGGAGTTTTTTATTCATAATAGAACTCTCACACACTTGTAATTTTCGTGATTCTGCAAAACATCTCGTTTAGCCAACTGTAGCGAGCGGTATGTGGCTGATCGCAGTGAAATAATGTAAGGTGGCGCACGAAAAACCAGCCCAGACTACAGACTGCTCGTCAATTACGCACGATTTATTCACCGCTACGACCAGAATAGATAAACATGTAGTAATTAGGCAGTGAAGACATAACAAATAAGCTAATGCAAACAACCTCGAAACAATAGATGACGATTGGTAAGCGACAATGAGCAGTCTAGTAATCGGGGCGGACTTTTCGTGCGCCATCCTGTACCACTGAAATAATATTGTAGGAGCTATCGTACTCTCTTTGCAAAATGTGACACCAGGCACTCGATTACGAAGCGCGGGCTTCATTCGGTTGTAAGTCGGTCTGCCTTCCATAACAATGAACGTGCTCTTTTACCTTGGATCAAAAAAAGAAGGAAAATGGCCACTCGTGTGGGTCGTGCCGACGTCCTTTGCATGTGTAATAACAAAAAAAAATGGCTCTGAGCACTATGGGACTCAACTGCTGAGGTCATTAGTCCCCTAGAACTTAGAACTAGTTAAACCTAACTAACCTAAGGAAATCACAAACATCCAGGCCCGAGGCAGGATTCGAACCTGCGACCGTAGCGGTCTTGCGGTTCCAGACTAATAACAAAAAATCTTACCTTTTTACAAGTATTTCCTCTGCTGTTTATCAAATAGTGAAGTAAGCTGATACGCCGCTTTGTTACCTGAAAAGATTTATATATTACATACCACGCAATTTTTATGTAATGTACTTAATTATGAAATACATTTTAAGTACCGGTCGTAGTCGCTCAATAGAATACAAAAAAGAACCACAAGTTCAGAGTTCAAAATGGTTTGAAACAGATCTAGAATGGGTGTGCGCAGCGAACTAAACGAACAACTCGACACTGAACTAACTATGAGCAATCGGCAGTGGAACTACGAGTGGCCACGCGAAGAAGGATGAGTCCGGCCGAGCGAGACCGAGACCGAGACAAACGGGAACGGGACCGAGGCTGGAACGAGACCGGCCGACGTGCCGTTCGGGAACGAGACCGACCGTTTCCCGTTCCCGGGAACTATAAATAGAAAGCCGCGACCGAAGTGAACTATGAAATGCCGTTACTTAGAATTCGTTCCTCGCTCGTTCCGTTCACCTTAGTGAACAGTTCCTTTGGACCCGTTACTTCGCGAACGACCCATCTCTACTTCCAACCTTCTGGTCAGCATGAGAGCACGCTGCAGAAAATGCACTGGTGTCCGTGGTGGTCACAGGCAAGGACGTAGCCAGGATTTTCTCAGAGGGGGTCAGGTCTGTTAAAGAGGACCTTAAAAAGCCTCACTTTTTCACTTAACTGAAAATTTCCGGAAAGAACAATAAACCATTTTATCCGACAATCATCTCAGAGCGTTCAGCAAGTGGATAAATAATCTCGGTACTTAGAAGTGCTGTATTTTCGCAAACCTCTATGAAGTAGGCCTAGTCATGCTCCAATCTCCTGTCACCCTGGAGAGCCATTTCACACGCTGCTCCTTTCAGTCTGGATTTGAGTTGAGGAAGGGATCAGGAATGGACGAGCACTATTTATTTTGGGACGCCGTCATTATTGCCGACAGGGCGTTTGGAATAAAGAGATCTGTGTTCGACAGAGATACTAGAACAATTTTTGGTGGCGAAAATGCAAAGGATCTGGAATTTGTCAGCCTTACATTTTCCCAAATTTCCTCATTTAAGTATGCATGTGCCCTTTCTTGCAATGTAAGAAAGTAAATTTTCTGCGTTAAGGAATGTCCCAGCGAACAAATGCATGAGCCTAAATGAGGAGTATTTGGATTATTATTTATTTATTATACGGCTTTTAGAGCCGGGAGTCCCCGAAGAGATGTTCGGCTTGCCTTAGAAGGACTACATCCCTAAGGTAATTCGAAACTGTCGGGAAAGAAAGGTATTCGGAGGGAATGGCTGTGGCGAACCGACCCTGGCGTTTGCCTAAAAGGAAATTTGAAAACCACAGAAAACCATTTTCATGGTTGCCAGCGAATGGATTCAAACCACCTCGGCTCCCGAATACAGGGATTGCTAACTCAGCGGATCAACACGTAGAGCTACCCCAAGTCGGAGGATAATTGGGAAAAACTGATTCGGACGAATTCAAGCAGCACGCACAAAAAAATAACAACAGGAACAAACGAACTATGGAATGTGCTGTCATCACATAGCCGGCCGGAGTGGCCGAGCGGTTCTAGGCGCTACAGTCTGGAACCGCGAGACCGCTGCGGTCGCAGGTTCGAATCCTGCCTCGGGCATGGATGTGTGTGATGTCCTTAGGTTAGTTAGGTTTAAGTAGTTCTAAGTTCTAGGGGACTGATGACCACAGAAGTTGAGTCTCGTAGTGCTCAGAGCCATTTGAACCATTTGTCATCACATATCCTTTCCGCTTCCACAAACATCTCCCCATCGTTTCACATCGAAACTGGTTTTCATAACTGGGTACCGCCCGTATGACTAGATTGGGCAACATTTTGCCATTTGGGCTACTAACGATAGAGTATTGAAACTTCCTAGCAGATTAAAACTGTATGCCAGACCGAGACTCGAAGTCGGGACCTTTGCCTTTCGCGGGCAAGTGCTCTACCGAGCTACACAAGCACGACTATGCCCCGTCCTTACAGCTTTACTTCTGCCAGTACCTCGTCTCCTACCTTCCGAACTTTACAGAAGCTCTCCTGCGAACCTTGGAGAACACTTGCCCGCCAAATGCAAAGGTCCCGAGTTCGAGTCTCGGTCCTGCATACAGTTTTAATGTGCTAGGAAGTTTCATATCAGTGCACACTCCACTACAGAGTGAAAATCTCATTCTGTATAGAATATTGATCAATTTTTTAAAAGAAATACAACCATCGCCGATTGAGCGATGTTTTTGTTGATCAACGCGATTTATGGGCGACACAGAGAAATTTAAGTGAATTTTTACGCACTGATTTTAATTTAGTGTTGTATATAACGATATTTACCGCTCTACTGTCTTGTGAAATACTGAAATAATGCAACCCCAAAGTTCTACAGCCTCCAAATAATGACTCCGCTGCTAAAATTAAACTGCTATAGATAAGTAATTAGGCTATTATAGTAGTGCGTATATATTTTTTTTTATCTTACTGCAATGTTAACGGACGAATAAAAATTGGGTTTCCTCTTCTCTCTTTATACAAACTTATCCATAGTTAGAAACTATCACTACAGCAAACGGTACGAACACAGTAAACGGTAGCACTTACACTAAATTCAACTGCAACTAAAAGCTGAAGAGATTAACAAAAGAACTGAGCTCAAGCAGGACTAGCAACTCCAGCCCTACCTTCCTGATGCATGTGTTTACACAGCGCGCCTCTTCCACAGATCTCCTCCTCACTTAGGGAGCCCTGATTTTCAATTGTCACCACCCTGTTGACCCCTCCTGTTCCGCTCATCAAACCCACCTCAGCTAACACTGTCTCCTCTGCAATGACCACCTCACCCAAAACTGCAAAAACCCTCTCACTTGCCCCTACTATAAAATAGGGAGGGGTGATAGCCGATAGTGGTACGATTGTATAAACAGCTTAAATTCATCGTTGGCCTTGCTGGCTGTCGAAAGTGCGTATCCATTTTTCGTCGTTTGATTGAAAATAAAAATATATTCGAATTTTTAAATGAACACATAGTCATTTGACTGTATTATTGTTTATTTAACTACGACCCATGTTTCGGCTTTTTATGCCATTTTGAAGGGACTGAGTTTATGTCATTAACATATATTGCATGACATTAAGCTCAAAATTTCGAGCTTGATGTCCTGCAATATATGTTAGGGACATAAGTTCTGTCAATTGAAAATGGCATAAAAGGCCGAAACCAGGGTCTTAATTAAATAAGGAATAATATAGTCAAATGGGAGTGTGTTAATTTAAACATTATTGTATGACTGTTGCTCGGAAACATCAAAAACTCTACACGGCAACTAGGTCGTGTGCAATTTCATTTAGGTGATTCTTTTGGGGGGGGGGGGATGGAGGGGGTAGGTTCGATTCCGGACCCCCAGCTCCCTCTTCCCCGCTTTGGCTACATCCCTATTAAGAAGCATATCCCGCCTCTTGTAATGTCCAGGGGACTGTCATGAATCACGGTGACTTCAGTGCAATTAATGTCTTTGAACAAAAGTGTCATTTCTGTTCGTGTCATTGCGTATTACTGCCAGTTACCCTCTGTACTTTACTGTAGAATCCCAAGTTTCATCGAGATGAGTTACTTCGCAGTGAGACATCACTTTAGTTTTACTCACAGCTGAAGTACAAAATATCGTATTTCTGTTGTATGATGATGAGAGAAGGAAAGGGGTGAAATTCGGAGGCGGCACGTAGCCTATACGTCTCGATTAGCACTAAGGGGAGCGCCGAGCTTAACGTCTCCATCTGTCGGAGAGATCGCCATCAACAGTGTCGCAACGTCCTCCCTCCACGAGACATTGTACAGACGTTTGGAACTCAATTTTGAAGAATGGCGCTATGTCCGATGATCAGGAACTGTACGCTGCGCTACCATTTCTCTTCTCCTTGGACAAATACTGGCGTAGAAAATTTCATCCCCCACTATAATTCGAACCGGCTACCTCTGACTCGAGCACCAACATGTAAGCATGTGTTTACGACTTCGGCCGCGGGTGCGGATGTATTTATCGGCATAAATAGGCATAAAATGAGGTTCTGATTTTTCTATCTGGACTATCGTGCTGAAAAGCTTTCCTCTTATTCCAGTTATAGTTTCGATTTTTCCTAACACCTAAGTTTCACCTCTGAGGATATTTCTGAACTCATATGTTCATGCATATTGTAGCTACTTCTCAGCACATCGTATCTCTGATTCCACGAAAACCTGAAGTCGTCCGGTAGCAGATTGGGAGTAATAAAATACGTTATCGAACAGGACTGTGCATAAAAAAGGATATGTATTAACCATTTGTCCAATGGTTGTATTTATGCTCAACTAATGGATGGTTACATTTGTGTTATTTGAAGTAGAACGCGAGCTGTGTTTTGTAGTTTTTAATAGGTTTTCAGACGAACAGCAGCGGCAGCAGCATGTTTTACGTGATCGTTATTTATTCTTGGAATTAAAACATTTTGTTTTTCCAATTACAAGGTATTTTAATACCTTGAATTATCTGTTTATTTATTTTTTAAAGATGATTCTGGAAAATTTAGGCTCTTTCCAAAAACTGATACAAATGGATTGAATTTTAAATCGATAGTTTTCTTCTGTATATCTCAATTAATTCTGCTTGTTGTATCACATTCTTAGAACAATGTTGCCTTTTGTCATTAATAAGGCTAAGTGTATTTCAAGGGCATATCTCACAACTACACTCCTGGAAATTGAAATAAGAACACCGTGAATTCATTGTCCCAGGAAGGGGAAACTTTATTGACACATTCCTGGGGTCAGATACATCACATGATCACACTGACAGAACCACAGGCACATAGACACAGGCAACAGAGCATGCACAATGTCGGCACTAGTACAGTGTATATCCACCTTTCGCAGCAATGCAGGCTGCTATTCTCCCATGGAGACGATCGTAGAGATGCTGGATGTAGTCCTGTGGAACGGCTTGCCATGCCATTTCCACCTGGCGCCTCAGATGGACCAGCGTTCGTGTTGGACGTGCAGACCGCGTGAGACGACGCTTCATCCAGTCCCAAACATGCTCAATGGGGGACAGATCCGGAGATCTTGCTGGCCAGGGTAGTTGACTTACACCTTCTAGAGCACGTTGGGTGGCACGGGATACATGCGGACGTGCATTGTCCTGTTGGAACAGCAAGTTCCCTTGCCGGTCTAGGAATGGTAGAACGATGGGTTCGATGACGGTTTGGATGTACCGTGCACTATTCAGTGTCCCCTCGACGATCACCAGTGGTGTACGGCCAGTGTAGGAGATCGCTCCCCACACCATGATGCCGGGTGTTGGCCCTGTGTGCCTCGGTCGTATGCAGTCCTGATTGTGGCGCTCACCTGCACGGCGCCAAACACGCATACGACCATCATTGGCACCAAGGCAGAAGCGACTCTCATCGCTGAAGACGACACGTCTCCATTCGTCCCTCCATTCACGCCTGTCGCGACACCACTGGAGGTGGGCTGCATGATGTTGGGGCGTGAGCGGAAGACGGCCTAACGGTGTGCGGGACCGTAGCCCAGCTTCATGGAGACGGTTGCGAATGGTCCTCGCCGATACCCCAGGAGCAACAGTGTCCCTAATTTGCTGGGAAGTGGCGGTGCGGTCCCCTACGGCACTGCGTAGGATCCTACGGTCTTGGCGTGCATCCGTGCGTCGCTGCGATCCGGTCCCAGGTCGACGGGCACGTGCACCTTCCACCGACCACTGGCGACAACATCGATGTACTGTGGAGACCTCACGCCCCACGTGTTGAGCAATTCGGCGGTACGTCCACCCGGCCTCCCGCATGCCCACTATACGCCCTCGCTCAAAGTCCGTCAACTGCACATACGGTTCACGTCCACGCTGTCGCGGCATGCTACCAGTGTTAAAGACTGCGATGGAGCTCCGTATGCCACGGCAAACTGGCTGACACTGACGGCGGCGGTGCACAAATGCTGCGCAGCTAGCGCCATTCGACGGCCAACACCGCGGTTCCTGGTGTGTCCGCTGTGCCGTGCGTGTGATCATTGCTTGTACAGCCCTCTCGCAGTGTCCGGAGCAAGTATGGTGGGTCTGACACACCGGTGTCAATGTGTTCTTTTTTCCATTTCCAGGAGTGTATATGGTACTTCAGTGTTGATTTTCCCTAATTGTGCAGAGTGGACAAGCATTGCATAAGCAGTGGATGTAGCATTTTTTTTAATTTTTAGCATGATCACTGTTTAGAAAGTATTACCAATTTTGCTGTTCACATGCTAGAAAATTCGCGACTCACATCAAATTGTAGCGGCTAAATAACATTTCCAGCTCACTTTTTGTTTAACCAGAAACCCTCAGAAAATCTACACTGCAATCTACACAAAGTATTAAAACTTTCTTGCAACGTAATATGTGGGTTAGAAGTAAGTTTAGGTTCCCCATGAACAGTTGATCGTTTGCCGTTGGAGATCTGTATATGGTTTGTTGCGTTATAAGTGATTCTGTGCGACAGCGTACAAGTAAGGTTGAACCTTACGATCTACACCAAAAAAAAATCATTTTTTTCACAAACTGAGTCTATACAAGGTCATCTCAGAAAGAATAAAGAGTAAAAAAAATATATCTTCTGGGTCATATGGCCGGCATGCTTTTCATGGAGGTACACCCACCTGAAGAAGGTGATGAAATTCTTCGACAGTGTAGGTTTGAGTTATCGAAGGCACATATGAGAACACACCAGACACGTTGGAATGTTCTATCTGTACTAGTGTTTTTGCTCCACGTACAAGAGGAAGACGCCAATAATCGTCGCCTACATGTTGAGTTCGAACCGGTGCTGATACTTCGCTGTCACCATACCACGGAGGCTCTTAGTAGCCCAGATGTGAGTGTTATGCAGGTTGACGATACGGTAAATATCATAGCTGACGGAAATCCCAATACCATGGTAGTCCGTACGACGAACCAACGTGTCTCTGTCGCCACAGGCAAATCCGTAGGTAATAAGGCCTGCACGCGTTGAACACTATGTGATCAGAAGTATCCGGACATACGTGTTTCATATTAGGTGCATTGTGCTGCCACCTACTGCCAGGTACTCCATACCAGCGACCTCAGTAGTCATTAGACATCTTGAGAGAGCAGAATGGGGCGCTCCGCAGAACTCAGGGACTTCGAACGTGGTCAGATTTGGGTGTCACTTGTGTCATATGTCTGTAAGTGAGATTTCCACACTCCTAGACATCCCTAGGTCCAGTGTCTCCGATGTGACAGTGAAGTGGAAACGTGAAGAGACACGTACAGCACAAAAGCGTACAGGCCGACCTCGTCTGTTGACTGACAGAGACCGCCGACGGTTGAAGAGGGTCGTAATGTGTAATAGGCAGACATCTATCCAGACCATCACACAGGAATTCCAAACTGCATCAGGATCCACTATGACATTTAGGCGGCAAGTGAGAAACTTGGATTTCATGGCCGAGCGGCTGCTCATAAGCCACACATTACGCCGGTAAGTGCCAAACGACGGCTCGCTTGGTGCAAGGAGCGTAAAAATTGGACGCTTGAATAGTGGAAAACCGTTGTGTGGAGTGGCGAATCACGGTACACAATGTGGCGATCCAATGGCGGGGTGTCGGTATGGCGAATGCCTGGTGAACGTAATCTGCCAGCCTGTGTAATGCCAACAGTAAAATTCGGAGGCGGCAGTGTTATGGTGTGGTCGTGTTTTTCAAGGAGGGGGCTTGCACCCGCTGCTGTTTTGCGTGGCACTATCACAGAACAGGTCTACATTGATGTTTTAAGCACCTTCTTGTTTCCCACTGTTGAAGAGCAAGTCGGGGATGCTGGCTGCATCTTTCAACAGGATCGACCACCTGCTCATAATGCACGGCCTGTGGCGGAGTGGTTACACGACAATAACATCTCTGTAATGGATTGGCCTGCACCGAGTCCCGACCTGAATCCTATAGAACACCTTTAGGATGTTTTGGAACGCCGACTTCGAGCCAGGCCTCTCCGACCGACATCGATACTTCTCTTCAGTGCAGCAGTCCGTGAAGAATGGGCCGCAATTCCCCAAGAAACGTTCCAGCACCTGACTGAACGTATGCCTGCGAGTGTGGAAGCTGTCATCAAGGCCAACACCATATTGAATTCCAGCGTTACCGATGGAGGGCGCCACGAACTTGTAAGTCATTTTCAGTCAGCTGTCCGGATACTTTTGATCACGTAGTGTGTATGATATGGATAGCTGGAACTGTCCTGAGAATGGTACGCACGGTCGTCCGACGTACTTCATCCTGGCGGGCCACTGCTTGGTGCTGATACTGGGGTCTATTATGCAGTGTTCTAAACCTTTTATCTACATGTTGCTTCTTTATTCTCGGTCTCTTTTTTCCGCAGTTGCAGATATCAAGTTGTATAGGTTAATTACAGTGTTTTGCAACTGTAATCGAAGACTCGTTTCGCTTCATTGTAAAGCATGTTCAGGAGTCACTGCAACAGTATGATTTTCTTCGTACAATTTTCTTTGCTAGCATTATGAACAGTCCGCATGCCTTACTTAATACTATAAACAATTTTCTTAGCGTTGCTCACAGTTTCCTTATTGTTTATCTCATTCTTGTTGTTTTTACAGTGTATGTTTTGGGCATTCAGCACACAGCACTTTCAGTTCACTAAATATTCACGTTTCTTTGTTTAGAAGAACTACTATCATTTCGCAGCAGCAAAACAAAACACATGAAATGACTAGATGGACATAAGTTCTTCTCAACACAGGAATGTGAATATTTAGTGCAGCGAAAGTGATGTGTGCTGAATACCCAAAACATACACGTTGAACAACAACAAGAATGAAGTAAACAACAAAGAAACCGTGAGTAATGATAAGCATTAAAACTATTTTTAGTAGTAAGTAAAGCATGCGAACTGTTCATGATCCTAGCAAACAAAATTGTAAGAGGAAAAACGCCATATTGTTACAGTGACCACCGTGCGACTGCTACGGTCGCAGGTTCGAATCCTGCCTCGGGCATGGATGTGTGTGATGTCCTTAGGTTAGTTAGGTTTAAGTAGTTCTAAGTTCTAGGGGACTGATGACCACAGCAGTTGAGTCCCATAGTGCTCAGAGCCATTTGAATCATTTTTTTACAGTGACCACTAAAGGGAATAAAGCGAAACGCGTCAAGTCATAATAAGAAGTTCATTACAGTTGCTAAAGACAGGAATTAACGTAAACAACTTATAAACCTTTTACCTCCACCTTCAATTAAATGCAGCTCCCTTAGAGCTCCTAATACCACAAATGTTCATGTTTAGCATCATTATTCACTTCTATTAATTACTTTTATTAAACTTCACGGTTTAGCATCCTTTACCGCCTACATAATACTGTCCCTACAACATCCTCTATTTAACTACTCTGTTCAGGTCGCTAAACAGCATTAAGACTATTATAGAACATGTCTCTTCAGAACTTGGAACTGTTTTATGTATACAAGAATCTCGTCAGATTTGTTTCCGACTCTACATCTACGTCTATGTGACTGCTCTCCCATTCACACTTTATTGTTTACCACATGATTCGTATAACCACTTGCAGACTATTTCTCAATTGTTTCACTCTTGAATAGCACGTGGAAAAAATGAACAGCTAATTGTTTTTGGAAATGCGAGCTCTGATTCCTCTTTTTTTATTACGATGGTCATTTCTCCTTATGCAGATGGGAGTCAACAAAATATTTTGACTCTGGAAAGAGAAAACTATTGATTGAAATTTCGTAAAATAATCTCAGCGGAACGAAAAACGCCTTTGTTTCAATCATTGCTATCTCAGCTCACTTACCATATCCGTGACATTCTCTCCCCTATTTCGGGATAATACAAAACCAGCAGCCCTTCTATTACCTTTTCCGATGTTCTCATCAGTCCTATTCGGATCCCGCACCGCAAAGCAATACCCCAGGAGAGGACGAGCAAGAGAAGGGTAGGCAGTCTCTCTAGTACTTTGTTACTTCTTCTAAGTGTTCCGCCTATAAATCTTGGTCTTTGGATCACCTTCCCGACAACATTTTTGTTATGGTTCCAAGTTATGTTGTTCGTAATTGTAATCCTTAGGTGCTCAGTTGAGTACACAACCTTTAAATTTGTATAATTTATCGAGTAATCTAAATTAAACGGAAATTTTGTTAGTACACATGTGGGAGACCTGCAACCTTCTGCTGAAACAAGCTAATTTTACTTTTCTGGAACATTTGTGCATTTTCAGGACTTGTACTTTTCTAGTTTCTTTTAATACTGCCTATTTATAGTCTCTCTAAACTTAATCACATGCCCCTTTGACAACAGTAATCACAGGAATTTCGCTATGTGTGATGTTGGCCTATTCACACTCCCTACAAAAAGCTTAGCCAATGTTATGTTCTTTCCTCTTAGATTCAGGTGTGTGTTGCTACAATCTCCCAATTGTAGCAACAGATACAGCACAGATATGAGACAGTCAATAGCAAACGACACAGCTCTTTGTTCAGAGTGGTCAGACACACAATTCTCTGTTTACTCAGCTGACAGCTGTGTAAAGCGTGGGCTGGCTGTGGAGCTGCAAAGGTGTCACAAAACTCACACTGATGTGTGCAGCTTGGCTAAATCTAGCACTTCGTTTCATGTTACGTTGTGACCTGGTATCCTTCTCCTAGGCTTACGTACAGCATTTGTCCTAGACCCTTCCGATGTTAGCCATATAACACTAAAACTCTTAGTCCAAACTAATTTTGCTACTTGGAGTGTAGGACTAAATTTTTTATTAAGAAACTAGATATCTTAGGAAAGATTCTACATGTCATTTCTACAGTTAATTCAAAAATGATTGCAATATATAAACTGTCCAATTTCGTAAATAATCGACTTTAGGTTATTTATTAGTGTTGTTTTCTGTAATAAAAACATAGAAATCAATCAAAGATTGAAAAATTTTGACTCTCTCAGTTTCAAGATAAACAGCATAAAACTTTTAAATTAAATAGGCAAATAAAAGAAAACTTACTTCGTCCACTGTTCGCTGCTTTTCTCAAACAGAGATAAGTGGTTGAATACTGTAAAAATGACTAGTGGTTAAATGCTACCAAAAAAAAAAAAACTCCATCGTTCTCCTATTGATTCTAATTTTTTGAAACTCTGCTCAAAAAGTCTTGTCGTAATTGTGGATAGTATGATATTTGGGCGTTACGAAGAGTCTGTGCTAAAGGATGAAAACCGAGGTTGAATAACTCAGTTTTTCGTGTTAATTTGTCCATTTACAAGGGCTACAAGCAGATAAGCTCATATTATATAGAGAGAGGCAGCATATCAGTTATTTTATACACTTATTGTATAATATGAATGAATTATGGTTAAGTTTTTAATTTATTACTGTTCCAATAATTTCTGTCCTCTTTTATTATCTCATCGAAATGGCAGACAGATCTTGAATCTTTGAAGTATTGTACCCCATTGCTTCGTCACTTCTTAAAAATATTTCCAGAGCAAGGTTGGTGCGATTCTGCAATAGGATGAATTTCCGGCGACGACAGCGAGAAACTACCGTAAACACCAGGCACTCTTTCACACCGCACGTACACACGTACCTTAAGGCACAACTGCACGGCAACGCGGAAATTATTGTCTCAGCAGTACTGTACCAATTCTCATACCATGTGTTTGTTGGTCATTTCTGTCGACATTGTTACTAAAGTAGCACTAATTTTACGAATAAAGATTAACCCGCCCTTTTTTTTTTTTTTTTTTTAGAGACGGTTTCTTTAAAAACGAAAAATTTTAGCACTGCTGCTATGGCTAGTTAATATTTAGGTTTTTTACTCTGTCATTCCCCCCCATGAACCATGGACCTTGCCGTTGGTGGGGAGGCTTGCGTGCCTCAGCGATACAGATAGCCGTACCGTAGGTGCAACCACAACGGAGGGGTATCTGTTGAGAGGCCAGACAAACGTGTGGTTCCTGAAGAGGGGCAGCAGCCTTTTCAGTAGTTGCAAGGGCAACAGTCTGGATGATTGACTGATCTGGCCTTGTAACAATAACCAAAACGGCCTTGCTGTGCTGGTACTGCGAACGGCTGAAAGCAAGGGGAAACTACAGCCGTAATTTTTCCCGAGGGCATGCAGCTTTACTGTATGATTACATGGTGATGGCGTCCTCTTGGGTAAAATATTCCGGAGGTAAAATAGTCCCCCATTCGGATCTCCGGGCGGGGACTACTCAAGAGGATGTCGTTATCAGGAGAAAGAAAACTGGCGTGCTACGGATCGGAGCGTGGAATGCCAGATCCCTTAATCGGGCAGGTAGGTTAGAAAATTTAAAAAGGGAAATGGATAGGTTGAAGTTAGATATAGTGGGAATTAGTGAAGTTCGGTGGCAGGAGGAACAAGACTTCTGGTCAGGTGACTACAGGGTTATAAACACAAAATCAAATAGGGGTAATGCAGGAGTAGGTTTAATAATGAATAGGAAAATAGGAATGCGGGTAAGCTACAACAAACAGCATAGTGAACGCATTATTGTGGCCAAGATAGAAACGAAGCCCACACCTACTACAGTAGTACAAGTTTATATGCCAACTAGCTCTGCAGATGACGAAGAAATTGAAGAAATGTATGATGAAATAAAAGAAATTATTCAAATTGTGAAGGGAGACGAAAATTTAATAGTCATGGGTGACTGGAATTCGAGTGTAGGGAAAGGGAGAGAAGGAAACGTAGTAGGTGAATATGGATTGGGGGACAGAAATGAAAGAGGAAGCCGCCTGGTAGAATTTTGCACAGAGCACAACATAATCATAACTAACACTTGGTTTAAGAATCATGAAAGAAGGTTGTATACATGGAAGAACCCTGGAGATACTAAAAGGTATCAGATAGATTATATAATGGTAAGACAGAGATTTAGGAACCAGGTTTTAAATTGTAAGACATTTCCAGGGGCAGATGTGGACTCTGACCACAATCTATTGGTTATGACCTGTAGATTAAAACTGAAGAAACTGCAAAAAGGTGGGAATTTAAGGAGATGGGACCTGGATAAACTAAAAGAACCAGAGGTTGTACAGAGATTCAGGGAGAGCATAAGGGAGCAATTGACAGGAATGGGGGAAATAAATACAGTAGAAGAAGAATGGGTTGCTTTGAGGGATGAAGTAGTGAAGGCAGCAGAGGATCAAGTAGGTAAAAAGACGAGGGCTACTAGAAATCCTTGGGTAACAGAAGAAATATTGAATTTAATTGATGAAAGGAGAAAATATAAAAATGCAGTAAGTGAAACAGGCAAAAAGGAATACAAACGTCTCAAAAATGAGATCGACAGGAAGTGCAAAATGGCTAAGCAGGGATGGCTAGAGGACAAATGTAAGGATGTAGAGGCCTATCTCACTAGGGGTAAGATAGATACCGCCTACAGGAAAATTAAGAGACCTTTGGAGATAAGAGAACGACTTGTATGAATATCAAGAGCTCAGATGGAAACCCAGTTCTAAGCAAAGAAGGGAAAGCAGAAAGGTGGAAGGAGTATATAGAGGGTCTATACAAGGGCGATGTACTTGAGGACAATATTATGGAAATGGAAGAGGATGTAGATGAAGATGAAATGGGAGATATGATACTGCGTGAAGAGTTTGACAGAGCACTGAAAGACCTGAGTCGAAACAAGGCCCCCGGAGTAGACAATATTCCATTGGAACTACTGACGGCCGTGGGAGAGCCAGTCCTGACAAAACTCTACCATCTGGTGAGCAAGATGTATGAAGAAGGCGAAATACCCTCAGACTTCAAGAAGAATATAATAATTCCAATCCCAAAGAAAGCAGGTGTTGACAGATGTGAAAATTACCGAACTATCAGATTAATAAGTCACAGCTGCAAAATACTAACACGAATTCTTTACAGACGAATGGAAAAACTAGTAGAAGCCAACCTCGGGGAAGATCAGTTTGGATTCCGTAGAAACACTGGAACACGTGAGGCAATACTGACCTTACGACTTATCTTAGAAGAAAGATTAAGGAAAGGCAAACCTACGTTTCTAGCATTTGTAGACTTAGAGAAGGCTTTTGACAATGTTGACTGGAATGCTCTCTTTCAAATTCTGAAGGTGGCAGGGGTAAAATACAGGGAGCGAAAGGCTATTTACAATTTGTACAGAAACCAGATGGCAGTTGTAAGAGTCGAGGGACATGAAAGGGAAGCAGTGGTTGGGAAGGGAGTAAGACAGGGTTGTAGCCTCTCCCCGATGTTGTTCAATCTGTATATTGAGCAAGCAGTAAAGGAAACAAAAGAAAAATTCGGAGTAGGTATTAAAATTCATGGAGAAGAAATAAAAACTTTGAGGTTCGCCGATGACATTGTAATTCTGTCAGAGACAGCAAAGGGCTTGGAAGAGCAGTTGAATGGAATGGACAGTGTCTTGAAAGGAGGATATAAGATGAACATCAACAAAAGCAAAACAAGGATAATGGAATGTAGTCTAATTAAGTCGGGTGATGCTGAGGGAATTAGATTAGGAAATGAGGCACTTAAAGTAGTAAAGGAGTTTTGCTATTTGGGGAGCAAAATAACTGATGATGGTCGAAGTAGAGAGGATATAAAATGTAGGCTGGCAATGGCAAGGAAAGCGTTTCTGAAGAAGAGAAATTTGTTAACATCGAGTATTGATTTAAGTGTCAGGAAGTCATATCTGAAAGTATTCGTATGGAGTGTAGCCATGTATGGAAGTGAAACATGGACGATAAATAGTTTGGACAAGAAGAGAATAGAAGCTTTCGAAATGTGGTGCTACAGAAGAATACTGAAGATTAGATGGGTAGATCACATAACTAATGAGGAAGTATTGAATAGGATTGGGGAGAAGAGAAGTTTGTGGAACAACTTGACCAGAAGAAGGGATCGGTTGGTAGGACATGTTCTGAGGCATCAAGGGATCACCAATTTAGTATTAGAGGGCAGCGTGGAGGGTAAAAATCGTAGAGGGAGACCAAGAGATGAATACACTAAGCAGATTCAGAAGGATGTAGGTTGCAGTAGGTACGGGGAGATGAAAAAGCTTGCACAGGATAGAGTAGCATGGAGAGCTGCATCAAACCAGTCTCAGGATTGAAGACCACAACAACAACAACTCTGTCATTAGCAATCTTGTTATAATAGAGGTCAAATACCGAAAAATACGGATTATTCAGAACTAATATACCGGTATCGGCTTTAAGCAGTCGTTTTTGCCATCTCTGGTTCAGTGACTTAACCAATGCGCCACGTAGCTCGGTTTTTGCTTCGTTAAAGCTGTCGTCAACCACCTGAAGATTGCTTAAAACACCACAGTGATTTATTATACTTACTGTGGAATACCGCTGCCATCTTCTGAGTTTCAAACTGACAGCCACTTATTTGGGGGCCTAAACTTTAACCAATGTGTAGCTTAGCATTTTTCACATTAGCAAAAGTTGTCAAAGATGAAAGTAAATGATAAATGACAAAAATTATGTGACTGAGTGCCGGCCGGGGTGGCCGAGCGGTTCTAGGCGCTACAGTCTGGAACCGCGCGACCGCTACGGTCGCAGGTTCGAACCCTGCCTCGGGCATGGATGTGTGTGATGTCCTTAGGTTAGTTAGGTTTAAGTAGTTCTAAGTTCTAGGAGACTGATGACCTCGGAAGTCAAGTCCCGTAGTGCTCAGAGCCATTTGAACCATTTTGTGACTGACTGGATCTCAATGGCCGTGGTGCGGTGGATATGTCGGTTGCCGTCAGATCACTGAAGTTACGCATCGTCTGTCATGGTTTGGCACTTGGATAGGAGACGGTCCGGGCCGCTAAGCGCTGCTGATATACCGGGGTGCACTCAGCCTCGTGATGCCAATTGGAGAGCTGTTTGGCAAAACAGTAGCGGCTCCAGGTCGCGAAAACTGACGGTGGTTGGGGGAGCGGTGTACTGACATTGCAGCCCCCCATATCCGCATCCGACGGGCGATGATGCCAAAAAATGTGTGTGAATTCTTATGGGACTTAACTGCTACGGTCATCAGTCCCTAAGCTTACTGACTACTTAACCTAAATTATCCTAAGGACAAACACACACACCCATGCCCGAGAGAGGATTCGAATCTCCGCCGGTACCAGCCGCATAGTCCATGACTGCAGCGCCTAAGACCGCTCGGCTAAAACCGCGCGGCGCGGTGATGCCACTAGGCCGTGGACGACAAGGCGGTCTGCCAGTACCCTTGGGGGTTCCGAGGCCTGTCGGATCGAGTAGATTGCTTTTCTGACACCCTACGTTTTTTTTTTTTTTTTTTTGGCTGTCATTTTCTTTGTCATTTTTAGTCAGCAGTTGTATGCGGATGTCGCATAACAACTCGCAAATTCCATCGATAAGAACTCCACTCAGTTTTCTTTCTTTTTTTTTTTAATTATTACGCAGGTCGACCAGTCCCCTAACCGAATTCGTCGAGCTACTGTGCCGGCACCCACTGCGCCCCCAGGCCACACTGTTGCATTCTACCTGCTCTTACTATTGCTTGTCTGTGACTGGCGCTCCAAAGCTCGTTGAGGTACTTCCCCCTTCTCTCAAAAGTGCGTCAAAGTAACTGAAACCGGGCTTTCTGGATTTTCTCCGTTACTTTTTGTTTTTATTTCCCAGTTGCTGAAGTATCTTCCACTGTTTCATTCAAAATACTCCATTTATAATTCCATCCTGAATGTCACAAATAGTTCTCTTCTATTGTACGATTCTCTTACCTCATCTGACTAATCACCATCTCATCGAGATCTGTTTCGTCTCCGCGAATGACACCCCAGTGAAAGACCAGCCCATAATAAAATAACGCACTCAATAATTTAAACTGCTGTAATGAAAGAAATACCTCAGACTTGAAACAGTAATTGTCTGCCACTCAGCTACACAGCCACGTGACGAGCACACGCGGAAGTACACACTCATACAGATTTTCGCTTAATGTAGGTTTCACACCGTGGAAAACGCGAAACGAAATAAAACTTATGCGTTAGTGTAACTTCTCTCGGGGTATTTGTTTACAGAACTGTCCACAGATGTACTGTCGGGTCTCTATGTCCAACGTGTACAATATTTCGTCAAGCATCTCTGTCACCGTCATCGGATGCGCTGGTGATAGCAACAGAGTTGCTCGCCGAAATATCGTGTCCGTCAGGCACCGAGAGCTACAGTACACCCAAGACTCATCTGTCGAAATATCGGGTGTTCCAGAAGTCTTTCCTTGATTACAAACTTTCATAAGGATAAAATACGGCACATAAAAAAATACTTTTTATCTTCAATTGCATCTGACATATTCAGCTTTTTGTGTATATACATGACTTACTGTTAATTTATTTGTTACAGGATCCAGTGTCGTAACAACAGCGGAATCGGAAGCCCAATGTGTCCTCTGGTATCACGAGAGGCAGTGACCAAAAACAGTCCAGAGAATTTCCAGATGGCATACCTTACACAGCCTCCAGACGATAAACGCATCAAGATGTGGTATGCGAGGTTTAAGGAAACAGGGAGCGTCTGTGATCTCCCTGCGACAGACTAGCCCGGACTTAGTGCCAGACAATTCAGACAGTGAGGAACCTCTTCGTGAGAAATCCCGAGGAGTCAGTCCACAGAGCCTCATGCGAGTTGCAGATTCCAAAGAGATCAGTGCACCGCATCCTACATAAACAATTTTTTTCCCGGGTTCCTCCAACCAAAGGATTTCAGTGCTGATTGTGAGTTTCCTGTTGCCATGCTGGCTCATTTCGGGGAAGATGACGATTATCTGAAACGTTTCCTTTTCTCAGGTGAGGCCACTTTTCATCTGAACAGTGTTGTCGACCAACACATTGCTAGGATCTCCATGCTGTGTTTGAGACCATCGGAGACAGACCTAAGCTGAACGTGTGGTGCCGTCTTATGCACGTTATGCAAGGAGCAGGCGTAGAATATATATATATATGTGTGTGTGTGTGTGTGTGTGTGTGTTTGTACGTAAAAACTTGAATATGTTACCTGCTCTTCAAGATAAAACGTATGTGTCTGTGTGTCATATTTTCTGCCTTATGCATATTTATAATCAGGGAAAGACTTCTGGGCACCTTGTATAACTAATACATTGTTCTTGACTGTTGTACGAGTCAGAAATTATTAGAGAAGAAATGAAAATTGTCGCAGTTAACCAGAATTACAAGGAACATTTCCAACAGCGACACGTTACAGGAGACTTTGACTAGTTTAAATTAAATTTGGTAATATTCTCTGCTTTGAGCCAAGTAAAGAACTGGCTATCAGTTCCGGCTCAGGCACAGCTTCTGTATTAAGGGATTTCGAGCTCAACTGAAGTTCACAGAGGCTTGGCTTTTCACTGAAACACTTTGCTTTCAAGCTTGTTACAGAAAAGTTTCCACCTGGAAGTACCGGCTTACCGTTGGTTTACAAGAGTTAACGCCGGATATTCGCACGCCGCCGTTAGTTCTCTAGGTAGAGAGCACCCTCCTACCTCCCAGTTTCAGCAGTTTACTTTGCAGTTGAGGCAAAGAAGGGCATCCCTACAGAGACAGGTGGAAATAAAGTGTGTGTCATTGCATTTTGTCCCATTAACCTCAAAAGGTTTTAACACAGATTGATTAATTAATTAGTAAATGCTGACTATGTTTATAGATAGTTTCCTCACTGTCAGTATTAAAAATGGTATTATCATTGTGGCGATCAATCCAGAGACTGGTTGACGTAGCATTCCTCGTTCCTTGATCCTGTGCAAACCTCATCACCTCTGCATAACCGTCGAAACCTACATTCACTTGAACCTGCTTGCTGTAATCAAGTCCCGTTGTTCCTCTACAATTTTCACGCTCCCTCCTCCCATATTTCCCCCAAAAAACAAACTGACCATTGTTTGATACGTATCCTATCCACTGATACTCGTAACTTCCTATACATAATTTTGTGCTGCAGCGCTGTTTTTTCATTAGTTATTCAGTCTACACACCTAATCTTCTGCATCTTTCTGTAGCATCAAGTTTTAGAAGCTTCTGTTCTCTTCTTACTTGTACTGCTTATCATCCATGTACAGGGTGTTTCAAAAATGACTGGTATATTTGAAACGGCAATAAAAACTAAACGAGCAGCGATAGAAATACACCGTATGTTGCAATATGCTTGGGACAACAGTACATTTTCAGGCAGACAAACTTTCGAAATTACAGTAGTTACAATTTTCAACAACAGATGGCGCTGCAGCCTGGGAAACTCTATAGTACGATATTTTCCACATATCCACCATGCGTAGCAATAATATGGCGTAGTCTCTGAATGAAATTACCCGAAACCGTTGACAACGTGTCTGGCGGAATGGCTTCACATGCAGATGAGATGTACTGCTTCAGCTGTTCAATTGTTTCTGCATTCTGGCGGTACACCTGGTCTTTCAAGTGTCCCCACAGAAAGAAGTCACAGGGCTTCATGTCTGGCGAATAGGGAGGCCAATCCACGCCGCCTCCTGTATGTTTCGGATAGCCCAAAGCAATCACACGATCATCGAAATATTCATTCAGGAAATTAAAGACGTCGGCCGTGCGATGTGGCCGGGCACCATCTTGCATAAACCACGAGGTGTTCGCAGTGTCGTCTAAGGCAGTTTGTACCGCCACAAATTCACGAAGAATGTCCAGATAGCGTGATGCAGTAATCGTTTCGGATCTGAAAAATGGGCCAATGATTCCTTTGGAAGAAATGGCGGCCCAGACCAGTACTTTTTGAGGATGCAGCGATAATGGGACTGCAACATGGGGCTTTTCGGTTCCCCATATGCGCCAGTTCTGTTTATTGACGAAGCTGTCCAGGTAAAAATAAGCTTCGTCAGTAAACCAAATGCTGCCCACATGCATATCGCCGTCATCAATCCTGTGCACTATATCGTTAGCGAATGTATCTCGTGCAGCAATGGTAGCGGCGCTGAGGGGTTGCCGCGTTTGAATTTTGTATGGATAGAGGTGTAAACTCTGGCGCATGAGACGATACGTGGACGTTGGTGTCATTTGGACCGCAGCTGCAACACGGCGAACGGAAACCCGAGGCCGCTGTTGGATCACCTGTTGCACTAGCTGCGTGTTGCCCTCTGTGGTTGCCGTACGCGGTCGCCCTACCTTTCCAGCACGTTCATCCGTCACGTTCCCAGTCCGTTGAAATTTTTCAAACAGATCCTTTATTGTATCGCTTTTCGGTCCTTTGGTTACATTAAACCTCCGTTGAAAACTTCGTCTTGTTGCAACAACACTGTGTTCTAGGTGGTGGAATTCCAACACCAGAAAAATCCTCTGTTCTAAGGAATAAAGCATGTTGTCTACAGCACACTTGCACGTTGTGAACAGCACATGCTTACAACAGAAAGAGGACGTACAGAATGGCGCACCCACAGACTGCGTTGTCTTCTATATCTTTCACGTCACTTGCAGCGCCATCTGCTGTTGAAAATTGTAACTACTGTAATTTCGAAAGTTTGTCTGCCTGAAAATGTACTGTTGTCCCAAGCATATTGCAACAAACGGTGTATTTCTATCGCTGCTCGTTTAGTTTTTATTGCCGTTTCAAATATATCGGTCATTTTTGAAATACCCTGTATGACTTCCATACAACGCTGCAATCCAGGCAAATACTTTCAGAAAAGATTTACCAATGCTTAAATTTGCATGAAATATTGAAATGTTTCCCTTTTTTTAGAAAAACTTTTCTTGCTAATGCCAGTCTGCATTTTATAAAATCTCTACTTTTATGTTATTGTTCAAATAGCAAAACTCATCTACTATTTTTTGTGTCTCATTTGCTAATCCATTTCCCTAAGCACAAGCTGCTTAATTTTAGTACAGTGCATCATAATTGCTTTATATTTGTTGATGTTCTTCGTATAGCATTGTTTGGGAACCTACCCATTCTATACAGCTAACCATACAGAAAGAAACTTTTTATGTTGTATTATGATATTTGTTTGTCATTTTGTCGCTGTTCTCCGATTTTAAGTAACTAGGTGGACAGTACCCCACACGAAGAATTGTTGATTTTTGGTACAGCAGAAACACAATTGAATTTCACAGTATTTGCTTCATATCTTTATCCTTAGTCACACATGTCGAACCTGTGTGCATATCTTTCAGTTGGCTGCAACTTAAGATGATGCAGTTTGTTGTATGGGGCAGTGTGAATCATTTCCAGACAGCATCAGCTTAGATACATCTGGAGTAGTCATTGGAAGAAAATGGAAGAAGAAGAAATTTTAATTTTACTCTGTTTGAAAAGTTGTCCATCTCTGTAACTGAAGTCACATATAAGTAGAGGGGCAGCGGGTGTACAGGAACAGATAACAATCTTAGATAAGGTCACTGGTAAGCTAAGGGTGGTACACATCTAGTGTCAGGTTAAAACTGAGGCAACTGGGCGAGCTATATGCAAGGTCACCTCCCTACCCCTCAGACCTGTTTATGTACCTGAGACACTGCTGGTTCTGGATGAGATAAACATGGAGCAATACATCACATCTCACAGGTAAGGTAAGACAAGGATGTACAGTGATAAGGAGGTACACTTCAGACAATTAGCCTTGTTATCTCCAAGGTCACCCCTACTCCCCCCAGGGACACCTCATCCGCTTCCCTTTTCCCTCCCCTACACCGCAATTGCCTGTGTACCAATAAATTTCAAATTCCCCTCTGCGTCTTCATCTTTCATTACTGGGACAAATACATGTGCTGCATCATTTGAGAGCTGTGCACTGTAGTGAAAGGATTTTCATGAAGTGCCAACGGAGTCCAACCACTGTCCCCCCCCCCCCCCTTTCAAGCAGAATAAAAAGAAAAAGAAGACATGTAGATACAGTTAACACATTCCTGACATAATTTTTTGCTACCGAAAGGTTTTAGATAATTTGTTGAAATTTTACCTATTTTGATACCTACATCTCCATCTTAAGATATATGTAAATATAATGTTAAAAATTACTACTATACATTATTTAACAACTTGCTTCATTGTTCTTATTTAAACAATTTTTGCAATGCATTATTTAACAATTTAACGACAAATGTGCTGTTGGAGTGACATTAAAAGTTTAACAAATAGTTTAGCACACTATTTAAACAAAATATGCCAATATTCCACATTAAATATTATCTACAATCCATTGTTAACAACAAATATGCTTTTTCTGAAACAATAAACGTTAAACAAATACCACAACACGATATTTAAACAAATAAACTCTTGCTGTATACCAACCCAACGTCATCCCTGCAGTTCTAGTGTGTGTGTGTGTGAGTGTGTGTGTGTGTGTGTGTGTGTGTGTGTGTGTGTGTGTGTCATCATAGCGTATGTGTTAAGAAAAGCACATTGTCCTATTGGCACAAATACTGTGATTTAATGACATCAAGGCATATTCTGCAAGATCATGGTAAATATTAACATCATTTATGATATAACAGTTAGCACAGTGCAATGTATTAGCAAATACACCCACATTCCACAATGAACAAGCACCACAATGCTACAAATACACAGAGAATGAGGAATTCGCCCCTGCTTTAATGGTGTGTGTGATGTCACTATAACGTTGACTTAGGAGGGGTCTGACACAATAGGATTATAATAGGTTTGTAAAACAATGACAGAAAAATTCAAGTATTTATGTGCATCACTAAATTTACACTTTAATTACTGCCACCACCACTGGCACCACACTTTATTTAAAGCAAAACTGTTGTTGTTGTTGTTGTAGTCTTCAGTCTTGAGACTGGTTTGATGCAGCTCTCCATGCTACTCTATCCTGTGCAAGCTTCTTCATCTCCCAGTACCTACTGCAACCTACATCCTTCTGAATCTGTTTATTGTATCCATCCCTTGGTCTCCCTCTACGATTTTTACCCTCCACGTTGCCCTCCAATACTAAATTGGTGATCCCTTGATGCCTCAGAACACGTCCTATCAACCGATCCCGTCTTCTAATTAAGTTGTGCCACAAACTTCTCTTCTCCCCAATCCTATTCAATACCTCCTCATTAGTTATGTGATCTACCCATCTAATCTTCAGTATTCTTCTGTAGCACCACATTTCGAAAGCTTCTATTCTCTTCTTGTCCAAACTTGTTATCGTCCATGTTTCACTTCCATACATGGCTACGCTCCATACAAATACTTTCAGAAACGACTTCCTGACACTTAAATCAATACTCGATGTTAACAAATTTCTATTCTTCAGAAACGCTTTCCTTGCGATTGCCAGTCTACATTTGATATCCTCTCTACCATCATCAGTTATTTTGCTCCCCAAATAGCAAAACTCCTCTACTACTATAAGTGTCTCATTTCCTAATCTAATTCTCTCAGCATCACCCGACTTAATTCGACTACATTCCATTATACTCGTTTTGCTTTTGTTGATGTTCATCTTATACCCTCCTTTCATGACACTGTCCATTCCGTTCAACTGCTCTTCCAAGTCCTTTGCTGTCTCTGACAGAATTACAATGTCATCGGCGAACCTCAAAGTTTTTATTTCTTCTTCGTGGATTTTAATACCTACTCCGAATTTTTCTTTTGTTTCCTTCACTGCTTGCTCAATATACAGATTGAATAACATCGCGGATAGGCTACAATCCTGTCCCACTCCCTTCCCAACCACTGCTTCCCTTTCGTGCCCCTCGACTCTTATAACTGCCATCTGGTTTCTGTACAAATTGTAAATAGGCTTTCACTCCCTGTATTTTACCCCTGCCACCTTCAGAATTTGAAAGAGAGTATTCCAGTTAACATTGTCAAAAGCTTTCTCTAAGTCTACAAATGCTAGAAACGTAGGTTTGCCGTTCCTTAATCTAGCTTCTAAGGTAAGTCGTAAGGTCAGTATTGCCTCACGTGTTCCAATATTTGTACGGAATCCAAACTGATCTTCCCCGAGGTCGGCTTCTACCAGTTTTTCCATTCGTTTGTAAATAATTCACGTTAGTATTTTGCATCCGTGACTTATTAAACTGATTGTTCGGTAATTTTCACATCTGTCAGCACCTGCTTTCTTTGGGATCGGAATTATTATATTCTTATTGAAGTCTGAGGGTATTTCGCCTGTCTCTTACATCTTGCTCACCAGATGGTGGAGTTTTGTCAGGACTGGCTCTCCCAAGGCCGTCAGTAGTTCTAATGGAATGTTGTCTACTCCTGGGGCCTTGTTTCGACTCAGGTCTTTCAGTGCTCTGTCAAACTCTTCCCGCAGTATCGTATCTCCCATTTCATCTTCATCTACATCCTCCTCCATTTCCATAATATTGTCCTCAAGTACATTGCCCTTGTATAGGCACTATGACTCTGATACCATTATACCACTGACATTGTATATCTAGCCTTGTGACCAAAGGAATACAATAAAGGGGGTTAGGACATATGCAGATACAATGTATAAACAATCATGTGATAGCTGCAGATTGTGGGTATTACGCATCAGATTTCCTTGGTGTAGTCCTCATACATTGAACGTTGGAGAAAAATGTACCAGCGTGATGGGATATTAATAATGTGTGATTTATGGAACTAAGAGACAAGTATTACTTAAAAACTCTTTAAAGTGTTCATGAACACTGCTGGCTACTGGCTAGCTATCCAGCAGCAGTGAGCAGCACGTGACAGGGGCGAGCTGTCACGGGGTGGGGCGAGGGCATAGCCCCGCACTGGTGCACATTGGGCAAGCAGTTGCATGGTGTGTGTGTCCAAACGTTCTTGATCTCACTGCAAGTGACTAGCGAGACACGAATTTGTACGTGCAGTCTGCTCCAGTACACAGTTTTAACATCGTTATTCGTTTGTTTAATCAAGATTTGTATGGAGGTATCTCACTGGACCTCATTCATAGAGGCTAGCTGGAGCACCAGACGGCCACGATGCTGACACCTCGTTTATCTGCCCACTGGGTACCAGCTGGTTGAGGGGGATGGAGGAGGGATGAGAAGATGAGAAGTGTTATGCGACAGGTCAGGACAGTGCTAGGTTTTATGTTCATAATGATTTGCTTACCACGTGCAGCTGCACCAGCGTAGGGAGGCTTCAGTGCACACTGAAGTGGCAAGGCTTTGGTTGGCGATTGTAGCATGAGCTGTGACGAGAGGTCCTTACTGCAATGTGATGTAGAGTAGAACAATCCCAGTCGCACTTTTGAGTTTTAAATAAAGAAGTATTTTTTGCCCTCCTTCCACACCCTTTATAATATCAAGACAAGTACTCTGGAGCATGGATTGTGGTACATGAATATATTGTTTGGTGTACTGAGTTATTGTTGTTCTTCAAGAATGTGCATAGCTCTCTCTATCCCTCCTATTCTTATAACACGTGTGGAGCATATTAGTGAAGTACATACCTTTCTCTGTAGAAGCGTTCCCAGTTCAGTACAATCATATAGTGTTAGGGGACCTGATAGCTACGCCTCACAATAAAAGTGTTGGGGACAAGTTCGTTTAAGTGAAATGTAGGCCTGATATGAATTTGTTGCTAAATAAAAAATGTTTATGTCTGAATTTCTGTATAATTTGTTACATTACCACGTTGTGGTGACTTACTTGACCAATATTTTTACTATATTTTCCTGAAAAAAAAGTGGCTGTTTGGGGATTTCTGGGTGCAGGAATCGGTAAAACCATATGTAGCAGTGGTGTGCTTACGGAAGGCATGCTGGGGAAATATTTTAAACATTCAGGTAAATTGTTTATGTGTTCCTTGCCGAAAATTGGTAAAATTATCTCAAAACTGTAAAATACAGTCACACTTTGAGGCGCCTATAGGACATGTATGATGGTGATATTTATGAACCCATATTCATGTGTATGTTCTTGAAAAATCAATAAAATACCCACGAAACCAGTATTTATGTGCGTCTTCTTGAAAAATCGATGAAATTATCCGACAAACCCATATTTAAGTGCTTCTACTTAAAAAATTGGTAAAGTTAGTCACAAAACCTACATTTACTTGTACGAGATGTGATTGGAAAGTTTTAAGAATGGTTTGGCAGGCAGGTACACGGAGGGTGGGGAGTGAGTCATTGCCTTGTCCTTGAACGCTCTCTGCCAGGAAACTGCATTTCGTTTATTGAGTTCGTTGTGGCAGCTGGTCGAGTGCGGGTCTGTTTAGGGCTTGTTGCCGGATTCTATCTGCATGAAAATGGACGTAAGAACGGAGCAACGAGTTTGTGCGAAATTTTATTTTGTTTTAAAACCGGAAAATCAGCTTCTGAGACTTACGAACTATTAGAAACATCTATTGGACATAATTGTATGAACCAGTCAAATGTTTTTGTCTGCTTCAACAGGTTTAAAAGCGGCCGCGAATCATGTGAAGATGAACCACGGTCCAGCTGTCCTTCCAACTCAGAAACGAATGAAAAAGTTGTGAAAGTTCGCGACTTAGTGCGCTCTGATCGTAGACATACAATTAGGGAGATGGCTGATGAACTTAATTTAAGTATCTATGCAGTTCAGTCAGTTTTAACTGAAGATCAGAACATGTGTCGAGTGTCCGCAAAATTCATTCCAAAAGTGTTGTCAAGTGACCAGGGACAATACCGATTTGAATTGTGCCAAGAACTGATTAATCGGATTAAAAATGATCCAGATTTGTTGGATTGGGTAATTGCAGGTGACGAATTATGGGTATATGGATATGATCCTGAAATCAAAGTGCAGTATTCGCAGTGGAAGACTCCAGGTTCACCACGATCGAAAAAAGCACGGCAAATTCGGTCGAAGGTGAAGACAATGCTGGTGATTTTTTTCGATTCTACCGGTATTGTGCATCATGAATTTGCACCTGGAGGACAGAATATTAACCAGGAATACTACAAATGTGTCCTTGAACGTTTGCGCGAAAAGTTGCAGAAGAAAAGGCCTGCCTTGTGGAAAGACAGGAGTTGGGTGCTACACCATGACAATGCTCCGGCTCACTGTGCCTTCTCCATCGTCGAATTTTTGACCAAATTCAAAATTCCCGTGCTTCCACAACCGCCATATTCCCCTGATTTGGCCCCTGCGGACTTCTACCTGTTTCCTAAACTGAGATTTTCACTGAGAGGGAAGCTAATTGACTAGACTGAAGACATCCAGGCAAATACGGAGAGCGTCCTTAACACAAAACAGGAAAAAAATTTCCAGGAATGTTTCCAAATGTGGAAACACCGTTGGAGTCAGTGTGTTCAGTCAAAAGGGGACTATTTTGAAGGAGATGCATCACAGTAGCATGTAAGTACCACCATTGTACAATTACAAGCTCATCTTAAAACTTTCCAATCACACTTCGCATTTTCTCAAACAATCGGAGAAAATAGCAACCAAATCCATATTTATAGGTGTCTTCTTAAAAGGTGAGGGAAAATCAGTAAAATTAGCCCCAAACCTATATTTACATGTATCTATTTAAAAAGTTGGGGAAAATTGGTAAAATAACAATGAAATGGGTGTCTTGTTAAAAAGCCACTACAGTTATTCATGAATCGTAAATAGCATCATATGTTGCAGAAAATAGTACTGAGTGTGATGCTCAGCTGAACATTTATGAAAACTACACCAATACCACTGGATACCATCCTATCCTGAAAATTTACAACATCATCTGAATTCACTGCTGCTGCTGTTGCTCGAGCGAGGTACAGACTAAGAGTGACAATCTCGGGATGCAGGAAACACGATGGCGGGCGGAAACGGTGGTTTATTTGCATAAGACAACATTGCCCTCGTTTGACTGAAAGCGTCCCAACCACCCTACTCTTGGTAAAGAGCCCCAAGTCAATCTCGGGTATCCTGACGATAGAGCTTCCACTCTGAAACACGTATCGGTAGTAAAAATCTAAAAAAAAGCACAAAATACACATTGTCAACATACTTTTGTTCGTAAAACATAAATAAAATTGTTAATGCTTAATTCTCCGTTTTCGACAAGACTGTAAGCTAAAGCACTGGGATAACGAATGAGGTAAGCCCTGTAACTGTCAGAGGTAACATTTCGACTTTCTCATTAAAGGGTTTAGAGAAGCCATAGGAGACCACCATCTGGAAGGTCAGATGGACATTTGAACACTGATCTTTTCGGATGAGAGACCAGTGTTCTACTCGATCAGCTGCCTCTGTCGGTAAGAATGACAAATAGTGAGTGAAGTCATAAGAGTGGAACGCATTGTTCTGTTGAGTGTGTCTGTGCGCGTGTGTGCGCGTAGTTGAATTATAAAATTCTATAAATTTGCAGGTTATCTGTGACTTGTACAGAAACCAGACTGCAGTTGTAAGAGTAGAAGGACATTAAAGGGAAGCAGTGTTTGATAAGGGATTGAGTCAGGTTTATAGCATCTCCTTGATGTCATACAACCTGTACATTGAGGAAGCAGTAAAGGAAACCTAGGAGACGCTTGGGAAGGGAATTAAAGTTCAGGGAGAAGAAATAAAATCTTTGAGGATTACCGATGGCATTGTATTTCTGTGAGAGATAGCAACGGAATTGGAAGAGCAGTTGAACAGAATGGATTGTGTCTTCAAAAAAGGTTATAAGATGAACATCAACAAAAGTAAAACAAAGGTAACGAAATATTGCAGAATTAAATCAGGTTATGCTGAGGGGATTAGATTAGGAAATGAGACGCTAAAAGCAGTAGATGAGTTTTGTGATTTGGGCAGCAAAATAACTGACGATGGCTAAAGTAGAGAGGATACAAAATGTAGAAAGGCTGTAGCAAGAAAAGCATTTCTGAAAAATAGGAATTTGCTAACAGCTAATATGAATTCTTTTCTGAAGTTTTTTGTTGGCAGTGTTTCCTTGTACAGAAGAGAAACGTGGACGAACAGCATCTCGAACAAGAAGAGAATAGAAGCTTTTGAACACAGTGCTACACAAGTATACTGAAAGTTAGATGAGTGGCTGGAATAACTAACGAAGAGTTACTGAATCGAACTGACAAAGAAAAATCACGGCACAACTCGACTAAAAGCAGGGATCAGTTGACAGAGCACAGCTTGGGACATCAAGGAATCTTGAATGTGGTAATGGAAGGTAGCGTGGGAGGAGGGTGGAGGTAAACATCGTAGAAGGAGATCAAGGCATAGATACAGTAAGACGGTTCAAACGGGTTCAAACGGTTATAGGTTGCAGTAGTTACTCAGAAATGAAGAGGCTTTCACATGAGCATTGAGAACTGCATCTAACCAGTTCGGAACCTATGAACACATCAGCACTGTTAAAGTCCATTACACACGCAGTCTGATTACGATACAAGATATTCATACTGCTGCTTGAAAAAAAAAAAAAAGGTCTCAGAAGACATGGTTGGATGTCAATATGACTTCGTACAGCTACACACCATTGACGGATATCTAAATGATTAAATTCACCAGTTAGAATGCCTACCAGAGTGCATTAATGTTGATTGTGTTTAGTGTTGTTATTAGGCCTGGTGAGTTATGTAAGGGGCGCGAACATCGTCATACGTTGAGTGATTATTGTGAAGGACACGGAGGTGCCACCGACTCGTGTGAGGCAGCGTTATCAGCAACTGACAGAGTGAGTTTGAAAGGGACCTCATTATAGGTCTTCATTTGGCAGACTGGTCGGATCGTGCAGTATCCGGATTTGTGGTGCTTTCGGGTGTGGCCTTCAACGGCACAGGAACGTGAGGGTACGGATCGTGAACTCACGCATATTCGTCCTCAAATTTCCAGTTAACCACGTCTGACCACAAGGAAGGATCACCATGTCGTGCACCAAGCACATTGTAACCCCTTCACGTCTGCACCTCCCAGCCGAGAACAAGCAAACGACTCGCTGCAATATTCTGTGTGAGCCCAGACTATTGGTCAGACAATAGCAGGAGCCGGAGCAGGGAATTATTATTCTATGCGTAGCTTCCCATTAACTCCACAACACGGAGGGCTGCGTTTCGAGCGGCGCCGTGACGGGAAAGCATAGGCTGCTAATGAATGTCGTCGCATTGAGTTCAACGATGAATAGCATTTATGCAGTGCCCCTATGACCATCGTCTTCGAGTATGATGGCGACCTGGGGAGTGGTCCCAACACTCCAGTGTTTTGGAGAGGTACAGCGATGTTCCTACTGGCGTCTTGATGTAGGAGCCATCGAGTGTGAGTTCAGGTTACAGCTGGTAGTATTGAGGGAACTCTGAAGGTACATTCATACCTCATGGACATGCTGCGTCCTTGTGCGTTGCCTCTCAGCTAGCGACAGTATTGCGGTGGCATTTTTCAATAGGACAGTGCTCGTCCACACATGGCACGCGTCGTTGTCGACTCTCTGCACTATACTCAATAAGATCCCCACATCTGTACTCTTTCGAACATGTGTGGGACCAGCTCGAACATCAGTTCGATCCGGGTTCCAACTTCTAGAATATCAAAGACTAGTTAAAAGTTACGGGCTAGCTTGCCAGCTTGCCACACTTGTTTGCTCTGAACGTGCATCAAATTCTTGTATTCTTTTTTTATAACATTAGGTATCTTCAAAGAAAAGTTGATGAAAATAATAATAATGAACCTCTGATTTACGGCTGTCCAGTCGTTACTGCCAACGATTAGTCCATGTAGAATATTTGTCGTCTAGTAATTACAAATTGCGGAACGTTGTAGGTCCTCCCACGGCGCAGAAACTCAAGATAATTAACATTAATTTTTTTGTATTCTAGATTCATGCTGTGTAAAGGTTCTTTGTTAGCAGATTAGGCACCAAATGTTCGTTTTAAGAAAGATTCCGATGTTTCTATTACAACAAAATATATCTGTGATATTATTCCTCCGATTTGTGAAGTTAGGTGACATGTCAAACTGCGCAAAAGTGAAGAACAAGACAAGTAGAATGGCAATTGTGGAATGAATAAATAATGGCAGTGGAAATGGCTCGTGCTTCATATTCATGAGACTGAGACATTTGCCTCACAAAGAGCCACCCGGTAAATGCCTGTGGCCATCCAGTGGTTGTAGATCGTTACGCCTGCCACAGCAAAGCGAGTGTTTGGGGGATGAATGTAACGCAAGTCTACAAGTAGTCAAACCGAGGTTCCATGGAGATAAGTACTTAATAACTTGTAACCTGCTCATTTTCTCGTAATTATAACACAGGCGGCGACACCCGTTGAACACTTCTGACGTACTACCGCACAGCCGTCTAATATAACATATTCAGTGAAACGGAATGCGAAAAACAGCAACATAATAAAAAAAACAAGTGAAGACTACGCTCAAATATTTTGAAAGAAGGAAAGGTAGCCTAAGCATATCTGGGAAAAACAGTGACATTATTCTTGCTGATATCACAGCGGATCCTACATGGAGACGAAACAGTTACACAAAGTGTGAAAAGCACCAATAGGTAAAAACAACCAAGTGAAGGCTATGCCCAAATATTTGTAAAAAAAAAAGAAGGTAGCTTAAGGGCCTCTCGGCAGTTAAAGAACATAAATAACTTTCGGAACACTGGAGATGATAATGATAGGACTTCTACATTTAAGATCCACCTACAGCGTTTCATCAAATCTTGAATCAAAGACACTGGCTGATTGACTGTACCTTACGATGATACTGCAGAAAGTATTCCCCAGTACATAATGATGATTCTCTGAATTTTGTAACGGAGGGAATTTATACAACCTTAGCGACATCCAGCAGCTTAGACTGCAATCTGGCTGAAACAATCGTAAGTACTCCTCAACGAACAGAGTGAACATCGGGAAACGTCGTGGAAAGTCGGAAATATTTGTTTGATGACACGATAGGATAGAACAGCTCATTTCTTCAGATGCAGCAGGCGATGTTGACAGACATTCCTGAGACAGAGTTAGAAACAAAATTTTGCGGGTTCGTGGTTAGTATTGTACTCGCATAAAGTGTAGCCTGTGGCGAAATTCCGATCTTGGTTCTGATTACAGAAGGAAAATTACACAGATCTTAGCGAAAAATAAACTGACTACATGCCAAAAGTTTGACACCGAAGATACAGCAGTCAAGAAATTCTAATATACCTTCAACAAGAAGTTCTCAAAAATTCTGGTGTCGCCTGTGCCACAGTTTTGCTCAGCCGTTTCATCTTGGAAAAGGCTTTTCGTCTCAGTAGTGATTTACAATATCACTGATAATTTACGTAAGAGTATACGCATTGTTGAGTCTCTAAATTACAATTACAATGGAAATAAGAACTGCTAATAATTATAATCTTAATACTTATTTTGCCATCAGGCATTGTCTAATGCTACTGCTGACGTTTCACAAGTATGTACAAAAGTGCTTGTGAATTATGGCTCAAAGGGAATGATGTAAACTTTTTAGTAACACAGTTAAGGAAAAGAATAAAAAAAGGGCAAATCACGACTACTGCTACTAACATTTTTAATATTGACCCTCCTCTACCAAGATTTAGTACTACAAGATGAAGTTCAGCTATGAATATGCACAAATCACTGAACACAGAGAGCTGCTTTGTCTTGTCTACCTGCACTATGGCTTTACGTAGTCGATAGGGCAAGACGTGCAGTGTTCTGGGGTTCCTTTGGTTCCACAAGAGAATAAATTTCAGTCTCCCTTCCTGCTCTATTTAAGTAGGTTGAGTATAATAACCACAAATGCGTCACCAAAAAAATCTGCTTTCATAGTGTAGTGAAAGTGTCATGAAATAATGTGTGCATTTGTCATTGCTTTCTTATGTGGGTATACTGGGGTACAAATTAATAAATAGGCAAAGTCAAAAAATGTTCAATGTGTGTGATTTCCTAAGGGACTAAACTGCTGAGGTCATCAGTCCCTAGACTTACAAACTACTTAAACTAACTTACGCTAAGAACAACACACACACACCCGTGCCCGAGGGAGGACTCGAACCTCCGGCGGAAGGGGCTGCGCAATCGCTGACAAGGCGCCTTACACCGTGCGGTTGGCAAATTCATTTATTATTGAAAAAGAGACGGAAAACAATAGAGTGAAAAGTGTACTTCTTCTTAGAACAACATATCTAAATACATAGCCCTAATGACATATATCATGTGGGAACTAACACGACTTAACAAGTGAAAAATACTTCATCTAAATTACTCAAAAGATTTTAGCACCACCTGCATATTGACTAACATGCGTGGGGGTTAGGTTTAAGGGCACCAGACAGTGAAATAAGAAGCCTTAGGAAACTAAAATAATAACTTTATTCTCGAATTAAAACAAAACAATAACCAAAATAAATGGAGTATTTCAAAAATGCCACATCTGGGAAGTCAAAATGTGCTGCCAGGTAATATTCAACTCCTCCCCCACGCATTGTAACAAGCATGTATCATCCTCGGTACACTGTCCACAGAGTAGTCTGATGTTACTGTTGAAGCCGTCGCACTATTCGGTGGCAGTCCCAAAATCGCCGATTGTGTGAGGAAGATTCAGTGCGATAACGCAGTCTAAGTTCCAGCTTGTTTCTTTCGCGCTCATTCGGTTTAATGTCAGCAGATAGCGCAACACAATACCATTCGGTTGATCCCTGTCTCCTAGGAGATGGTATTAAAGAGGAGCGTATTGTGTACTCGTGCACTACCGTGTTGAAAGACGAACCCTTTGACGAAATATTGACTGTACAGCTGGATAGTGGTGTTGAGAAATCTGGTCTAATACTAGATAACCCTCTAATTACATTCGATTTCAGACGTCCAACATCTGTACGTGTTACAGGCCGAAAACATGACCAATCCTGTGGTGTCATGGGCTTTCCGACAATGGGCTTTGCGACCCGTGTGTCAAAGTGCTGCTTCATTCCATAAATATCTTAGACGTGGGTTTTCCAACCTTCTAAGGAAGCCATTAACATTGAGGGAGGCTCTGGTGACCCTTTTATAATAAGAACATCGCTTCACATTTCACCCAAGTTTAGTTCTGACTATGAGCATACCACATCGGGATGTTTAAATGCTTTTTATTTTTTTATTTATTTTTAACAATTTTTCATTCTACATCATTAGTGCAGCAAATTACTAAACTCACATTGTATAGGAATCAAGTAGCTTAGGACTACGAACCTATATGGAAAATAAGGCTGTCAGCGAGGGCACAGCCTGACTAACAGCGAAAACCCATCCATTGCTGATGATCGACTGGCATAAATTAACAGTAGGGGAGGCTCTGTTCGAACCCATTGTGCAAAACTCCTTGGTCGGAAGTCCCAGGCTAACTGCAGCACGAACCAAATGGACAGAGATACGAAGGTCAGAAAGCCCACGTAGCCCTCGCTGCTGAACCCACATGACTCCATGTCTGAGACGCACGCACATTGCCACCTGGATGCCGCCACGGTCATCAAGTGCCAGACATACCGTCAGTGCAGCGAACCTGACGTCACTGATACAGTTTCCCTTCCAGGCGTTCCTTTGTCCACATTCTTCACAGATGAAGGGCCAGGGGAATTTCTACTGTTTTTCGTAATGAGTACCTAAAGACTAAACTGACCACATAGGAACGGCTGCATACTGCCTGTGTCGCTCTTCCACTTATCTCCAAAAACGCAGCGAGCAGTTTTGTTGCATTCTCTTTAGAGTGTACACAAGCCAGAATCTGTAGATAGCAGGCATCAGCTGCTCTTGACAGTGGGCGAACACAGCGACGCAGTTCGTCAAATTATTGTGCCTGACGATAGTGGTGGAATGTTCAAATGTTGTCGCTGTGGTGTACACCAATTCGCTGGGCAGCTCCCTGTGCTGACAACCAACCCTTCTTGCCATTAAGTGAGCATACAAGCAAGGCCTAAAGTTGAAATGACCATTCGAAGAATGTTGACAGACTGAACAGTGAAGGTAAGCCATATTGTCCCATACATGACTGGAGATGCGACGCACTCTACTGAACTGAATTGCACTGAGAACTGTGAGGTCACTGTTGCTTCTTCTCGATCGATATAACAAATGCAACGCAGGTGAGGTGTGACGACGTGCAGTGAAACATTTGTGGACTCAACAATGAGTTTTACCGTTGCATCTTTCTCAGCGTGCGCCAGTTAAATGTGGAGTCCTCAGATGTAGTCTAACGTGAACACTGTGTCAGAGGAAGAATTTGAAAGAAAGCCAAAAAGCGCTCCGAATTTTTAGGTCACCTGTTGTAACGTTCTCAGGTGGAGTAACTCTTTAATTATTCAGCGATGTATTTATGTGAGTGTAGCAACCTTCAGCTGCGATATTAACATTGTATGTTGAAGAATTTTCCACTTAGCTTGTTTAGCACTTTGAATAATTCAGGTTAATGCATCATATTTGCATTTATTAATAACACATACTGTCAATCACAAACGAAATGAAATTCTGTAGTCCTAAAGTGTTAGCAACAACAAAGAGCAGAGCCTGACCAGATGGTTCCTGCTAAGGAGAAACTGGCAACAACGAGAAAAAGCACTTGCCCGCGAAAGGCAAAGCTTCCGAGTTCGAGTCTCGGCCCAGCACACAGTTTTAATCTACCAGGAAGTTTCGAGGAGAAAAGAGCTAAAACTTTAGTTAATTTCCACCAAATTTCATTGCAGAATAGATATTCTGAGCCCCCAACAACGAGGAACATAATATCGTCATTGAAATACAAAACTTAGCACTGGAAGCACGTTTATTACTCACATCAACGCACAGTCAGAACAAAACTCAACTGAACTCCTGGGCACAGAGTGCAATTGTTTAAGTAAACAACGAATATGCCGGAATGCTGGTATTTATACAAACATCGGATATTGCAGAATATACAAACATTACAAACATAAGATACTTTAAGAGCTTTCTAGAAATTACAAATAGTAAATAAAAAATAACATATGGTGGTCATGATTATACTGGTGGACCACAGCACCTCAGGCAGCGATGCTAAACACTATTGCACACTGTATGCAGCGCAGCTCGCCCCTTCAAAAATCCTCATTGGAGGCGCATACATTGCCCTAAATCTATAACTCGCCGGTGGTCCTGTCAATGGACCGCTGTCTTATGCTGGTGCTCTTGTCACATACATCCTCTTGTTACATCCTCTTCACTATGATAAGCATTGAAAGTAGACCCTCCTGTCTAAATTTCGTATGGCTGCCCCGGTCGGAGGTTCGAGTCATCCCTCGGACATGGGTGTGTGTGTTGTCCTTAGCGTAAGTTAGTTAGATTAAGTAGTTCGTAGGCCTAGGGACCGATGACCTCAGCAGCTTAGTCCCATAGTCCTTACGATAAATTTCCAATTTTTCTAAATTTCGTCGTTATCGAGTGTATCCTTAGTTTCCTTGATACTACCATTGTCGACCAGCATCTCTGGACTGTAATAGTATATCATACGGAGCATGTAGACGATGTCTTTGTGCATTTGTCTTCTTGGTGGAACGTCATAATCCTCGACTTCTTTACTTACATTTGACAAGTGACGATGGATACGACATGAGCTAAAGTAGCGATTTAGTCATTTTTCCTATAGTCCTACTTTCCGCACAGGCGTAAAAATCCGTATCAAGTCTCCCAGACCGTTTCTCACTGCTCATTGCTTAGCATTATAGTGCTCTCGGTCCTTCTCCTGGGCTTCCAGTGCCTGTATGTGAGTCAGCTACTGTGCTTCGTCAGTTTTACGTAGTCATCGTAAGTATCGTCAAATTGAAAGGGGAACAGTGTATTTATTGTTGTTATGGCCTCGTTATCATTGAGTAAAAAGAACGATTTTAAGCTTTGAAGGGAGGTCGTCTTAAATTAATGTCTCTGAATATGTGGTAGAGCGAGTGTGCTCAAGCTGCTTCTACTGCAGGTAGTGAAACAAGTAAGTCTTCCTCTAATATGGCCACTATACGCAAAGGACAACAACGAGACAGTAAAACAGAACTTGATAGTACACCAGGTTGTCTTTATACTACCTTAACAAAATTTTTATTCACTCTGAGGTTGAACAAGATGAGTCAAAAGTTATTTGTCTTTAACAGATTTTATTTATTTATTTCGCTTTTAACTGAACGAGAAGTAATGCCTCCCAGTCTTTTATATGAAAACTCTTAAAAGTTTTAAATAAAACAAACATTATTCATATTCTACTTCTTTATTCTTCATGTCGACGTATTTATTCCTCAATACAGTCACCCTGGCAACGAACACATTTCTCTCAACGAGAGACCAATTTGTTAATACCACCACTGTCGAACGGTTGGCTTTATTCATGCAGCCACAACGTCACCTCTGCTTGCCACATTTCATAACTATCAAAGCGAAGTCCTCGAAGGTGTTCTGTAAGCTTTGAAAAAAGATGACAGTCGGATGGAGCCAAGTATGGACTGTATGGAGGATAGTCGATGATAGTGAGTCCAAAGCGTCAGATCGCTGCAGATGCCGCAGCAGTCGACTGTGGTACAATGTTGTCATGCTGAAGGAGACGAACACTTCAAATTCGAAACGCGACTACAGCACGCTGTTTCTCATGCACCGAGATAATTACACACACACCAAAAAAAATTTGCATCACCCCAGTTCCCAGAACTCCTGAAGATAGGCGTTGACTGTGGATATTGTATCACGGACACAGTCCCTTTGACTGTTCAGAGCTGTAACTAAACCCGCCCAAAGATGTAAACAACCATGCATGAGCAGAGCCTATTAGACGGTCAGTTCCAGTCGTTCCGCAAGGAACGAGGTACACGGCTCGTGTCGTTTGCAATCCAACCATGCCTAGACAGTAAATACCGCGGTTCGATCGCGTCCGCATTGTTACTTTGTGCCATAAAGGGGAAGTGTCCAGGCGTCTCAGAGTGAATCAAAGCGATGTTGTTCGGACATGGAGGAGATACAGAGAGACAGGAACTGTCGATGAGTTGCCTCGCTCAGGCTGCCCAAGGGCTACTACTCCAGTGGATGACCGCTACCTACGGATTATGGCTCGGAGGAACCCTGACAGCAACGCCACCATGTTGAATAATGCTTTTCGTGCAGCCACAGCACTCAAATTGTGCGCAATAGGCTGCATGGTGCGCAACTTCACTCCCGACGTCCATGGCGAGGTCCATCTTTGCAACCACGACACCGTGCAGCGCGGCACAAAAGGCCCAACAACATGCCGAATGGACCGCTCAGGATTGGCATCACGTTCTCTTCACCGATGAGTGTCGCATATGCCTTCAACCAGACAATCGACGGAGACGTGTTTGGAGGCAACCCAGTCTGGCTGAACGCCTTAGACACACTGTCCAGCGAGTGCAGCAAGGTGGAGGTTCCCTGCTATTTTGGGGTGGCATTATGTGGGGCCGACGTACGCCGCTGATGGTCATGGAAGGCGCCGTAACGGCTGTACGATACGTGAATGCCATCCTCCGACCGATAGTGCAACAATCTCGGCAGCATATTGGCGAGGCATTCGTCTTCATGGACGACAATTCGCGCCCCCATTGTGCACATCTTGTGAATGACTTCCTTCGGGATAACGACATCGCTCGACTAGAGTGGCCAGTATGTTCTCCAGACATGAAGCCTATCGAACATACCTGGGGTAGATTGAAAAGGGCTGTTTGTGGACGACCTGACCCACTAATCACTCTGAGGGATCTACGACTGATCGCCGTTGAGGAGTGGGACAATCTGGACCAACAATGCCTTGATGAAGTTGTGGATAGTATGCCACGACGAATACAGCCTTGCATCAATGCAAGAGGACGTGCTCCTGGGTATTAGAGGTACCGGTGTATGCTGCAATCTGTACCTACACCTCTGAAGGTCTGGCTGTATGGTGGTACACCGTGCAATGTGTGGTTTTCATGAGCAATAAAAAGGGCGGAAATGATGTTTATGTTGATCTCCATTCCAGTTTTCAGTACAGGTTCCGGAACCCTGGCAATTGAGGTGCTGCAAAACTTTTTTGATGTGTGTATTAAACACCACCATGTCACGTGCTGCAGTTCAGAGTCCTCTGCAGAGGGCTGCAAATACGTAGACATGAAAAATAAATGTGTAGAATGTTAATGATATTGTTATTTATTTAAAAAACTGTAAGAGCTTTCACATAAAAATTTCGGAGTCATTAGTTTTCAGTAGGCTCTCGTACAACAAGTTATGTGCCTTTCACAAGCTCTTATTTCAATGATGCAGCCAAATGTTAGCAGTGAAATAACACCTATTTGCAAGAACACTATGGGCGATAGACTGCATGGACGCTGTATCACCAAGATATACTTACCTGCGCATCTCGCTGACGAAAGATTAAAGAACACAAATTCAGATTAGAGTTAATTCAGCAACTTAGGTTGCACGTCCAAAACATATGAGAAATGAACTGCTCAGATTATGGATTGGGTAACCGTTGTAACCTCCCCACCGTAATTTAAAAGAAAAAGACAATACTTAATACAAATGGGAGCCGAGTGTAACCTCCCCACAATGAAATCTGCTGACAATGACAATTAAACAAAGATTAGCAATCTGACTCAAATATAAGTTCTTCACGAAAATTTGAAGTCCATTCAGTGATAATAAAATTCAATTAAACCGAAATATCGGTCTTTGGCCCTGTGTAAAACAATCAGAATTAAAGTCTTACCTCAGAATAACTGGATGTCAAATTTCTGCTCTTTTTCGTGCGCACGGCTTGGAGGAACTGCATTGCAAATAATAATATTCCTTTTTTCTGTGATTTTACTGAAATTTTTCTTTAACGGGAGTGGAATGAAAGGGGAAGTGCAATTAAATAAATTTTGTTTGTAAAAAACTGCTTTGGAATAAAAATTATTATTGGGGCACTTGTTGGAAATTAATCACAATTAATAAACTTTACATTATCTAATGATTATATTAATTAACAGTATACCTCATTCAGCATCTTGACCAGTGTTGCCGACCGCCTACATCACACAACCGCACTGGGTTGCTACTACTGACCGACCGCTCTGCATGACGACTATTAGCGTACTGCACTACATGACGACTACCGACCGACTGCTCGTAACTAAATCGAGCTTCAGACTTCCACGACTACAGACAGAGTACAGCTCTGCATAGCGACAAATAGCGAACTCCTCGCAACACTCGCGCGGTCAAGCGCATACTCTCTGGTCAGAGACGCTGCAATGCCTCGCCATCGCTGCTGCGTTACATACGTGTTTCATAACCCTCCACTGGGGGGGGCAAAAATTTGGCAGCGATGGTGAGTCATTTGGACTTGCCAATCGCGGCAAAATTTTTTCCTAATTAATAAACTTCTACAATTTACAGAATATTTAGATGTAGTACATAAAGAAAATGTTGTGCACACGCACTAAGTACAAAATACAAAGACAAAATGTGAGTACAAAACATAGTAGCAAATCAGAAAAATGTATATACAAATTATTTGACAGAAAACAAAGTGCAGAGGCACTGAAAAAATTCATTAGCATATTCAGAACAAATGAACAGACTGGCAAAAAATATTATGTTGAAAAGTGACATGAGTGCACATGCACTGCAGTTGAGAACATATCAGCAAATGATGAAATGTATATACGATTAGTAACAAATGACATAAGTGCATACGCATTGAAGTATTGAATGTACAGAATAGTACAAATCATATTGAAAAATGAGAAAAGTGCACATGCACTGAAGTTCAGTAGAAAACATAGTAACACCTATCATAAGTGCACATGCACTGTAATTCAGAACATATCATTAAAATAAAAATGTATATACAATATAAAAGACAAGAGTGTACATATACTGTACTTGAGAACAAATCGAAAAATGTCTTTAGCATTTTCGCAATAAATAATCATAATGGCAAAAAATCATGTCCAAAGTGCACACGCACTGAAGAAATGTCTTTAGCATTTTCACAACAAATAAACATAATGGCAAAACATCATGTCGACCAGTGCCATAAGTGTACTCGCACTGGAGTTCAGCGAATGGAAAAAAAATTGTATAGCCATGAACATAAATGATGTTACCAAAATAATGATTTTCACTATGTGACAAGAATTAGGATAGGAAAGGGAAGGATTGCATCATGGTTGTAGCACTTTAGATTGCACACAGCTGTTCTGAAAGTCCATATCTTTCCACAGAAGTACAACACCAAGTGACACAACTTGAAGTTCTTTTCCCATCAGAATTTATCAGTGTAGCCAAGACACTGAACTGTCGTAGTAATGTTCCATATTTTCATTTTGGCAGTACATTAGGTACACCAAACAGTGGGACCATAATAACGTCTTCATTGCTCACGGTGGTGGACAGCATGTCGTGTCAACACCACGCTCTTACAAGGCACACCAACGTAGAATTAGTGCAAAACCAAAGATAGTGCTCCATGATCACTAGGATAAACAAGACAAATGGACATTGCAGTAATTCAGGGTAGTTAGCTCATGAGGTGAAGGACATCAAGTCACATAATATTGACAATTACAGACTTAATTAGTAGTTTGTGGCATTCATAGCCCAGTTATTGAACATTTCTGTACCAAGTATGTAGTATTACAGAAAAATGTTCATTAATTGTTTTACATGGAATCAGTAGCCTTCTTTTCCTAGTTACCAAGCATTATGAAATAATCGCATTCTTTTCCAATTACAAAGTATAGCATAGTTAATTAATCATTTGTCAGTTCATTAATCATTTGTCATTCCAATAATAATCATTAGCCGTTTCCTAATTACAAAGCATTATGAAACAATCACATTCTTTTCCAGTTACAGAGTATAATTAAGAATCATTAATCTTCTCCTAATTACAGTTAATTAATCATTTGTCATTCCTATATAGTAAGAATCATTAGCTTTCTCCTAATTACAAAGCATTATTAAACAGTAATTAAGATTCTTTAGCCTTCTAATTACAAAGCATAGCATCATTTGTCATTTCAATATAGTAAGAATCATATTCTTTTCCGGTTACAAAGTATAGCATAGTTAATTAATTATGTGTCAGTTAATTAATCATTTGTCATTTCAATGTAGTAAGAATCATTAGCCTTTTCCTAAGTACAAAGCATTATTAAACAGTCACATTCATTTCCAATAACAAAGTATGGCATCGTTAATTAATCATTTGTCATTTCAATAGTAATAATCATTCCAATATAGTAAGAATCATTAGCCTTCTCCTAATTACAAAGCATTATTAAACAGTCACATTCCTTTCTAGTTACAAAGTATCAACATTGAAAACAAGAGCTAATTAATGGCATAATTAATAACATAATTCGTTGATTGACATTAATTATTGGCACTCAGTGGCCAGCAAGTATTGAATAGAACAAAACATAGTTCATCATTCAGTATTATTCAGATCATTACGAAGTCATTATTAAAAATCAGTTAATTACAGTCATAGTATTAATAATCATGGGCATTACAAGTAGTCTCATTACAATAAACAGTGTTTCTCCTTCAGTAGTATTCAGATCATTACAAAGTCATTATTAAAATCAGTTAATTACAGTCATAGCATTAATAATCATGGGCATTATAAGTAGTCTCATTACAATAAACAGTGGCAGTTATTAGCTAGTGACAAAGCATTATTTTAAATATATACTTTTTTTTGTCTCATTAAGAGGTCATTACTCAAGTGACATACTATTCAGAGTTGATCAGTATTATTCAGAATTATCATAAACTAGTGACATTATGTGGGACTGGTAATACATTTTTTTTTTTTTTGTTAGCAATGCATTGTGTTGGGATCGATAATTAATTGCTGAGGCATAACACTATTTGCTTTGACCTATTGCTGCAAATGAGGATAGGTAACGTCATTCGTCATGAGTCAGCTGTAGCAAGGTTATGTAACAAGGCAGTATATGTGATCACATTTATAAATGATAAACACAAATGGGTAAAAAAAATAAAATTGCAAGTACTAGAACAGGTATAATAAGTAACAGGTTTAGTAAGTATCATGAAAAACTTCTCCTGAAAAAATATACAAAATGGATTATTGACCTGAAAGAAGAAACGCACACTATGCTGAAAAGTAGTGAACTTCGAATTAACAGGTAGTGAAATGTGTATAAAAAATGTATTCCATAGCTGTCCTTTCCAAAACTTTCCGTCATCCTACTATGCAATGTAACACCTGCTGTCAAAGCAAACTGCAACAAATACTTAAATAACTACGTAGCATAAATACATAACTTCAACATTATCCTCATCTGTAAAGAAAACTTCATTATGCATATCATCATAACTTCACTATTATCATCACCTGTAAAGAAAAACTTCATTATTCATAATACCATTTCCTCCATCATTATTCATCAGTATTCATTATCATCTGCAAAAAATCACTTCATTACTCATTATACAACTATTCCTTATCTCTAGCATATTTCATCACTAAAACTAAGATGTGTAGTTCAGTCTGACAGCCTGCATCAATCACCTTGTATTCTGAAAGAAAAAATTAGTTAAGACTGCTATTCTGTGATGAGTATTGTATATTCGTGTTAATGCCTGTTAATCCTGATCCATTTACTTTTCCCCATAAAGTTATTGCATCTTCTTTCGTTTATTCCGTAGGTGAAATTCCCATTTCTGTTGAATTTATTTCTTACACGTATCATTTCTTTCCGAAATTGATGAACAAAGATTAATGTCTTGCATTCAAATCATATACCCACTAAATAATGACTGGTTTATGGTGACACAATTAATCATACAGCATAACATGACAGAAAACGTAATGTGTCAAAGACATTGACAGTGTTCAGATGCAAAAATGTACACAGAATATCACAATGCAGCAGCAAGAAATGTAAAACAGTCACGATCTTGAGATGTCATAGGGCAAAAAAAATGTCAAAGTCAGCTGGTGCGTGTTATATCTTAACTATTTCACAGTGCATACAAACAAAACTGGAATACAATCGTACATAAAAGACAAATGTAACGTTCGTTGTGTTCAGCTTGTATGTAGTGTAGTTAATAGAGGCGAGAATTAAAGACTTTAATGAAAAAAAATGTAATGAAATTAACATGTCATTAGCTAACATTGCATAATTAGTCATAAAATACGTAAGTTCGTCTGGAAAAGTATGCACGGTCTGATGTGTAACGACAACAAAAGCGACCTGCTAACCTTACCTTGCCGGGCACTTGCCAAGAAAAAATACGATAATCATCAGTAATTAGTCAGGTGAAATAATTCCATTAGTAATTGGCATCATAGTGTGTTGAATCATACAGTGGTTTCACTCAATAAACGGTTTAATGTTTGAGATATGGTGATTGCCTTTCGATTTTCTGGTTCTCAAAGTTTCGACGTGTACAACATTGGGGTGAGGGATGCTGCGAATCCGATATGGACCTGCGTATAGAAGTTCAAATTTACTGCACTTACCTTTTAATTTGCTGGATAAATAGTGTGTACGTATTAGTATCTTCTGTCCAACGTGAAAGTCTCGGCGTGTACAAACCTGTTTTTGCTGTCTTCTCCGGCGCTCTGCGGCACGTTTGATGTTGTTCAGCGCAATGTTAATTATTTCGTGGTGTCGTAGGCGACGACTTTTGGGGAATTCTATTAATTCTTTAATTTTGTTTGGCGGTTCAACGTTTTTCAGTATAACAAACGGAGATAGCATAGTGGATTCATTTGGTATGGAATTAATTACGTCTTGGAATGAGAGTATGTGTATATCCCAATCAATATGTCTTTTGTGGCAGTATATTCGGCACAGCTTACCAATTTCTTTCATTAATCTTTCACAGGGGTTCGAAGAAGCGTGGTACTTGGATATATAGATCGGAGAAATGTTTCTGGCTCGTAACATGCGTGTCCATACGCTACTACGAAATTGTGATCCATTGTCAGAAATTACTTTCATCACATGCCCTACATGAAATAGAAAATGTTTTACAAATGCCTTCGAAACAGTTTTAGCAGTAGCTGTGCGTAACGGAGTGAAAGTAACAAATTTTGAAGTGAGCTCAACAGCGACAAAGATGTAGCAAAAACCTCTGTTAGTTCTCGGAATCGGACCAAAAATGTCTACTGCGGCCATGTGTCTTAATTTAACAGGTATAATGGGATATAATGGAGGAATATGTGAAGTGGTGTCTGATTTAGCTTTCTGGCAAATTTTACAAGACGCTAAAACTCGTCGTATACGTTTCTCCATGTTGGCAAAATAACAGTTCTGTCTCAGTATAAGAAAACATTTTCGTGCTCCGTAATGTGTGTAACTTAAATGAGTGTACCAGATTAATTTGTTAACCAGTTCGTCAGGAATGCATAATAACCAATTGTTGCTGTCAGGATGAGAGCGGCGAAACAGAATGTCATTGCGTACAGTGTAGTGGATTCTAATCGTAACATTATTCTTATCTTGCCAAAGCTGTTTAATTTCTTTCCACACATTGTCTTTATTTTGCTCCTTTGCTATGTCCTGTAATGACGATGAAATAAAGTTTTCAAATGCAACTTGCTGAATGTACATGACACTGAAATTTGCTTTGCAGAAGTTGGTTGCTACGTCTTGTTGATTGTTGCCGAGAGAACGCGATAGTGCGTCTGCTATAACATTTTGTGTGCCGGGAATGTGAACTATTGTAAAATTAAATTCCTGTAAATATAGTTTCCATCTACTTAATCTATCGTGAGTAAATTTAGCTGAAAGCAAAAATTGTATGGCTCTGTGGTCTGTGTAAACGGTGGTATGTCTGCCATAAAGAAAGTGCCGAAATCGCGTAAAAGCCCATACAACACATAATGTTTCAAGTTCTGTAACGGAATAATTTCGTTCAGCGGGTGACAAAATGCGACTTGCAAATGCAATGTTTTTAATTACTATTGAACCATCTTCTTCAATTTCCTGGAAAATGTGTACGCCTAAAGCGGTGTTGGAACTGTCGGTGGCAATGGAAAAATTTCTGGTAAGATCTGGGTGCGATAAAAGTGGAGCATTCAACAAAGCATGCTTCAAATAACATTCTCGTGAGCAAAATTTTGCGTGTCAAAAGTAATGTTTGCGTTACTGTAATATGCAATCTGTGCTGTATCTGGTTAAAATCTATCGTACGTGTTATTATTTACGGGAGAATGTTGTGGCATATCCACTATATGAACTGTTCTGTTATTTCTTACTGACGTGTTACGCTATGGATGACACCTATTGTCTGTTTCATTCATGATTATTCGTTGTTGCTGATGTTGTTGCTGCTGAAAAGATCGACTGTTATTAAATGTACGCTGAAAATTGTGCTCATCATTTTTACGTCTGTCATGATAGTAATTTCTATACGGCGCATTGCGATAGGAATTGAAATAGTGTGTTGTCTGTACGTAGTTATTTCTTTGCTGCCATGCGTTACTATTTGTTGGAGCTGGGACTATACGTGCACGCGGCGAAACATTAAAGTTTGGTTGACCTTGTAGACTGCATTGTTGGTTACGTATGCTAAGCGGCTGACTTTCATGCTATTGTGGTGAAAAACATCTATTGTTACAAAAATGTGGTTCCGGTTACTAATAATTTTACACATACTGATGATTACGATTTTATCTGTTATTAAAATTACGCTGGTTCTGGAGTGCCTACTGAAAATTGTCACATTCGGTAAAAAATTTGTCATGTCCGGTTTTCATTACATATGTTTCTTAATTCTAGAAAGAGCAATAGTTAAAGAGCAGTTTTGATAGATATAAAGGATAGTAGAAGAAAAGGCAGCAGTGCAGAAAACTAAAGATGAAACAGCACTACTACAGCTCGGGGCCCTATGCTCGCTACGGCACATATTCATTAAAGCGTAATGAATCCCTTGAGGTCAATTACGCACTGCAAATAAATTTTAGCTTTTGCGTTGCAGGCAATGGCGGTAAAATTCCAAAACCAAATTGTTGTAACCATGTTAATTCCAATTTCTGCATAATAGATAATGCTGATGAAAATACAATAGCAAATTGTCGCCTCAGATTCAAAGCTGGTTTCTCCATTACAGATAATAGCGGTGAAAGTACAAAAACAAATTGTCGTATATAGCTCAAAGCGTGTACCTGTGTTCTGTCATTATTAAATTCCTTACATTTTCTTACAAATGCAAACTGCTTATTATCAACGTTCTCGTCACTGAACTTGAGAACACGTTCGGGTTTGTGTGAGAATTTGTTTGTCTGTGTCATTTCGTACTTCAAGTTACGTAGCTTTTCAGATTTTAAGTCGCGTGGCTTTTCGGATTTTAAGTCGCGTAGTTGCTGTAAATTGCTCACATTATACACGCCGCGTGAGTCAGACAAATGTTCGCAAAGTGGCGTCTGCTGTGTTGAGTTATTAACTGAAATACTTTTCATCTGTGTTACTTCTTGTTGTAAACTCGATAATCTTCTACGCAACGTGTTATTAGACGAATCGATCTCATTAATTGTCTGCTGTAAATTTTGAAATTCAGGTGTTTGATTAAATGAAACCGGTGAAGTATCGTCTGAGTTATTGTCATTAGTATTTTCGATAACATCAATACGACTGGCCAATTCATCACATTTTTCAGTCAGTATTTTAACCTGATCATCGGTTTTAGAATCAGACGCATTAATCTGTTTTTGCAACTTACGCGTAGTTTCGCTCAGTTTTTTAACATCAGCTTTGATGACATCGCAATCCTGTGTTAGTTCTAATTGTTCGAATCTGTCTGTCGCTGTTTGAGTATTTACTGTGTGTGTATCTGTTTTTGATTTAAGATCAGAAATTTCATCCCGTAATTCCGCGTTCAACTGTTCTATGGTATTAATTTTGTCGGACACTGTAGTAATATTATTGTCTACATACGTCTTCGCGAACATTTTACGTTTGTCCTCTTGTCTTTGTGCAGTGATTGATTCCATGACTTGTCGTTTTACTTTGTTTTGATCTTGAATAAATTTGCGGAAACGCGTATCACTGTTCTGTATGTGCTGATTAAAGCGCTCGTTAATCTGAGTGTTCTGCTGTTCGAATTTCGTGTCTATCTTAGCGTCCATTGTGCGCGAAAGTTCTACCGTCATTGCTTTAAACTCTTCCCGTAATTGTGTAGCCTTTTCAGAGCATTGTTTAGCGACTCCGCTAATTTCGTCTCTGAGTGTGTCTGTTGCGGCTGTTTGCATTTCCCTTAATTCCTATGCAACAGACTTAATTTCTTCGCTATTTTTTCGTGAACAAGCCTCAATTTCCGTGCGCAACTGTTCCTTAGTGTCATGACACTGCGCGGCAACGGCTCTAATTTGTTCACTAAGCTGTCTGGAATTGTCGTCTAATTTTTCATTAAGCTGTTTGTTCTGTTCCCTAAGTTGTTTGAGATCTTCGGCATTATTGTCAAGTTTTTCGTTCTGTTGTTTGACCTGTTCTCTGAGTTGTCTAAAATTTTCGTTCTGTTCACTAAATTGTTGTTTGAGATTTTCGTTATCTTGTTTGTTATCTTCCCTCTGTTGTCTGACCTGTTCGCTAAGTTGTTTGAAATTTTCGTCATTTTTATTAAATTTTTCATTAAACTGTTTGAAATTTTGCCGCAAAAATGCCATAATTGGATCCGATTCAAAATTAGCATTTCTATTCTCTGTGCTATTCAATGGTCGATCTGGAATTGTCTCGTTTTGCGTGACCATTTGGTCATTCTGTAATTTACAAAAAGGTTTGCCAGTTAAACATACACTGTCAGACCCTATTTCGGAATTAAATAAATCCGTCGTACTTTCACTACACTGACCATTTTCATTCGAAAAATTTATTTGTATGTTACTTAAATTTTCCAAACCGGTTGTGTTAAGCTGGGTAGCGCTCATTACAATGGAGCGTCCCGCGTCATCAATTGTCGTCAAATCAACACAAGACACAATCGAGTTCGTTTGTTCATCATTAAGACAAAAGTCATCATTAGTGGTTGGAATACACTGATTGTTAGTGAAAGCAGGATTGACATCATTACACTGCGTGTCACAATTACTATCAGTTAAGTTGCTTAAGTCGGTAATTTCGTTCACAATACCTCGCGATACACTATTCACAGTCTTTCGCGGCATTTTTACAATAGTCACAATTTTTCACAAAATAAATAAGCACAATGCAAAAGCAACACACAAATACAACAGAGCAACGAATTGCCGTTGACCTGTAGAAAGAAAGTCACAAGTTAATAAAAGCGTTGCGCCAAATCCTAATTATATTTAAGCAAATAAGAGCAGATATCTGACTGTTTTTCAAAAGATTCTCAACGAAATACGATCCTGGAATGGGTGTCGCCAAGTGTAACCTCCCCACCGTAATTTAAAAGAAAAAGACAATACTTAATACAAATGGGAGCCGAGTGTAACCTCCCCACAATGAAATCTACTGACAATGACAATTAAACAAAGATTAGCAATCTGACTCAAATATAAGTTCTTCACGAAAATTTAAAGTCCATTCAGTGATAATAAAATTCAATTAAACCGAAATATCGGTCTTTGGCCCTGTGTAAAACAATCAGAATTAAAGTCTTACCTCAGAATAACTGGATGTCAAATTTCTGCTCTTTTTCGTGCGCACGGCTTGGAGGAACTGCATTGCAAATAATAATATTCCTTTTTTCTGTGATTTTACTGAAATTTTTCTTTAACGGGAGTGGAATGAAAGGGGAAGTGCAATTAAATAAATTTTGTTTGTAAAAAACTGCTTTGGAATAAAAATTATTATTGGGGCACTTGTTGGAAATTAATCACAATTAATAAACTTTACATTATCTAATGAGTATATTAATTAACAGTATACCTCATTCAGCATCTTGACCAGTGTTGCCGACCGCCTACATCACACAACCGCACTGGGTTGCTACTACTGACCGACCGCTCTGCATGACGACTATTAGCGTACTGCACTACATGACGACTACTGACCGACTGCTCGTAACTAAATCGAGCTTCAGACTTCCACGACTACAGACAGAGTACAGCTCTGCATAGCGACAAATAGCGAACTCCTCGCAACACTCGCGCGGTCAAGCGCATACTCTCTGGTCAGAGACGCTGCAATGCCTCGCCATCGCTGCTGCGTTACATACGTGTTTCACCGTGGATTGCGAAAACTTACCTGTGCTCCAAATTGGCAGAGTGCTGCAAAACAGCCACAGGTGGCCGTCAGCTCCAATAACTGAATCTCCGACTGCTTGGCTCTAACTTCCATCCACAACTCCCGAAAATATTCCTTCCTCCTGCCCAACTTCATACCTCTCATATATCACAGGTGGTGAAGCTGACTATACTGCTGTCAGTTTGGCAACCAGGAAATGCCACGACATTTTCGAAAAAATGAGGAAAAGACAGCAAATTTCTTCTCTCTGCGTGCACGAAATACATTTTAGCTTCACCATGTTGATAATGGTCTGAATACCAAGTTATTTTCGATTGGTCACTTCGTCTGCGCCTTGGGCTTGGCTGGATCAAATTTTTGGAGTGAAAAACAGAGGCACTGTTCTAACGCTTCTACTGACGCCAAAATGTCGAGCTGTAACGTACCCGCTTTATCTCCAGAGGGCGGCGAGGCCGATGGGACGTCACCACCCACGTCAGTGCCGCTCGCTATTGTGTGAGGTGTTCAGACTGATGCCAAGGCTAGGTCACCCACAAGGGGGATGAGATTGATGCAATGAAATTTACCGATAGCCTTTCTGTCACTAAAACAGGTCTTCCAATGCACCCTGTGAATGACGATCTCATGCGGTATTTTTCTTTCCATTCGCACAGTCCAACAGGTCAGCAACAAGGAAATGGAAAAATATACTAGCCATGAAATGAATTGTATCGTATATCTGTATGTGACAGCCTGTTGTGCCTTGCTTCGTTGCATAACACGTGAATGTTATGACATGCAGTGTTGTATCCAAATCCCTCTGTTAGACAAGAATGTATATTGACAGCATTTCTGTCAATGTCTTGTTAAAACGTTGTGTGAGGCCAGTTGTCCCTGGATGGTAGGCAGTTGTGTGTTATGTTACAACCCGAAATTATCTCTGATACTAGCCTTGACTGGAAAACTTTTCCACTATCAGAGATCATTACACAGGGTGCTCTATGCTCCAAAACGATGTCTTCTACAAGAAATGTTGCGATTTCTAGAGCTTTGAAATCTGCACAGTTTTGCTGACAACATAGCTGATGAGGCAATCAGTACAGACTACTACCTATTCCTGTTTGTTGACCTCAGGAACCTTCCCAGGAGGTCGATTCCAATCTGGTGAAATGATGCTGCTGCTGGCGGGATTGATATCAGGTGCCCAGAAGGTGACTGTTACATGTCCTTCATACTTGACATTCATTACAGTGGTTCAGATTAGTCGAGATCTGGCCAATGATACCTGTGCCTGATTCTGTCTAGTCTTCAAGAATCTCAGGTGACCAGATGTTGGAGCATCGTGGAGATACTTTAGAATCAGTGGCCACTGGGAATGGGAGTAGTTCAACACTGCACTGCATGTTTGAGCGGGTGGCTCGGAGCACGCCACACAGTGATGCTAACCACTACACTACATCACACACACCACAGCTAGCAACAATATCGAACAGTTACTAGTATGTTACATAAAATGGAAACAATAGCTCGGCATAATTTTACATAAAATGGAAACAACACCTTGGCAGAACACCCAGAAACACGCTATTAGTTGGAAACACGCTATTAGTCAATCACGACGAGAAGAAATGAGAGATCACAATATTGAGCAGTAAGTACATCACAAATAGGGAATCTCATCCAAACTGAACTATTCATGAAAGTTAAGTTCATTAAGATCTAGTGACATAGCTGTGTTACTATAACTCAATAATAACTTTCAACAAATGATGCAATTTATCGTGGCCGAGCGTTTCTAGGCGTTTCAGTCTGGAACCGCGCGACCGCTACGGACGCAGGTTCGAATCCAGTCTCGGGCATGGATGTGTGTGATGTCCTTAGGTTAGTTAGGTTTACGTAGTTCTAAGTTCTAGGGGACTGGTGACCTCAGATGTTAAGTCCCATAGTGCTCAGAGCCATTTGCAATTTAACTAATAGTGACATCTCAATCCATTACACTTAATGAATTCCATCAAAATGACTACCAGGAGATGAAACAAACCATAACAGACAACGAGAAGAGTAATTATCAACGAAGTGAGTAAGGCAAGGTGACGATGATGATGAGGTCCCATACTCCGAGGAGCTTAGGGGACGATGCGGGAGACCCGCACCGCCGTACTAGGCAAGGTCCTAGCGGAGGTGGTTTGCCATTGCCTTCCTCCGACCGTAATGGGGATGAATGATGCACAAAATTCATGTTTATTTTTATATCCTGTACACAGATATCAATTTCCTGTGGTCAAAACAATAATGAGAAATTAATTTTCAATAAAAAAAAAGAGTCTGACCTACACGTATCGCGAGTATGGTGTGAAACGTTTTTGAGCAGCTGTGTTGACGTGGAATAAGTGCGGGGGATTTGGCATCCTCTTGATTCATCCTTGCCCATATCGCTTATTGTTTAACGTTTGTTGTTAACGTTGCAATCAAATTTGTAGAGAAACTCTATAAAATAGTGGCAAAATTTGGGTTCCAGATTTTTTACTAGAAGACGCCGCATATGTAAATGACCGGATCAAGTTTCAACGTTGAACATCGCTAAATCTGACAAAATCTCGCAAGTAGGCAAACTCAAGTACCCAGAAAAAATTTTTGAATTGAGGAGCTAATTCAGGAAGCTGACAAAGAAAGGGCGAAAATTTACAAAGAGTATATAAACTCTCCTGGAAAAATTACAAGAAAAAATCCGTCTCACAAAAGGGGATATTACATTATAACACAGTTGTTCAAACAGAAGTTCCTTATATCTATTAAATAATTATAATTAGTGACAAGTCCGAAATCAAAATCATTGAAAAAGAAGAAAGGGAAATACTCAGAAATTTCTTAGGACCAGAATGCGAAAATGAAAATTACTCAGAAATATCTTAGGACCAAAACGCTAAAATGAAATTTGGACGAAAAAGAAATCAGAAGAGCTCTACCAAATTACAGAAAAAAATAAGGGATAACATCTGGAAAAGGCGATTACAGTTTTACCATCACCTATATACAAGGGCCATCCGTGAAGTAAAGAACGTTTCGCCATACCAAGATATTCTTTAACAACAATACAGAAACCGAATGTACACGTTTTGGAGCAGATTTTGCCTACTTTTCCACACAGTTACCTTTGACATTAAGGCAAAAATCCTTCAGCTCTTCATCACTTATGAAGCGTTTACCAGCAAGGTGCTCTTTCTGTTTTGGAAACAGGAAAAAGTCCGACGGTGAGAGGTCCGGATTATAGGGAGCATGCTCGATGCCCCACCCGAATTTCTCTCGCAGCAAGGCCTGTGTCTGCCGGGCAGATGCGGACGTGCATTGCCAGGCATCAAAACAAGTGCACTCGATAGCTTGCCTCTTCGGTAATTCTGGGTAGTCCGACGAAGACGTTGAAGGGCAGCACAGTATGCGCCATTACTGAAATCTGCGAGGAGGACTGCTTCACTGTCGCTGGATAAAGAAGCATCAGTTACTCAGTTAATGCGGTTTGTATAAACTTGCGTGGCTTCTGTGTCAACTGAGGACGACGCCGCTCCATAGACTCTCGTTTCTTTGTGGGGGTGTTATGAGAAACCCACATTTCGTCTCCTGCAACAATTTGGTCATTGGAAGTGTTGCCATCCCTTTCGTACCGATCCAACAACGCTATTGCAGCACCTATTCTCGCAACTTTTTGATCATTCGTGAGCATGTGTGACATAAAAAAAAATGGTTCAAATGGCTCTGAGCACGATGGGACTTAACATCGGACGTCATCAGTCCCCTAGAACTTAGAACTACTTAAACCTAACTAACCTAAGGACATCAGACACACCCAAGCCCGAGGCAGGATTCGAACCTGCGACCGTAGCGGTCGCGCGGTTCCAGACTGAAGCGCCTAGAACCGCTCGGCCACAACGGCCGGCTGTGTGACATCCACCGTGCACAGGTTTTGTGGTACCCTAAGTGCTTTATGGAAAATTCATGCACCAGTGAACGGACGCTTCCTGACCTTGTTCATGCAGGTCGCTAATCGTGAAAAGTCGATTAACTCGAATGATGCGATCCACCATTTGTTTCAGCGCGTCTGTGGTGACGGAGGGTCATCTACATCTCTCTTCGTCATGAACATCTGTTTTCACATTCGTAAACATTATGCACCATTTCCGGACCTTCGACATAAATAGTAAAAAACCTGCGCTGAATGTCTCAGGGTCTAACATTTTCCGCCTGCAGAAAACGAATAACACCTCGAAACTTAAAGTAGGCAGGATTCGCAGTCGGCACAGTCATGGTCACAGTTATCTCTGCACGCACCACATGCCAAGGTCCCACTTAGAGCCGCATAGCTCTGAATATCAGAAACCAATGAGCAGCTGCCACAAGGACCCTCGTATAAGGATAACAACAGGCTCAAAAGTATAATTATAAACTTAGCCTTATCACCGAAAAACACAACTAGCTAACAGAAGTTAATGAAGACCTCACATACATTGCAGTCTTGAAGACATCACTCGAGATAGGAAAAAAAAAAAAAAAATTTGAACACGAATACAAAAATGTAAATTTGCTGTGAAGCCTATCTGACAAAATTGAGGATGTACAGAAGAGCAGATAAAAATAAACGAATGGAGAGATACTGGGGGGAAATGAGGTAGAAAAATGTGCTAAACGCGTTCTTCACTTTGACACAGAATGAAAACTGTTTCGACAATATAGCAGGACGTTAGAATCATACTCGGAATAGCCAGAGGCTGAAGATATCTTTTTCTTCTCCGCTTCATGTACACTCCTGGAAATTGAAATAAGAACACTGTGAATTCATTGTCCCAGGAAGGGAAACTTTATTGACACATTCCTGGGGTCAGATACATCACATGATCACACTGACAGAACCACAGGCACATAGACACAGGCAACAGAGCATGCACAATGTCGGCACTAGTACAGTGTATATCCACCTTTCGCAGCAATGCAGGCTGCTATTCTCCCATGGAGACGATCGTAGAGATGCTGGATGTAGTCCTGTGGAACGGCTTGCCATGCCATTTCCACCTGGCGCCTCAGTTGGACCAGCGTTCGTGCTGGACGTGCAGACCGCGTGAGACGACGCTTCATCCAGTCCCAAACATGCTCAATGGGGGACAGATCCGGAGATCTTGCTGGCCAGGGTAGTTGACTTACACCTTCTAGAGCACGTTGGGTGGCACGGGATACATGCGGACGTGCATTGTCCTGTTGGAACAGCAAGTTCCCTTGCCGGTCTAGGAATGGTAGAACAATGGGTTCGATGACGGTTTGGATGTACCGTGCACTATTCAGTGTCCCCTCGACGATCACCAGTGGTGTACGGCCAGTGTAGGAGATCGCTCCCCACACCATGATGCCGGGTGTTGGCCCTGTGTGCCTCGGTCGTATGCAGTCCTGATTGTGGCGCTCACCTGCACGGCGCCAAACACGCATACGACCATCATTGGCACCAAGGCAGAAGCGACTCTCATCGCTGAAGACGACACGTCTCCATTCGTCCCTCCATTCACGCCTGTCGCGACACCACTGGAGGCGGGCTGCACGATGTTGGGGCGTGAGCGGAAGACGGCCTAACGGTGTGCGGGACCGTAGCCCAGCTTCATGGAGACGGTTGCGAATGGTCCTCGCCGATACCCCAGGAGCAACAGTGTCCCTAATTTGCTGGGAAGTGGCGGTGCGGTCCCCTACGGCACTGCGTAGGATCCTACGGTCTTGGCGTGCATCCGTGCGTCGCTGCGGTCCGGTCCCAGGTCGACGGGCACGTGCACCTTCCGCCGACCACTGGCGACAACATCGATGTACTGTGGAGACCTCACGCCCCACGTGTTGAGCAATTCGGCGGTACGCCCACCCGGCCTCCCGCATGCCCACTATACGCCGTCGCTCAAAGTCCGTCAACTGCACATACGGTTCACGTCCACGCTGTCGCGGCATGCTACCAGTGTTAAAGACTGCGATGGAGCTCCGTATGCCACGGCAAACTGGCTGACACTGACGGCGGCGGTGCACAAATGCTGCGCAGCTAGCGCCATTCGACGGCCAACACCGCGGTTCCTGGTGTGTCCGCTGTGCCGTGCGTGTGATCATTGCTTGTACAGCCCTCTCGCAGTGTCCGGAGCAAGTATGGTGGGTCTGACACATCGGTGTCAATGTGTTCTTTTTTCCATTTCCAGGAGTGTATTAGGCATTCTCGCCTGTTCCGTGCAGGACAGCTGTAAAATGTATTTCAGATGTAATAATAAAATGAGTGCTTCGATAGTTGCGGTCTGTTTAGAAACAGTTGTGTATGTAAAAATACCGTGCTGTCTATATATGCAACAACCAAAACGAGATCCTGATTACGTATCTACCCGCACAGAACCACAGCGACGTGACGCAATTCATTGAGGCAAACAAATGGCCACCGCCCGAAGAACTGTCGCCATCCGCTGCAGTGCGGAGTGCGCCGCGCATCTGTTTTCATTTCCAGGATCCCCTTCGCTTGTCCACCGGCGCGCCGGCCCACAGGTCAAGTCACGTAGCGTCCGAGATAAGCTGGCTCGCGCGGCTGCGGCCGTGTTCCCTCCCCTCCCCCCCCCCCCCCCCCCCTAACCTTACCACGCCACAACTATCCCCACCACCAGACCCGGCGGCTCCCCTCGGCGTCTCTCGGACGCATTTCTCCGAAAGCATGCGGCTCTCGGCCCTGCAGGAACAGCTGCTGCACCAGCCACTCGCGATGAGAATCACTACCGCATTTCCTGCGTTAACCATCATTTTCTTCTATCGTTGAAGGCAACAAAACTGTCACCCAAGCGACGTAGGTGCTGGCAAGCGGACTGATTCTTTCGCCACACTTAGTCATCACGCTGAAAATATTTTGTTTAGGCCGTGTCCATGACTGTAAAGTTATCTTGAGTAGCAAAATTAGTATTAAAACCAGAAGCGACTGTTAAAAAAAATATTTATTTTGAGTTGTACCAGAATTAACACGAAGGAATCTTTCCTTTGCCGGCCGAAGTGGCCGTGCTGTTAAAGGCGCTGCAGTCTGGAACCGCAAGACCGCTACGGTCGCAGGTTCGAATCCTGCCTCGGGCATGGATGTTTGTGATGTCCTTAGGTTAGTTAGGTTTAACTAGTTCTAAGTTCTAGGCGACTAATGACCTCAGCAGTTGAGTCCCATAGTGCTCAGAGCCATTTGAACAATTTTTTGAATCTTTCCCTTTTAATTTTCCCTAGTGTCACCCTGCTTCTAGAGCGTTACTTTACGAAGCAAGGTGTGACTGTTGGGTTGTTGTTTGCGTGTGTTCGATGACGTAGTGACCTGGTTTTCAGAGATACGACTAAGGTTGGTTGGATGATTCTGGGGAAGGGACCAAACAGCGAGGTCATCGCTCCTATCGGGTTAGGGAAGGATGGGGAAGGAAGTCAGCCGTGCCCTTTCAAAGGAACCATCCCAGTATTTGCCTGAAGCGATTTAGGGAAATCAAGGAAAAATTAAATCAGGATGGCGGACGCGGGTTTGAACCGTCCTCCTCCGGAATGCGCATCGAGTGTGCTAACCACGCCACCACCTCGCTCGGTGATACGAGTATGGGGAAAGATCTAAAGGATATTTGCTTTATTCTCATGTGTTACGTTATTTCGCTGCGGAGGAGAAAATGCACAAAAAAAAAACCTCTCTCCTTCAGATCGCTGTTGGAGTCATTCCTACATGTATAAACTGAACTATATCCGAAGGAAGATTACTGCCCTGTAAGTTACTTCCTTTCAGGGAGAAAAGTAACACAAAAAGAGATTATAAACAGGACCAATGAGGAAAGAAAAACTGAAGAATTATAAAGAAAAAATACCATCAGGAATTTAGTGAAGATCTCCGTTTGCAAGGTACTGCTTTACTGATAAACGGCTAGACCAAAGAGACTTTTATAGATCGAGAAATGTGACCGAATGAGTAAAGTATAATAGGATGAACGTAGTAACAGGGGAAATACTGAGATAAACAAGAAGAACGTTAAACACGTAAGACTCGCTCAAAAAAGGCGAGAATAATAGACCGGACGGAAATCTACTGATGCGTTATAGATTGCTGAAAACGTTAGTGAAGGATACTTGAAGGAAAAGAAAATCGCAAAAGGAAACGCATGCTTACCTACATCGAACAGTTGTGGGGTGACAATGGATACAATGTCTGCAGGAGATAGGAAGACTGAGTTTAGAAATGGAACAGTGGGAAAAGAGCTACTGCAAACCATTCTGACGGTTGTCTATGATCACTGAAGCAGGAAATCGCCCTTACACCAAATACATGTTGGAAGTAGGAAAATTGTTTTAGCGCCTGTCTCTAACAGTCTTCCTCAGAAGTTTCCCTGCAGTTCGCCTCAATACAATGCCTATATCTTCTTCAACGTTTTCCATGAAGCAATTAAGCAACTGCGTCTGTTTGTATCAAGTAAGCTTTCACGCTGAGCAGTCGAGAACGTAGCGCATTGAAAGCATAACTGTTATTTTTGTATGAAGAACTGTTTAACGTTGTTGCTTTAATTTTCTTTGAAAGCGGTGCTGATAGACAATAAAAGCGGTTTAAATGCTGTGAGCTGTCTGTGGAAGTTAACCTTGCATTACTGCGCAACTGTTTCACCGGGTATCCAGTATAGCTTACCAAATTCCCAACCAGACTAACATTGATTATAATCTTTTAATAGTCATACGTCGACCGGTGATATATATATATATATATATATATATATATATATATATATATATATATATATATAAAAGAGAATTTATATAAAAAGAAATAAATCAGTTTATATTTGGAAATTTATTTTAACATTGATCATTGAAATTTCAGCATATTAAAATTGAATCATAAGTAAGCTGGTGCCTTATTTAGGATTGGGAAAATGTGAGATTGTAATCTTACGGAACACATCAAATATGGAGCCAGGATTGGGAGACTGCATACAACACTGCATTCATAAAATAACACACGAAGAACGATGAAACATATGCAAGAGGAAATTAACCACAACCAACCGATTCAATTTTCACCCAAGGAAGTTACGTTCGTAGCACAATCCTGTCCGTCATGTAATTGCCACACACTGGTATACTAAATTCATACTAACTCTCTGTGAAATCTTCCCGAAAAGAATAGCTGAGGGCTACTTTGATGAATACACCACATGCATCACGTGGTCAACTTGGTTTACACAAAGAGTGTAACTCCACAATAATTTTGATAATTAAAATAAATTAGATCGAAAAGCAATTTACGAAAGAAAAACCTCGAACTGGTTACTATCGTCTTACTATTAACCTGATGGGTCAAACAATTATATAAGCACGTGGTACTGGTCTCACAAAGTACACCCCACGTGGGTTGAACATAACGAAAAGTTGCTATATTGAAAAATGTTGTCAAGACGAGACGTTATAATCTCACGAACATTCGCATTTAAGATTGATGATCTTAGTTAGAGTTACTGATCAACACGTGGTTCCACTTTACTCACAAAGTAGTGACAAAGCAACTACTGAAAGATATTCTGAACTTCACACTCGAATCACACTGCGTTGCAATTTCAGATAACATTAGATATTTTTAGAGCTAAACCTGAAATAAAGGTGACTAAATTTTCAGTTAGGCTGAACTTAAGAAATCCATTGTCCTACGGACTTAGCAGACACGTGCTTAGCCGGAGATCTTACCACTTCAGACGCTCGCCACGGACAGACTGCCGTGGTCCCTTCCTGAGGGTGGCTCACAAATACAAACGGAAGTGGCCAGAGGGGCAGCTTCCTATACCAACATGACAAGGGACGGGCAGGACCATACTAAGAATAGAAACCTCTCTGCTTTTAGAAAGCGTAGCTACCTGTTCCGACGTTGGTCCTACTGTTCTCTAGCAGACAGGCTTGTCTGCTACCCTCAAGCATGCAACTAGAAATACATTTGCTCATTCATCCTCTCACACAGAAGGGAAGGGGGATGACAGTATCTTATCATATACAGTATATAAAAGAAAGCGGATGTAGGTTCCGTATGAGACTGTGTGACATGAATTACATATAAACTGTGTTTTAAAGTGTAGTAGTGTGACAGATCGTTCTCGTTTATGTGTAAAAGTAACACGTTCCACTACTCAGTCTCCTCCCAGATAGTCAGAAACGCCACAGTAAATTTAGAAGAGGAATTTATGCCGTAAATGACAACAGATTTAAGAAATTAACATGAAAGAAATCCAACAGAGACTTTCAACTGTGTTACAAAGGAATTGCGCTTGACAAGATTTTATATCCTGCAGCACAATGTCTACAATATTCAACATCTATATTTGGTAATGGTTATTGTTCTTCTTTATCCTCACTAAAACACCTATAAATAACATTTTGTAACATCACTACATGAGTACACTTTCCGGTGTCGTTGCGTACAGCTAGCATGACACATTTTAAAAGAGTATTGTCCTTTGACGCTTGGGTTGGATCTTCAGAGGCTATAAACAGAAACGAAAGAATCGAATCAATATTGCACATTATTAGTAAGCTGGTTGATTTTAGAACAAATTTTCTGCGGTACGAGTTTATTCGACTCCTTTTCGCAATGTCACCGACGTAAGTACTCTTTCAGCTTGAAGGTTTCTGGCTTTTACTTGTTTACTTGGATTCTTATTGATAGCATAATGAAACTGTTGTGCTTCTACTTGGCGGGACGCAACTCTGCCTGGACTACTGGGTGAGGCGTGTAACCTACCTGCAATAACAGTTCTTACATCCCTGAAATCAAGTCAGTAATAATTTGCGTAACGGAATCTCTCTGTACGCCTGCCCTGCACCGTCTGTCAAAATATTCTATACAAACAAAACTTTCATGATTATAGCGATCTAGCAACAGACAGACAGTTGACTCACTGATGCAATATGGACGTCTATTCCAACCAGATGTTTACTTGAGAATGGCGCTACAGCCGAAACAAGCTTGTCATAAAGAAGGAGGGTTACTAATTAAACCAGCTGCCGCTTACCGGGAGTTACTCATTAAAAAGTGTCATATTATGTCGTAATGCTGCGGACCCGACAGAAAAGAAGAATTTCGCTTTTTTGCGACAAGTGCCGCAGCTCATACGCCCCTATTTTTTGATTTCTGGAACAGCCACCTCTATTTTTGGCCTTTATACGCCACTTAAACGTATTGCCGAGTATGTTCTAGTATATTTTTCTGTGACGGCACCACAAAACGTCTTGACTGTAAACCAGTGCCTTTGAAAATGTCTCGCCAAATTTGCCCTCGCGTTGGTGGTGTTACAACCTGCTTTCTCAGAACTTTTTCTCGATTTTTTTATTTTTCTGTTTCTTTCAGGCTAACATATACTTTCGCCCACTGGTAACAGTCTGATGCATTTATTTAGCGCATTTTGTGTACAAGATCCTACTACTTTACGAAACAGAGAGGAAAGAATAGCGGGATAAAAGTACTACAGTTAATATTAAATATATGACACATTTCACTGTCCTGTACACACAAACACACACACACACACACACACACACACACACACACACACACACACACACACACACAGACAGACAGACAGACACACACACACACACACACACACACACACACACACACAAGGACATCAGCTGTCATGTTATGCTCTAATATTCTATGCTTGTTATTCAAATGATGACGACAATAAGCACTACGCAAAATCCAACAAAGTAGCTAAATTGTTACTAAAATGGTTACTCTGTGTCCGTGTGTTTTCTTTCTCTTCATTCTGTACCCTTGTTATTATGATAAACATTCAAGCTGTTGATTTCCTATTGTCTGAATTGCAAAACAGTATATACGTGCTCGGTATATGGATGCCAGAGTTGTAACAAAAATAAAGAAATAAATTGATCTGTGCCACGATAGTTCAGAAAATGTATTTAAGTTTCATGTTCAAATTTCGCTCGGTACTACAGTTCATTTTTGTATACCTTTCATTTACTTCACAGATCTTCTTGTTGGGACACGTTCTGAGGCATCAAGGGATCACCAATTTAGTACTGGAGGGAAGCGTGGAGAGCAAAAATCGTAGAGGGAGACCAAGAGATGAATACACTAAGCAGATTCAATAGGATGTCGGTTGCACTAGTTACTCGGAGATGAAGAAGCTTGCACAGGATAGAGTGGCGTGGAGGGCTGCATTAAACCAGTCTCTGGACTGAAGAGCACAACTATACAGTGTGGTCCATTGATCGTGACCGGGCCAAATATCTCACGAAATAAGCATCAAACGAAAAAACTACAAAGAACGAAACTTGTCTAGTTCGAAAGAGGAAACCAGATGGCGCTATCGTTGGCCCGCTAGATGGGGCTGCAATAGGTCAAACGGATATCAGCTGCGTTTTTTTAAAATAGGAACCCCAATTTTTATTACATATTCGTGTAGTACGTAAAGAAATATGAATGTTTTAGTTGGACCACTTTTTTCGCTTTGTGATACATGGCGCTGTAATAGTCACAAACGTATAAGTACGTGGTATCACGTAACATTTCGCCAATGCGGACGGTATTTGCTTCGTGATACATTACCCGTGTTAAAATGGACCGTTTACCAATTGCGGAAAAGGTCGATATCGTGTTGATGTATGGCTACTGTGATCAAAATGCCCAACGGGCGTGTGCTACGTGTGCTGCTCTCTATCCTGGACGACATCATCCAAGTGTCCGGACGTTCGCCGGACAGTTACTTTATTTAAGGAAACAGGAAGTGTTCAGCCTCATGTGAAACGTCAAGCACGACCTGCAACAAATGATGATGCCCAAGTAGGTGTTTTAGCTGCTGTCGTGGCTAATCCGCACATCAGTAGCAGACAAATTGCACGAGAATCAGGAATCTCAAATACGTCGGTGTTGATAATGCTACATCAACATCGATTGCACCCGTACTTTATTTCTATGCACCAGGAATTTCATGGCGACAACTTTGAACGTCGTGTACAGTTCTGTCACTGGGCACAAGAGAAATTACGGGACGATGACAGATTTTTTGCACGCGTTCTATTTAGCGAAGAAGCGTCATTCACCAACAGCGGTAACGTAAACCGGCATAATATGCACTATTGGGCAACGGAAAATCCACGATGGCTGCGACAAGTGGAACATCAGCGACCTTGGCGGGTTAATGTATGGTGCGGCATTATGGGATGAAGGATAGTTGTCCCCCATTTTATCGATGGCAATCTAAATGGTGCAATGCATGCTGATTTCCTACGTAATGTTCTACCGATGTTACTACAAGATGTTCCACTGCATGACAGAATGGCGATGTACTTCCAACATGATGGATGTCCGGCACATAGCTCGCGTGCGGTTGAAGCGGCATTGAATAGCATATTTCATGACAGGTGGGTTGGTCGTCGAAGCACCATACCATGGCCCGCACGTTCACCGGATCTGACGTCCCCGGATTTCTTTCTGTGGGGAAAGTTGAAGGATATTTGCTATCGTGATCCACCGACAACGCCTGACAACATGCGTCAGTGCATCGTCAATGCATGTGGGAAACTGCGGAAGGCGAACTACTCGCTGTTGAGAGGAATGTCGTTACACCTATTGCCAAATGCATTGAGGTTGACGGACATCATTTTGAGCATTTATTGCATTAATGTGGTATTTACAGGTAATCACGCTGTAACAATATGCGTTCTCAGAAATGATAAGTTCACGAAGGTACATGTATCACGTTGGAACAACCGAAATAAAATGTTCAAACGTACCTATGTTCTGTATTTTAATTTAAAAAATCTACCTGTTACCAACTGTTCGTCTAAAATTGTGAGTGCTATTACAGCGCCATCTATCACAAAGTGAAAAAAAGTGGTCCAACTAAAACATTCATATTTCTTTACGTACTACACGAATATGTAATAAAAAATGGGGGCTCCTATTTTAAAAAACGCAGTTGATATCCCTTTGACCTATGGCAGCGCCATCTAGCGGGCCAACCATAGCGCCATCTGGTTTCCCCCTTTAAGCTAGACAAGTTTCGTTCTTTGTAGTTTTTTCGTTTGATGCTTATTTCGTGAGATATTTGGCCCGGTCACGATCAATGGACCACCCTGTATATTTGGCCATCAGGAGCTGCCACTCTTCTCACTTTGATTTCTGGCCAACCATCAATTAGGACGAAATGGGTGATGAATAATAGTGCAGTCCCCAAGTTAGTGATGTCCTTACGGTACAGTTGCCCCTTAGCATACAGTGCGTGTTGTCTAACTTCATTACCCCAGTGCCCGTCGCCGGCCGTGGTGGTCTAGCGGTTCTAGGCGCTCAGTCCCATAGTGCTCAGAGCCATTTGAACCATTTTGAACCAGTGCCCGTACCTGCGTGCAACGGCTGTCACGAAAATGGGCACCTCAAGGTTATCTCACTAACCGACAGTATTACCGGTTAGTGGTAGTTTCAGATGTTGATGAAAAATTCATGAAAATATCGCACATCTCTATTGTTGGTCTAGAATATGATGTAGTACTTGCCAACAGGAATTTCTTGCCAGCTGTTACGACAAAAAAAAGCTAACATTACAAGAAATTTTGAAGAAAAATATTTTTCACCTTAACCTCTGAAAGAAACGGAACCTCTGACATATTTGGACTGAAAATAATATATGAACATTCTCCAAGTTTACATGCGCATGTGATAGATAATCTGCCGTGAAAGCCGGCCGGTGTGGCCGTGCGGTTCTAGGCGCTTCAGTCCGAAACCCCGTGACCGCTACGGTCGCAGGTTCGAATCCTGCCTCGGGCATGGATGTGTGCGATGTCCTTAGGTTAGGTAGGTTTAATTAGGTCTAAGTTCTAGGCGACTGATGACCTCAGAAGTTAAGTCGCATAGTGCTTGAGCCATTTTCTGCCGTGAAAACAAAAAAGTAGTCCGCGATAAATAATAAAATACGTAAGAAGTGTGAAACCGTTCCGCTTGTGTAACGAAAATACATTTCATTTATGAGAGACTCCGAGTCCAACAGCGCGCGTATAATTGCGTGCCGCCACCAGGATTTTAATTCTGACAGCTCGCCATGATAGGACCGAGAAAATTCCCTGTCTCCCGAAAATTTATTTGCAGTTCTTGCTGACCCTTCGTCGCTGTATCCATTACCCAAATTGCCAATACACGCTGTACCCAAGTTTTATCGAAGTATACTAAAAGACTATTACGGTATATTGATAATTTTTACTTTATGGACCGTCTGACAGCAACTGAATGAAACAAATTTCATGCCATACGCGTTTCGCCTTTATTTTCTGCAAGGTATGGCATGAAATTGTGTTTCATTCAGTTGCTGTCAGATGGTCCATAAAGTAAAAATTATCAATATACCGTAATAATACTCGCAACTGAGGAAGACAGGACTGCAAAAGTTGAAGATACTGAGAGACTATTGCCCTCAGCACACAGTCAGTACATGTTACACAAAATTTCGTTCATGCTGCTACAGTGTCTCTGCATTCCATTAAAACTTTTTGTCCGTCATTATAATTCCTAAATCGAAAACCAAGGCAATGGGAAAGACAAAGAACGGAGGTCTCTGAGCCATCGTAATTAATTTTTTACGGAGGTCACTCTATATATCTATAGCCATCGGATACTCTTCTCTGTCGTGGCATCGAAGTACAGTACTACACGTCACCCGATGTTACTATACTGTTAATGTGGAATACAGTCGATTCAGAAATGCCACAAAGTTTTATTGCCATTTTATGAACTTGCGCAAATTTTTGAGACTTTTTAAGTTTAGCATAAAATTAATAGAGGGTTAAAATTCTCACTTTTAATTCTTAAAAAACTTTCGTGCACTTATCATTAATGAAACTTCTGCGCCATATGCGACTATTTCCAGGGATAGCTAGACGCAACGTGGCTGTCAAGATCTACACAGATACAGTTCAAGACGAAATAAAAATAATATAAAAAAGCTTCTTGAGAAACGTCGACGGATGCGCAATAGGTACAAAATGCAGCGCAAGCTGCAGTCTGGGTAACCTTTATAGGAATATGTTTTGTAGCCAGAAGCGCAATGCTTTTGTAATAGACCAAATGCAGTGACCTCAGAAATCCCCAAGAAATCTTTGTCGAGGACATGAAAGTTAACGGCCATAGGTTTGTTGGTGGTACGTGGCCTCGGTAGAAAACAATAGGACGAAACCCGAAATGCTGAACTTCATTTAAAATGTCATTCTACTGAGAATCTAATGCGTTCGACTGCCGTGACAGTACAACGCTTTATGATTCTCGAGTCAGAAACATACAAATACATAGACATAAAATCAAATCAGGAGGTAAATAACATGTACTCACTGAGCTGATGATCAACTGTGGTCTGTTAAACGGACCCCGACGATGTTTCTGGTGAGACATACACGTAACTCTGTTATAGTGGCACTAAAACGTAGCTGAACTCATTAAAACTCAACAAGATTCTGAGGAATGAAGGAATATTTGTCAGCATCTACGTGTATAGCATTATCTTACTCCAGCTGCAAGTAGTCACTGTACTACCCCATGACAGGATACCCCGTCTGTCCAGAACGTTTCGAGACTGGATTAAAAAAAATAGAGAATAGTTAAGATGGTGGTTTCAAAGCTTCAGGTACTGTACATCGCCCCCCCCCCCCCTCCCCCGTCCCATCCACGCGAAACTTTTTAAGAAGTCCTTGTTGGGAAAGTTGTTCAACTTGCGGTCACAATGACAATGTCGGCAAAGCGTTGACCCTTCATGTGAATTTATGTTTTTCGGCGTTTTTTGGTAGGTTCCTATTGAATACACTAATTCCCTTCGCCCGTGATAATTTTTTCCACAAAAGAACTGTCCACATTTCGCATTTCAATCAAGCATCGCTTTTGTTCGAGAGGTGAGGTGAGTGGGACAAACTTCCGGAGAATATCTTTAACGCCTGATTGAAAAATGTTGCTCCGTTGACGTTTGTGACGCAATAACGGTGACAGACGACGACCGCATGTCGACTCGTCTCTGCCTGCTTGATTCTGTTGCTCACAGTTGCTAGTTCAATGTGCCGCCGTAGTTACCACCCTGAAATGGCTTACAAGCCAGGAATAAACTCAGTTTCAGAACTTTTTGGACTGACAGTTTAAATTCTTTTACACTGTGTTCACAGCTGGGATAAGGGAACACTACAGTGGAAACCCGCAGAACGAGCATAATTGGTTCCAGAGTCTTATTCGTAGTGCGAAACACTCGTTAAGCGAAACAATGTATCCCATATAAATTAATGTAAAATGCGATAATGAATTCCTTGCAGAAAAAGTACTAAAAGTTTTATTTTATTTACGTCATTTATTCAAAGAAAATTATACATACAGTTTTATGTGCTTTATTATTTACGCTACAAAATTAATTCTTTTTTACTAGGAAGCCATCTAAGGTCATTTCTTTCTGTCAGCACTTCGACACTTGGCGAAAATGCGACGCGGCATTATCGTCACATAAACTTGTAGTACGCTTAGTCACTGCTTTATCGGGGTGATGATTCTCAATGTACGATGTAACCGTTTCCCATGCTTTCAGCATTTCTCGTATAGCGCCAGAAGATTGCTGCTTTGCTGTGACCGCTTCATCCTCCTCCTTCTCCTCTGAAGAACTCCTCTCCACAACTCCCTGCTGCGAAACACACTGCAACTCCATAAGCTCTTCTGTGGTCATTTCTGGGTTGTGATCTTCCACAAGCTCATCGATATCATTGTTATCCACTTCTAGTCCCATGTTCTTGGCCAAAGACACAATCTCCTTGACTTCAGGCCCCACAGGTATGGACTAAAATGCCTCAGAGTCACATTCGACAAGGTACGCTGGCCAAAGCTTCTCCAGCTCAAGTGAGAGTTCACTTGGCAACTACACTTCTTGAAGGCTCGTGGAGTTTCTGAATGGTAAATAAGCAGCGGTTTAATTTTCAAATCGCCTCTTGCATTGGCACAGAGTAGCAGTGTGTGACGGTCTTTCATTGGCCTGTGACTGGGCAATGCATTCTCCTCTGCTGTTAGAAAGGTACGCTTCGGCATCTTTTGCCAGAAAAAAAATGGCTCTGAGCACTATGGGACTTAACATCTTAGGTCATCAGTCCCCTAGAACTTAGAACTAGTTAAACCTAACTAACCTAAGGACATCACACACATCCATGCCCGAGGCAGGATTCGAACCTGCGACGTAGCAGTCGCGCGGTTCCGGACTGCGCGCCTAGAACCGCGAGACCACCGCGGCCGGCCTTTTGCCAGAATAGACCCGTCTCGTCATATTTAAGAACCTATTGCGTTAGATAACCCTCAGAACATCTTGAACTCACTGATGAAGTTCTTTGCTGTCTTTGCGTCGGAGCTGGCTGTTTCGCCATGCCTCACAACGCTGTGGATGGCGATTCTTCTCTTCAACTTCTCCCTTAAACACTTCTTCGGGCGCTGATGGTTCTGGCGTTTTCTTAACGAGGTCGGTGAATATCATTCTCTCCTTCTCACATATGATGTCTCGTTAATAGTGTCGCCATGCAATTGCTTTTCATTTATCCAAATAAGGAGCAGCCTTCCGGCACCGTCCAAAACAGGAACCCCTGTTTAGATATTCTTGTCACTCCCTTTGAAGCATCTATCCCCTCAATCTTCTTCTTGTACTTGAAGATAGTACAAGTATTTTATGTAGGCCGATTGTATGTGCGTGCTAAATCAGCAATGCTCACGTTTCTCTTCTAAGGTAATTTTCTTTGTCTTATGGTCGTCTTCTTGTGGCTGTACCTTCAGGGACATTTCTACGAAGGTTATTAAAATTTGTACAGAAAAAAACACTGTGTGAACACAAGTTTCGAAAAACGTGTGACCACAAGCTGTACTAAGATGGTAGCAGAAAGAACGTTAACCGCAGGCTGCAGAAATTGTTCATATGCCGCTGCAGACAGTGGAAGGTGTTCCTATTGTTGATCGTTTGCGCGAACGGCTGGTGACATCACACTAAATCGTCGTCACTCCTTATTCAAAACATCACTCGTTAAGCGAGTCATTTTTTTTACAATTTGTTTTGCTCGTTATGTGAATAGTGCGTTATGGGAGGTGCTCGTTAAGCAAGGGTCCACTGTATATTGTTACTAACCAAAACAAGATGAATTCGGTATATCTAACTGCATGTTGTGTTTTCAAAGGATTGACTAGGATCATTTACTCGGCAAGCAGATCCAGTTATGTAAAATTCAACCACGTATTCCGTTGAACACCATTAAAAGAATGCGAGTACCTTCATACACAGTGAGAGCAAGCAAACAATCAGTTACTGGTAAACATCATTCACGACGCTCTTGTCTAGCCGTCCGCAGCCCGTGGTCTCGCGGTCGCGTTCTTGCTTCCCAAGCACGGGGTCCCGGCTTCGACTCCTGGCGTGGTCAGGGATTTTCCCCTGCCATACTGTCCTCATCATTTCATCATCATTCATGAAAGTGGCGAGTTTGAAGTGAGCGAAGTTTGGGAACTTGTACGGGGACTGATAACCGCGCAGTTGAGTAAACCAAACATCATCATCATCATCATCATCTTGTGCAGCCAGCTTCTACTGTTCGCACGCGATACCGCCAGTAGCCGTCGCCCACTCGCTTCATAACAGCGTCTCGTATTTCAGCCCTCATTACGTCACCAGTCGGCTTGCACAGATTTAGCCAATAAGCGACTGGCTTTGGTGAAGCTTCTCTTCATCTCTCCGTTTGAGCGGCGTCTTCTTCGATTTGAAAACAGTTAGCTGCTAATAATTTTGCCTCTGGAGGCACAAGACAGTGCTAGACAAGCAGTTCTCTTTAGAAATGTGTATTACACGAACTGTATACCTCGTACAAAACTAGATGCATATGTCATTACAGAAAAATTGACGTCCATCAGAGGTGGTAATAGATACTGCTGTCAATGTGTGTAAAGGAGTTGCAGTTATTTTTTACGAATAATAAAACATGAGAAATTCGTGGAGAATGCCAGTCATACGCATAGAATTCCTGTATTAGTATTTTATAGCTGCTACTTTCTCTGGAAAAGATGTGGTGAAAATAGCGATTTTCATTACACATGGCACTACTAAAGCGTTGCAAATTCCTTTCCTATAGTAACCATAAAAAACGTAACACCCATGAGATCTCCTTCTTTCTCAGTGTTGGGAGTAAAAACGTTGTTACATCCTTTGACGTACAGTTCTTAATTTCAAGTCACTGTTCATGCATTTAGAAACAGAAAGGGCCAGGAGATAAAGAGTCGCTACGAACGGCATATCATACGCAATACGCTTAAGCTAGACGGATATTATGATATTGACAATTCATTGTCTTGTGCAACCGTTCTGTAGGAAGAATTATCCTGTATGCATTTTCACTTACCTACATTTCAGCAAAGCACTTAAACAGAGCAGTCACAGTCCCATAATCATTCTTTCATCAATGAATTATAACAAGAATTCTGTATGAATATCAGAACAGTGACATCACAAACTGTAGTAGATACATCTTTCGCAAAATATAGCTGCATGCATAAAATTTTTGTTCGTTTGAGATGATGTACTGTAACTTTAATAGTTTGCCAATGCTCAAAGAACAAGTTCTGTTGTCTTCCTATGTTCTAAAACATATTGTTCATAAGCAGTCCATTTGGTATCTTGCCAATAATCTGAAATTATTAACAATTTTTGGAAAAAGAATGAACGAAGATTAAACCAGAAATTTTTATTGTTAGTGTAGTAGACCCTATTGCAAGATAAAGCATAGTGTTTAACTTTTGGCGATTATTTATCACATACTTTTCATTTTCTTCTTGCTCCTGCTATTTTTCTGGATAGTTGCAGTCTATATGAAATATTATCATTCGCATACTGAAGAACGAAACTTTTTCTGCAGGCAGACCATACTGATGCAAAGGAACGCGAAAACGTGTGGAATATGAAGAATGAACGTCCACTTAACTTTTTTACTTGTTCACAATTCAGTTGTATTGAATACTGGTGCATTATCACGAGCATATTGCCGACCATTTAGATCTGAAACGTGTCCAGTCACACGTACCTATACGTCAGGTCAGAGAAGAGGCGGCGAGAAGGAAACTATGGAATTTCCCTTGCAACACGTGTTCGATCATTTTACCATTGGAGCACAGCTTCTGGAATGCGTTGAAGAAAGGACGGCATTTTAGGCTCTACAGTTTCCCTACTACTGTGGTCGTTTTAAGCAGTGTGGCTGGACTGGTTCTAGCAAAGACTGCATTGTTGACAGATTTCCCCCTTCCTGTATAATGTCGTTGATGATGCCATGCACAGTTGCCAGATTTCCTCCACCCACTCATATGACCTCATAGGCCAGCTGCCCTATTTTTGAAATGGTGTGTTATTCAAAATTTCATGGGAAATTCCAAATAGCGCTATTGTGCTAGATGTTTTTCCCCTCCCCTGTGGTGTCACAGCTCAGAGATCAGTTGTCCTAAGTGTAAATTAAAGATGGGACATTGTCCTGTTGGTAGAATTATGTAACTTGTGCTAGAATCTAAGATGAATAACATGGGAGTATGAGCACAGCCCCATGATGTCATTATTAAAGATGGCAGACATGGATATATGTTCTCAGCCCTATAACATCAAAATCCATGATGGACAACCTGGGAATACAGGCACAGCCCCATGACATCACTATTCAAGATGGCTGACAAGGGAGTATGAGCATAGCCTTATATTATTTCACTTCAAGACTGGAAAATGTCAACAGCGTACGTGTGTGCCAGGTCACTTGTGCTAAGCCTAGAATCTGGTGCCAAGTTTAAAATGGTGGGCAATTTAAAGATCATTGGTGACACTTTACTTGCCTGAAGTTTACGAATAGTACATAATAAACTTGCCCTAAGTTTAAAATGTTGGTAACCCAGCTGCCTTAAGTTTAAACAATACCTGTCATCCCTTTGACATTATAGTCTAAACAATTTAATCGATCCCAAGTACCCCTGGTTTGAAACTTAAACGCTCTCTTCTCCTAACATACAATGGTGGGAAAATTTAGCATATACCTCTAATAACTTTAAAATGGCGAGAAATTATAAAATCCACTAACCGCAAGTTTTCACGTGATAGGAAGCTTGCTGGTTGTCGGAACTAAAGCACTTGGCCTAACTTTAAAACTGTATAGCCCACTGGTGCAGCCTGGATGGTTGTCAAATGCTTATCACTGTTTGTGTAGTAGGATAGGATTGGGTGAGGTACGCCCCTGCATTTTTATTTAAATACAGCAGCTCCCTATGCCCCTCTGTGCTGTGCCACTGATAGCTATCAGCCATCTGTGAGCCATTGGCACATCATGCTGTGTCGTGCCAGAGAGAGCCAGTGCTCCCAACTGGTGGCCCCCTGTCCCTGCAAACCCCAGATGTGTCCACTCAGGCTGACTACCTGCATTCAACCTCCACTGCACATCGTATGATGTCAAGTGGTGTGTGAGTACCCTGCTATCAGGTCGGAGTCTGCAAGCACTGCTGTATCTACACCTGCAGTTTGGAATGTAGACAGACATCTGTTGTATGCTACGGGTAGTGAATCCCCACCACAGCTAGCTACATGATTTCTCAATCAGCCATGCTCTAATTTTAGGTCTCTGCATCATCCTACTGTGCGATATGACTGTTCCAGACTGCGAGCTGCACCTCCAGTTACCTCATGTCTTTAGTCTGTGCTCTGTGGTCCCATTGCTGTCCACTTTCTCTCACTACGCCGGCCGGTGTGGCCGAGCGGTTCTACGCGTTACAGTGTAGAACTGCGCGACCGCTACGGTCGCAGATTCCAATCCTGCCTCGGGCATGGGTGTGTGTGATGTCCTTAGGTTAGTTAGGTTTAAGTAGTTCTAAATTCTAGGGGACTGATGAACTCAGATGTTAAGTCCAATAGTGCTCAGAGCCATTTGAACCATTTTTCTCTCACTACAATAGCTTTGTGATGTCTGTCTCTGGCGTTTTAGAACAGGCAGTTGCACTGCGTAGGCACACTGTGGAGCAGCGGCAATGGGGGCAGAGGGCTGCCAATTGGGTGCAGTGGTTCTCTCAGGCGTGATGTGGCATGGTGTCTTGATGGCTTGCAGGTGTCTGACAGCTCTGTACAAAAATGACGAATGTTTGACAACCATACAGGCTGCTCTACTGAGGATATAGTTTTATAGATAGACCGAGTGCTCTAGCTCTGACAATCAGTGCCTTTGTCATCATTTTAAACTTAGGGTAAGTGGATTTTTGAATTCCTAGGCATTGTAAAGTTAGAACAAGTGAATTTTAAATTTTCCTGACGTTTTAAACGTAGGAGAAGTGAGCTATTGGGTTTTAAACATAAGATAACTGAAGTAGGTTAAATTATTTAAACCTTACCCTCAGAGGATGGACGGAATTGCTCAAACTTAGGACAGCTCAGCTAGCAACATTTTAAAATTAGGGCAAGTCGGCTCCTAACTTAGGGTGACAACTATTTAGACTGTAGCATCAGAGGGATGGGGCTTGGGACTTGTTTAAAGGCTCTGAGCACTATGGGACTTAACTTCTGAGGTCATCGGTGCCCTAGAACTTAGAACTACTTAAACCGAACTAGCCTAAGGACATTACAGACATCCATGCCCGAGGCAGGATTCGAACCTGCGACCGCAGCGGTCGCGCGGTTCCAGACTGTAGCGCCTAGAACCGCTCGGCCACTCTGGCCGGCGGACTTGTTTAAACCTGCAGGCTACACTGTTTTTAAACTTACAGCAAGTGAACTGTAATATCAGAGAAAAATGCTTGTAGCACAACTATCCCATTTTGAATTTCTCGTCATTTTGTACATAGGGAAATTGACCTGTGAGATTATATGAGTGGGAATATGAAATGTAGGAACGTGCAGTATGTCTTCTTTGGTATCTTGGGGGGGGGGGGGGGGGGGCTACTGGATAGGAAAGGAAACAAGGAAACTGGGAACGATGAACGCTATGCTCGAACTGAATTAGTCACACTATTGTTTTCGAGACTCGCCTCATTTGGAAAATATTTCTCGTAAGTGTGAAACTTCTTTATTTAAATGAGTGTGTCTGTACTTAAATTGCAGAATGACTTAGAAGATGAAACTTGTACGTTATTTGATTCTGAAACTGCTGAGTGAAACTGAACGTACTGAGCCTACTTTCTCTTTACTTTTTCTTATCATTTCAACACTGATCCACAATATTCTAGCGCAACCCAATCTGACTGCTCAAAAAAAATTACAACCTCACTTCAAATAATTAATTCAAAAGATTGGCCCTGACTAGAAAGAAATCTTAACAATAACCCATACATTACATTAAGCACTTACCTCATAAAAATCTTCATTAGGCGCACTACTACAATACAGCGAGCGTCAATACTGCCAGATAAATAAAAGATTCTAACTACTAAAGCCACTAACTACTAATAGGCATGTGGTTAGCAAAGGAAAGAAATGGCTCTGAGCACTATGGGACTTAACTGCTGAGGTCATCAGTCCCCTAGAACTTAGAACTACTTAAACCTAACTAACCTAAGGACATCACACACATCCATGCCCGAGGCAGGATTCTAAACTGCGACAGCAGCGGCCGCGCGGTTCCAGACTGTAGCGCCTAGAACCGCTCGGCCACTCTGGCCGGCAAAGGTAAGATTTTGTGGCAAATCAAATAATGTATTTTTTACCTTAATAATGTGACATCCAGTTCAAACACGAATATAAATCGTCATTGACATCTAGTACAAAGGTACATAATCATGAATAATATTCAATCTCCAAGTCGAACATGTACAGATCGTTAGCTTACGCTAACCCTTCAGACGTCTACTTTCCATCAATGCTAACTTCTCACATCTAACATCCATCCCTGCTGGATGTTTACCTCCAACTTCCAACACTGCTGGCGACTAACTTCAACCAACACTTCAACAACGAGTCCGGCCAGCCACATAGTCTCTTACAAAGAAAGCGCAGAGATCCAATGCAAAGCGCTACACAGAGCTGCCAACACAGAAGCAGCCCACTTACAAGTATATCTCCCTTTAATTGACAGATCTGTTCATGGAGCAAATACCAAGAACAGAAACAATGCTACTGATGATTTAAAGTCATTCATTTGCTCCAAAAAGAGGTCCATTATTCAGGAACATAAATTTTCAGTGGCTTGGTAGCAAGTTTGAAATAATTAGCTGCTAATAAAGTGTAGTTTAAGATAAGTTTAAAGATTTATTGGTGAACAGCTCCTTCTCTGCACTGATGAATTTCTTAGCGGAACCAATTATTTTAGTTCTCTGTAACAAAAAGAAAGTGGTTCAAATGGCTCTGAGCACTATGGGACTTAACTTCTGAGGTCATCAGTCTCCTAGAACTTAGAACTACTTAAACCTAACTAACCGAAGGACATCGCACACATCTATGCCCGAGACAAGATTCCAACCTGCGACCGCAGCGGTCGCGCGGTTCCAGACTGTAGCGCCTAGAACCGCTCGGCCACCACAGCCGGCTCTCTGTAACACTATACGGCTAAAGCAGTGAGCAGTTCCAGCTGAGCGCTGCATATCTAACGGCTTCCACGGACAACAGAAAAGTGATTTTCCATATTTCATATTATTTTTGACCAAAACAAGAAATTGCTATGTTGCCAGAATCTACCTATTAAGAGGCACAATCTTACGCTACAGATATTACACAGTTATTCATGTATTAAAGTTAGAATCCGTGTATAAGTCTTGCGGCAGTGAAACTTAAAGCCAGCGTAACTCATACAACACAAATTACCAGATCAGATTCATCAAGTATTTGAGACTGACAGCATTTAACAACTTCCAACAAACAGTACACATAATTTCAAAACCGCCAAAATAATGTAAGGAAAAAAGTTTATTTCTTACTATATTTTCACTGCTCGTGAAGTAAAACTTCAGCATCAGGCATGACGTTTTAATTTATTACTTCTTTACCACTAACTGTATTCTCAACTCATTTTCCAGACGATGCCCACATTTACAAAAGAATGTATGTGTCAAATTATGTCATTGTACGACACACAGTTCAGGAGATACGACGTCATAAACAATAAGATGCGTGAAAAACTAGCTTTTCTTAAAACAGAGCGCAGATTGCACACACTGTACTCATCCATGGCAATTCGATTGTTTATATAATTTATTCTGTCGCTTGCGCCTTTGTCCCGCATTTTACGCGGGGTTGGCGTTGTTAAATCGGATGTGGCATGTTAATTTGAAGGGGTGGCCGCATGCCCTTCCTGCTGCCACCCCGTACCCCCCGGAACGGAATCAGCGTACCCCATCTGTCTGTGTCGAATGTAAATCATGGAAAAGTGCGGATTTGTTTCAAATGTCTGGAGTCGTGTAACTGAGGCGGGATGTGGGGACCAGCCCGGTATTCACCTAGAGGGATGTGGAAAACCGCCTAAAAACCACATCCAGTCTGGGCGGCACACCGGCCCTCGTCGTTAATCCTGCGGGCGGATTCGATCCGTGGCCGGGGCGCCTACCCGAGCCCAGGAAGCAGCGCTCTCGGCTAACCTGGCGGGTCACGATTTTTTATATAATCTGGGGAGTGAAATACTGGTTATTTGCTGCGATGTAGGACTTGGTGCTCCTACAGTAAACTATGTGCCTGAAAACCTAAAAGGCAGGAGATCAGATCTCGATCGAACCACGAATGTTTTTCAGTTTATCTTTCACCCAGTCTTTAGCTCTCAACGATGTAAAAATTCGTCAGGAACGACGCGTGGTTCGGGTTCCCTGCTAGAATTACTCGGGTAGGTTAGGGACACTCGAGTCGACCCACCCCGGTAGTCGTGCATCTTATGCGACCGCTTCCGGGATAGAGAGGTACGTCGCCCTATGATCGAAGCCACCTAGTGGTTTGCTGGCCATCCTGGATGGGGGATTTGCCGGTGAATACCGGGCTGGTTTCCAGGTTCTACCTCAGATTCATGCCACGCAAATGTTTGCAACACTTTGTCACACATGCACATGGTGCTCACTCTATACGCAGACAGACAGGGTAGGGTCCACGCAGGATACAGTAGTCGATGCACGGTGACCAATTTTCGTCATAAACGCTGGGCGACCTCATTCGTTTCTTAAGAAGGAGAGGCCGACAGTTTCTGCCTCCTTTCGGCTAGCCGGCAATGACAGAATGGAAGCGCCTTTCTGAAACGAATTTACATAAACTATTCAGTAAAAAAAATAATTTTTGCTTTACTTATAGATTCGTATGTCAGGTTTATGATGATATGCCCGTTATTTCGTTAATGGTCGTAGCTAATGTGATGTTTACATGGAAGTGAGTCAGTGCGAGAAATTCGAAAAAGTTTGCAACGAAAAATAGGGGTAGCTCTGAATTGGTGTTTGGTGGATATTAAATGATATGTTGCTGCCTATAAAATTTAGCTAACGCACCGATTTTTTCTTTAGATTTACATGGAGATCTCCATCTGTCACCAGTCTCCAGAAAACTGATCTAATGTGGCACACTCATTTGCTATCGTGTCGCGTCAGCGATAGAGCCACAGTGACATATGCGCAACATTCCTCATATATCATAAACGATTTGAGATATCGAAATGAGATTTTAGCATATGATACACAAAGAGGAGTGTACTTTGTTATATGGTTACTACGCAAAACTTCATTATCTATTGTGTTAATCCGTTAATTACAGATTTTTTCGATGAAAGAATGTAATTTTTAGGGGCCATCAATAACTTGTGAAACGAGAAACGCTTTAGGTTTTGAAACATCATAAGTGAAGACGTTATAATTTATTTTGTACCCAGGATGTGCTTTTTCGTAAGATACTGACCTTGCTTTTCCTCATTTACTAAATTTCTGTTACGTATTTAGCTAACACACCATAACGTTCGTGTAACACCTCCATCTGATGATGAGTCTGCAGTGGCTCGAAAACATGTTTATGGTTGAATAAATCGTATAAAGCCACTGGTTGTATATTTATTACCAGATAAATCGCCAGTTCTTTCCTTTCATCACTTTGTTGGTGGTGTCAGCCAGAAAAAGTTCGAGTGCTCTCGTTCTCAAACACTGTAGGAACATAGTCTGCGTATTTGCCTGAATACATACACTGTAGACAGTTTAAAACTATAGTACTGGTCTTTCTGTGTTGCGGAACCTTTCACATAAGATTACACATATAATAAGTTCCTTATGTCAGCATTCTCAGTTTTTAAATTCGGTTACTGTTTATATAAAATACTGAAAATGAAATTTTTGGTAGCCGTTAGATAGGCAACTAGCAACGGGTTGTGGTTACATGCTCCGGGATAATCGATTACTAATATGGTAAAATGAAAAATGTATGATTATTTTTACTTTCTACACACTTTTCAGAGCCATCTCGTTTAGTGTCTGTGGAAGGAACATTAGCGTATCGGGTGTATATTATGTATTCCGGCTTTTTTCTGTCATGTTCCTCATCCTCGACGTTCTGCTCACTATGAGTCTACGGAAGGAACAATGTAATCTAATCAGCCAGGACAGCTTATGATGCCTAAGAGCGCCTCAGCCCACTTTCAGCTGTAGATGTTCGTTGGACACTTTTGAACCAGTCTCTGATTATTGTGTGCGAAGATTCTGGAAGAGGAGAAGCAATAACAAAATCACCTATACTTTACAGCGAGGCAGTTAACGCTTCGCTCTTGTTGTTCCTTTCGGGGCTTTTCAGTAACTGATTACATTGCTTGATACATTGTTAGATGATGTGCTAAGTGGCCCACGATCACATTCAAAACATAGGGCGTCCGCATAAATTTATCAACGGGGAGGGAGGGGGGACTTTAAAATTGCCGTTTATGCAACTGAGCTGGCCATTTTAGATATTTGCTTTACCACAAGAACCAAATTTTGTAAGAAGGAGGAAGGAAGGAAGACTGGGTTTATCGTCCCGTCGTCATCGAGTTCATTAGAGACGGAGCACAAGCTCGGATTGTGTCAAGGATGGGGAAGGAAATCAGCCGTGCTCTTTTTAAAAGAACCATCGCGGCATTTGACTGGAACGAGATAGAGAAATCACGGTAAAGCTAAGGCTCGATAGTCGGACGCGGGTTTGAACCGATTTCCTCCCGAATGCTAGTCCTGTTTGCTAACCACTGCACCACCTCACCCGGTAAATTTTATAAGACACAACGTGGACTTACTATGTCCCAGAGAACTAATGAGTATCCCCTAGGCTCGGAATGCCCCAAGGCACCTATACACCACGCATTTTCTAGATTAAGAAATGTGAATTTAACAAATAGAAGTTTCAATTTGTGATGAGAAGAATGCCATAGTCCCTGTTAGAAAATAGTGAAAAAGAGTGAAACACGGCACGGAATGCAGGTTTCGTTCCCCTCCAAAGTTTTTGAACTTAGTGACGTACGGCGCAATAAACGACCTCGCTTACGTCAATGCCACCGAAGGCAAACAATAGCGCTGCAGCGGTCACCCAATGCTTTCTGCACTACACTTTGCTTTGTGTTGAGCTTGCTCGGTATTTTCTTTTCTTATTCTGAAATGAGCGAACAGTCTAATACAGCTCCCCGCAAGCTAACGACTGCCACGTTATACGTATCGCACCCTACCGAATCAAATTCCCCGTGCTCTATATCGCTAAACCATAATGTGGAATATAGTGTAGGCCCTCCATTCTACATGCTTCTCTAAAGTGTGAGTTGTGTGTTGTGCACTTATCATATGAACACGCACAGGGTAAGGAGACTCTCGGTGATGTGTCTGATGGTTGTCGTGGATTTTCGGACCATTGGACTTTACGATTCGTGACGTCAACGTGATGTTACCGATCACAAATATTTTAACCGCGGCTTTTCCAACCGTCGAAGTAAGCCCCAGTAGTGGGGGAGTCTCGGGTCGGAAATACCACAGTGCAAAACTATTTGGTGCTTTTCCGACCATTTTATAATAAAATCATTCCTTCACATCTTATCCAGTCTATGTACATAGTACATAGACAAGTTTAAATGTTTTGTTTTGAGTTTGATTAAAAAACGAAAGATTTACCATGGCGCAAAACTGGTTGGTCGTAAGTGCGACGGTAGCAGCTGCATTTACAAAAGGGTAGGAAACGCCACGGTTGGGAAGTCCACGTAGCCGTCTGATGAGACTGCTTGACTCAAAATAAATCAAACGACTTCGACTAATATTATCTGTACGCTGTATTAATGGTATTCTGACCATTGCTGACGTGAACTAGCAGACAACACTGGTTACTGCTTCTACTTCCACGAGAACAGAAATCATATGCTGAGTTAATGATTGTTGAAATGTTATATGTAATTGATTTAGGAATCACCCCATTTATTGACATGTTGGATCCATTAAATACAGTGTTGTCTACTGTCTAAAGTTGGTAGCGATCGGAAGGGAGTCAGTGCCGGTTAAACGGTTCAAATGGCTCTGAGCACTATGGGACTTAACTTCTAAGGTCATCAGTCCCCTAGAACTTAGAACTACTTAAACCTAACTAACCTAAGGACATCACACACATCCATGCCCGAGGCACGATTCGAATCTGCGACCGTAGCGGTCGCGCCTAGAACCGCTCGGCCAACCCGGCCGGTGTGCCGGTTAATGACGCTTGATTTCTATCGATATACCCACTCGTATCACTCACCTAGCCGAGAGTTTTCTTAAGAGTGCACCTATACTATAGCTGCACGCACACTATAGTTACGTTCAAATGAAATACTATGTGATGAAACAGTGGCGATTTTATCGACACTATTGTTCCATGTCCACTTACAGGCGTTTAAAAAAGATCAACAAAGATACACTGATGAGCCAAAACATTACGACCATCTGCTTAATAGTTTGTTTGTCCGTCTCTGGAACGAAATACATCACTGATTCTGCGTACCAGGAATGTGACAGTTTATTGGTAGGGTTGTGGAGGTATGTGGCATTAGATGTCCACGCACAGGTCATGTAATTCGCGTAAATAACAGGCCGCTGATTTGCGTACGCGGTGGTGGTGTCCGATAGCGGCCCAGATAGTTTCCATAGGATTTACATCAGATGAAAATGGTCGCCGAGACATCAACGTGAGTTCACTACAATGCCCCTCAAACCACTGTAGCTCCGAGATAAGGACAGTCATACTGCAGTAAGATGACATCCCCGTCGGGGATGACATCAAGCATGAAGGGATGCAGGTGGTTCGCAGCTGCTAGCATGTCTTCTATTACTGCCACATGTCCCATGTAAGGGCAGGAGAATGTCTCACGTAGCGTAGTACTGCTCCCACCAGCCTGTGTCCATGGCGCGCTGCACGTTTCGAGCCGACGTTCACCTCGGTGACGGCGTTTGCGGAGACGACCATCGACCTAGTGTAGCAAAAAAGAGGCGGCACGTCTCCACTTATCGACGGTCGAATCCCGATGGTCCCATGCCCACTGCAGTCGTCATTGACGATGTGGTTCAGTCAGTAAGTGAACACGTAGGGATGGCCTGCTGCGGAGCTCCATTTTCAACAATGTACGATGAATGGGGTGCACTAACATTGGGCTCTTTCGGCATTCCGCACTGTCGCCTGATAAACAAAGTAAGAGCCCACGGAATATCAGACCAGCTGAGTGGCTGGATTGAAGAGTTTTGAGCAAACAGAACACAGCATGTTGTTCTCAATGGAGAGACGTTAAAGTAACCTCTGGCGTGCCACAGGGGAGTGTTTTGGGACCATTGCTTTTCACAATATATATAAATGACCTAGTAGACAGTGTCGGAAGTTCCATGTGACTTTTCGTGGATGACGCTGTAGTATACAGAGAAGTTGCAGCATTACAAAATTGCAGCGAAATGCAGGAAGATCTGCAGCGGATAGGCACTCGGTGCAGGGAGTGGCAACTGAACCTTAACATAGACAAATGTAATGTATTGCGAATACATAGAAAGAAGGATCCTTTATTGTATGATTATATGATAGAGGAACAAACACTGATAGCAGTTACTTCTTTAAAATGTCTGGGAGTATGCGTACGGAACGATTTGAAGTGGAATGATCATATAAAAATAATTGTTGGTAAGGTGGGTGCCAGGTTGAGATTCATTGTGAGCGTCCTTAGAAAATGTAGTCCATCAACAAAGGAGGTGGCTTACAAAACACTCGTTCGACCTATACTTGAGTATTGCTCATCAGTGTGGGATCCGTACCAGGTCGGGTTGGCAGAGGAGATTGAGAAGATCCAAAGAAGAGCGGCGCGTTTCGTCACAGGGTTATTTGGTAAGCGTGATAGCGTTACGGAGATGTTTAGCAAATTCAAGTGGCAGACTTTGCAAGAGAGGCGCTCTGCATCGCGGTGTTGCTTGCTGTCCACGTTTCGAGAGGGTGCGTTTCTGGATGAGGTATCTAATATATTGCTTCCCACTATTTATACCTCACGAGGAGACCACGAATGTAAAGAGATTCGAGCGCGCAGGGAGGCTTTCCGGCAGTCGTTCTTCCCGCGAACCTTACGCGACTGGAACAGGAAAGGGAGGTAATGACAGTGGCACGTAAAGTGCCCTCCGCCACACATCGTTGGGTGGCTTGCGGAGTGTAAATGTAGATGTAGATGTAGAGATGCCATAGATCTCCATCTATCCTACTTTACAGAACAGACAAGTCTCGGAACGCCACGTTTGTAAAGAGTCGTGCACGACCAGCCTCTTGGCGCCTACTGGTAGTTTCACTGTCCTTCTACCTCTTTCCGTAGATGGTCACGATAATAGCACGTGAACATTCGACGGCTTCGCGGTTTTCGAGATACTCGTTTACAGACTCTGCTGAATAATAATCTACCCTTTGTCAGTCGCATAATTTAAAGGATTTCCCCATTTGCAGCCTATATCTTCGATAGCGTGAGCCCCCATCCGTGCCTGCTCTGCTTACATGCTGTTGTTAGTGCGTCACGTGCTCGCAACGCCACCTGGCGGCATCCAACAAAATGGTTCAAATGGCTTTGAGCACTATGGGACTTCACTTCTGAGGTTATCAGTCCCCTAGAACTTAGAAGTACTTAAACCTAACTATAACTAACCTAAGGACATCACACACATCCATGCCCGAGGGGCATCCAACATCTCAGTGGGCAGTGGTCATAATATTTTCACTTATTAGTGTATGTAGTCAGGTCATGCGGCCCGATGAGATCTACCGCAGGGCCCGTCTTGTGTAAATCGGTACATGAAGCACCAAAAAAAAGTTCAAGTGTGAGTTAGCCTCGCGCTCTGAGGGTTCCTTACCAACTTAATTATGTATACAAATAGTTCATCCATGAGTTTTGTTGAGTGACTTTGTGAGTATCGAAATATGTGGCATAAACGGCCGTATCTTTTGATTTAATTGATTTACAAGCTTAAATTTTTTTTACATCGTAAAGGGACCGTAGACTTAGTATTCGACATAAATTTCAACTTGATACCCCTACCCGTTCCTCAGAAAAAGCAGGGCTTGACAGGTGGATGACAAAGTGATTTATAAAGATTCCGTTTTTATCAGATGAAGTACGGAACCATAAAAATGACGGATTATACTTTTGATAAGAGTGTCGACCATCTAGAAAACTGTAACAAACAATATACAGCATGAAACTTCCTGGCAGATTAAAACTGTGTGCCGGACCGAGACTCGAACTCGGGACCTTTGCCTTTCGCGGGCAAGTGCTCTACCAACAGAGCTACCCAAGATACTGGCGGAAGTAAAGCTGTGAGGATGGAGCGTGAGTCGTGCTTGGGTAGCTCAATTGGTAGAGGACTTGCCCGCGAAAGGCAAAGGTCCCTAGTTCGAGTCTCGGTCCGGCACACAGTTTTAATCTGCCAGGAAGTTTCATATCAGCGCACACTCCGCTTCAGAGTGAAAATCTCATTCTGGAAATATACAGCATGGTTTACTCGACGAATTATTATGGAAATCTAGGAAAATGAAATCTTTCGTATAAAATCCACAAGGTTGCTCAAATAAGGACCGTTAACCAGGTAAAAACGGTTCAGAAAACATGTAATGCCTTTCAGACGACAGACGATTTTCCAGAAAGCCTCTTGCTGCGACTGAAGCAAGCATAATTATTGTACAACACGAACGCGTTCTTTCAGGCCAACGACCTTCCGTGTAAAACTGAATAGTCCTCAGGCACCCTAACAATAGCTGTCGGGGCAATCAGAAGAAAAAAAAAATTTTGAGGGCTCGGTTTCAGCACTGTTCTGTAAAGGTTCGCTTTTGCTTTGATTTTAGGTAGACACTGGTGTGGGTTCCTGTAGTCATGTCCTAGTTCATGAACCACGGGCAACGTATGAGTGGCCAAGTAAGTGGTCCCGACAGTCGGGATACCAGTTACTTTGGAATAAGGCTGGGCATCTCGGACATATTCTGAGTCGTGGTCACCTTTGTGCTCATACGGCAAAGACTACCAAATCCACCGGTTAGTCCCTCAGCCGTTAGGGGTAAAACCCAATGGGACTCGGGGCAAGTAAGGCTAGCAACCTGCTTCCCTGGTACTTTAAATATGATGCTGGCAACAATCAGAGCAAAATGCCTCGGACCTTTGGAGGTGACGGAGTCCCACCTCTAACTGACAAACCAGGGACTCCTAAGATACGACTTGGCAAACAAATGGTAATGAGATGGGGAGCTATTAATATCAATGGGGGCTACTCTTGGAAGAAGGTAGAGCTGGCGGAGGCTGCAAGTAAGATGGGGCTGCACGTTTTAGCTGTTAGTGACATTCGGGTAAGGGGTGAGAAAGAAGAAGAAGTGGGAGAATACAAGGTCTACTTGTCAGGAGTCAAAGCAGGAATAGCACAATGGGGTGAAGGGCTTTACATCAGGAAAGAAATGGAACCCAGCGTAGTTGCAATAAGGTATGTAAACGAACGACTGATGTGGATAGATTTGACAGTGTCTAGCAAGAAAATTAGGATTGTGTCAGTATATTCGCATTGTGAAGGGACTGATCAAGATAAGATGGATAGTTTTTATGAGGCACTCAGTGATGTAGTTGTTAGAGTAAAGGACAAGGACAGTGTTCTGCTCATGGGTGATTTTAACGCCAGGATTGGAAATCGAACAGAAGGGTATGAAAAGGTTATGGGTAAATTTGGAGAGGATATGGAGGCCAACAGGAACGGGCAGCAACTCTTGGATTTCTGTGCCAGTATGGGCTTAGTAATCACAAACTCCTTTTTTAAACATAAGAACATTCACCGGTATACTTGGGAAAGCAGGGGAACCAGATCTGTCATTGACTATATAATAACAGATCAGGAATTCAGGAAGGCTGTGAGGGACACACGTGTATTCAGGGCATTCTTTGATGACACTGATCATTATTTAATCTGCAGTGAAATTGGGATTGCGAGGCCGAAAGTGCAGGAGGTCAGGTCCATATGTAGGAGGATAAGAGTGGAGAAACTTCAGGATAAGGAAATCAGGCACAAGTACATAACAGCGATCTCAGAAAGGTACCAGTTAGTTGAATGTAGTCAATTACAGTCATTGGAAAAGGAATGGACAAGGTACAGGGACACAGTACTAGAAGTGGCTAAAGAATGTCTTGGAACAGTAGTGTGTAAAAGTAGGAGGAAGCAAACAGCTTGGTGGAATGACACAGTCAAGGCAGCCTGTAAAAGGAAAAAGAAGGCGTATAAAAAATGGCTACATACTAGAAATCAGGTAGACAGAGAAAGTTATGTTGAAGAAAGAAACAAAGCCAAACAGATAATTGCAGCATCCAAGAAGAAATCTTGGGAAGACTTTGGAAACAGGTTGGAGACATTGGGTCAAGCTGCTGGAAAACCATTCTGGAGTGTAATTAGCAGTCTTCGAAAGGTAGGTAAGAAGGAAATGACAAGTATTTTGGACAGGTCAGGAAAACTGCTGGTGAATCCTGTGGATGCCTTGGGCAGATGGAGGGAATATTTTGAAGAGTTGCTCAATGTAGGTGAAAATGCGATCAGTAATGTTTCAGATTTCGAGGTAGAATGGGATAGGAATGATGATGGAAATAGGATCACGTTTGAGGAAGTGGAGAAAATGGTCAATAGATTGGAGTGCAATAAAGCAGCTGGGATGGATGAAATTAAGTCGGAACTCATCAAGTACAGTGGAATGTCAGGTCTTAAATGGCTACACAGGATAATTGAAATGGCCTGGGAGTCGGGACAGGTTCCATCAGACTGGACAAAAGCAGTAATCACACCAATCTTTAAACATGGAAACAGGAAAGATTGTAACAACTACAGAGGTATCTCTTTAGTCAGCGTTGTGGGTAAAATCTTCTCAGGTATTGTTGAAAGGAAAGTGCGAGTATTAGTTGAGGCAAATTGGATGAAAATCAGTGTGGGTTTAGGCCTCTTAGAGGTTGTCAGGACCAGATCTTTAGCTTACGACAAATAATGGAGAAGTGTTATGAGTGGAACAGGGAATTGTATCTATGCTTTATAGATCTAGAAAAGGCATATGACCGGGTTCCTAGGAGGAAGTTATTGTCTGTTCTACGAGATTATGGAATAGGAGGCAAACTTTTGCAAGCAATTAAAGGTCTTTACATGGATAATCAGGCAGCAGTTAGAGTTGACGGTAAACTGAGTTCATGGTTCAGAGTAGTTTCAGGGGTAAGACAAGGCTGCAACCTGTCTCCACTGTTGTTAATATTATTTATGGATCATATGTTGAAAACAATAGACTGGCTGGGTGAGATTAAGATATGTGAACACAAAATAAGCAGTCTTGCATATGCGGATGACTTAGTTGTGATGGCAGATTCGATTGAAAGTTTGCAAAGTAATATTTCAGAGCTAGATCAGAAATGTAAGGACTATGGTATGAAGATTAGCATCTCCAAAACGAAAGTAATGTCAGTGGGAAAGAAATATAAACGGATTGAGTGCCAAATAGGAGGAACAAAGTTAGAACAGGTGGACGGTTTCAAGTACTTAGGATGCATATTCTCACAGGATGGCAACATAGTGAAAGAACTGGAAGCGAGGTGTAGCAAGGCTAATGCAGTGGGTTACGGATATGAAAGTAGCTAGGATGATTGCAGGTACTAGTAGATGGGAACAATGGCAGGAGGGTGTCCACAATGAGGAAATCAAAGAAAAACTGGGAATGAACTCTATAGATGTAGCAGTCAGGGCGAACAGGCTTAGATGGTGGGGTCATGTTACACGCATGGGAGAAGCAAGGTTACCCAAGAGACTCATGGGTTCAGCAGTAGAGGGTAGGAGGAGTCGGGGCAGACCAAGGAGAAGGTACCTGGATTCGGTTAAGAATGATTTTGAAGTAATAGGTTTAACATCAGAAGAGGCAGCAATGTTAGCATTGAATAGGGGATCATGGAGGAATTTTATAAGGGGGGCTATGCTCCAGACTGAACGCTGAAAGGCATAATCAGTCTTAAATGATGATGATGATGATGATGATGACATAATTACAGCAGAGCCGAAATGGCATAATTTCTCGTGAATAATATGACAACGAAACAAACGCAAGTTATTCTGCGATTGATAAGGCCATAGTACAATCCACTGTGCCGTCCACGTTACACTAGAATGTCTTAAACCTGCTATTTATAGGAATCATAGGTAATCATTCCCAGAAGTGTGTGAGAATTCCGTAAAGAATAAAAAGTCTCTGGTCCATATTCAAGACATCTTCGTCGCGAATGAACAGCAGTCAACATGAGTGCATGAACCAGGCGCCTGCTGCAGAGGCCCATAGCACCAACTTTCACTATATTGTCTTTTAGGAGACACTGTAGCTGAGCCGTGAGCGGCTCGTGCTCATCCCGTTTATTGCTTGTCATCTTCTCTTACGGTACTGTCGCCTCGTCTTATTAAATTTACTGGCGTCACTAACTTCCTGCATTACCTGCCCGTGAGTGGGAGCAGCAGCGCTTATCAATAAGTGCACTGTCGTACCATCTCTGGAGTGACCGATAGTATTTCCGGGTCGTTGTGTGTCTGGAGCTGAATGGGGAGCTCAGTCGGGGCGCAGCAGCAGTGAATCGGCGACGGAGCGCCAGTGAGTTGCGGCCAGCCAGTGCTCGCCGACCGCTGGCCACACACATGAACTATCCGGCGGAAGGAGATTGGAGCGAGACGACCGTTGGTTGGTCGTTCGGTTTGTCGTCTCATCGGGTGACGTGTATTGGGTCTTTTGACCGTTTCTGGGCCTCGTCAGTTGGTCATCGTGCCGGACGTGGGTCGGTTCCTTCCTTGCGCAGAGATGTCATGACCAATGGGAAAGAGTTACCTCTGCATGGATGGGTCAGAGCCAGTGTGCCCGGGTCACCGTGTCTCCGAGTTCGGAACGGACACAGAGTTGAGTCGGGTTAGAGCTGCAGTCAGCTTCGGACAGCCAAGACACACGTTGGAGCTGCAGTCAGCTTCGGACAGCCAAGACACCGTTGCCGACACACGTAACTTGAGTGGAACGACCTGGGTTGATCGTTCGGTCCGTCGTCTCATCGGATGACGTGTATTTGGTCGCCGATCGCTTGTGGAAACTCTCTGTGTGTCGAATTCATTCATCCTTGTTGTTCCACAGTGATTGCTTTTACGATTGTTCGGGTTCTTGTGCAAGTGTGTTTACGTGGAACCGTGTGTAGCTTCTGTGATTTCCACTGAGCAGATGAATGCCATCTGCGTACTGGAGTAGTCAGTAGGTCCGTTGAAATAGAGCAGCGAGAGTGTCGGGTGGAAGGGAATTGATTATGCTGTTTGTTTGTTCCTCAGCCATCCCTGGGTCGTGTTGCCACCCGATTGTTCAGTGTTACGCTTGGCTGGCTGTCTCACCTAAACTGTGGTTGGAGTTTCCTTGGTACACTCATGAACACCACTGTTGTTCATAAAACATTCTCAGGTTTCAAGCCGTGCCAAGTGGTTTACTGCCAACGAGCTTTCGGCAGAGATCTCCTCTGCCATTGTCACGTGGATGACTGTCGTGTAGTTGTCATTGCCGTGCTTATATAGCCGTGAGGTCACTGGTGCTCGGTCCCGCGCCATATATGGTAATGTTTTGGCCGCGCAACTGCCGGGCCTGCTTCAACTCCCTCAACATCGGATCCCACTCTGCACTCAGCTGCAACCCACCGTCTCTATTGAAGGTGTTGTAAGAAATTCTAATCTCTAGGGCCTCGTTTATCACGCTATCCCAGAAGCCATTAGTCCGTTTAATAATAGACGTCTCATCGAACGCAATTCGGTGTCCGTTTTCCAGAGCATGTCCTGCTACAGCTGACTTTTCGGGACAGCGCAGACGCTAACACCTTTCATGCTCTATGCGGCGCTGTTCAACAGTGCGAACAGTCTGGCCGACATAGAACTGCTCACATCCACACGGTATCTTGCAAATTCCTGGCGTTCTGAGGCTTACATCGTCTTTCACAGATTTCATTAGTTGCCAGATCTTTGCCGGAGGCCTGAAGATTGTGTCTATTTTATGCCTCTGCAGGAGCCGACTAACTTTCCCTGTTGTCGAACCACAAAACGGTAAGAATGCAACCTGCTTGGTGTCTTCTTCTGAGGTTCTCTTCCTTTGAGGCTTGGATGACACTGCTTGTGAGATGTGTTTGTTGTTGTAACCGTTTTCGTTAACAACTTTGCGTAGGTGGCTCAATTCTCTCGCCACGTTTTCAGCGTCTGAGACGGTTTCAGCTCGATGTACTAAGGTCCTCAGTACTGACTGTTCCTGTGCTGGGTGATGGAAGCTGGTGGCGTGCAGATACCGATCCGTGTGGGTGGGCTTGCGGTAAACGCTATGACCTAAAGACGCATTGGGTTTACGGAGGACAAGCACGTCCAAGAACGGCAGGCTCCTAAAGAGGCATAAAACAGACACATATATGGTGCGGGGCCGAGCACCAGTGACGTCACGGCTATATAAGCACGGCAATGACAACCACATGACAGTCATCCACGTGACAATGGCAGAGGAGATCTCTGCCGAAAGCTTGTGGACAGTAAACCACTTGAGGCGGCTTGAAACCCGAGAATGTTTTATTAACGGATATGTTGTTTCTGATTGTCATTTTATTTGGTCCCAGGTACTGTGCCATTTCTTCCGCTGTGCATTAATATTGTCTGTTTATGTTTATTATATGGCCTTCAGCCAAACTTCATGACAACTATTTTAAGGTTAGGCCTTCAGCCGTGCTTCATTTCAAATTCTTGTTGCTCTGTATTTATGCCTTCAGCCGAGTTTGTTTCAGAATCTGTGGCCTTAATATGTAAATCTTTGTCTGTAAAGTTTTTCTTTAATTATCTCTAATTCTTCAAACGGCCTTCAGCTGTGTTCTGTAAATGTTTATTTTAAGGTTGTCCTTAATTATTCTTGAGTAATTGTTTGGGTCTTCAGCCGGCATGATACTTCAAGGTTTCTTAAGATGTTTTTCTGTTGTACTGTGTAAAAGCTTACCTTTAAAGCCTCTCTTTTATTACGTAAAAATTTTTTTTATTTGGATTTTCAACCGAAGAATTAATTTGAATTTCCTTAATATGGCCTTCAGTCCAAATTTGTAAATGCTTGACTTTTAAAAAATTTCCTTGGCTGATCTGAAATATTATTTCCGCCATTAGCCGAGAATATAATGCAATTTTACTTAAGTAAGGGCTTCATCCGCTACTCTAAATCCTGATATTTTAAATGAATAAATTAAACTTATTCTGGAGAAGTTACTTGGGCCCTCAGCCTTGAATTGAACTTTGTTGTTTTAAAGAGAAACTGTGCATTGGTTTGAGGAATAAAGTTGTGTGTGTTCTTGTACAACTAACAGTAATTGACCTTGGCCCCTTTCCACAACCTGATTCTCTCTGTCCTGCGAAACCAGACTTCAGTAGCTCCTCGATTCAGCTGGGTGGGTCAGTTACCCAAACGTTGCACGTCTATTCGTCGCTACACATCTCCGCAGCCGTCGTTCACATCTGTCATGATGTCAGAAGTACCGCAACACGACGTGGCACGGACTCGACTAATGTCGGAAGTAGTGCTGGAGCGAACTGACGCCATGAATCCTGAACGTCTGTCCATAAATCCCCAAGAGTACGAGGGGTGGAGATATCTTCTGAACAGCACGTTGCAAGGCATCCCAAATATACTCAAGCGGTAGTGTTAAACTTAGAAGAGTGTTTCTGGAACCACTCTGTAGCAATTCTGGGCATGTGCGGTGTCGCATTGTCCTGCTGGAATTGCCCAAGTCCGTCGGAATGCGCAATGGACATGTGACCAGACAGGATGCTTACGTACGTGTCACCTGTCAGAGTCGTATCTAGACGTACAAGGGTTCCATATTACTCCAACTGCACACGCCCCACACCATCACAGAGCGTACACCAGCTTGAACAGCCTCCTGCTAACAGACAGGGTCCATGGATTCATGCAGTTGTTTCTACACCCGTACACGTCCATCCGCTCGATACAATTTGAAACGAGACTCGTCCGAACAGCCAACATGTTTCCATTCATCGACAGTCCAATTTCGGTGTTCACGAGCCGAGGCGACGCGTAAAGCTTTGTGTCGTGCAGTCATCAAGGAGCCACGAGTGGGCCTTCGGCTCCGAATGCCCATATCGATGATGTTTCGTTGCAGGGTTCGCAGGCTGACACTTGTTGATGGCCCGGCATTGAAATCTGCATCAATCTGCGAAAGGATTGCACTTCTGTTACTTGAACGATTCTCTTCAGTCGTCGTTGGTCCCGTTCTTGCAGGACCTTTCTCCAGCCGCAGCGCTGTCGGAGATTTGATGTTTTACCGGATTCCTGATATTCACGGTACACTCGTGAAATGGTCGTACGGGAGAATCCCCACTTCATCGCTACCTCGGATATGCTGTGTCCCATCGCTCGTGCGCCGACTGTAACCCCACGTTCAAACTCACTTAAATCTTGATAACGTGCCATTGTGTCAGCAGTGACCGATCTAACAATTGCGCCAGACACTTGTTGTCTTATATAGGTGTTGCCGACAGCAGCGTGTTATTCTGCCTATTTACATATCTTTGTATTTGAAGACGCTTGCCTGTTCCAGTTTCTTTGGCGCTTCAGTATATATTTGATTTATAAAATGCTTTATAGCTTGTTTGATTAATATTTACACGGTAATTGAACAGATGCAAATAAACAACATAACACAGCCCCTACATGGCGAGTCGATTGTGCTCTTTGGGTGAGTGGTAGGGCCGGGCAATTAAAAATTAAATATCATAACACAATTTATGAGATATTTCAGTGTTGCATTAAATAGACACACAAAATAACAGTTTGATAGTACGATAACAAGGGCAGCTGCTTCAGCTTCACACCGTAGGCCCATTAATCAGCAACACATCGGGAGACACGGTTCAAACCCCAGCGTTGCTCACTTGTCTGCACGCAGCACAGCAGACACTAGTCGGATAGCGCAAGCACCGAACATGTTAGAAGATATATACAAGATATCTTAAAACACTTACAACAAATGCAAATAAGCGAGCCAACTGAGACAGTTAGTAAAACAAACAATTTAGAAATGTAAACGAGTTGCGCGGAGATGGAATAATACCATTTTTAAAAAAGCCAGTATTAAGCAGATGACACAGAATACAGTCAAACCCCTTACTTGAAATAACACAGTAGAATAGAATTCAAGTAATGGGTGAGTGTCAAGTTTTCGAAGTAATGTCCCACCCTGACAGTTCAAGGAATGAATAATAATAGTTCGGTGACATTGCAAGTGAACAGCATTTTCTTAATGCAAACACAATTTGCTCACCAACAAGCAGAACATGATTGTCAGAACAAATTATTAATGCCGCACAAAGTGGTCTCAGTCCCGAAGTAAAGTTACTTAAGAAAGTCCAGTTAACACGATAACAGCAGAATTTGAATAGCGCTCAGATACTATTATTAAACATCGACAACAAAAATAAAACTCATTAATAAATGTGCGTCATTAGAGGCTGAAATGTACCGCATTTCAAGACAGTGGATCTTTGAATCTTTTGAATTAATACTGATTTAGCCATGCAGCACTTGGGACCCCAGCTGAACGTCCCAAGGTTACACAATTGAATGTAAACAAGAGACAGTCTCAGCACATACCTGCCACAGCTAGATGCCAAAGTATAACTGTTACATTCAGTTCATAGAGAGCAACCTAGCAACCACGATTTAATCAGTTCAAAAACTTGTTCACCCACTGTAGTCATTTGGCAGAGGTCTGTCGGTGGTACAGACATGCATAGGTGTTGTGGCCATGCTCTGATGGTCGATGGTTCCCTCCTCCGTGAGCTGCTCCTCACACTACCTCCTGTCCACACCTTGGCTGACGGGGCACTGCTGATCTGATGTGCCATGGTTGTTGTGTTATAGGCTGCTCTGGAAGACCAACTCAGGATGCGTGGCTGTTCGCCAAATGGAGAACCTTCTGCTTTGGCTGCTACAGACAGATTGCTGATACAGTCGTTCTCAAAAAAATGGCTCTAAGCACTATGGGACTTAACAGCTGAGGTCATCAGTCCCCCAGACTTAGAACTACTTAAACCAAATTAACCTAAGGACATCACACACATCCATGCCCGAGGCAGTATTCGAACCTGCGACCGTAGCAGCAGCGCGGTTCCGGACTGAAGCGTCTAGAACCGCTCGACCACATGACAATCACGCACGCCCAATACGGGCAGCAAACCCCAGTCTCAGTCAGACAAAGTGGACTTGGACGAGGGCAGACTGTCCTCCTCAAGCAAGCATATCCTGCGCCCAGACTAAGGCCCTCCTTGGGCTCCTGTCATGCTGAAAGGGCGCCATGAGCACCTTCTGATGGCAGACGCTCTCGTGAATAAAATCTGTGGAACTCGGGAGTCCAGAGCAGGAATGCTCAGCATCCTCCTCGTAAACTCAACCACTGCGGTGAGGTTTACAAATTGACTTGCCGCATTTCTATAAAATGGGGCGACAATTCCCCAAACAATCAGTTGAACATGACCTCTGAAATACCTAATGAAGGCGACACGTCCCCAACCTTAAAATTCCTGGAACGCCAGCCTCGGTTATACCGTACCGTTTCTCTCTATTTGACTTGGCCCTTTTCCAGTTGTTCTGAATAACTTCTTGATCCAACCAGAGCTTGAACAGTTGTGAATTTAAGGAATAAGAAAACGTTTGAGCAGCTGGATTTGTCTTGTAAGCATCATGGTTAGCAGTGTGGAACATTAAGTTCAACCAGGGCAATGATCAATCCCATTTGGTCTGGGAATTGGCATGGAAGCTAATCAACAAGGCAGTTAACCCTCTCAGCGAAGGACAGCTGAGGATAGTATCATGTGGTGTTGGTATGAGTTATGCTGCATTGGAAACCAAATTTGCATAGCTCCCTTGATACAAACGGCAGAGTGTTGTCACTAACTAATACCTTGGGAGATCCAAACAGGGAAAAAATTCTCATCCAGTGGCGAATACTGACTCCTGCAGTTACCCCAACTATGGGTATTAACTAAACAGAACACGAAAAGACGTCGACAGCTAAAAAAATATACTTGTGATTCCCGTAGGTGCAAGGCAATGGTCCAACATAATAAATGAATAACTGGTCTGTGGGATGTTCAATGTGGGTGGACTGGAGAAGACCTCTGTGACCATTAGGATTAGGAGGATTAGGTTTGGCGATATTGCAATCCTGGCATTTGCCCACCAACCTCCGGACATCCGAATGCAAGGACGACCACAGCATAGCCGCTTTGGTAATATAGACGATTTTATAGACTCCCAGGCGTCCCCTTACTACAGACTCGTGGTTGTACTTGAAAATCGTGAGAATCAATTAGTTGCCAAGACAAATTTTTTTTACTTTCTCTACGACCATGTACGATATCGAAGTAATCCCTTCTGTAACTCATAGTGCGTTACTTCGTCTTCTGCTGTCATCTTCTGCTTCATTGCCCATCAGTCAGTCTTGGTCTTGTCATTCTCGCAAATCGCCGAACAGGGAGGATATTTCAGTTAACCCTGCGAAAATACCACACACTTCCCCTGAATATTCAGAGTTAACAGGTTCTTCCTTTTCCTTCTTAAACATCCAGCTAAACGCATCAGCGACTACATTTTCATGTTCTCCATTGTGCCTGACGGAAAAGAAGAATACCGGTATTCGCACCGACCAGCAGCTGACCCAGCCGGTCTTACACAGATGCACTAACACCGAACTAAGAGCATGATTGTCCGTTTCGAAGGTAAACCCCACTGCGTTCCAAGTAGAATTCAAATATCTCTAGTACAAAAAGCACAACAAAGCCTTCAACTCATGTACTGAATACACAGATGTGCTGGGGGCAGGGATATCAATTCGCACGCCACTGCGTGACGACCACCGTCCTGCTCTTGCAGCGGTACGCCCACACTACTCGAGTTCGATGTGTCAGTCTGAACAATAAATGGCTGCTCAGAGTCCAAAACCGCCAAGAGTGGAGCATTACTCAGTGCTTACTTCAAGGCATCGAAAGCAGCTTCCTGCTGTCAGTTCGTCTAAATGACTCACCCTTCTTGCGCAGCTGGTTTAAGAGAGCAGCAAGTTCAGCAAAGTTGGGGACAAATTTCCTAAAGAAGTTGCTCATGCGGACAAAACGGACTACGCCTTTCTTGGTCTTGGGTAATTGGAAACTATGAACGGCACGATTACGTGAGTGATCAATTTTAATGCCACTGGCAGAAACTAGGTGACCTAAGAAAGAAATTTTCTGGCGAACTCGACCTTTAGAAGGCTTGACGGGGAGTCCAGCCTCCTGCAACCTCGTCAGGACACGCCGCAGTTGTTCAAGATGTTCAGATATCGACGTACTATACGTGACCACGTCACCAAGATCATTATGAACGAACTTAAACTTGACATCACCGTAAATAGGGATCAGGAGCCTGGACAAAACAGCTGCGCCAGTAGACAACCCGAATGTTTTGTAAAACTCATAACTCATTTCATCAACATGTCTTTGAACTGTCTTGTTGCTCAAAGGAATTCTCTTGAGTATGTCCATAAGCAGACATGTGTGTAAAAGTCTTCCACAAATTTTCATCGTCCTTCGATAACTCGTTTGTGATACAGGTCCTCTCCAGTTACAAGCACTCTTAGATCACTTGGGGAATCAAAAGACCGTATGAATGCACTAAACTTTCTAAAACCACCCTCAAGGACTGAAACAAGATCGTCCTAATCTCGATAGTTCGAAACTTTGTGTACCGCGCTAAATAAGTTTACGCATTCGTAACTCTACGATTATATGTTACGACATGTTGATTCCCACTCCCCACTCTGCAGAAATCGAGAAGAAGCCAACCTCTGGAGCGGACATGTTTCCGACCTCGAAATTTCACGATTTTTTTTCTTTTCGAGATCAGAAATTAAAATTTTTCTATGTCTGACTATTGTTTTTGGATCCACATACGAAGCGTAGATGACCACGCCTACAGTATAACGTAGCATTTTCTCCAGTATCTACTGCAACCGGTCTGCCATGAAAAAAAGGGTATTGTTGGTCACGGATAAAAGGTTAACTATACTGCGTTCATCATAAGAATAAATCTGATGTAAACATTACACCACATATTCTTCCGCGTCTACTGAAATCTCGTGGGATTTCGTTTCATGTGGAACGGAAGCCAAACTGTCTGAGTACAGTCTAGTACGTTAGCAAGGATACATTACATGCTGAGCGTCACGCGCACCTGGACTCAGCGATAATACGGGATAACAGCTTTACCGGTGCATTTAATTTGGACAGCTGTGGCCAGCCAACTGGTGCAACTAACGTGCAGTGACTTGAAATGACGAAATTAAGACGTAAAAAGAGAAACAATGTAGCTTCCAGTTTCATTTAATTTTTAAACGTAATATAATGATACACGCCAGAACTCCAAAAATATGCTTCTTGCTGCATCCCGACAGCATGCGGCAAAGCTTCCAGCATTAGTTCCAGAACGCCTGGCAACAATGTCTTGTTCTTGCTCGCGATAAATCCATAAACTTGGCTCCAGATCATTTCTATTCTATTCATATTGCAGCATTTACACGGTGTTCTCGATGCAGCGAAAATTATTGTTTCCCGCGTTTCTAAGACGCTTATCATTTTGGTTCGCGTGAGAGCACAAAAAAAAAAGTTCAAATCTGTGTGAAATATTATGGGACCTAACTGCTAAGGTCATCAGTCCCTAAGCTCACACACTACTTAACATAAATTATCCTAAGGACAAACACACACACCAATGCCCGAGGGAGCACTCGAACCTCCGCCGGGATAAGCGTGAGAACACATCTCTGGTAAAAAACAATTGACATAGACCAAATAAAGACCACTTGATTTCTCATTTTTTACTCGAAAATTAAATTTGTAATGATTTCTTAATTTAAAGAATCCTTATTAACAATTTTTTATAAACTATGATAATTAAGAATTTAAATTTGTAATGAAAACAGGGACTTTGTGGTGGTATGTAATTAGATACAAAAGATGAGCTTTTTTCATAAAAATGATGATTATATGTTTGTTCATTACCGTATATTTCTTATAGGCATTTGAACTGAACAAAAAAAAATAATATAGGGAAGTTCGAACCAGCTATCCACAAATCAGCCAAAGACCTATTTTTCAACGCCGCCACCGGCAGAGTCGCCGAACGGTTCGAGGCGCTACAGTCTGGAACCGCGCGACAGCTACGGTCGCAGGTTCGAATCCTGCCTCGGGCATGGATGTGTGTGATGTCCTTCGGTTAGTTAAGTTTAAGTAGTTCTAAGTTCTAGGCGACTCGACTGATGACCACAGCAGTTAAGTCTCATAGTGCTCAGAGCCATTTGAACCATTTTTCAAAGCCGCCGATTACGCCGCGCGTTACGGGATTAAAAAACTTTAGTAAATACAGTTACTCAGAAAATTTCAAAGCCAATTTTCTCTGTTAATGTGTGAAAAACATTAAGAACAGCCTGTTTGTAGCCGTTTGAAAGGTGCTCCACGCGACTTTTTTACTATGGAGCAGAAAGCAACGTCAGCCCTCTTTTCCAGTACCTATTAATAGCGCGACAATGAAAGCGTTTACGTACTGTGACTGTACACTATTTTTGAAATAAAAACTTCATAGCTGAAGTATGATTAAGAATAAATTTAATGGCTGTTAATACATTAGAATATTATAAAATTTCATTGACACTAACACGGTAATAAGATAACTAATACAATAGTACAACCTACTTCGGAGAGCGTAACAACAGTGGGGTACGTGTGCTATAGCTGCTGACCAATCACCACATTTGTGTTTGTTTACATCGGGCTTCTTCTTACGACGAACGGAGAACAGTAAACTACTATCATGATTTAAATGTACATCAGTCGAATGGGGTACGGTTGAGAGACGGTGCAGGTATAGCAACAACCTTGTTTATGTGCCGCTGGTAAGAAAGGAGAAGGCTTTCTGAGTTCAAGACTGCACGCTGCATGTCGAGCCGTTACTTTTCCGCTGCTCCATAACGTTGGTACGAGCAAGCGACAAACGCAAATAACGTAACGATTTCTAAATTCACATTATTTCCCTTTGTGTCTAGTCTATGACACCAGCTTCCAGGAGAGAGCAAGCGCTCCCTCTTAGGCCCCTAGCCTCTTCCCCCCGCCCCCCCCCTTTGCAGACGCCTATGTTGAATCGTCTTTATGAGACTCTATGTTGTTCCCGCAACAACACGGTACGGTTGTGCCCGAAGATTTTAGGCTGTGGAACGAGGTTGAAGGGAGAGCTGGATCCCTCGCCGGTTTTTTGTTCATTGACGACAAACTGTTTACTTTCGCATGCGACAACGGACACGTTTACACTAGAAGACAGCGTGGAAGGCGAAGCGGCTCGTCATTATATGCGGAAAGCCCCAGTACTTGCGTGATGTACTTGTTACTGTGATAAGCCATTAAAATATCACAGCGTTATTGGTATCACAACTGTGTAGCAGATTTACATGCACAGCAATCGAAGGGGGTACCGTTGAGAGACTCAGTCCAGGTATAGCAAGTTCCTTTAATTTATAGCAGGGGCATCCGGTCTTCCTATATGACTGACATCGCCAAATGCAGATCAACATGATGATGCCGTGACGATACAGGAAAGGGCCAGGAAAAAGAAGATTCTAGGCTCTGTTCTGCGACAGCTGATCTGCTTGGATATACAGGGCTATTACAAATGATTGAAGCGATTTCATAAATTCACTGTAGTTCCATTCATTGACATATGGTCACGACACACTACAGATACGTAGAAAAACTTATAAAGTTTTGTTCGGCTGGAGCCGCACTTCAGGTTTCTGCCGCCAGAGCGCTCGAGAGCGCAGTGAGACAAAATGGCGACAGGAGCTGAGAAAGCGTATGTCGTGCTTGAAATGCACTCACATCAGTCAGTTATAACAGTGCAACGACACTTCAGGACGAAGTTCAACAAAGATCCACCAACTGATAACTCCATTCGGCGATGGTATGCGCAGTTTAAAGCTTCTGGATGCCTCTGTAAGGGGAAATCAACGGGTCGGCCTGCAGTGAGCGAAGAAACGGTTGAACGCGTGCGGGCAAGTTTCACGCATAGCCCGCGGAAGTCGACGAATAAAGCAAGCAGGGAGCTAAACGTACCACAGCCGACGGTTTGGAAAATCTTACGGAAAAGGCTAAAGCAGAAGCCTTACCGTTTACAATTGCTACAAGCCCTGACATCCGATGACAAAGTTAAACGCTTTGAATTTTCGGCGCGGTTGCAACAGCTCATGGAAGAGGATGCGTTCAGTGAGAAACTTGTTTTCAGTGATGAAGTAACATTTTTTCTTAATGGTGAAGTGAACAGACACAATGTGCGAATCTGGGCGGTAGAGAATCCTCACGCATTCATGCAGCAAATTCGCAATTCACCAAAAGTTAACGTGTTTTGTGCAATCTCACGGTTTAAAGTTTACGGCCCCTTTTTCTTCTGCGAAAAAAACGTTACAGGACACGTGTATCTGGACATGCTGGAAAATCGGCTCATGCCACAACTGGAGACCGACAGCGCCGACTTCATCTTTCAACAGGATGGTGCTCCACCGCACTTCCATCATGATGTTCGGCATTTCTTAAACAGGAGATTGGAAAACCGATGGATCGGTCGTGGTGAAGATCATGATCAGCAATTCATGTCATGGCCTCCACGCTCTCCCGATTTAACCCCATGTGATTTCTTTCTGTGGGGTTATGTGAAAGATTCAGTGTTTAAACCTCCTCTACCAAGAAACGTGCCAGAACTGCGAGCTCACATGAACGATGCTTTCGAACTCATTGATGGGGACATGCTGCGCCGAGTGTGGGAGGAACTTGATTATCGGCTTGATGTCTGCCGAATCACTAAAGGGGCACATATCGAACATTTGTGAATGCCTAAAAAAATTTTTTGAGTTTTTGTATGTGTGTGCAAAGCATTGTGAAAATATCTCAAATAATAAAGTTATTGTAGAGCTGTGAAATCGCTTCAATCATTTGTAATAACCCTGTATAGTTGAGTCTGGATTGTCTTAGTCGTAGCAGATGGTTGTAATAGCTCTCCGCTCTGGTTGTTGTAAAGATTCAGTGATATTTTTAAAAAAATAATGATGTACGAAAAGTCCCATAAACCAAATAATATTTTTGTACTTCAATTTTATGAGATGCTAAAGGGCGAAGGAAAATCTTTAAGTAATACACACAAAGGGTTCGGTGGAAAGCGCTGCCTGCGCAGAATACCATCACTATCTTCGAGACTGACCATTAGACAGATACGATGGCAGTGTAGCGGCTGAGACCAGATTAAAACGGAAATTCATACAGGACTTTCAGGCAGCAGGCAAAACTTCTCAGAATTTTCAGGACACTCTTTAACAAGCTAGAGCGTCAAGGAAAGTTAGTGCTACACTACAGTGTACTTGACCACGTGGGATTCCAGAGAAAAGGAGTAGCTGATAAAGTGGCGAAGGACGATTATGGAGAACTGAGCACAGCTCGGCGTGCCTCTTCCGCCCCCTCCATGTGCCCTTACGCAGTTACGACGCTGTTGAGTCAACAAATCACGTGCCAGTGAGGTACAAGTAGTTGAATGTGAGTGACAGTACACCCGCAGTTTACCGCAATTCACTTTTCTCCGACTTGACAAATCATGTATCTCCTAATATCGTGTCGGGCCTCCTTTTGCCCGGAGAAGTGCAGCAGATCGACGTGCCATGGACTCCACAAGTCGCTGGAAGTTCGCTGGAGAAATATTGAGCCATGCTGCCTCTACAGCCGCCCCTAATTGTCAAAGTATTACCGGTGCAGGATTCTGCAGACGAACTGACCTCTCGATTTTGTCCCATGTCGGTCAATCTCGGTGACCAAATAATTTATTCGAATAGTCCAGGATGTTCTTCAAACCAATCGCAAACAATTGTGGTCCGCTGATATGGCGCATTGCCAGCCATAAAATTTCCATCTTTGTTTGGGAACATGAAGTCCATGAACGGCTGCAAACGGTCTCCAAGTAGCCAAACATAACCATTTCCAGTCACTGATCGGTTCATTTGGACCAGAGGACCCAGTCCATTCCATGTACGCACGGCACACAATGTTGTGGAGACACGGCCGACTTGCATAGTGCCTTATTGACAAGTTGCATCCATAGCTTCGTGGGGTCTGCGCCACACTCTAACCCTACCGTTGTAAGGCGGCTATAATTCCGCACCTTACAAGCACTCATCCACGTACTTTGCCGTGATCTACAACCACAATTAGGTATCATGTGATAGGTTGTACATCGTATATATGAATATATAAAGGAGACTGACATTGTCACGTACACGTACACCTTGTAAATAATTGTTAACGCTCATTGTATGAAAGGTGACGGACTGTCTTTATTATCAGAACGGCATAATGAATGATTGCCTATACTAGTAGAGGTTGGAACGACAGTGGAAATGAAATGGCAGGAGGAACTCAAGCCTGGGGTGGAAGGCCCACATAGGTGTGGCTCTTTAATGGCTCTGAGCACTATGGGACTTAACATCTGAGGTCATCAGTCCCCTAGAACTCAGAACTATTTAACCCTAACTAACCTAAGGACATCACACACATCCATGCCCGAGGCAGGATTCGAACCTGCGACCGTAGCGGTCTCGTGGTTCCAGACTGAAGCGCCTAGAACCGCTCGGCCACTACGGGCGGCCCACATAGGTGTGTTGGTCCTGCTTAAACACAGGAAGTAGCAAGACGGACGTTGGGCCACATGACCACTAGGGCACAATAGAGTCGCGACCGGCTCCTTATGTAGCCGGACGGGAAGGATTATACTTCGGAAACTACGAAAATCTTGGACGCAGCTAAGAGTGTCGAGGAAGCGTCACCTTGGAAATCACGCAGGCTGGATTATTTCAACGGATTTTTACTCAGAAGTGTACCATTGTATTATAGGTATAGGGAACAAAGCTAACTATTCACAGTTAGGGTACACACTTGTTGCAAAACATGCCTCCCGTGCATTAGTCCTCTCCATTGCTTGACTGGCACACTGCAACCCCATTTGATATCAAACAAGTTCAAATGTGTGCACTTTTCTCACTCCTCGTAAATCACTTCATTGCTGCACTCCTTACCTCTGAACTGGCAGAAATTAGACGACTTCGGGCTGTTAATGCTTTGTGTCTAACCACTCTAATAATAATGATAATAGTAAGAATATAAGTGTGCACAGCACTATAATTGGCCTTATGTAGTTACTGACGTGTTGTGCTGTCAGTTAAGACATTTATCTCTTTCGAAGAAAGTAATGAAGCAATTTCTGAACTACTGTAGGTACTTTCTAAAACTTGGAGAAGACATTTTCTTGTGATATTTAGCACTTGTAACGTATATGTCTCACTTTTATCATCAGCGATGTACGGGACACAGCACAACATATGTGTGTTGGGGGTGGACTACGTGAGGAACCCCCACTGAATTAATGCTACTAGTTGAAAAAAATTTAATTATTGATAATTTAAATAATCAGTATTAGAGTCTTACAAAATTGTAATAATAGCAATGATATTTTGAAAATAATTTAGTTTCCTGACTGAAGCAGAATCGAATCGTTTAGTTTTTACCCCTCAGAAAATTTCATTTTACCCATGAGGGAGTAACTACCCCCAGGTTGGGAGCCACTGTTCTAAGAGAAAACTAGTAAGAAAAAATATCAGGATCTTGTGTAACTTTTCATTATGTCCCGGAAACAAACTGAAACATCCCCTTAGAAAAATTTGTAAATGACAGTGCTGGAAAACCTCTACGTTACATGATTTTCAAACAGCTGAGCAAAACTGAACGTACTCAGACAATTCTCTTTTTACTTATTCTGATCAACACTAAGCTGACACGCAATATTTTTAGCGCAACGCAATCTGACTTTCAATAATCCCTACAAAAGAGTGGCCCTGACTAACAATAACCTATACCTTTCATGAATCACTTACCTCACAAAAATCTTCGTTACTCGAACTACTGCAATACAGGAAGCGCCAATACTGCCAGCTAAATAAAAGATTCTAACTAGAAGGCACTACCTACTGATAGGCATAGTTAGCAAATGAAAGATTTTGATGGAAAAACAAACAATGCGTTTACCTTAATAGTGTTCAAAAGTCATAATATATACAGGGTGTTACAAAAAGGTACGGCCAAACTTTCAGGAAACATTCCTCACACACAAAGAAAGAAAATATGTTATGTGGACATGTGTCCGGAAACGCTTACTTTCCATGTTAGAGCTCATTTTATTACTTCTCTTCAAATCACATTAATCATGGAATGGAAACACACACCAACAGAACGTACCAGCGTGACTTCAAACACTTTGTTACAGGAAATGTTCAAAATGTCCTCCGTTAGCGAGGATACATGCATCCACCCTCCGTCGCATGGAATCCTTGATGCGCTGATGCAGCCCTGGAGAATGGCGTATTGTATCACAGCCGTCCACAATACGAGCACGAAGAGTCTCTACATTTGGCTGGCTCTGAGCACTATGGGACTTAACATCTATGGTCATCAGTCCCCTAGAACTTAGAACTACTTAAACCTAACTAACCTAAGGACATCACACAACACCCAGCCATCACGAGGCAGAGAAAATCCCTGACCCCGCCGGGAATCGAACCCGGGAACCCGGGCGTGGGAAGCGAGAACGCTACCGCACGACCACGAGATGCGGGCTCTACATTTGGTACCGGGGTTGCGTAGACAAGAGCTTTCAAATGCCCCCATAAATGAAAGTCAAGAGGGTTGAGGTCAGGAGAGCGTGGAGGCCATGAAATTGGTCCGCCTCTACCAACCCATCGGTCACCGAATCTGTTGTTGAGAAGCGTACGAACACTTCGACTGAAATGTGCAGGAGCTCCATCGTGCATGAACCACATGTTGTGTCGTACTTGTAAAGGCACATGTTCTAGCAGCACAGGTAGAGTATCCCGTATGAAATCATGATAACGTGCTCCATTGAGTGTGGGAGGAAGAACATGGGGCCCAATCAAGACATCACCAACAATGCCTGCCCAAACGTTCACAGAAAATGTGTGTTGATGACGTGATTGCACAATTGCGTGCGGATGCTCGTCAGCCCACACATGTTGATTGCGAAAATTTACACTTTAATCACGTTGGAATGAAGCCTCATCCGTAAAGAGAACATTTACACTGAAATGAGAATTGACACATTGTTGGATGAACCATTCGCAGAAGTGTACCCATGGAGGCCAATCAGCTGCTGATAGTGCCTGCACACGCTGTATATGGTACGAAAACAACTGGTTCTCCCGTAGCACTCTCCATACAGTGACGCGGTCAACGTTACCTTGTACAGCAGCAACTTCTCTGACGCTGACATTAGGGTTATCGTCAACTGCACGAAGAATTGCCTCGTCCATTGCAGGTGTCCTCGTCGTTATAGGTCTTCCCCAGTCGCGGGCCATTGGCTGGAATGTTCCGTGCTCCCTAAGACGCCGATCAATTGCTTCGAACGTCTTCCTGTCGGGACACCTTCGTTCTGGAAATCTGTGCCCCGTGCTAATCCATACATCAAATGGACATCTGCCAACTCCGCATTTGTAAACATTGCACTGACTGCAAAACCACGTTCGTGATGAACACTAACCTGTTGATGCTACGTACTGATGTGCTTGATGCTAGTACTGTAGAACAATGAGTCGCATGTCAACACAAGCACCGAAGTCAACGTTACCTTCCTTCAATTGGGCCAACTGGCGGTGAATCGAGGAAGTATAGTACATACTGACGAAACTAAAATGAGCTCTAAAATGGAAATTAAGCGTTTCCGGGCACATGTCCACATAACATCTTTTCTTTATTTGTGTGTGAGGAATGTTTCCTGAAAATTTGGCCGTACCTGTTTGTAACACCCTTTATATCAGTTGATGACATCCAGTCTTTCCTTTTTGTGACGCACACACGTCCAGTCGTCCTCTCTCAAAACTCACCATCTCTCTCCCCACATCCACCACTGCTAGCGGCTCACATCCAACTGCCCAACACTACAATAGCGAATATTCCAATAATGCCAACCAGCCACAGACTGCACACAGCACAGTCAGTGACTTTCATACAGAGCGGTACGTGGCGTTACCAACATAAAAACCTAAACAGCCTACTTACAAAACTAAACAACACAACAGAAGTTAAGGAAACACGAAAGCACAAAATCCATTTCTCTCTCTTCGCCGTCCATTTCTAAATCTCTATTTCTCGACCAGCACAGGTTAACTTCCGATGTTAGCAGAAGCCGCCATATCCCCTTATCTCTGCGCATGCGCGGCGTGCAACGTACTCTGAAATTGAGAGCTCCGCACGCGGGACGACATATAATTAATTAAAATCATAGAGACACTCGCGTCGTGGTTGTTTGCCGATTTACATGCAGACACAAAAGGTACACGCATTTTTTGAGTAGTCGATTTTGACCGGAAGCCCCTCGAAAGTTTATATCATTAGCACGCCAATAATGTTTAAACTCGATTTTCTAAAAAATGGTTGAAAGTTGCGTCTTCCTGCTTACGTATGTTAAATTCCTAGTCGTGTCCTATTATACGCTGTCAATACGAATCAAATCAATGATGGGAAGTTCGTTCTGTCAGCAGCCGCGATGACACATATATGAAATCTCTGTCACACCGTAGGGACTAGAACGATTGATTGGTTGCTGCATAGGCGGCTTTCGCGTCGTTCAACTTGTGTAGAGTCTGCGCAGGATACGGTTGTCGCTGCCACAAACATTGTTTCTCTGCGTCGGTGCGCTGTGGCCACTTTTCGCCCAAAAAGGCTGGGCGTGTTGTTTCGTTTATTCAGAAGGGGAAGCCGACAAGTGTTTGTCGGAAATGACAGAATCGAGGTGTACGTCCTGTAACCTTTCTTAAACGATTTTACAGAAACCATTCGGTAAAATAATTTAATTTTTCCTTATTTGTAGCTGTATATGCCAGTTTCATGATAATGTGGCGGTCATTTTCTTAGGGTCATAGTTATGGTGATATTTGGACGGAAGTAAGACACTGCGCGAAATTCGAAAAAGTTTGCAATGAAAAATATGGTTCACTATGGTTTTGTGTTCGGTTCAAATGGCTCTGAACACTATGGGACTTAACATCTAAGGTCATCAGTCCCCTAGAACTTAGAACTACTTAAACCTAACTAACATAAGGACATCACACGCATCCATGCCCGAGGTAGGATTCGAACCTGCGACCATAGCAATCACGCGGTTCCAGACTGAAGCGCCTAGAACCGCTGGGCCAGTGAGGCCAGCTTTGTGTTTGGTGCATGTTATGTAATTTGTTGCTGAATATGAAATGTAGCTAATATATCGAATTTTTCGTTAGCTCGGGTGGAGGTCTATCTGTCACCAATCTCGAGAAAAGTGATTTGATGTAGCGTGATGATTTGCGATTGCGATTGCGAATGGCAGCAATAAAGCTGGAGTAAAATATCCACAACATTCTTCATATTTCATAAGCGGTTTGAGATACTGAAATGAGATTTTGGCAAATAATAGCACGCAAAGAGGAGAGTACTTTGCCATATAGTTATTACGCAAAACTTCAATACCTACCATGTTATTGCACTAACTACAGACTTTTTCGATAAAATAATGTATTTTTTAAGGGCCATCGATAGCTAGTGAAATGAGAAATGCCATGGGTTTTGGAACAATGCAAGTGAAGACATTGCACACTTGTTTTTGCACTGAGGATGTTCTTTTTCATAAGCTACTGAATTTATCTTTCCCCAGTTTCTTGCTTAATCAACTTAATAAACCAATTCTCTCGCAGTTGCATCTGTACGTGTTAGTGAGGTCACACTTTAATCTTAGCTGTGTTTTAGCAAAAGAAGAAAGTTTTAACATGAAAAAAAGATAAATGTGTAGATTTTACTCAAAGTTCGCCACTCATGAATGACTCTTCTCTGAAAGTTACAAACTGTTAACAAGCCAGGCGAAAATAACTCGCTGCATTTGTTGCATTTTCAGCGGTATTCTTTTTAGATAGAAGAATATAATAATTCCAATCCCAAAGAAAGCAGGTGTTGATAGATGTGAAAATTGTCGAACTATCAGTTTAATAAGTCACGACTGCAAAATACTAACGCGAATTCTTTACAGACGAATGGAAATACTGGTAGAAGCCGACCTCAGGGAAGGTCAGTTTGGATTCCGTAAAAATATTGGAACACGTGAGGCAATACTGACGCTACGATTTAGCTTAGAAAATAGATTAAAGAAACGCAAGCCTACGTTTCTAGCATTTGTAGGCTTAGAGAAAGCTTTTGACAACGTTGACTGGAATACTCTCTTTCAAATTCTGAAGGTGGCAGGGGTAAAATACAGGAAGCGAAAGGCTATTTACAATTTGTACAGAAACCAGATGGCAGTTATAAGAGCCGAGGGGTATGAAAGGGAAGCAGTGGTTGGGAAGGGAGTGAGACAGGGTTGTAGCCTCTCCGCAATGTTATTCAATCTGTATATTGAGCAAGCAGTGAAGGAAACAGAAGAAAAATTCGCAGTAGGTCTTAAAATCCATGGAGAAAACGTAAAAACTTTGACGTTTGCCGATGACATTGTAAGTCTGTCAGAGACAACAACGGTCTTGGAAGAGCAGTTGAACGGAATGGATAGTGTCTTTGAAGGAGGATATAAGATGAACATCAACAAAAGCAAAACGAGGATAATGGATTGTAGTCAAATTAAATCGGGTGATGCTGAGAGTATTAGATTAAGAAATGAGACGCTTAAAATAGTAAAGGAGTTTTGCTATTTGGGGAGCAAAATAACTGATGATGGTCGAAGTAGAGTGGATATAAAATGTAGACTGGCAATCCCAAGGAAAGCGTTTCTGAAGAAGAGAAATTTGTTAACATAGAGTATAGATTTAATTGTCAGGAAGTCGTTTATGAAAGTATTTGTATGGAATGTAGCCATGTATGGAAGTGAAACATGGATGATAAATAGTTTGGACAAGAAGAGAATAAAAGCTTTCGAAATGTGGTGCTACAGAAAAATGCTGAAGATTAGATGAGTAGATCACATAACTAATGAGGAAGTATTGAATACAATTGGGGAGAAGAGGAGTTTGTGGCACAACTTGACTAGAAGAAGGGATCGGTTGGTAGGACATGTTCTGAGGCATCGAGGGATCACCAATTTAGTATTGGAGGGCAGTGTGGAGGATAAAAATCGTAGAGGGAGACCAAGAGATGAATACACTAAGCAGACTCAGAAGGATGTAGGTTGCAGTAGGTACTGGGAGGTGAAGAAGCTTGCACAGGGTAGAGTAGCATGGATAGCTGCATCGGATCAGTCTCAGGACTGAAGACCACAACAACGAGTGTAGGCTCCAGGTTAGAGTAGCACATCCCCTCCAGCGCTCGGCCTCTCCCCTACAGCGCCTCCTCGCAACCCCCACCACTTCCGCTCTCCCACGTGTGCCCTGCCGACTGCGCCTGTACCGGCCACGTTATTCTGCGCGTACTGTACTCTGTCACGTATGAGGTGCAAGTCCAGCTACTGTGATGCTGAATGAATGGGTCACCAGTCCGACTAGAGCAGCGCCCCGCGGCCAGCGTCCTGATTAGCCGGTGACGGCGTTGCTATTGTTCCCGCAAGTGTCCCTTAACCCCCGTCGGCAGACTGGAGACAGGTCAGCGAACAACCGCTCAGGCGTCCGGAACCAAGTGCCGAAGGTCAGCCGGGTGTGCGGCCCTGCCGGCGGTGTGCGCTCTGTTTACTTCTGCTTCGTCACGCCACGCGCCGCTCGTGCCGAACAGGTGGCCCGTCGCGCCCGAGCGCGCTAATCTGCATCACTGTGAAGTGCATGGCAGAGGGTGCTTCCCATTGAAACAGTTATTAAGTCTTCTTCCCGTTCCATTCACGTTTGGAGCGCAGAAACGTTTTCTTAACGCGCCTGTGCGCGCTGTAATTAGTCTTGTACTCTTTTCGCAACCGCTACAGGCGACTTAATCGAAAAGTTATCATTTCAACCAGACTTGAGGAGCATCACTTCAAAACATTGTGGCGTGTGGTGTTATTGCGTGTGCTGTGTTGCGCAATTTCAGCAAGATTGCAATAAAACTAGTTACTTATTATTAATGTAACATGAGGTTTTAGTTAATCACTGCTTTTGCCGGCTAATGAACGTTATTTTGCTAACGAAATCTCCACCTGGGAACGTGTAGCAATGTTGTCTGTCACGCATTTATATCCAACAAATAAGCTAAATGTATGATAAGTAATCTGAACTACACAAGAGTAATGATTTCAGTGCTGTTGTTTAAAAGACTCTTTGCTACTTGCAGATCGTTTATCAAAATTGACACAACTCTTATCTCGAGGTTGCAACACTTTTCTTTAAGCAAAATGAACAGTTTTGTCACACAATACCACATGTAAACAGCACTAATTTATTTTCCTGTCAAAATATTACATAAAAGTTGTTACGAAATTACCAGGCTTCATACATCAGCAGATAAAAATTTATATCACGTAAGATGGTGGTTGCATTCATAGAAGTTCGATATGTTCACAGTCTAACTGGAAGTTATTAGCTCAGATTGGGTCCTCGGCCACTAGTACACAATTATTATTGTTCAAAATGGCTCTGAGCACTATGGGACTTAGCATCTGAGGTCATCAGTCCCCTAGAACTTAGAACTACTTAAACCTAACTAACCTAAGGACATCACACACATCCATGCCCGAGGCAGGACTCGAACCTGCGACCGTAGCAGTCGCGCGGTTCCGAACTGCAGCGCCTAGAACCTCTCGGCAACCGCGGCCGGCAATTATTATTGTATTTATAACCAACAACATTTAAGTCTGTATAGAAAACCAATTTCAAACTGCCGCTGCAATATTTCACTAACGAGTAAGATGGTGGCTAACATAAGGCAATCACTTGTCGATTCTGCTTCAGGCTGTATTTTACTATTAATAAATAATATATATTAAATCTTTTCTCACCTTCACTATAAGCATTAACATTCGAAAATATTTCTCAGTGTTTCGTGACACCTAATATACACTATTTACCAATAAACTGCACTGTAGATCAATAGCGCTAATGGCTGCGCTCTTTGGTAGCTGAGCCGAAAACTTATCATTTATAAAGAAAGAGAATGACAATGAAATAAAACTCCAAACAAAGAAGATTCATTTCAAAAACACATACTCTGTATTTTCAAATATCACCTAGCAACATAACAATACTTTAGTACAGTTTTTTTACTGACCTCTGTGCTACATCATTCACATTGTATTAGTACAACAGTCCGAACAAGAAGAAGGACTTTTCTACAAAAATTATAGATAACAAAAGATAGAGATTTTTACATGGGGACTGTCTGAGATCAGACAATTTGAACCATTTGATCTTCCCTCCAATACTAAATTGATGATCCCTTGATGCCTCACAACGCGTCATGCCATCCGATGCCTTCTTCTAATCAGGCTGTGCCACAAATTCCTCTTCTTCCCAACTCTATTCAGTACCTCCTCATTAGTTACATCTACCCAGCTAATCTTCACCATTCTTCTGTAGCTTAAGTCTATGCTCGATGTTAACAAATTTATCTTCTTCTTAAACGCTCTCCTTGCCATTGCCAGTTTACATTTTATATCCTCTCTACTTTGACCATCATCAGTTATTTTGCTCCTCTAATAGCAAAACTCATCTACTACTTTAAGTGTCTCATCCTCTAATCTAATTCCCTCAGCATAACCTGATTTAATTCGACTATATTCCATCATCCTCGTTTTTCTTTTGTTGACGTTCATCTTGTATCCTCCTTTCAAGACACTGTCAGTTCCGTTCAACTGCTCTTCCAGGTCTTTTGCTGTCACTGACAGAAGTGTAACGTCGTCGGCAAACCTCGATAATATTGCCCTCAAGTACATCGCCCTTGTTTAGACCCTCTACATATTCCTTCCACTTTTCTGTCTTCCCTTCTTTGCTTATAACTGGTTTTCCATCTGAGCTCCTGATATTCATACAAGTGGTTCTCTTTTCTCCAAAGTTCTCTTTAACTTTCCTGTAGGCAGTATCTATCTTTATATATATTTGAAGGTGGTATATGTTCTTTCGGACATGTCCGAAAGAACAGATACCATCGGTGACCCTGTACCTTGTTAGAATGAAATGATATAAGTCAACAGGGACAGTTGAAAATGTGTGCCCCAACCGGGACTCGAATCCGGGATCTCCTGTCTCTTTACATGGCAGACGCTCTATCCATTTTCTTTCTTTTTAATATCTTATTTTGTTCGCTTTTGTTCGTTGCATCTGCTCGGGGCGGACGTCGTAAGACATCCGTTTTAAGTTCGTTGATGATCGATTAACGCAGTTTTTTTATTACAGAAGGCACGTAGCCCTCTGACCGAACACGCTGAGCAACCGTGCTGGCTAATCCATCTGAGCGACCGAGGACACAAAGAATAGTGCAGCTGCAGGGACTTATCTCTGGCACATTCCCAACTTATTGTCCCCGCACTATATTCATAGTGCCCCTGCCCATTATACTCATTACTCGCGTCTTTTTGTCGATTCCCGTAAGAGTTCGGGCACGGTTTGTGCATTCGCACAGAAGAAGCCACGAGTAATGAGTTTAATGGGCAGGGGCACTATGAATATAGTGCGAGGCAATAAGTTGGGAATGTGGGTCTCACGGGAGGCGTGCCAAAGATAAGTCCCTGCAGTCGCACTATCCTCTGTGTCCTCGGTGGCTCAGATGGATGCCGGCACGGTAGCTCAGCGTGTTTGGTCAGAGAGGTGCTAGCCCTCTGTAATAATAATAATAAAAAAAACTGAGCAAAGGAAACAACGATCAACTTGAAAGGATGTCCTGTGACGTCCGCCCAGACCAAACGCAACGAACGATACCGAAAAGAAAAAATGGAAAAAAAGATGGATAGAGCGTCTGCCATGTAAGCAGAAGATCCCGGGTTCGAGTCCCGGTCAGAGCACACATTTTCAATTGTCCCCGTTGACTTACATCAACGCCTGTATGCAGGTAGGGGTATTTATTTCATTGTAGTATCTATCTTACCCCTACTGATATATGTCTCTACATCCTTACATTTGTCCTCTAGCCATTCTTGCTTAGCCATTTTGCATTTCCTGTCGATCTCATTTCTGAGACGTTTGTGTTCCTTTTAGCCTGCTTCATTTACTGAATTTTTATGTTTTCTCTTTTCATCAATTAAATTCAATATCTCTTCTGTTACTCAAGGATTTGTACTAACCCTCGTTTTTTACCTACTTGATCCTTTGCTGCCTTCACTACTTCATCTCTCAAAGTTACCCATTCTTCTTCTACTGTATTTCTTCCCCCGTTCTTGTCAATCGTTCCCTAATGCTCTCTCTGAAACTCTCTACAACCTCTGGTTCTTTCAGTTTGTCCAGATCCCATCTCCTTAAATTCCCACCTTTTTGGAGTTTATTCAGTTTTAATCTACAGTTCATAACCAATAGATTGTGGTCAGAGTCCGCATCTGCCCCTGGAAATGTCTTACAATTTAAAACCTGGTTCCTAAATCTTTGTCTTACCATTATATAATCTAACTGAAACCTTCCAGTATCTCCAGGCCTCTTCCACATATACAACTTCCTTTCATGATTCTTAAAGCAAGTGTTAACTATGATTAAGTTATGCTCTGTGCAAAATTCTACCAGGCGGCTTCCTCTCACATTCCTTACCCCCATTCCATGTTCACCTGCTACTTTTCCTTCTCTTCTTTTCCCTACTATCGCATTCCAGTCCCCCACGACTATTAAATTTTCTTCTCCCTTCACTATCTGAATAATCGCATTTCTTCAATCTCTTCGTCATTTGCGGAGCTGGTTGGCATATAAACTTGTACTACTGTGGTAGGCGTGGGCTTCGTGTCTATCTTAGCTACAATAATGCGTTCACTATGCTGTTTGTAGTAGCTTACCCGTAGTCCTATTTTTTTATTCATTATTAAACCTACTCTTGCATGATCCTTATTTGATTTTGTATTTATAGCCTTATATTCAACTGACCAGAAGTCTTGCTCCTCCTGCCGGCGAACTTCACTAATTATCACTATATCTAACTTTAACCTATCCATTTACCTTTTAAATTTTCTCACTTACCTGCCCGATTAAGGGCTCTGACATTCCACGCTCCGATTCGTAGAACGCCAATTTTATTTCTCCTGATAACGACGTCCTCCTGAGTAGTCCCTGCCCGGACATCCGAATGGGGGACTATTTTACCTCCGGAATATTTTACCCAAGAGGACGCCATCATCATTTAATCATACAGTAAAGCTGCATGCCCTCGGGAAAAATTACGGCTCTAGTTTCTCCTTTCTTTCAGCCGTTAGCAGTACATTCACAGCAAGGCCGTTTTGGTTAATGTTACAAGTCCAGATCAGTCAATCATTCAGACTGTTAACCCTGCAACTACTGAAAAGGCTGCTGCCCCTCTACAGGAACCACACGTTTGTTTGGCCTCTCAACAGATACCCCTCCGTTGTGGTTGCACCTACGGTACGGCTATCTGTATCGCTGAGGCACGCAAGCCTCCCCACCAACGGCAAGGTCCATGGTTCATGGGCGGAGGATAGGAGGGCTACACTAGGGAAATAAAGCTGAGAGCGATATTATAAGAAGGGAAGAGAAAGTAAATGAAAATGATATGGGAAATGTGAAACTACAACAAGAATTTTGACCTAACACAAAAAGAGCTTAGTTGAAACAGTGCTCCTAAAGGAGAAATATCCCTTCAGAATTCCTTGCGAGGATCAGTAATGACACAACTGTTCCACATGGTATGTTAGATACATGGGACTTCGAAATACTCTCATACTTCAGGACGAATGTAATAATTTCATTTGCCGGCCGTTGTGGCCGAGCGGTTCTAGGCGCTACAGTCTGGAACCGCGCGACCGCTACGGTCGCAGGTTCGAATCCTGCCTCGGGCATGGATGTGTGTGATGTCCTTAGGTTAGTTATGTTTCATTAGTTCTAAGTTCTAGGGGACTGATGACCTCAGAAGTTAAGTCCCATAGTGCTGAGAGCAAATTGAAAAAAAAAAAAAAAAAAAAAATTAAATGTGATTTGAGACTTTCTCGGCGTATTCCATTCGTGAAATCTTCTCGGGTGATCAGCCGAGTAAAGGCGTCGTCTTCTCGCAACGTTTCGAGGGGTTTCGTACCCATCATCTTCAAGCGAAGTGAAGATGATGGGTACGAAATATTGACAGTAATTATTTACAGAAGGATGAAAAACTAGTAGAAACCAACATCGGGAAAAATCAGTTTCGATTCCGGGGAAATGTAGGAACACGCGAGGCATTATTGACCCTAGCTAGAAGAAGGGCAAACATACGTTTAGAGCATTTGTAGATTTCGATAAAGCTTTTAAGAATATTGACTGGGCTACACTCTTTGAAATGTCCGCAGCTCTTGGTCGTGCGGTAGCGTTCTCGCTTCCCGCGCCCGGGTTCCCGGGTTCGATTCCCGGCGGGGTCAGGGATTTTCTCTGCCTCGTGATGACTGGGTGTTGTGTGCTGTTCTTAGGTTAGTTAGGTTTAAGTAGTTGTAAGTTCTAGGAGACTGATGACCATAGATGTTGAGTCCCATAGTGCCCAGAGCCATCTGAACCATTTTTTTGAACTCTTTGAAATTCCCATGGTAATAGGAATAAAACACAGGGGCGAAAACTTATTTACAATAAGTCAGATTACAGTTAGGAGTCAGAGGCGTGAAAGGGAAGCAGTGGTTGAGAAAGCGGTGAGACAGAGTTGTAGCCTATCCCGGATGTTCTTCATTTTGTATAATGAGCAAGCAGTATAGGAAACCAAGAATAAAACTGGAAATAGAATTAAGATTCACTGAGAAGAAATAAAAACTTTGAGGTTTGTGGGTGCATCAGTTCTGTCAGAAACAGTAAAGGATTTGGAAGAGTAGTTGAACGGGATTGATAATGTCTACGTTATACGAGGAAAGTCAACAAAACTAACAAAAATGGAAAATTGTTGAATTAAATCAGGCGATGCTGACGGAATTAAAAGTAGAATACCGGTATCATATTGTATGAATCCATGCATACGCTTCAGAATCGTACAACAATGTCAGGAAGTAATATTCCATCTGTGTCCATAAAAAAACTTACAATCTTCCCTAAATTGTATATGTTAAACTCCTGCCACTCCCCATCTGCCTGTACTTTGCATTCACTCCTTGTAGGCAGGGCAAGTGAAGAACAAAATTGGGGAAAACAAGGGCCACACTTGAAGTTTCTTGGAGGAGATCGAAAATATGAGGTCCATTAGTCGTTTTCCATGTCAAGCCCTAAATGGACAAACGGAGTTACGGCACCGTAGCATTTTGGCAAATTTCAACTGACTAACTTAGTTGACCAAATGTTCTGCACTTCATGTACATAAGTCCCCTTTGTTCCTCCTGGGCCTTTGCATTCCCCCCCCCCCCTTCCCCTCCCCACTTTCACCCTACTACCCCACTTATTATTCTAATTTCTGCACATCTTCCTTTCAAGTATGTTTTAAAAATTTATTAAAGCTCTATCCGTACTTAAAAAGTATCAAAAATTCACTACTGTCATGGATCCATTGTGAAAAACATGAAGAATTTTTAAAACTTTTTTACACAGCTATAATTTTCAGTATTTTAAAGCCCTTAGTTTTTTAAGGTTTTGATGTTTATTCGGTGGACACTGTCGGCCGACCTATTTCGTTGCCGTAATACACACGTTTAGAAAAAACAAAACACCCTGAACGACTAGAGATAGGAAGTTCATTTCACAGGATGTGTACGTGAATTTGTTCTTCATGAACGGTTGGCATCTGAACCATGTTGACCTGTACAATGTGCCTGTGATTCTCGTTGTCACTATAAACCGAAAGTAGTGGATCAGTGTGACTGGAGCAGATGTGCTGGATACCTCGCTGACATGTGCGCGAATCGTACGATCAGATCAGTCAATCGGAAAGAGGGCGCGTTATTGGCGTGAGAGAATGTGATGCACCCATCCGGGAAGCTGCAGCTCGTATGACACGAAGTGTTTGGCCAGTGCAACGGGTGTGTGCAAAATGTTCACGGAGGGCCATAGAACACTAAGAGGTGGGTCAGGTCTCACCACCCAGACCACCCCCCGAGAAGACTGACACCTCATCCGAATGGCCTTGGAGGACAGATCTGCGCCCTCATCGGCTCTGGCGCAACAGTGAAACAATGTAACAGGATAACACATTGTACACTATCAGCGGTGACAGTACATCGCCTTTTATTATGACATGTGTTACGTGCGCGTAGTCCACTTCTCCGTCTAGCTTTGATGAATGTTCAGAAATATACTAGACGGCAACAGGGTGTGGAACGACCTCACTGGGGACGGGAATGGTGTCAGACACTGTTCTCGGACGAATCCAGGTTATTTATTGGAAAATGATGGCTGCATTTTGGTTCACCGCAGACAGGGTGAGTGTCATCACAGTGAGTGCATTCGGACAAGACATGCAGCGCCATCTCGAGGCCTTATCGCGTGTGGTGCTGTTGGGTGCAACCACAAACCACTGATGGTGCGTGTCCAGGGCACTGTGACCAGTGTGACCTACGTGAATGACATCCTGCTGCCATTTTTCGGCAATACTATACACAACCAGATGTTACTGAATGAACGCGTGCCTTCTTGGTTTCACAGGATGTCAGCCTTTTGCACTGGTCTGCCATATCACCAGACATCGCCAATCGAACATGTGTGAAATATGGTGAAAAGCCGGGTGCAGCGCTGTGTCCCAATGCCAACCACCACAGACGAACTTTGGAATCAGGTGAACGCAGCATGGATGGCTATACAACAGGACGCCACACGCGTCGATGCCATCACTCATGGAACAAGTGATCAGGACCCATGTCGGACCCCGTACTTACTGGGCAACAGGACACATGCTGAATCGAGGTGACTGAAATTCTAATCATTTCTGCAGAACATATTAATGTACATGTCCTGTGAATATGAACGTCCTATCTGTAGTCGTTCAGGGTATTCTGATTTTTTTTAAACGTGGTGTGTATGCATCTGGTGTTCCTCTTTTAAGTCGTTATAGTGATAGTTTTTCAAAAAAAGTTTTTATACTTGCTGTCCCAATAATCCTTGGTCTTATTCACCATTCTTGTGTCTCCCAAAAGACCATCGATCATTTGTTTCGGCCGGCGCACCAACAGCGCGTACGCGAGCAGTCTGTAGGCAAGCTGTTTATTTTCTTGCCGTCATTAACACACAGCAAGTGGTTAGCACACTGGACTCGCATTCGGGAGGACGACGGTTCAATCCCGCGTCCGGCCATTCTGATTTAGGTTTTCCGTGATTTCCCTAAATCGCTTCAGGTAAATGCCGGGATGGTACCTTTGAAAGGGCACGGCCGACTTCCTTCCCTATCCTTCCATAATCCAATGAGACTGATGACCTCGCTGTTTGGTCTATTCCCCAAACAACCCAACCCCCAACCCAACACACAGCACGCGGCCGCGTCCCCTGTTCGCGATTGCGAATAGACCGGAGAAGCGGTAAGTGCGTCTTTCAGGTTCTACTTTACCGTCAATAGCTATTTACTAGACGTGTTTGGTCCAAGAAAAACGTCCCTCCATTTTGTTGCAGTCACCTCTTGGTTTGTCATGCTAGCCCCAAATTATGTCTTGTGAATTCATATATCTTAACATTTCCATTTAAAAGCTTTTAATAGTTTTAATTTAAAAAATCTTAAAATAATTTTAGAAAATTATATCAGTCTCAGGCTTGTTATACCTTATTCATTTTTGTTATGCTGATGTTCACCTGGAGATGTGGCTTTTAGTGCCACGAAACCGATAGTGATCCAAAAGGAAAGGACTAAATACAGTTGAAGCGGTTTATTAATACCCAAGATCATTATGGCAGAGACTGTATGTTTGCTGGAGACTGCAGTTATGTCGGGCAATGTGGTTTCGATGATTATCTCCATCGAATCAGATATTCGTAAGCAATACCCCTTTCTTCTTCATGTGCTGAAACTTAGAGTCATTGGGATGTGCAGCTTGAGTGACGTGCATCAACCTGATGCGTGGTTTCGGCAAGTTTCTGTAGGGTTGCCTGCATGTACCTTAAGCGAATCCAGGAAGTGCATCGTAATGTCTTTGGTAATTATCTTTGTAAAAGAAATATATTTCTCTGTGTTGTGAGGTAGGACACCAACCTGATCTTTGCACTGACCGAAATCAGTCAAGAGCTCAAAGACGAAATACGTGGAAGTAAAATCCATACTTGAAACTCATATAAAACGTGTAAAGAGTAAAATTAGAAAGCTACTAGCCTGGCAAAGAAATCACGACATGATTGTGTAAAAGCCAAACAGCTGCGGAGCTCGACGCTGCTCAAACTAGCAGGTTTCAGAATTTACCAGAATGAGCATTCAGGTTTAAGTCATTCTACTTATTCAGTAGTAATCCTGGCTGCCTTTTTCTACGTACGTAAAATTCCATTTCTTCCAGTAGGTTCAATAACTGTTCTTTCGGTGCCTTCCATATTATCCTCTATATTTCTTGCCACATGCTTTTCTTAATCCAAAAGTGTTCCGGATGCACGCTTATTTTGGGTATATGTATGCTATCTAAAACGAGTCTTCAAATTTCTTACCATCTGGCCAATGTACAACTTTTCAGTATTCCAGTTGATCTTAGCTACTAGATTCTAAATATTTGTTGCTACTGTCGCCAACTTTGTGGTATAGCCTAGAACCAACTGTACCTTTACTTTGGTTTTTCTGAAGGATTATGGAATTCTGTTGGAAATTGTACTATGTACGACATAGCAGCAAAAATCTTCTTGCGTTCTGGAGCTTTTGTCTCCTTCTTGTCATGTATTTTTGACTTTAGTTTGTGATTTTGTCTGTCTCCTCAACGATCGTTCAGCGAACTTCGCTGCCTATAGGTCTGCACAGCAGGCACCTGGTTCGTACACCCATGCTGACTTCTGTCCTTCGGCGACGGTGGTGATCTTTTCAGATGAATTACATTTTACGCTCCATCGGACAAATTGCCGTTGGTGAGTTTGGCGTATAATTTCTCATAGCAAACACCATGCAAACAGGAGGGAACATTATGGTCTGGGGACTGTTTCGTGGCATTCCTTGAGTGATCTCGTCATTTTGGAAGGCACGGTGAATCATCAAAGGTATGCATCTATCCTTGGGGATCATGTGCACCCATACATGCGCTTTGTTTTTCCTTGGGACGATGGCGTCTACCAGTAGGACAATGAAACATGTCACACAGCCCACAGAGTACGTGCGTGGTTTGAAGAGTACCAGAATGAGTTTACCGTTGTCCCCTAGACACCAAACTCCCAGAATTTAAACCCAAACATTTGACAGGCGGCTGTACAGTATCCACGATGGATCAACAGAGATTCAATCGAGAATCTGTGGGACCACCTCGGTTGGGCTGTTCGTTATCACGGTATAACAATATATGGATGGGACCTCTTATCACGGTATAATTATCCATTTTTTATTTTTATAATTATACATTCTGATTTTGTTTGGGGTGGCTTTAAATATTGTGGAGCTAGCATGACACTTTTAATTAACTTATACCGCGATAACACTCGTACGGACATCGGCTGCCCCTAAGTACGTACGATATACTATTTTTTAAACACAACGGGCGACTCACCGCCTTCTAATACATAGTTTGCGTGAGCGCTGCTATTTAGAAAAGAAAATATACGTATTCTTACGCAAGCTGTAATTATTAATATAGGTCTCAGGAGCTACTGGTTATTTATGTACCCAACTACATAAAGATTAACTGAGATATTGGTGAGCTTACTGAATGGAATGTATTTCAATATTTCTTGTTCATTATTTGCAAAGCAGAACTGGAGAGAATCTCATCTGCCGCTAGGCGGCCAAAATGAAATATACTGAACTCATTCAGTGCTGTGAATTTTGGTAAATGAAATCTATCACTACTCTTTTTAACTTTGAAATTAATGAATGATCAAAAATAGAGAAGTCTCTCGCCTTTACATTTAATATTATGACATGAAATTTTAATTAAATAATACAGTCAGCGTAATGGCCGACTAATTCCTGCTAGGGGAGATGAGCTCCCTGCACTACGAAGTTCTGTAAAAACTTGGTTAATGAGAATTAATGGTTGTGATGATAAGAGGTGGCAAATGAGTCAATAATACACAGTTTCTAATAACAATTTCTATTGTATTTAAAAAAATACAGATAAAACTTACGTTAATTATCAGACAGCACTACGATGGCGGCCTGCCTCTAGACGAAACAAAAACATGAGAGAGAGTTCAGTCAAAGCATTGTCTCTGATCTTCATGGCCTATGTTACACAGAGATTATACAAAAACTGTTCTTTTTTAATTACATCGATATTTGTGTTTGGATAATAATAATTTACATTCTTTACTATTTGTTATACATCGCGCAGACGTACTTAGTCTTTAGATAATTTATGGTTCATAAGTCTCATAACAAAAACTTCTTTTCCCTTTCTCCAAATGTCCATTTATGTGACGTACCGTTACATCGTGCCACGGATCCTCAACCAAGAAACCTAACGCAGCTGGCCACGGGACTGGAGTCGGCGTGGCTGGGCATCCCTATCCTTACCTTCAAGAACCTCATTGGCTATCTTCCTGCACGTCTCGTTGCGTTCCGCGCTGCATAAGTTATGTATTCAACGTTTTGACAGGTGTCACATTAATGTGACGGGATGGTGTAGGTATTCAACACAGTAACGTCCTATGACACTCCTTGGAGTACTCATAAAATCTACCCTTGCATAAATCCATTTTGTTTTAATAGCGACGTGCTGACTTCTGCCTGCAAGGAAGTCCAGAATACAGTTACAAATCTGGTCCGACGCTCGGTAAGATTTCTTCACTAAACGACAGTGCAGAACTGTATGATATGCCTTCTTGGACTGAAGGAACACGGGAACAAACTGGACACCGGCGTCTGCAGTGCTGTGGATTCGCGGACGAACAGTGCGAGCCATTCCGTTCTCGATCACTGCACCAACTCGGTACGTTCGAACTACTGACTGGGTGTACACATTCGTACCCAACCTGTAAATCAAGCTGAGCAGCTTTGGGATGTTTCTGTATACGAGTACATCTGTCTTCTTTCTTACCGTTCAGCTGAATTACGACGGGGGAAAAATCTTGTAGCCATTAATTCCCCTTTTGCAGTAGCTGCAGGCTTCGGAAGATAGTGGAGCCAGCAGCGAGAGCGGGTTCATACATCGTGCACGGCGCATGACTGCCAGCTGTCCTACGACAAAGGTCTGCACCATTCAGAGAACACACAAGAAGAGCTGAGAGTGTTACCAAGGGGTACTTCTATCACTTACTAGGCTTAATTATATCATGCTGCAAAACCTGACATGCCGGATCACCTTGAGCAGAATAAAATTTTACTAGCTATTTGTTTTGAGAACTATCCCTTTTTAAATACGATAATTATCAGCATATTTTAATTAGCAGTACAGATCTGATAATGGCTGAAATATACCGGAGGCTTTATTTAAAATCTAGATATGAAAAGGAGGAATAGATAATGTAATGGATAATTTACGCGTGTCATCTAGAGTGCAGCGCATTTGCTCCATAAAACGGGAGAGAGACGACACTTTTGACTGTAGCGATTGATATGGGCATAAAGTAAAATACATGAACTAAGTGAGTGGATGAAGTGACGGAGCATAGATGTACGGTCGCCATATAAAATTTGTGTACAGATGGTATTATATTGCAACATGCTTTTGTAAATTGTGTTGTTTTTTGCTATACGACAACTTCATTTGTGTAAATATGGGATTGTTGAAAGAATTTGAGAGCAACATTATCGAAGGGGAAGTAGACTGGAAGGGAACGAGAAATATAGTATTGTGAGAAACATGTCATAGAGCACTGATGGACAAAAATCGAAACAAGGCGTCTGGAGTAGATGACATTCCCTCACAATTATTGAGACCCTGCAGGTAACATACCATAGCAAAACTATTCCATCTGGTATATAAGATGTATGAGGCGGGAGAAACACCAGCCAGACTTCAAGAAGAATGTAATAATTTCGACTCCAAGGGAGGCAGTTGTGAATATTACCGAATAATCAGTCTCATAAGTCATGTATGGTAAACACTGTCACGACGCATTTGCAGAAGTATGGAAGACTAGTAGACATATGTCTCGGGAAAAATCGGTTTCGGTCCTAGGGAAACAATCTTCTTCAGTCTTGAGTTGATGCTATTTTTGGTCTGGGTCTAATTCCGCCCTGGTAAACCTGCGACAGTATGAATTTTTTATTTGATAGTCACTCTTTTATAAATCTGTGTTTGCTGTATTCCCATTTCTTCCATATCCCTTTGCATTTCTTGGATCCCAGGTTCTTTATATCTCTTGAATAAAATCGTCTCGGTTTTCATGCTGCATCAATTCGAATAAAATTCTCGATCTTTCAATGGCTAGATCCGCCATCGTCTTCAGGAGTAAAACAACTGACTGCTGGGGCTGGATTTTTAGTCTTTATTGTTATTTGATTCCCCTGCCCCATGGAGGGCTGTCAGTGGCACAGTCCGCCGGTCTTCCGCCACGAGATATTACATGCATTAAAAAAGAAGACCCAAAACATGTAATAAAGTTGTAAAAGGGGAATATAAGAACATAATGAGGGGGGAGACAATAGAGGTTAAAAATATGGACATGGAGATGTTCAATGTGGAAGACAATTAAAAAAGGCCCACATGAGGATAAAAACACATTTGACAATGTACGTAGCACTTAAAACACATTGGGGTCACAAGCAGAGATAAGAGTAGGCCAGAGTATAAAATTCATACCAAAACGACAGCACTTCAAAAACACTGCACTAGGCATAGCACACACGACAAAGATTTAAACTGTGAAAAAGAATATGGGGGGGGGGGGGATATGCCGTGGCAGGGGAGGCCTGAGAGGAGGGAAGAGAGGAGGGGGCATTGGGGGAGGGGGGCTAGAGAGGTTGGTGCGAAAAAATGGGGTCAGGTGGCGCATCAAGAGGTGGGAAATGGACGCAGTGGGAGGGGGAAAGCAAGCCAGGAGGGAGCGCAAAGACATCAAAGAGGTTCGCTGGAAAGTCAGGGGCTGTAGAAGGGAGGAAAAACCGCTCAGCGGAAGGGAAGGGAGGGGAGAGGGAAACCTGGGGAGGGGGGAAAGGTGGGATTAGAGTTGGTAGGAGGGGTAGATATCAGGGCGAAACTCATCATCTTGGAGGGGTAGGCACTGGAAGTTGCGTTGGTAAAAGAGGTGGTGGGTGTGGAGACGGAGAGAAGGAGGGACACAACGACAAAGGTGCGGCAACAGGTGGGTACTTGGGTAGTAGAGAGGATAGGAGACACCAGGGGGTGAAGGGGATCAAGTCTGCAGACAATGTACAGGGTTCGGATGTGTTAGAGGAAAAGGAGAAGATGTAGGAAGGGGATGAGGTTATACTGGATCCTTGTGGGGGATGGGAGGTGGATGCAGAGTGAAAACTGTTGGGCCAAAAGATCCAGCATGTCTTTTACTAGCACTTTCATAAAAAGTGACACCACGTCTAGACTAACCATTATGTTGTTTCAACTTATTTTCATTTTCTTCAGTGTTTCAACAAATGTCTACGAGTTTACAACAAGGTGTTCACATTTGCCCAGTTTTGACGCTAATAATCCTGCAAGATGTTTTGCCAATCTGTTGGTGGGCGAGCTGATTGCACTAAAAATGGGCCTAAGAAGAACATGTTCCTTATGTATATTCTGGAGTCTATAAAGCCCGGGAGGTATGGCTGTGCAAGGCACACGCTGTATCATCTGGCACACAGTTTCAACATTGAATCGTCAAGTAGTTCCGTCATGTTCTAACGACAATGTACTTCTTGTACTGCGATGCATATTATGAAATGATGGATGGCACGGTAATGGGCTCACCACTGTCTCCTGCAGTCGCGAATTTCTTCATGAAGCACTTTGAGGAGCAGGCTCTGTACTCTGCGGAGTTGCATCCGTTTTGCTTCCTTAGGTACATCGATGACACCTTCTTGATATGGTCTCCCAGTGAAAATAACACTGCAGCAGTTCGTAGATCACATGAAAGGTGTCCATCCCAACACTGAATTTACCATCGAGATGGAGAAGCATGGCAAGCTACCGTTCTTAGATGTTGTACTTGAGCAGAAGGCAGGAGGCCAGCTTGGCCACTCAGTGTACAGGAAACTGATGCACACTGGTCGATGTTTGAACGCCAGTAGTTTTCGCCATCCTGTACACAAGAAAGCAGTCCTGAACACGTTAATACACAGAGCCATAATTATTTCTGACGACGACCACCTACAGTCTGAATTGCAGCACTTGAGGCGCATGTTCAGGGAGAATGGCTACAGAAAAAGAGACGCTGCAAATGCTTTCAGGTGTCAATAAAGAAGGACGCCTTGTGAATCGGCAGAGGAAGCCAAGCCAACGGCCTTCATGTCGTACTGTGGGGTAAGGAACAGTAAGTTAGGACGTGTACTGCAGAGACATGGATTGAGACCAGAATTCTGGCCCTCCCCCAAGATACAGGTGGCGCCCTGTTAAAGACGACATAGTTCTTCGTGTGCCCTGTGTGTATGGTATTCCTTACAAGTGCAGCATCATCAATTGGCCAGACAATTTTCACAGTTGCAGAGTGTTATACTCAGCACAAGAGACATATTAAGCAAAGGGAGCTCTACAAGTCGGCCTTATCTGAGCGCAGCCTCGGAAACGGACGCAAAATAAAGTTTGAGAACACAAGATTCTTGGTTCATTCGTCAACATACTGGGACTCCGTTATACAAGAGGCAGCTGAAATCAGAATGAATAGTAACACTTTCAACAGAGACCAGGGATGCACACTGAGTAGGGCGTGGGGGCGGGCACTGGATATCGAAAGGAAGCAACGACCGATGCTTAATGCTTGTAGAGAGGCAGGAGCGGCAAACGTAACGCCGGCTCCTTGAGTCGTTGACGTCACTCTGTGCCGTGGAGGGCCGGAGCTGCTATGTGCCGCCCAACTCACCTTTCGCGCACGCGTCGTTTCAGCCTTCTCTGATTGGTGCCAGCAGGCGTAATGGTAGGTATATAAGCGGGAAATAGTGCCAGCCCTGGCACTCAGTAGTTTTACTCCTGATGACGATGCCGAAGCTAGCCATCGAAAGGTCGAGAATTTTATCTGAACTGACACAGCTTGAAAATTGAAGATTTTGTTCAGTCATGCCGCCGTGAAAGATTCAGAGGACTTTTTATCTCTTGTTCACAAGATACTGCATTACTTGGTGTGTCAAGTCCCTGGTCAGTTCTTACGATGTGTCCGAAGAACATGGACTTTTTCCAGACTGTGTCCGACGTCCATTCTATTTGGATTTACAATTCTTCATACGCTCGTCTTCTACGTTGACTATCTACGTTTCTTCGAAATCTCAATATCCTTCCGAGAATCCTACGTTGCACATGTTCTAGCCCCCTAAATAATCCTGTTCTTACAATGTTCAGACTTTCTGTTGCTTATAAGGCTTTAAAGCGGATCACTGTTACGTGCTTTAATCTTGGAGTGTTCAGGAACTAATTTATTGATAACCCTTATCTTTTCTAAACAGTGTAGAATGGCATAAGTCGCAGAGAGATTGTCTGATTTTAGTGACACGGCGTTTGAGGCACACAATTCTCACTCGGGAGGAGCGGTGTTGGAATTCCCATGCAGCCATCGACACTTAGGTTTTCTCCTTGTTTCCTTGAATCGATTAAGGCGAATACTGGGATGGTTACCTGGAAAAAGATACGGTCTTTTTCTTTCCTCATCTTTCCACAGTCTGTGCTAGTGATCTGTCCCTAATGACTACATCGTCAACGAGGTGTCAAACTCAAATATTCCTTCGCATTCCATTAGTATACCAGTCTTCATAATGTTCTGTCAGATAACTCTGAAGTCGTTTGAAACCAATACGAAGGTACCACGCTCCTACGGTGTGTGTTATCTCTTTCGTGCTGCTTCTCAAAGCTACGTCACCAACGGACAATGTACTAGAAGTATTCTCGCACAAAGCCCCTCACTATATAAATTTTGCAATGTTGATGTCGTGGCCTGTTCCGATGCTCTTAATTTAGTCAAGTTGCGCAATGAACTTCCTTCTTCCTCAGTTCGATTCACTACCTAACATTCACCATTCTTCTGTAGCACCACATTTCAAGAGTTACTTTTCTCGTAATGTCTGAATTACGTATCATCTTCGTTCCAGTGGATTATAATCCTACAACACAGACAAATCCCTTCAGAAAAGACTTCTAAAACTTAAATTTATTTTGGATATTAACAAATTATGCTTTTTCGGACTGGCCTTGCTATTGTCAATCTGCGTTTTACGTCCTCTCTATTTCAGCCATCATCAGTTATTTTACTCGCAAAATAGCAAAGCTCATTTGCAAAGTTTGATTTTGAGAAATATTATTATAAATACACTACTGGCCATTAAAATTGCTACACCAAGCAGAAATGCAGACATAAAAGGGTATTAATTGGACAAATATAATACACTAGAACTGACATCCCATTACATTTTCACGCAATTTGGGTGCATAGATCCTGAGAAATCAGGACCCAGAACAACCACCTCTGGCCGTAATAACGGCCTTGATACCCCTGGACATTGAGTCAAACAGAGCTTGGATGACGTGTACACGTACAGCTGCCCATGCAGCTTCAACACTATACCATAGTTCATCAAGAGTAGTGACTGGAGTATTGTGACGAGTCAGTTCCTCGGCCACCATTAACCAGACGTTTTCAATTGGTGAAAGATCTGGAGAATGTGCTGGCCAGGGCAGCAGTCGAACATTTTCTGTATCCAGAAAGGCCCGTACAGGACCTGCAACATGCGGTCGTTGCATTATCCTGCTGAAACGCAGGGTTTCGAAGGGATCGAATGAAGGGTAGAGCCACGGATCGCAGCACATCTGAAATGTAGCGTCCACTGTTCAAAGTGCCGTCAATGCGAACAAGAGGCGACCGAGACGTGTAACCAATGGCACCCCATACTATCACGCCGGGTGATACGCCAGTATGGCGATGGCGAATACACGCTTCCAATGTGCGCTCACCGCGATGTCGCCAAACACGGATGCGACCATCATGATGCCGTAAACAGAACCTGGATTGATCCGAAAAAATGACGTTTTGCCATTCGTGCACCCAGGTTCGTCGTTGAGGATACCATCGCAGGCCCTCCTGTCTGTGATGCAGCGTCAAGGGTAACCGCAGCCATGGTCTCCGAGCTGATAGTCCATGCTGCTGCAAACGTCGTCGAACTGTTCGTGCATATGGTTGTTGTGCTGCAAGCGTCCCCATCTGTTGACTCAGGGATCGAGACGTGGCTGCACGATCCGTTACAGCCATGTGGATAAGATGCCTATCATTTCGACTGTTAGTGATACGAGGCCGTTGGGATCCATCACGGCGTTCCGTATTACCCTCCTGGACCCACCGATTCCATATTCTGCTAACAGTAATTGGATCTCAACCAACGCGACCAGCAATGTCGCGGTACGATAAACCGCAATCGCGATAAGCTACAATCCGACCTTTATCAAAGTCGGAAACGTAATGGTACGCATTTCTCCTCCTTACACGTGTATCACAACAACGTTTCACCAGGCAACGCCGGTCAACTGCTGTTTGTGTATGAGAAATCGGTTGTAAACTTTCCTCATGTCGGCACGTTGTAGGTGTCGCTACCGGCGCCAACCTTGTATGAATGCTCTGGAAAGCTAATCATTTGCATATCACAACATCTTTTTCCTGTCGGTTATATTTCGCGTCTGTAGCACGTCATCTTCGTAGTGTAGCAATTTTAATGTCCAGTAGTGTATATGGGGTTACGGGTTGCATCCCCGGCTGAGGACCTCCCGTGCTATTTGCCAGGATTATGCGGGCATTGGATCCTTGAGGTACAGAACTATGTGAACACCGAGTAATTAACCTTCACCACTTTATTCCAAAAACACATTTTATAATAATAACATGCTGGCTATACTGACCCACTCGTAACTGTGTCTTGCATCCTAGCTCTGGACCATATAGACTTATCGGGAATCCATTATGAGCTGAAAAAGACACATGCCGTCTCGAAACCACGCGAGTTGAAACAGCTTTATCGCATGGAGGTGGCCAGTGACGCGACTCCACTGCCACTGCGTGCGTGGAGGCGCCGTGCGGGAGCCGTTTACTGAAACCGCAGTTCATCAGCGTTCCAAGATAGCGCCAGCTCACGCACGTATGCGCACTAGACGGCTGCATGAAAGCCTCTAGCCTTTACATAAATTTATGAATAAAGCAATTTTCTGAAAAGTACCGCGAAATTCACTTACTTACTCCTTGGGGCGAGAGACTATATTACCACCTCAAATCTTAGGTGGATCACAATCTTCAGTAAAGAATTCGTCACTGGGGAGATGGCGAAGGTTTTGCACGTATGTGTATATTATACCTTTCTGAACTCCACATGTACCAGTTTCATTATGAGTTTGCGAAAACTCATTTGGCTGACCCACACGAACAGCTTCATCTATTGGGTGAAGGGTTTGGAATACATATGAAGTACAAAGGTGCCACCCAGATGCATGTGACAAGCTGAATGAATACGCAGCTGATAATCCTTGCAGCATAAACCTGGCTAGGAATAAGATTATCGGCTCGATGAAAGAGGGGACGAATGGATTGCAGATTTCGAACTCTGTAGGTCCCTGCTCGAAAATGTGCACATACCATACCAACAGGTGACACCCAGAGAATGGCTAAAGGTGTACGGCATGCAGCATCCATAGGTATCAAAGTTGACGATTACTTGAACAGAGTGTAAGGAAGTGATGATTGTGCTCCAACTCCTCCACCGCATATGGGGCACCAAGTCAGTATTCAGTCATGAACTCACGAGGTACGTACTGATCACAGCTGAGAATCGGCTGTCACATCATGACAATATGCGGATCATTTGTGTTGATGGGGTTGGAACCCTACCATAAGCGTAGTATTCATCTGAGTGACAGTGTGAGTGTATGTACATATAATGAAAAACTGCTTGTATATGTGGCATAATATGACCCGCTTATCATAGTACAAGTATGCCAATTAATTTTCAGAGATTTGTCAGGGACACCTTCTGAGGATTTTGGTATAAAGGACCTATGGTCTCTGGCGGCTCCTGAAACGTCCCCTTAGAAAAATTATGTATTACTGTTCTGGCAAACCTCTTAGGTTATTTGATTTTCAAACCGCTGAGCAAAACTGAACGTACTCAGACAGTTTTTTCTTACTTATTCTGATCATCACTAAACTGATACACAATATTTTTAGCGCAACGCAGTCTGACATTCAATAATCCCCACAAAAGAATAACCCTGACTAACAATAACCTGTACCTTTCATGAATCACTTACCTCACAAAAATCTTCGTTACTCGTACTACTGCAATATAGCAAGCGCCAATACTGCCAGCTAAATAAATGATTCTAAGTACTGAAGGCACTAACTACTGATAGTCATAGTTAGTAAATGAAAGATTTTGATAGAGAACAAACAATGTATTTACCTTAATAGCTTTCAAAAGTACACAAATTTCCATTTTCTGACGGACACACATCCAGATCGTCCGCTCAAAACTCTGGCATCTCTCTCTCCACATCCACCACTGCTGGCAGCTCACCTCCAACTGCACAACGCTATGCGCTGTTCACATCCAACTGCCCAACACTACACAAGTGAATATTCCAACAATGACAACCAGCCACAGACTGCACACAGCACAGTCAGTGATTTTCATACAGAGCGCTAGGTGGCGTTACCAACATAAAAACCTAAACAGGCTACTTACACTCTATACAGAGTTGTTGCATGTAGTTTGGTTTCGCCGGTCGGTGTGGCCGTGCGGTTCTAAGCGCGTCAGTTTGGAACCGCGTGACCGCTACGGTATCAGGTTCGAATCCTGCCTCGGGCATGGATGTGTGTGATGTCCTTAGGTTAGTTAGGTTTAAGTAGTTCTAAGTTCTAGGGGACTGATGACCTCAGTAGTTAAGTCCCATAGTGCTCAGAGCCATTTGAACCATTAGTTTGGTTTCTTGCACCAGTTTGCATTGTACGTGTATTGCCCCGAAAATAATGCACAACAGTGCAATTGTCGACGGCAAGCGCTGTGTGTCGTGTTTGAAAACAAACTTGTACGATTCACTCCTTCTCCTTGCTGTTGACAACAGTAATGTCTAGTTTTCTCTTCATCCTCAAGCTTGCGTTCAGTACTGAACTCCTCTGTCTTGAATTTGCTTTTACGACAGTGTTAGTTGTACGTCGACAGTGATTACTGTGTGGATAGTTTTACTGATGAAGAGTTGACCGATGTGCACTTTGTGTATGGTTTCACCGAATGCAGTGGGAGAGTGCCACGCCGACGCCTACGATGAGTGCTGACAGTCACGTCAGTCATTTTGCATCTGTACACTAGCTTTTGATGATTGTATATTTTATTGTAACGGCACGTGGTATTGCTGGCTTGGGTAGTGAGTGATCATGATTTAGGACTTTCTTAAGAAACCTTAAAAAAACAGTGGTTTGAAATCCAACAACAAGTGGCTGAATAACACTCGATATTCACTAATAGACTAGTGCTTTCTCAATCACGGAAAACTGCAAGAACTACTACAATTAAGCGAAACTCAGACTCAATTAATGGGCCTGAAAGATACTAACCATAACATCAAATACAAACAATATAATAAAATTATAATGGGACAACCCACAAAATGAGAACAACATGAGTGCATCTCCAAACGAACTTTGCATCAGAATAACACAGGCGCGGCAATATCGTATTTATCTGCCGGTACCGTGCAAGCGACTTTCAAATACAGCGTCTGAGCTGAACGGGAATATACATAGTGGATGTATGAGTACAGGTCGCAGACGCATGGTTGACCACATATGGAAGTTTCGGTCTGGTCGTGAGTCGTGCACGGATAGCCAAATGGTAAGGCGACCGCTCTCGATAAGCATAAACTCCGGGTTTGAGTTCCGGTGCGACACAAATTTTCACTGTCGTTATTCCATTCTACAGCTGACGGTTGTCCACATTAACAATCACGAATACGTTAAATGTAAACACAATCTTGCTGTAACAGTCAATATATTTATATGTCTATATGGTGAGTCACATGAGACGTAATATTCCTTTTATTTCGTTAACGCGGTATCGGTAAATGATAAAAAGTCTAGGGTCAACTTTTTTTTGTTTGGTTAATGTTTTTAGTGCTGGTATCAACGGAGATACTGAAGCAAGTACTTTTATAACTGCAAATACTTTTACAACTGCATTCGATAGTTCTTGAGAAGACAGTTACAGTTATATAGCGTATGTCAATGTTGATGTTGAAACTTGTCGTAAAAAAATTCCTGACATGTCCTAGATCCTACAATTTGAGAGCACGGTGGCCGGAATCAGCCTGAACGGTGTAAACACCGGCAAACAGAGCTCTCGTGTTACGCTGTGTCTGAATGTCAACACATTGGCCTGTTTACTTGTCAGTACTGCAGGCCGCTGCTTTCTGCTTCAGCATTCGTTGCCTGCACACATGTACGCCAATGAGGAGAGGTTGGATATGCCGTAAAAACAGTACAACGGTATAGGGCCATCTATCCGGATCGCCAATGTCCGACGCGCCAGCCAACTGCACGTATTATTAACACGCTAGCGCTGCTAGAACATCAAAAAGAGGACACGAAAGGAGACTGCAATTGACAGAGAACACGAAGAAGCTCGCTACGACGCTAGTGAATTCGCACAGTAGTGCGAGACGTGTTGCCAAGGAATGTGGAATCACCCAGACGAGTGTCTTCGCATCCTGCATCGACAGAATTCCCATCATATCATCTGTCACTACTTCATGCGCACTCGACGTCCGTGATTTCGAACGTCGTCCAGAATTTTGTCGGTTTGCCCTTCACAAAATGAGAGACGATCCTACGTTTTTCCAACGTGTGCTCTTTACCGGTGAAGCAACGTTAATTAACCAAGCTAACGTAAATGTTCGTAACATGCACTACTGGGCAGCTGAAAATATACAATGGCTTCGTCCGGTGCAACATCAACGGCCGTGGAGTGTAAACGTATGGTGCGGCATCATAGGAAATTACGTGGTGGGATTTTACCTCGTCTCAGGTGCTTAAATGGACATTGGCGCGCACACTGACGAAAAATCCGCCGGTTCTTGTAGAAGAGGTACCACTGGATACTCGACAGTGTGTGTGGCTGCAACACGATGGTTGTTCGGCTCAGTCGTCCCGTGTCGCAACGCAAATACTGTATCAGAACTTTCCTGGACGTTGTATAGGACGAAATTCTGTTGTCAAATGGCCTGTGAGATCCCCCGATTTGACTGCTCTCGATTTCTTTCTTTGGTAAACACTCAAAGATGCAGTCTACGACGAAGCCCCAACTACGCCAGACGATGCGTGTCGTCGAGTCGCCAGTGCATGCTCCAAAATATCATTCACTGTAATTACATCTGTTCATCATTCTTTCGAACGGTGATCGTAAATGCGCCTGGCAGTCCATGGTCAGAAGTTTTAACACATGCTTAAATAAAGGCTAAAGTTAATTTTTTGGAAGACAAAATTTATGTACATGATTTGGGTGGTTACTGAATCATTGTTAGTAAATTGTTTATTTCAATTACGTGTGTACAAAACTGCATTGCAATGTCAAACAAGTCGACAGCGTGTATAGCACGTAGGTGGTAACACTGTCATTACGCGCTTACGTTCAGCATGAAACAACGTTTCGTTAAGAAGAATATTTATTTTGCAGCCTACAAGTGGTCACCAAGGTATTTTTAATAAAATGTTTAGTTCAGTGAATGTATTCCATGTGATATAATTTAGAGCAGCTGTTGTCCGACAGCTTGTATTTCACCTCTAAGCACACAGCCACATACAGGAAAAGAGGGGTCAAATTTACCTTCTAACATTAAGATATTTAATACAGTAGTTGCTTTCCGCAGCGTATAAGACCTCTTAATTTTTGAAGAATGAATAGTCGATTTCTCTGTTTCAGCTCACGTCAGTCTGGGAGGATACAAAAATGTGAAATAGTTTTACTAAGCGCGATCGTGTGATATCTCCTGCGAAAGGGACACAATTATAGAAGACGTAAGGTTATTATACAAAACATTCGTGTGTGCTTCATGTGTACGTGCTGGAGTGCAATGGCAACGTCAAATGTCTTGCTGTTACAACGAGTCCCTATATTAAGTTTTTGGCAGTATTGTCGAGTGCGGTTCTTGCACTGTTTAGTGTTATCTTTTCCTGTCTACATAAGTACTGCACCTAACAATTACTATAATTTGTTTGTTATATTCTAGGCTTTAATTATTTTCCTCTTCACTGCTCCTTCTAGGGCGAAGTAAACCTTTCCTGTATGCTGAGGATGTCACACTAACTTGTCCCTTGTCCCTTGTTCTGGTACGTAGTATACCTCGGTTTGTTCCGGTACACGTTCCATTGTTGCCAGATTTCCAGTGAGGTCGTCACTGAGGTCACCATGCATATTTAACCACCTCTTCCCACCTCACTGGCATCTTCTCTATGTATAAAATGATGGGAAATTCAAAATAGCCCAATTTTGCTGCAGTGTTTTCACCTGTTCCTATTACGTCACAGCTCAGAGACCAGTTTTCCTGAGTGTAAATTGGCAGGAAATTAAAATGGGAAGTTGTCCTGTTGGCAAGAAATCCATGTAGGTCACTTATGCCAAGTACAGAATTGAAGATAGCTGAGCTGAGTATAATGGCACAGCCTGCTTGGTTGTCACATTTGTAGGGTTTTCCTCAGCTCTATGACATCAGAATCGAGGATGGTGGACTTGGTGGATACTGTCGCAGTCTTCATGGTTGGCATCTCAATTGTTCTGGAATCGAGTTCTAAGTTTTAAATTGCGGGAAACTCAAAGTCATGAGTTTACCCTCACTCATATGGTGTTACACTTCACTTGAGCGAAGAATCCATTTGCCTCAAGTTTAAAAAGGCACAGCCTTCATGTTTAAACAATTTCCCCCATCTTTGTTACATCACAGCTTACATGACAGGCACCATCACTTTGGAACCCAAGCGTTGACTTCTCCTAAGTTTAAAACCATTTGTAGTATGCTCATATTTAATGTTTAAACAATTTCCCCCATGAAGTTGCCAGTCCACTCGTGCTGTTACCATCACCACTGGGATAGTATAAAAACAATTGCGTCTCTATTTAAACAAAACTGGGAGGGCTCTCTTCCACAGTCACAAAGTTTGTGAGTGGCACACTGCATCAGGCTGGGCATGCGCTGCCCCATACGCGCTGGTTGCACAGAGCTAGTGCTAAGTCCATTAAGTGTGGTGATTATATTTCAACCAACAACATTTTTACACAGTCCAGTCACTTTACTATGACCACCGCATTTGTTTGATGTCAATGCCCAATAACCACTCATAGATGGCAGGTAGCATCAATAGTAGTGGAGGGTACATAAAGCATGTCGGGGAACTGGAAAATAGTGTAGTGGTTGTATTGAGGAAAAGGAGCAATTTATCTGACATCAAAAAGAGCATGATATTGGCTTTCGGGCTAAGGGTGGAAGCATTTCCGAAACAGCTATGTTTGTAAATTGTTTGCATGCGATCATGTTTAAAGTATATGATACATGATAAAATGGTGCTATCCAGAGCAAATAATAAGGAAACTGCGCTCACCAGGAGTGAATGGTGGCCGTGGAGATGTGTACACGTGAATAGACATCAACTGTTGAGCAGCTAACTGCCGAGCTGAACCAATGGGCTACCAACAGTGTTCCCTCAATGACTGTTAAGTGAATGTTGCTGTGTATGGGTCTCTGCAGCAGGTGCCTGGTTCGTACACCCATGTTGACTGCTGTTCATCGACGATGAAGGCTGAAATTTGGACATCAGTACCACAACTGGACGCCAATGAGTGGCGACAGATGGCGTTTCAGAAGAATGGCGTTCTATGCTGCATTGGACAGATGACCATTGGAGTGTACAGTGTCAAACATCTGAAAGTAGACACCTTGCAAACAGGAGGGAGCGTTATAGTGTGGGAAATGTTTTTGTGGCACTCCCTGGGTGATCCCTTTATTCTGGAAGGCATAGTGGATAAACACAAGCATGTATCTATCCTTGGGGACCATGTCCACCCCTATATGCAGTTTGTTTTTCCTCTCCACTGTGCCATCTACCAGTAGAGCAATACAACGAGTCGTACAGCTCACAATGTACATGCATAGTTCAAAGAGCGTGAGAATTTTACCATAGCTCCCTGCTCACCAAACTCCCTGAATTTCAACCCAATTGCGAATCTATGGGACCACCTTGGTTGGGCTGTTCACGTCATGGATTCTCAACCAAGAAACACAGTGCAGTTTGTCACAGCACTGGAGTCGGCACGGCTCCACATCCCTGTTGGCACCTTCCAGGACGTCACCGACACTCTTCCTACACATCTCGCACTGCAAAATGTGCTTTAGTCAGACTTTTGACAGGTGGCCACGTTAATGTGACTGGACAACGTAATTAAATGTAAATGCATCTCCTGTTATACAAAGATACATGCAATGTAGATGTGTCTGTCGATTGTAAGCAGTAAAATTCAACTCTGTTAATGAAGTGTAAATGTGTTCACTCTTATAGAAATATGAATGCAGTGCAGATGAAACCGCACATTGTGTGTTCTAGCAACTTAGTATCATCAATTGTTTGACACGGCTGAGGTAGGAAGGTGGAAAATGAACGAGTAGAGTTTAACAAAGTAGAGTCATTTGTAATATGTTTTTCCTGCAAATAACATGTTTTCAGATAACATGTCTCTTTTTTTTCGAAATAACATTACCATAAGTTGGAACAGTTTATACAATTTTTCATTTCAGTTGACATTCGTTACAACAAGGTACAAAAATTATATACAGTATTTTCAATATTAATTTAACAATGTATGGAAATAGATATACATAATAAATCTCACAGGTTAATATGTTTTTAGATATTGACACAATCATATGGTTTCCAACAGATTAGAATAGTCATAGCACAGCTTGCAACGTTGTGGCATGTTTTTTCACAGTTTAAAATAGTTGACATTGATGCACTAATATGTTTTCAACAATTTTTATCACTTGGAATAGTCATATGACACAGTTTTTCACAGTGTCAAGCACATTGTAACATATCAGATGGAATATTTACAGTCTGCTTATGAAACATAACATCGATAGACTAAATATGACCTTGATTTTATAATGCCAGCAGCAGGTAAGTAATTACAGTAGCTTATACACATAGTGTGCAAAAAATATAAACAACCTAATGTGTTTACATGGTAGGAAACTTCACGTACACATAGTGGGCAGAGCATGCACTCTCTCATTCTCTCTGACTTTCGCACTCTCTCTCTCTCTCTCTCTCATACATACACGCATTCACACGCATTCACACATTATATATACATAGGTTGGAACTTAAGTAGTGGCAACACTGCTGTGGAGACACTATGCAATGGAATCTACTATTGTCGCTGATAGCACACACCGTTGACATACCTACCTTACCCTCCGAGCAAATAGACTCGCCCGTCCCATGTCAACGACGTGTGTACAATCGAGAGAAACACAGTCACTTGTGAGGGAGCAGTCTAACGTAATGGTGTCACTATATTTTCGAAACAGGAACAACGGAGTTGGATCAAGATTGAATGTGCCAGATGTCGTAAAGCACGACAGTCTCATCAAGGTCTTCAAGAGGTGTACGGGGAATCGGCATTGCCGTACAGAACAGTGGCACGTTGGGTAAAAGTCTTCAACGAAGGTCGGCAGACTGTGGCAGACATGCATGGGGCAGGTCGTCCTAGCGTCTCTGAAGAAGAAGTGCATGCTGTTGCCGTGTTAATGGACATTGATCGACGCCATAAGATTCGTGAGATTGCCCACAAAACCGGATTAGCGCATACAACTGTGCTTCGCATCCTGAAGGAATGCCTGGGCATGCGAAAAATTGCAATACGATGACTTCCACATGACTTGACGGAAATACAGAAATGGATGCATTACGACGCTGCTCAGACGCACTTGGAGCACTATGAGCGCGAAGGAGGGGCTTTCTTACGCCATATCGCAATACTGGATGAGACATGGGCCACATCGTAAGAGCCAAAACCGAAACTCCAATCCAACGAATGGCGTCATTATGGGTCGCCGCGAAAGTTGAAAGTGCGTCAGAGCCCCAGTATGGTGAAAGTTATGGTGATTCTCGTGTACAACTGTGATGGTGTTATCCTAACACATTAAGTTCCTCCACAGCAGACTGTCAATGCGCAGCACTACTGTTCGTTTTTGGAGCATCACCTGCGACCAGATTTGCGAAAGAAGCGGCGACACTTTCTGCACAACCCACCCATCATTTTGCACAACAATGCGCGGGCGCATACAGCGCAAGCTGTGGCTGCTCTGTTGGGTCGATGGGACTGGGAAGTAATGTACCATCCACTATACTCCCCAGACTTGAGTTCTTGTGACTTTGATTTGATTCTGAAGATGAAGGAACCACTTCGTCGCATTCGCTTCAGAACTGTTACAGGGATTTGACAGGCAGTACACCGCTCCATTTGCACCATTAACAGAACTGGCTCTGCTAACGGTATACTATGCCTTCCACATCGCTGGCAATGGGTTCTACACAACGCTGGTGACTATTTTGAAGGACAGTAGCAGGTGCAAACATGTAACTCTTTTGTATCGGCTGTGAATAAATAGTTTCCACTATTTAAGTTCCAACTCGAACTAGAACTCAAGCAACAAATTTTCAAAGGTTGTTCAGGTATACCTTTTAGGTATTTTGGTACAAGGAACCCACTGTCTCTGGCGGCTCTATACAAAGTAGTAGTATAATTATGATTTATTCAGTCTGTTACCCGATTACCTTCGTTTCTGTGCAAATACCATCACAACAATGATAAAGACTGTAATATATGTGCCGTCTTAAGACATCACTGAGACACGATAGTTTGAAAACCTGTGTGAATAGAATTGCGGCTGTGGCAGCATGACTCCATACGGTGGTTGTCAGCGAGAGCACTAGGCTGAGTAGGCGTCCAAGACCAGCTAGAAGTATTGGGCAGACGTGGGGTTACTACCAAACAAGTAACATCAGAGGTAGCCCTGGGGTACCACAGAGCAGCAGAACAGGACAGATCTGACCAGAAACCCGGGTAGCCATCGTCTAATCGGCGGCCCTCATCTCTGTAGCTAGTTGTTGTTAACTCTTTCCCTTACACTACTGATATCATGTCTGTAGAAAGAGAATACAGTGTTATTGGTGGGTATATGGGTTCTTAGTATGTGCAAGTGTGATCACTTACTATTGTGTGGCTGTTAAACATTTTATAATAGATTACTCCTGATTCAATTTACTTATTACAATCATTTCGATCATACGTGCAGTAATCCTTGCAGCAGTACACAGTGAACCACAATTCTGCCTTAGCTACAGACTTCAAAGTCTATATTTATTAACGGTGTTATGCCATTTACTATACTGAACTGTATACTATGTTTTATCAAAATTTAATGACAGTCAATCTGCACAGAATCAGTTAATAATTTTCTGAAAGACGTTATTTACAGTATCCTCAGATAGTTCATGTTTGTTGAGTGTGATTACTATACTTGTACCAATAGCAAAAGAACTGGCTTTGTGTCTTCACGAATAGAAAATGGCTAGTCATTAATATATATTAAAATCAACAAGGGATCCAAACTGAACCATGATACCTCCCCAGTTCGAAGAATCTGCCGATTTTTTCCCCACTACATGAAATATTTATTTCAACTTCCTGCGCCCTTCCGTTTAAATATGAATTAAATTAAACCATTTGTGCACTGTCCCACTCATATACAATAATTAAGCTCATCTATAAGTTTTTTCATGATTTCTACAATCAAAAGTATTTCAGAGGTCACAAAATTTGCGATGGGTGAAGTCTGGTTATTAAGAGCATTTAATATTTGATCAGTGAAAGCATATATAGCATTTTCTGTTGAAAAGCCTTCCTGGAGACAAAATGACATTTTGTTACTACTTTATTTTTACAAATATGTGAAGCTGCTCTTGGATACACTACTTTTTCAAGAATTTTAGATAAATATGTCACAAGTGTGACTAGACAGTAGTTGTTGACATCAGACTTCCTCTCCTTTATTCGGAGGAGGAGGAACGAGGTGGCGCAGTGGTTGGCACACTGGACTCGCATTCGGGAGGACGACGGTTCAATCCCGTCTCCGGCCATCCTGATTTAGGTTTTCCGTGATTTCCCTAAATCGCTTCAGGCAAATGCCGGGATGGTTCCTTTGAAAGGGCACGGCCGATTTCCTTCCCCATCCTTCCCTCACCCGAGCTTGCGCTCCGTCTCTAATGACCTCGTTGTCGACGGGACGTTAAACACTAATATCCTCCTCCTCCTCCATCCTCTCCTTTATATGCAATGGTTTAACAATAGCATTTTTCAGTAGGTCAGAAAAAATGTCAAGTTTCAACAAGCTATTATGTGGCTGAGAATCCTACTTATATGTTGAGAAAAAGCCTTCAGTCTTCTGTTGGGAATTCCATCAATTCCATGTGAGCTTTTGATTTTGAATGAGTTTATTTTCCTAATTTGAGAAGGAGAGTTGGGCAGAATTTAAATTTTGTCAAATTTTATAGGTATTGCTTCTTCCCTATACAGCTTTGTTTTTCTAATGAACATCTGGATCCCATTTTCTCCAAATCATTTAAAAAGTGATTATTAAAAATATTTTCGACTTTTGAATTTGTGTTGACAAACTTTTCGTTCAGTTTGATGCTAATACAGTCTTCCTGTGCTCTTGGTTGCTCTGAGCCCCTTTCAACAACATTCCAAATTTTTTAAAATTTTGTTATTAGAAATGCTAATCTCAGACACAATACACATACTTCTGGGCTTGTTAATAACTTTCCTTAATATAGTACAACAGATTTTATAATATTTGACTGTTTATGGCTTAGTAATTTTTCTTGTTGTTAGATACATTTCCCTTCTCCAGTTACAAGATATTTTTATCCTTTAAGTAAGCTATAGTTTTTTTCACATGAGTTCTTAGAATTATATTTCAGTATTTTCTCTGGAAAACTGCTACCAAATACACACGTAAACATATCATGAAATAAGTTATGTTTTAAATTAACTTGGGTTTGGTTCTTTGGGGAAGGAGACCAGACAGTGAGGCCATCGGTCTCATCGGATTAGGGAAGGACGGGGAAGGAAGTCGGCCGTGCCCTTTCAAAGGAACCATCCAGGCATTTGCCTGGTGCGATTTAGGGAAATCACTGAAAACCTAAATCAGGATGGCCGGATGCGGGATTGAACCGGCGTCCTCCCGAATGCGAGTCCAGTTTCTAACCACTGCGCCACCTCGCTCGGTCTTTAAATTAGCATCAGGTTCCTGATATTCCCCATCCCAGCATAACTGCTCCAAGCTTTCCCGAAAATTTGTAATTGTTAAATCGTTAATTTAACGCACCTTTTTCGCGGGCCGATTTGCTTAGCTGTATGGGACTGTGTCATATACTGTAACTAACTGTGCATCATGATCAGAAAGACCATTCTCAACAGGATAAATTTTTATTTGCTTCAAGTTATCTTCCATCTTGAGAATATTATCCATCAGTGTGCTGCTCTCCCTGTACTACCAGAGTGGGAAAATCAATCAATGATGTCAAATTGAAAGCACCGAGTGATGCTTCAATGTCATTCTTCCTATCAGACTCGTTCAGAGTGTGTGCCATAGTTGAATCCAGACATCAAAACCATTTTGGCAAAATTTCGGGCTTTGTTTCCTGACCAATGATTTCCAAGCTGTTTTAATCTCATCCAAGTAATTGAATCTATAACAACATAGATTGTCTTTCATGCGTCCAAACAGGTAGAAGACAGAAGGGGAAATATCAGGACTGTAGGGTGCGTGAGACACCACTGACGAGCCTATTTTTGCATTTGCTTGGGCTGTGAAAGCCAACAGCCTTGCCGCAGTGGAAGCACCGGTTCACGTCAGATCGCCGAAGTTAAGCGCTGTCGGACTGTGCTAGTACTTGGATGGGTAACCATCCGGTCTGTCGAGCGCTGTTGGCAAGCGGGGAGCATTCAGCCATTGTGAGGCAAACTGAGGAGCTACTTGATTGAGAAGTAGCGGCTCCGGTCTCGGAAACTGACATTGGTTGGGAGAGCGGTGTGCTGACCCCATGACCCTCCATATCCGCATCAAGTGAAGCCTATGGGCTGAGAATGACACCGCGGGCGGTCGGTACCGTTGGGCATTTATGGACTGTCCGGGAGAAGTTTGGTTTTTTAGCTTGGGCTGTGAAAAGTGACGTGTGGGGGCAAGAATTATTGCCTCCTTAAGTTTCCTAAGTCTGGTTACATAGGTTTCGCTGTTGACTGTGAACTCTGATGCGTCTGCATCCTCGAATCACTTCATCAGCTCGTTCTCGATTGGCCTCTGTGACAGATGTCGGCCGGCTGCTGCGCTGTTTGTCTGCAATGTCCGTTTCTGTGTTACCAAACTTTTCACCCAACGCCACACATTGCTGATACCCATTACAGCGTGCCCATACACTTCTTTCATAGATGAGGTTAAAACAGCTTAAAAATAATGGGTCGGGAAGCAAAATTGGTGTTGATGCCTCGGTCCAACAGTGGCGCAAGCGTGTACAAATAAATACGTGGTGACTATATTGGACAGGACTGTACTGCAGAGTAGAGTTCTGGCTATAATCTGAACAAAACCCGCTGTTATTAACTTTTTTATTATACAGGATGCATTGCTATTTGACCCTCCCTTGTAACTGGTTCAAAATACAGTAAATATCATTCCTTAGATGATTTTGTGAAAAAGCTCACATGCTGATGGTGAAAATAGGGCGATGATAACACCTTCAGCAACTACCTTGAGCTCAGCTTCCAGTTAGAAGCATCTGGAATAGACATTCACGTTCTAGCACCCCTTTTCGTATTGATGACGATGGGCTCCATGAGGCACTGGGGAGTCACCCTGGTCCATGACCGTTGAATGTGCGCCTCCAGCACATGAATAGATGTCGCTCGATGGCGTCCAGTACGTGTTCATTAGAATTGAGGTGACATGTTCTGAAGGACAAAACGAGCACAGCAAGGACGGAGAGGCAAGATGACAATACAGATCAATGGGTTGCTATGTTGAGAGATGATGCTGAGCTCGGAAGAGGGATATATAAATAAAGGATGGAGCAGAAAGGAATGAGAGTAGATCAGGAGGCTGGGAGAAGGTTGGAGCCTTGATTCGAAAGGATATGAGGAATAGAGCCGTAGAGGATAGGGTGGGTAGATGTCAGAGAGGGGATCAGGAGGAGGGAGACTTCCCCTGAACTGCAAGATCGTTGCTGTCTATCGGCATGACAAGTGAAAGGTGGCTACACTGAGCCACTGCGCCAGAGATTGCGCCAAAGAGTATTATTAAGCCGCCATCACAGTGCTTGTGGAGAGCTCGTAGTAGTCAGTGCCTGTTAAGAACTCGTAGTAGTCAGTGCTTGGAGAGAACTCGTAGAAGTCAGTGCTTGTCCAGAGCTCGTAGTAGTCAGTGCCTGTTAAGAACTCGTAGAAGTCAGTGCGTGGGCAGAGCTCGTAGAAGTCAGTTCGTGCCGAGATGTGCTAGTGGGCACTGCTTGTCGTGAAGTCGGAGTGAGATGTGATAGTAGAGAGTGTTGTTCCATGTTTTATGCAGTTATTTGATGGGAGAGATAGCAGATGTTATTCTAATGGAAATACTGTAACGATCAGAGTGCTTTTCGTCAATATACACTCCTGGAAATGGAAAAAAGAACACATTGACACCGGTGTGTCAGACCCACCATACTTGCTCCGGACACTGCGAGAGGGCTGTACAAGCAATGATCACACGCACGGCACAGCGGACACACCAGGAACCGCGGTGTTGGCCGTCGAATGGCGCTAGCTGCGCAGCATTTGTGCACCGCCGCCGTCAGTGTCAGCCAGTTTGCCGTGGCATACGGAGCTCCATCGCAGTCTTTAACACTGGTAGCATGCCGCGACAGCGTGGACGTGAACCGTATGTGCAGTTGACGGACTTTGAGCGAGGGCGTATAGTGGGCATGCGGGAGGCCGGGTGGGCGTACCGCCGAATTGCTCAACACGTGGGGCGTGAGGTCTCCACAGTACATCGATGTTGTCGCCAGTGGTCGGCGGAAGGTGCACGTGCCCGTCGACCTGGGACCGGACCGCAGCGACGCACGGATGCACGCCAAGACCGTAGGATCCTACGCAGTGCCGTAGGGGACCGCACCGCCACTTCCCAGCAAATTAGGGACACTGTTGCTCCTGGGGTATCGGCGAGGACCATTCGCAACCGTCTCCATGAAGCTGGGCTACGGTCCCGCACACCGTTAGGCCGTCTTCCGCTCACGCCCCAACATCGTGCAGCCCGCCTCCAGTGGTGTCGCGACAGGCGTGAATGGAGGGACGAATGGAGACGTGTCGTCTTCAGCGATGAGAGTCGCTTCTGCCTTGGTGCCAATGATGGTCGTATGCGTGTTTGGCGCCGTGCATGTGAGCGCCACAATCAGGACTGCATACGACCGAGGCACACAGGGCCAACACCCGGCATCATGATGTGGGGAGCGATCTCCTACACTGGCCGTACACCACTGGTGATCGTCGAGGGGACACTGAATTGTGCACGGTACATCCAAACCGTCATCGAACCCATCGTTCTACCATTCCTAGACCGGCAAGGGAACTTGCTGTTCCAACAGGACAATGCACGTCCGCATGTATCCCGTGCCACCCAACGTGCTCTAGAAGGTGTAAGTCAACTACCCTGGCCAGCAAGATCTGTCCCCCATTGAGCATGTTTGGGACTGGATGAAGCGTCGTCTCACGCGGTCTGCACGTCCAGCACGAACGCTGGTCCAACTGAGGCGCCAGGTGGAAATGGCATGGCAAGCCGTTCCACAGGACTACATCCAGCATCTCTACGATCGTCTCCATGGGAGAATAGCAGCCTGCATTGCTGCGAAAGGTGGATATACACTGTACTAGTGCCGACATTGTGCATGCTCTGTTGCCTGTGTCTATGTGCCTGTGGTTCTGTCAGTGTGATCATGTGATGTATCTGACCCCAGGAATGTCTCAATAAAGTTTCCCCTTCCTGGGACAATGAATTCACGGTGTTCTTATTTCAATTTCCAGGAGTGTATATGAAGTTAAAAAATTGCGTGTTTTTTCATTAATTCCATGTTTTAAATAATGCGTCATTACAGGTTCAGTCAACAAAGCATCTGGCGTGTGTTCTTGTATTAGAGTTTAATTCTGGTTTCCTTACGCAATTATAGTATTTCTAATTTTCTTTTATCACGTCAGTATAATTGGTATTTAAAAATTCTTGTCTTGTTGGAGAAGAACCGTGCCAGATGTGTACGTTGAGTCACACTCCCACATACGGAACAGTTATACTTGTGCTTTGGTTTCGTAGGTTTCATAGTTGCTGGGGACTTAATTAATTAACTGTGCTTACGAAAATTTTCTTTAGTTGTTTGTTGCAGTCAGATTGCGTAATAATACTAGTCAGGGCCAACCGTTTACGAGACAGCGTAATCGGACTTACAGCTACTAAAAAACCAACAATATTTTCAATCATATTTAATTAAGCCCCCATGCACGTGGCGACCGCTGCTTCGGATCGTCCCTTGAAATTCTTCTGATTGTGAAAATAGTAGACTGTAGTATTGTTGTAGTAATTTGAGTTTAGTGATTGTAGTCTGTATTGAGTGTGTAGATTTGGTAATTGGCATTCTTCTAATGGTATTTTTCAAAATTTATTTTTTTTGTTTGTTGTCTTGTCTACGGGTTTGACAATTTAGTGCAATTATTTCAATTGTTCGATTGATCGTGTTTGAGGGAGACATTGCATGTAAATGGTTTTGTTGGAGATAAGGAGGCATTGTGTGTAATTTTCGTACAGTGACGAATTTTTTGATATTTTGTAAATGATTACGCGATCAATGAAAAAGGCAAAAATGATGAATAGTGAGAGTGACGAAATTGTTAACATGGCGAACTCGCCAACACAGGAGAACAGTGTGATGAATAATGAAGTGGAAAACAATGTAATAAGTCGGGAAAATAGTCCGGAACCATTTCAAAATTTTTCTCAATCAGAAAATTCACAGAATCCGAGATTAACGACAGAAGATTCTGGAATAGTACCGAACACAGATAGCCTTATGGCTATGCAGAAGGAAGTTAGTTTTGCGGGAAATGTTAGGGGTGAAAAGAGTTTCGAACCAGTTACTATGGAGCAGTTGATGAGTGCAATATTAAATTTGGGAACACGGTTAGACTCACAAATGGAAACAATTGAAACTGAGATGGGAACTTTGATATCTGAAATTAAAACAGAAATGAAAGCAATGACAACACGGTTATGCTCAAAAATAGGAACAATGGAAACTCGGCTAAGATCTGTATTTAAAACAGAAATAGGAACAGTTAAAACCGAGATGAAAGCAGTGGGATCACAGTTACGATCTGAATTAGAAACTGATATGGTAACAATGGAAACACAGTTAGGCTCACGAACAGGGACATGTTTCAAATACATGAAAGACGAATCAAATAAAGAAATTAGAGAAGAAGTACAACCGATTTTGAAGGCTCACAATAATAGCTTAATTTCAACAGAAATTAGACAAGAGGAACAGGGCAGGGAACAGGAAGAAAAAGATCACGTGATAGTACAGAAATTTTCACAGTTAAATTTACAACGCGCACACGATAAGGAAGAAATAATTGAAAGAATCGAGGAATCCGTACCAAATGACATAATAAATAACTTAACGCAACAGTGTGAACAGTTAACTACTAAATGTGACAATACCGAAACCCGAGTCGCGACGCTTACAGAAGACGTAAATAAACATAAAGAACAATTAAGTGACTCATCGGAAATAGTTGAGGAGATCTCAGATAAATTGGCAAGTGTTAGTTTAGCAGAAGGGTGTGAAGAAAGTAATTTGTTTCATTTACAGGATGCGACAAGAGAGCGCCAGGTGCGCGAACTTGACAATAATCGTCATTGGGACTGGGATAGACGCGGTAGGTCTTTGTCGCCACGAGGCGAAAACTTTGACTATAAACACTTTTTGACTGTTCGGAAATTTAAGATCTTCCGCAATTCTAAGAATGACATACATCCATGTGCATGGTTAGATCAATTTATGTACGCAATCCCGCCAAAGTTGCCATTAAGACACAAACTAGAAATTATGTGCGGCTATTAGAGTCCTCAGGGGATTCACTACTCTAAGTGAATATGTGCCGTAGCGAGCATAGGGCCCCGAGCCGTAGTGGTGCTATTTCTCTTTTAGTTTTCTGTACCGCTGCCTACTCTTTTACTATTCTTTGCATCTGTCAAAACAACTCTTCGACTATCAATCTATCTAGACAGTAGATAAACAGTAACCGGATATGTGTCCTCAGGGGATTCACTACTCTAAGTGAATATGTGCCGTAGCGAGCATAGGGCCCCGAGCTGTAGTGGTGCTATTTCTCTTTTAGTTTTCTGCACCGCTGCCTCCTCTTTTACTGTTATTTGCATCTGTCAAAAACAACTCTTCGACTATTAATCTATCTACAGAGTCGTTAAACAATAACCGGATTTGACTGTTTTACCCAAAAGTGACTTTGGAAATTACCGTTTGGACTTACTATATTTTCTGCAGCATTCATTCGTAGCTTAAACGAAATTTTACCTGTTTATCTTCGTGACAATATCACTTCATATGTTGACGACATTCTTATTGCTAAACATTCTTGGAGTGAACATAACAAAATTTTGGACTCATTATTACGTATCTTTGCAAGAGTTGGCATTACAGTGAACTTGGAAAAATCTGAATTTGGTCGTTCACAGGTGAAATTTCTCGGTCACATTATTTCTATAGAAGGTATTCTTCATGATCCAGAAATTAGACGCTATTCGTAACTATGCTGGTCCTATCACAAAACGTGAGGTTCGTAGTTTCCAAAATTTTTGTGGAATGATATACTTTTGAAAAATTTTTGTGGAATGACATACTTTAGAGAAACTAACAGCTAGATGTAAACATGCGGAGAGTACAAGGATACCGCGCTGTGTTTTGGCGGCGGCACATACTCAAAGCAACAGTCAAGTCTGCACGCCGCACAAGGCAGTCGTTGACCGCGAACAATTGCTTCCTACGTCACGCGCCTACAGCTGATCGAACGTTCAGTGCGAATGCACTGACAGCCGTAAACAAATACACAGTTTAATTTCTCCGATTAAATTCAGTATAAAGTTATAGTGACTTGATGAATTATGTTATTAACATTCAGTATTTTTCAGGATACGGTTCTATAAAATATTTAAGAACTTCAGGTAAATTCTGTGTGTCTCCGACGTTAAGAGGACTTGCTATCGAGAAAATTTCAGAAAGAATGTAATTTCCAAGAAGAAACTAATAAACTAAAAAGGTAACTATTAATTGAGTTTATTTTTCAGGTAACATATTTCCACTTAGGTACGTACTTTAGACATAATTTGCTGCTCTCGATTACGTGATTCATACTTTGTGCTAATTTCATGTTCTATGAAATTACTTGTGAAGCGACGTGCTTGCGTACGTTAACTGATTTTGACAATGATTATTAATGAACTGGGTTGTAACTTGTGTATATTATGCATCGCTTGGCTGCTATGCTTTTTCACTGATGTCATATTTTTTTTAATTATGTGCCTGCTGTGTTTATTTATTTAAATTATAATTGTCACTCGATTTATTGTGCTAATGTGGTTAGGTATGTAAGTTATACTTTGTGATTTATCTGCTTGCGCCTTCATGTTTACTTATTAAGATTACATATGAACATTTATTTGCTTATGCTGATATGATGCTAAAGACCTGTTTATTATGTTAGATAACATATGTTTACTAATATGCGTATGGATTGCATATTTACACATTTCTATTTTGTTGTCATAACTACTCTTTAATTTGGTGTATAGAAATGCTGATATACTGTGTATAAACATAGAGTTTAGGTCACACTATTGTATTAATTATAGATTGTTCACTTGGCAGAGCCTCGTTGTAAGAATTGTGCTGCATCCACTTGTTGACATTCTGTTCTCTACTGGTATATTTACTCGCTATTGCTTGTTTTGCTTACGCTCAGTGCCTTATATTTTTGAGATAAGAAAATGAACTGCTATAATTCGACGAACGACATTGGTACAAGAAACTTCATAGAAGTCACATGAGCTGGAGGTTTTATGAAAGCTGTATAACTTTATGCTAATAGGAAGGAAGCTAACGACATGACATACCATTACTAGGTTTAGACCATTGACAGTTATTACACTGCATTTATCGCGAGCAATCGAAATAGGAAGTGACACTTGACACAAGAAATGCTCCACATGTTTGCTTCTGCCATAATTCTTGAAGTGATGTACACACTGTGAAATATTATGATCATTCACACTCCGTTATCGTACTTAATTACTGAGAATTATTCGAACTAAGTCTGTTAGAGGTCATGTATGCATTTCTTTTGTTTATAATTCATAATGAGTAGAAGATTTGGCTCAGATGGATTACACAGAGGTTGTGTGTTGACAATGTGTCTTCGGATTGTATGGGATGATGAGGTTTGCATTAGGATTTTATCTGTACTTGTTCGAGGAGACTGACTAGAGGAAAGAGTTGTTATGGAAGTGAAATGATATTGGTAATAAGGTTTATATGTATCGACGCATTGAAGAGGTATTATTGAGGTATTATTGAGATTGTGTGAAGTTGATGATTATTGGAGTTTTGGTGGATAAGAGGTAAAGTAAGTGAGATGCATATTTTTTTTTGTTGGTCTTATGGAACAAGGAGGATGAAGGTAGCAGACTAGAACACTAAAGTAGAAGGAAGATAGTCTATACACACACTTTGTTAAATCACTAAGCAGAAAATCCTTTTTTTTTGAAGAGAGGAAGTATTTGCATATCTTGGCTCACTGACAGTTGTTCAACAACAGTACATTTGATCTGGCTTCGCAAACATTGGTCTTGACATGATGACTATGACGTTGACTTAACTATTATTGACTGTGATACATTGCTGCCATTACTACTTGATACACAAGACGAACATCAAATTTTGACAGAATTGCATTTACACAGTTAACACTATTCAATTACACAGTAGTACTTAATGTGGATGAGAGATGAGTGAGTGTGTTTTGTGTGTTTTCCTTTCCTAATCCTACCCACCTATCTCGTAAATATTATTTTATTTGTTTGTAGTGGCTTGCACTGACACCCATAAATATTATAGGTTTACTGATATTTGTGTATTTGTAATAGTTACTACGACAATTATCTGATATCATTTGTGTGTTTATTAGAATTTGTATGTTTAGTGTAAGAGCATTGTAAAAGCATTTGTATGTGTGTGTTTATTAGAATTTGTATGTTTAGTGTAAGAGCATTGTAAAAGAATTTGTATGTGTATTCAAACTATTGTTCATGCCTGAACTGTCTGATTAGTGATGGTGAATATTATGGACTGTTACCTGCACTTTTTTCAACGTAATGTGTGACACTTAGGAATGATTAATTTCTGCTGTTGAACTGTGTGATCAGTGATAGTGAATATTGTGGACTGTTACTTGTACTTTTTCTTTGGTGTCACTAGGACATGTTTAATTTTTGCTGATGAACAGTGTGATTAGTATGTGCATTCAAACTACTGTTCATGCTTGAACTGAGTGATCGGTGATAATGAATATCATGGACTGCTGTCTGCACCTGCTCAACATTGCTGGGTGCAACTGATGGACTGTTTCTGCTGAAATGATGTCACTCGTTGGTGTCTGCACCTGCTCAACATTGCTGGGTGCAACTGATGGACTGCTTCTACTGAAATGAAGTCACTTCTTGCTGTCTGCACCTACTCAACATTGCTAGGTGCCACTGATGAACTGCTTCTACTGAACTAATGTGACTTGTTGCTGTGTGCACCTACTCAGCATTGCTGGGTGCCACTAATGGTACTGCTTCTACTGAAATGAAGTCACTTGTTGGTGTCTGCACCTGCTCAACATTACTGGGTGCACAGATGAAGCTACTTCTATGGAAATGATGTCACTTGCCGGTGTCTGCACCTGCTCAACATTGCTGGATGCAACTGATGGACTGCTTCTACTGAAATGATGTCACTTGTTGGTGTCTGCACCTGCTCAACATTGCTGGGTGCAACTGATGGACTGCTTCTACTGAACTAATGTGACTTGTTGCTGTGTGTACCTCTTCAACTTTACTGGGTGCCACAGATGGAAATGCTTCTACTGAAATGATGTCACTTGTTGGTGTCTGCACCTGCTCAACATTGCTGGGTGCAACTGATGGACTGCTTCTACTGAAATGATGTCACTTGTTGGTGTCTGCACCTCCTCAACATTGCTGGGTGCAACTGATGGACTGCTTCTACTGAAATGATGTCGCTTGTTGGTGTCTGCACCTGCTCAACATTGCTGGGTGCAACTGATGGACTGCTTCTACTGAAATGATGTCACTTGTTGGTGTCTGCACCTGCTCAACATTGCTGGGTGCAACTGATGGACTGCCTCTACTGAAATGATGTCACTTGTTGGTGTCTGCACCTGCTCAACATTGCTGGGTGCAACTGATGGACTGCTTCTACTGAAATGATGTCACTTGTCGGTGTCAGCAACTGCTCAACATTGCTGGGTGCAACTGATGGACTGCTTCTACTGAAATGATGTCACTTGTTGGTGTCTGCACCTGCTCAACATTGCTGGGTGCAACTGATGAACTGTTTCTACTGAAATGAAGTCACTTGTTGCTGTCTGCACCTACTCAACATTGCTGGGTGCCTCTGGTGGATTGCTTCTACTGAACTAATGTGACTTGTTGCTGGGTGTACCTGCTAAACTTTACTGGGTGCCACTGATGGACTGCTTCTACTGGAGAGATGTCACCAGTTGGTGTCTTTTTTTTTGTATAAACTAATCATTGAAAGCATTTTATGTGAACATTTGTATAAACTGATTTTTTGTGTATTGTGTGAACTCTTATGTAAAGTCACATGTATGAAAAGAAGTTGTATTGCTTACTGTATTTCATATATTAGGTTATTGAAAGGTCAGTGCAAAGCCAAAATTTTAACTAATTATGTGATATTTAGGTATTAATATTATCTTTTATTTTTGTCTGTATTTTTGTGGACGAATTTGGTGGTATTTTCACCACCAATGCTGGCAAAAATACCATCAAATTCTGCCCTGTGGAGAAGGGGCATATGAAAGGTGGCTACACTGAGCCACTGCGCCAGAGATTGCGCCAAAGAGTATTATTAAGCCGCCTCCACAGTGCTTGTTGAGAGCTCGTAGTAGCCAGTGCCTGTTAAGAACTCGTAGTAGTCAGTGCTTGGAGAGAACTCGTAGAAGTCAGTGCTTGTCCAGAGCTCGTAGTAGTCAGTGCCTGTTAAGAACTCGTAGAAGTCAGTGCGTGGGCAGAGCTCGTAGAAGTCAGTTCGTGCCGAGATGTGCTAGTGGGCACTGCTTGTCGTGAAGTCGGAGTGAGATGTGATAGTGGAGAGTGTTGTTCCATGTTTTATGCAGTTATTTAATGGGAGAGATAGCAGATGTTATTCTAATGGAAATACTGTAACGATCAGAGTGCTTTTCGTCAATATATATGAAGGTAAAAAATTGCGTGTTTTTTCATTAATTCCATGTTTTAAATAATGCGTCATTACAGGTTCAGTCAACAACGCATCTGGCGTGTGTTCTTGTATTAGAGTTTAATTCTGGTTTCCTTACGCAATTATAGTATTTCTAATTTTCTTTTATCACGTCAGTATAATTGGTATTTAAAAATTCTTGTCTTGTTGGAGAAGAACCGTGCCAGATGTGTACGTTGAGTCACACTCGCACATACGGAACAGTTATACTTGTGCTTTGGTTTCGTAGGTTTCATAGTTGCTGGGGACTTAATTAATTAATTGTGCTTACGAAAATTTTCTTTCATTGTTTGTTGCAGTCAGATTGCGTAATAATACTAGTCAGGGCCAACCGTTTACGAGACAGCGTAATCGGACTTACAGCTACTAAAAAACCAAAAATATTTTCAATCATATTTAATTAAGCCCCCATGCACAAGGAACAAGAGTTCCTCCTAGGATTTACACTACTGGCCATTAAAATTGCTACACCACGAAGATGACGTGCTACAGACGCGAAATTTAACGCACAGGAAGAAGATGCTGTGATATGCAAATGATTAGCTTTTAAGAGCATTCACACAAGGTTGGCGCCGGTGGCGACACCTATAACGTGCCGACATGAGGAAAGTTTACAACCGATTTCTCATACACAAACAGCAGTTGACCGGCGTTGCCTGGTGAAACGTTGTTGTGATGCCTCGTGTAAGGAGGAGAAATGCCTACCATCGCGTTTCCGACTTTGATAAAGGTCGGATTGTAGACTATCGCGATTGTGGTTTATCGTATCGCGACTTCGCAACTCGCGTTGGTCGAGATCCAATACTGTTAGCAGAATATGGAATCGGTGGGTTCAGGAGGGTAATACGGATCGCCGTGCTGGATCTCAACGGCTTCGTATCACTAGCAGTCGAGATGATTGGCATCTTATCCGCATGGCTCTAACGGATCGTGCAGCCACGTCTCGATCCCTGAGTCAACAGATGGGGACGTTTGCAAGGCAACAACCATCTGCACGAACAGTTAGACGACGTTTGCAGCAGTATGGACTAAGCTCGGAGACCATGGCTGCGGTTACCCTTCACTCTGTATCGCAGACAGGAGCGCCTGCGATGGTGTGCACAACGACGAACGTGGGTGCACGAATGGCAAAACGTCGTCTTTTCGGATGAATCCAGGTTCTGTTTACGGCATCATGATGGTCGCATCCGTGTTTGGCGACATCGCGGTGAACGGACATTGGAAGCTTGTATTCGTCATCGCCATACTGGCGTATCACCTGGCGTGATGGTATGGGGTGCCATTGGTTACACGTCTCGGGCACCTCTTGTTCGCATTGACGGCACTTTGAACAGTGGACGTTACATTTCCGATGTGTTACGACCCGTGGCTCTACCCTTCATTAGATCCCTGCGAAACCCTACATTTCAGCAGGATAATGCACGACCGCATGTTGCAGGTCCTGTACGGGCCTTTCTGGACACAGAAAATGTTCGATTGCTGCCCTGGACAGCATATTCTCCAGATGTCTCACCAAGTGAAAACGTCTGGTCAATGGTGGCCGAGCAACTGGCTCGGCACAATACGCCAGTCACAACTCTTGATGAACTGTGGCATCGTGTTGAGGCAGCATGGGCAGCTGTATCTGTACACGCCATCCAAGCTCTGTTTGACTCAATGTCGAGGCGTATCAAGGCCGTTATTACGACCAGAGGTGGTTGTTCTGGGTACTGGTTTCTCAGGATCTATGCACCCAAATTGCGTGAAAATGTAGTCACATGAGAGTTCTAGTATAATATATTTGTCCAATGAATACCCGTTTATCATCTGCATTCCTTCTTGGTGTGGCAATTTTAATGGCCAGTAGTGCAGCATCGAAAATGGACATGATGAAATAATGACCTCTGAGCAGTCTTCCACTAAGCGATATTAGTTAAACTGTTAAACTCATACTGCATTAGTTAATACAGCAATAAAAAAGTATGGTACCATTGGTACAGGTTCTGTTTCTGTGATTATGATTTCCAGTTACGTGTGCTTTCAACACATATAATGTTCTGCTTTGTCACCGTGATTTCAATTGTGTGTGCTGAAAGCATCTGAATACTATCTAATGATTCTTAGCAAGCTTACTTTAGTTGATTGTGCAACTTGTACATTAGTATGCGAGGTCTGTCTCATTTGATGTATCGTTGAACAAATTAATACTGGAAGAGAACTAATAATTGAACAGTTGATGTGATCATTATTGGTTCTTAAAGAATAAGAAAAATATTATACCTAAATTTATGTAAATTCCAGTGTCTTTCACGTGTATTCAACAAACATTTCATGTCAGTTGGCTCAGGGTCGATGACCACTGCCGCGTGGTGACCCCATTCATCACACAGGCTTGCCCTGTCGGCTGACCAGACGCGTCGGTTCTATTGTGGAGGCTAATGGAGCCACAATAGCATGCGTTTGCTGCGGGCAGCGGATTAGCAGCAGGTAGCGAGGCAGCGCCCGTGTCTTCGCTCCAACCTCGACGTTCACAACAGCTGCGGAGGTGGCATCCCTGTCCTCTGTGTGTTCGCTGTGTATACCTGTAACATTTACTCCTATGAGTAAAGCTCATTCTCGTTAATCTTTCTGCAACCCCACAGTTTAACCTGACTCATCTTTGCAGTTCTACAGTTGAAGCACAGCTGTGGCAAAGAACATTAACAAAAAGGAAAAATTAAAATTTAATTGAAGCTAGTGAATAAAAAAACTTTATGAATTATTTAAACGGCTGGCGAAAAGGTAAATATTAAGCAAGTACTGTTTCCCCAAAAAATTCAAGCCTAAAACATATTTATTCTTAGTGCTCTAATCGTTACTAATCACGTCAGTCCTCGTTTTTTAGAAATGTGCGGCAGAATTTTCATAATTCGGAGCTGGTGAAGGACGTATTTTTAGATTACGCCTTTTAACAATAATCACTCAAACGGCAGCGAGAAATGTTGCTAGCATAACATCGTGAAATGAAAGAATCTCTTTAAGCCATGTTCCATGCTCGGTGACTTCAAATGGGTGGCTAAACAAAAGAGATTTACAAGCGCACGCACTACAATACTTATTTAGTCCAAAACATTCTCCCGATAAGATTTGCCTAAGGCCAAACCCCTCGCAAAACTCATAAGCCGCGCCCACAGTCAACAACAAAATAACAAAACAGAAGCTGACAATTACGCTGCCAGAAAAAAAATTAGTACTCAATTTTTGAGATTTCTAATTCACTCAAGATTTATTATTGCAACGGTGTATGTGTAGTACATGAAGCAAATTTACATATCATTAACACAAACGGTTCTTAGGTACCAGGTACCGACGCATGCTGAAACACCTATATTAGTACATGGTGTAGCCTCCATGGGCGGCAATGCAGGCGCTGACTGTGACATCCAGTCGATCCTACAGATGGTGAATACTGTCCTGGGATATGTTATGCCTCGCCTGCTCGACCTGTTCCCGTAGTCCTGCAAGAGCTGTTGGTTGACGAGTCGCACGAGTCACTTCTCGTCCCATCACGTACCACACGTGCTGGATTGGAGACAAGTCCGGAGATAATGCTGGCCAGGGAAGTTGCAGCACATCTTGCAGAGCACGTTGAGTTTAACGGGCAGTGTGTGGAAGAGCATTATCCTGTTGGAACAACATATCACATTCCTGCTGCAAGAAGAGCTAAAGAATTGGTCCAACATCATTCTGCAGGTACCGAACGCTGGTTAGCAACTCCTCCAGAAACACCAACGAGAGTTGTATCGTATTGCACCCCGGACCATAAGATCTGGGATGAGGCCAGTATGTCTTGGACCAATGCACTCTACGAGACAGCTCTACATTGCGTATGCCAACGACCATCTCTTGCGTGCAGGCAGAATCTGCTTTCATCGCCGAAGACCACAGTGCACCACTCCATCTTCCAAGTGATCCTCTGACGGCACCAGTCGAACCGTGCACGTGACGTGAGTGGAAGATGGGCTTGGGGTATGCATGCCCGTGCTCCCACTGCTAATAAGCAGTTCGCTACAGTTTGTGTTGACACGTCTGGTCTCACAAGCCCTCTTATCTTTGATGTGGTAGCTGTACGATATGCCACTGCCGCCCTTACAATACGACACTCCTGGTGGACATCTGTGCTGCGTGGACGTCCACAAACCTCGTCTACGGGTGTGAGACTATTCACGTGACCATTAATACCAGCATCGTTGCAAAACTGACGCAGCATGTCCGAATTGTGTGATAATTCTCCGAAAGGACCATCCCGCCACTCGGAAGGCCACGGTTTAACCCTTTTCAAACACTCTCAGTTCGTTGTAAGATGCACAAGTGCGTCTTCATGGCATGGTTTCCTCCTGCTTGCTTCACACGTTCGCACCACAATGAGCCTCCTGGCTGCGAGGATTCCCTGTTAAAGGGTAGACACAATGGCGCTCTGGAAGCTATGTCACTACGCTATCTGTTGGGGAACGACGTTGAAACATATGCCGTCATTGGATCAAAATGGACGCCGTCTTTCCAGAGGTACTATTTCTTTCGGGCAGTGTATATGCCCACAGATGGGACACCGAATAGAGACGCACAGAACGGAATATAAAAGGAACGGAACGATACATTACTTTGTGTTATCTTTCGCCAAATCCTGTATCTACATCGGTCCTGTATCTGCACTGGTATCCAAAATTAAAGCAACAAACCGCTATTTCCCCCACTTGCGTTTAATTCACGGTATAATCATACAAAATGTCGATAGCTGTCCGTACAATCATGTTCTGCACGGAAGATGGCACTCCTGTTAACAGACAACCACGTCAACGATGGCGTCAGGGCAACTATCAAACGGGGTAATACAGTCACAGACGGTGCAGTATGGCGCACAGAAGACGCCTACCAGACTCTCTGCGGTCTAGGGCCATAAGAAGAATGGAAGCAGAAAAGTCGCAAACAGATGTGGCCCGAAGGCTTAATGTGAATCATTCTGTTGTTTCTCGGATGTGGCGACAATGCATAGAAACTGAAACTATACCGAAGACCAGGCCAGGGACGCCCACCTATGATATCAAAAAGAGAGGACGGTTATTTGGCCGCACGACGGTACCACCTTAGCACTGCACGGCATCCGCTGGACGTGTTGTACCGAGACAAACGTGTACAGAAGGCTTCGGCAGAGTAGCCTCTATTGTCGGAGACATTCTGTATGTGTACCTCTGACGCGTCTTCACAGAAGGGAACGTCTAGACTGGAGTTGTCAACATGCCATCTGGACAGTCGAACAGGAGGCCAATGTTCTTTTCACAGATGAGTCCCTATTTGGCCAGGAGAGTGATTCGCGACGTGTTCACATGTGGAGGGAACGTGGAACACGATTTCGGGACCCAAACATTGTGGAAAGAAACCGATACCGAGGAGGATCCTTAACGGTGTGAGCAGGGATTATGTTGACCACTCGGACACCTCTTCACGAAATGGTACGGGTGAATTGACAAGGTTTAACTTCTGTCAGGTATCGCGGCGAGGTCTTGGGGCCTTATGTGCGGTTATTGCGAGGTGGTGTGGGTCCAGACTTCGTACTGATGGACGATTATGCTTGACCTCATACAGCACAGGTGGTCGATGTTTCCTTGGCCTGCTCTCTTTCCCGATTTGAATTCCATAGAGCATGTCTGGCATGCACTAGGGAGACAGCTTGCATCACGTCAGCATCCACCAACCACTCTCCAAGACTTGGTTGATTGGTTTATTGGTTTGGGGGAGCGGACGAAACAGCGAGGTCATCGGTCCCATCGGTTTAGGGAAGGATAGGGAAGGAAATCAGCCGTGCCCTTTCAAAGCAACCATCCCAGCATTTTCCTGCAGCGATTTAGGGAAATGATGAAGCCCTAAATCAGGATGGCTGGACGCGAGTTTTGAACCGTCGTCCTCCCGAATGCGAATCCAGTGTGCTAACCATTGCGCCACCTCGCTTGGTCTCCATGACTTGCGAGCAGCTCTGCAGAAAGAATGGGCGTTATTGCCTCAAAATGTGATTGATTACATCATTCACAGTATGCCCCGTCTGTTGTCAGGTCTGTATTGCTGCCAGAGGTGGTCACACACCATGCAGAGCATATTAACCAGTTGCCGGAATGTGTGTGCAAATCCGTTAAGATGGAAAAAATGAAAAACATTTTTGTCTACCGTTATGCATGTTGCAGTTGTTTACGATCTGTGTTCTTCACATTGTTTCTACTATACTGTCACCCGTTCACAAAGTTTTGTGGAAAAATAAACGCAACCATGCAAAATTTCTGTTTGTTGCTTTATACGAAAAGAACAACCAAACTTTTCCTAATGTAGAAACATGTTGTTTGCGAATGAATTTTCGTGACTCGCCGCTCCAAACTGGTCATTAAAATTGCTATACCACGAAGATGGCGTGCTACAGAAGCGAAATTTAACCGACAGGAAGAAGATGCTGTGATATGCAAATGATTAGCTTTTCAGTGCATTCACACAAGGTTGGCGCCGGTGGCGACACCTACAACGTGCTGATATGAGGAAAGTTTCCAACCGATTTCTCATACGCAAACAGCAGTTGACCGGCGTTGCCTGGTGAAACGTTGTTGTGATGCCTCGTGTAAGGAGGAGAAATGCCTACCATCACGTTTCCGACTTTGATAAAGTTCGGATTGTAGCCTATCGCGATTGCGGTTTATCGTATCGCGACATTGCTGCTCGCGTTGGTCGAGCTCCAGTGACTGTTAGCAGAGTATGGAATCGGTGAGTTCAGGAGGGTAATACGGAACGCCGTGCTGGATCCCAACGGCCTCGTATCACTAGCAGTCGAGATGACAGGCATCTTACGCGCATGGCTGTAACGGATCGTGCAGCCACGTCTCGATCCCTGAGTCAACAGATAGGGACGTTTCAAGACAACAACCATCTGCACGAACAGTTAGACGACGTTTGCAGCAGCATGGACTATCAGCTCGGAGACCGAGTCTGCGGTTACCCTTGACGCTGCAGCACAGACAGTAGCGCCTGCGATGGTGTACTCAACGACGAACCTGGCTGCACGAATGGCAAATCGACATTTTTTCGGATGAATCCAGGTTCTGTTTACAGCATCATGAGGGTCGCATCCGTGTTTGGCGACATCGGGGTGAACGGACATTGGAAGCGTGTATTCGTCATCGCCATACTGGCATATCACCCGGCGTGGTGGTATGGGGTGCCATTGGTTACACGTCTCGGTCACCTCTTGTTCGCATTGACGGCACTTTGAACAGTGGACGTTACACTTCAGATGTGTTACGACCCGTGGCTCTACCCTTCATTCGATCCCTGCGAAACCCTACATTTCAGCAGGATAATGCATGACCGCTTGTTGCAGGTCCTGTACGGACCTTTCTGGATACAGAAAATGTTCGACTGCTGCCCTGGCCAGCACATTCTCCAGATCTCTCACCAACTGAAAACGTCTGTTCAATGGTGGCCGAGCAACTGGCTCGTCACAATACGCCAGTCACTACTCTTGATGAACTGAGGTATCGTGTTGAAGCTGCATGGACAGCTGTACCTGTACACGCCATTCAAGCTCTGTTTGACTCAATTCCCAGGAGTGTCAAGGCCGTTATTACGGCCAGAGGTGGTTGTTCTGGGTATTGATTTCTCAGGATCTATGCACCCAAATTGCGTGAAAATGTAATCACATGAGAGTTCTAGTGTATCATATTTGTCCAATGAATACCCGTTTATCATCTGCATGTCTTCTTGGTGTTGCAATTTTAATGGCCAGTAGTGTAACATTTCGTAAACAGTATGCTTCCATAACCTGGACTTAAAAATGACAATCCAAATCACGTGTGTGCACGGACACACACAGTAAAGAGAAGCCATGCAATAAAAGGAAGCAAACATATGCGCAGACAAACAGTCCCCCAAAAGACAAAAACGCAGCAATAATTAAATGCGTTAACACTAGAATAAAACGATGGCAAGATAATCTATATCCACTGCTAGAGCATTTCACTACATAACTAAATCGGCAGCCTGGAGCAGGAACGCGGCTTTAATTTTCTCGCTCCATTGGCGGTGTTCACATCCCATTATTTTCGTTAATTTCCTCAAACGAACGAGACGTATCACTTCGCCAGTTGAGATCTGAATTGTGACTTTTGTAGCTATCATCATTCATCAGTGGTTTTTTTTTTTTTTTTTTTTTGCGCTTTCGGAGTCGTGATCTCTATCGTTTTGCCGCCTATCGTATTCCTCTCTCGAATTACTATCCTTCCGCTCGTATTCATCGAGGTCAGTTAGAATTAACTTAAATATGTTAAATGTATTCACAATTGCGAATATGCACAACAATTAGCTGTAGAGTGTAACGACGACAATGAAAATTTGTGCCGGACCGGGACTCGAACCCGGTCGCTTTATCATTTGGATATCCGTACACGACCCACGGCCGGACCCCACATGTCGACAGCCAAACGTCTACGGCCTGTACTCGTACACATATGTATATTCCCGAAAAGGTGAGACATTTTAGTTGAAAGTCCAAAGGAACTTTGCATCGTAATTGTGAAAAGCTCAGGCACTGCAATATCATATTGACCTAAATGCCTCTACCTCTGACCTTTCAACTCCGATGAGTGATGGCTTGTGTTCGATCGGCATCGAGAAGCTGAACAGTTGTATCAACTCACCACTTGTGTACGGGTTATGTAGATGTTGATTCCACTTTAATGTTCCACCAAAACAGCCAGCGTACGACATGATATGCGTCGACGCCAGGGGCGGAGATTTTATTATGCTAATGCGCACCCTGTTTTTTCGGCCATCGACCAATAAGTCCTCATCATTTCAGTCTCAATTTCTTTGAGAGATTTACATCTCCGAATAGCGGTTCTGCTCTTGGCAAACGCCTCACCGCTCATGTGACTGGTCAAGAACTCAAATGGTTCAAATGGCTCTGAGCAGTATGGGACTTAACATCTGTGGTCATCAGTCCCCTAGAACTTAGAACTACTTAATCCTAACTAACCTAAGGACATCATACACATCCATGCCCGAGGGAGGATTCGAACCTGCGATCGTAGCGGTCGCGCGGTTCCAGACTGTAGCGCCTAGAACCGCTCGGCACTCCGGCCGGCTCATGAACTCAATTTGCCGGTGGACAGGCCAGCGGTTCGGCAGATTACTCGTATTTTGAATTGCGCTAGTCATGTTTTTACGTGTACTTCGCCTCCTAAACAGCACATTACGAATTTTCTTGATGAGAAAAAATGCTTCTCGTCGAAGGCTCCATCTGATCTAGTTAATGGTACAGGAACTATGGATTCTTCCCTAACTACATTGGGCGAAACTGAGTCATTCGAACTAGTGGTACCGCACGCACTACTACAGACATTTTCCTCTCTGTTTCGGCTCTCTCCTATAGGTAAGAGTTGTTCTGACACTCGCTGCCACGCGGTCTCTTTCTTCATCTTTTCCATGTCCCGTTTTAGAGACACAAACTCTTCAGATCTCGAACTTGGAGCCGACTCTGTCGTCTCCGAAACCGAACTCTCCCTTAAATTTTGTACTCTCTGTACGAGGTGTGAATTCGAATCCTCAGTCCTTCTTACTTTCTTCATGAGGGATGAGTTAACGCTTTCTGCTTTATTTACTATATTTTCTGTCTTGTACAGCTTTGTTACACCACTATGAAACATTTTTTCAACATCTTCTAAGTGCTCGTCAGGGTCTTTGAATCTGTGGTCTGCCTTAGCTAACTTCTCCAAAAAAGCCTTCCTATCTCTCTTCATCTCTTCCATCTTTTCCTATCAGCTTCGGGTTTTTTTCATCAGACTCTACCATCTTCTATCGGCTTCTGCCTTTCTAGCATTATTTTCACCCGTGGTGGTTATATCTCCCATGCCTTCAAATTTCGAATGATTCACAGCCACATTTGTTTCTCTTTAGCCTGCCTGATTGTTCCCATTGCCGTCACTACCATCAACATTTTTCTGCGTTTTATGCATCTCTTCGTTCTCAGTCGTTTCCTCTACTTGGGATTGTGTTAAACTGTTGTCTGATTTAGCCAGAATGTCTCCTCGGGGAATCTTTTCCGTTTCACGAGACTGAGTCCTATTGGCACGATCCATTATGTACTGGAAATTAGCCTAGCCTCATTCACAATATCTGTATGGGCATACAGGATACTCCGCAAACCAAAGAATTTCAGCATATAAATAATCTTCACACTCTGAATGTTTATCACACACGACACAGATAGACGTAACACACCAAAAATTTCCCAAAATGCACAAATATCTATTACTTCACTAACGGAAAAATCACAACACAAAGAGGAAGTTGTGCGGCATAAACAAAAGTTAGCAGACGAGTTTCTACATCTGAAACATGATGTCAACCCAGATTCCGTGCCAGTTCAAAAAAATGGTTCAAATGGCTCTGAGCACTATGGGACTTAACTTCTATGGTCATCAGTCCCCTAGAACTTAGAACTACTTAAACCTAACTAACCTAAAGACATCACACACATCCATGCCCGAGGCAGGATTCGAACCTGCGACCGTAGCAGTCGCGCGGTTCCGGACTGAGCGCCTTAACCGCGAGACCACCGCGGCCGGCTCCGTGCCAGTCGCATAAAAGTGGCGCTATTAGCGCCACTATGAAGATGCAAATCAGATTTGCTTTAAATACACGCTGTAGCGATCGTGAGCGTTAGTTATCTTTGAGATTGGACGTGGTGAGTTCATATTAGTCAAGAACGGCTTTAAGGCAACAAAGTTGCCATTCTCGACACCTCGCTAAATTTGATCGAGGTCTGTAACAGGGCTACGAGAAGCTGGATGTTCCTTCTGCGATGTTGCAGAAAGATTTGGGAAGAATGTAGTCAACGTGCATGATTGCTGTCAGCGGTGGGCACGGGCAAGATGGCCGGGCTTCGGACGGCCACGTGTCCCTACTGAGAGGGAAGACCATCGTGTTCGGCATATGGTCTTGGCGCATCGTACTGCATCTGCAGCAGCGCTTTCAGGAGCAGTTGGCACAAGAGTGACACAGTGAACTGTTACAAATCGATTACTTCAAGAAAAACACCGATCCAAACGCCCTGTAGCGTGCATTTTACTGATCGCATGCCACTGCCATTTGCGAGTTCTGTTCTGCCAAGAGAGAGCTCACTGGACGGCAGGCTGGAAGTCTGTTGTGTTCCCTAATGAAAGCTGTTTCTGCCTCGGTGCCAGTGATAGCCGTGTGATGGTTAGAAGGAGGCCTGTTGAGGGCCTGCACCCACCGGTCTGAGTGCTAGACACGCTGGACCTATACCTGAAGTTATGGTCTGGGGCTCGATTTCGTGTATAGCAGGTGCACTTTCTCAGTTATCCCACACACCCCACGGCAAATTTGCACGTCAATCCGGTGATTCAACCTGTCGTGCTGCTATTCACGAACAGCAGCCCAGCTGGTGTTTTCCAACAGCATAACACTCGCTCACACACCACTATTGTGACCCAACATGCTCTACAGGAATGGAATCCGCCAGTAGCAGCCGTGGAGGATCGGGCGGACAGACCCAATGGTGTGCGCCCGTTGAGTCACATCTCCAGCGGCTGTGGACCACGAAGGCCCTCTGCCACTGCGATATACACTCATGCTCATAAATTAAGGATTATTGAAGAATGTGCTGCACCACAACGTGGCACTACACAAAACTGGCGCTAATAGCATAGGCACATAGGGAACACACACGACACAGATCTGTAAGTCCTCGGTATTGGTGATAAGTTGAGAAAACCGTCCCGAAACACAGTGCTACAAAACTCCACTGTTTCCTGTGCATGTACCCCGACATCAATATGGGATACGATCACCATGCACATGTACACAGGCCGCACAACGGGTTGGCATACGCTGGATCAGGTGGTCGAGCAGCTGCTGGGCTATAGCCTCCCATTCTTGCACCAGTGCCTGTAGAAGCTCCTGAAGTGTCCTAGGGGTTTGAAGACGTGCAGCGATACGTCGACCGAGAGCATCCCAGGCTTGCTGGATGGGGTTTAGGTCTGGAGAACAGGCAGGCCACTCCATTCGCCTGATTCTTCTGTTTCAAGGTTCTCTTCCACTATGGCAGCTCGGTGGGGCCGAGCGTTATCATCCATCAGGAGGAAGGTGGGACCCATTGCACCGCTGAAAAGCCGGACATACTGGTGCAAAATGACGTCCCGATACACCTGACCTGTTACAGTTCCTCTGTCAAAGACATGTAGGGGTGTACGTCCACCAATCATAATCCCACCCCACACCATCAAACCACGACCTCCATACAGGTCCCTTTCAAGGACATGAAGGGGTTGGGATCTGGTTCCTGGTTCACGCCAGATAAAGACCTGGCGAGAATTACTGTTCAGACTACACCTGGATGCGTCTGTGAACATAACTTGGGACCACTGTTCCAATGACCATGTACTGTGTTCTTGACACCAGGCTCTACGGGCTCTCCTGTGACCAGGGGTCAGTGGAATGCACCTTGCTGGTCTCCGGGCGAATAAACCATGTCTGTTCAGTCGTCTGTAGACTGCGTGTCTGGAGACAACTGTTCCAGTGGCTGTGGTAAGGTCCCGAGCAAGCCCACCTGCAATACTCCGTGGCCGTCTGCGAGCACTGATGGTGAGATATCGGTCTCCTCGTGGTGTTGTACACTGTGGACGTCCCGTACTGTACCGCCTGGACACGTTTCCTGTCTGTTGGACTCGTTGCCATAATATTGAAATCACACTTTGTTGCACACGGAGGGCCCGTGCTACGACCTGCTGTATTTGACCAGCCTCCAGTCGTCTTAGTATTCTACCCCTCATAACGTCATCAAGATGTGTTCTTTGAGCCATTTTCGACGCACAGTTACGATCAGCACGACATGCACCAACACACCTCCGCGTATGTGGACGGCTGCCAGCGCCACCGTGCGACGACCACAGGTCAAATGCACCGCATGGTCATACCCCGAGGTGATTTAAACCCGCAAACCGCCCACCAGAGCGTTGTTTCACCACGTATTAGCGTTATCCTTAATTTATGATCATGAGTGTAGAATAGGCGGCAGCAGCCAGTCGGCCCCACTCGCACTCGGAGCCTCCACGTTACACCATCGTTCATATTTAGTATAGTAAGCCTCATTATAGTTGACATTGTGATAGCTGGACACCGTTTCTTAGTGCGTTAGTTGTAATGATTCTTCGTAAGTTTCAAGAAATACAAAGTAAGTATATCTTGTGTTTGTTGTGTTATCTTGTTAGCTAATCAGTTCTGTTACTGTCCAGCTTTCCAACGGCGATGATTGCCACACCATTTGTGGCTGCATGCATAACGATCCTACTGCCCCCAAATTACATTTTGGAGAAGGACCGCGAAGACAGGTTAAGGAAAATTAGGGTTCGTATGGAGGCGTAATGGATGTTTGTTTTTACTTCGCTGCCTATCCGTGTGGAACAGGAATGAGCGTATGTAAATGTAGACATAGAATATACCAACAAGGGAGTTTTTGATGGAAAAACTCGTTGGGAAATTGTACATGGTAACTTCCGCCATGCATTGTATGCCGGCGTAAAGAGAATTTATGTAAATGTAGGCATAGAATATACCAACAAGGGAGTTTTTGATGGAAAAACTCGTTGGGAAATTGTTTACGGCAGTGACGTTAGTTTCCACTAGTCTATCAGACAAATCGGTAACTGTAAAGATACAATTCAGAACGAAATGAAACCTCCCCTTAGAAAAATTAATGAATTACTGTGCTGATAAACCTCTTACGTTATTTGATTTTCAAACAACTGAGCAGAAGTGAACGTACTCAGACATTTCTCTCTTTACTTATTCTGATCAACACTAAGCTGACACACAATATATTCAGCGCAACGCAATCTGACTTTCAAAAATCCCTACAAATGAATGGCCCTGACTAACAATAACCTATCCCTTTCATGAATCACCTACCTCACAAAAATCTTCGTTACTCGAACTACTGCAATACAGCGAGCGCCAATACTGCCAGCTAAATAAAAGGTTCTAACTACTGAAGGCACTAACGACTGATAGGCATAGTTAGCAAATGAAAGATTTTGATAGAGAACAAACAATTGCCTCAATAATGTTCAAAAGTCATCATAGGTATATTTCAGTTCATGATATCCAATATTACAAATTTACTCTTTCTGACGGACACACGTCTAGATCGTCCGCTCTCAAAACTTTGCCATCTCTCTCCCCACGTCCACCACTGCTGGCGGCGCACCTCCAACTGCGCAACGCTACGCGCTGTTCACATCCAGCTGCCCAATACTACAATAGCAAATATTCCAGCAATACCAACCAGCCACAGGCTGCTCACAGCACAGTCAGTGATTTTCATACAGAGCGCTACGTGGCGTTACCAACATAAAAACCTAAACAGCCTACTTACAGAAACAATTCACCTACAAATAACAATAACGCAATTTCCTGAGTTTTTGTCTTTTTTGTCTATATTCCTCATCCAACGCGCAAGCAAGGTTACTACAGAATTGCTGCCATCTTCCTGTGGCGACGCAAACGTGAATGTTCTTTGCGTATAGGGTATAGTTACACGCAGATTGGAATGACGCTAGGCTCACGCTTGTTTGACTGGAAGTGTGCCACTGTAGAAAACTGATACGTTTATCAGTGCAGGTTACTATCCGATGCGGGTAGTTGATACTTTCAGGCCCGGTTCGAGAACATTTTGACACTCAAGCGATCTATCAGTTTTCGCCACCATCACTGATACAGCTCGTGTACAAATTTTGCGGTGTAGCGTCCGCCTCATCTTGGCGCGCCAAGCGGCCGCTTGCATCGCATGGGCCTTAAAACTCGCCCTGGATGCACTACAACTGCCCACGCTATTACGGAACAAAGCCCATTGTCTTTCGGCACAAACAAACTCTTTTCGTCCACTACGAGAGACATTACTGTGCGAAAAGCGCTTGATGTCCATTCTGTAGGATTACGTCTTAATCGTGCCAACTGATTCTGACAACGTCATTTCTACATTCCCGCAAGATCACCGACGGCTATTTTACATAATTATTTGACATAGTACTGAGTAATGTTGAATTTCTGTGTTATTCCGTAAGGCACTGTTTCTGCGTGCCAACCATCACTGAAGTTCAATGAAGGCGCTGTTCAGCTGCTCAAGTAAGTAGTCCTACTCTGTAGGTCAGAATACTGTAATACAACAGCGACGAGGCTGTCTCGCAATCTATAGTCAGAACATTATATTGTACTTTGAGGGAACGTTCTGACGATAACAGTTAGGATTTTTTAGATATTTTTTCTATTTGCATTCATGTAACATCGACGCCGAGGCCATAATAAATTTTCGGCAAAAAAGAAAACGGTATTAAAGTTTACTGCCTCTTCGACATGAAGCCGTTGACAATGGAACATAAGCTAGAACTGGAATAGAACAGAGGAGAAATTCAGCCGTGGTCTTCTTTAGGGTGCCAGCCCAACGTTTACGTCAGCTGGTCAGCGACGCGACGGAAAACCTAAATCGAGATGGGTGTATGAGAATTAGGAAATCTCTCTCCTCGCAATACCATATTCATAGCCTTAACCATTGAGCTACCTCGTTCGGTAGTTCTTTGTCCTTCCTAGACAGGGGTTAAATTTAGCGAGACTCGATATCAACCAAAACGTCGATGTTCAGACGACTGGATAAATAGAACATGGGTTAGGAATTACATAAAAGAGAAAAGTAATTGTTGCTCTACATGAGGCTGCAGTATTGCCAACATAATATTATTGTACTATTTCCTTACTTGTTGTATTGCAACAGACGTCTCCAATACGTCGTTTTAGGTCCATCACTTACATACTTGCGCTGCTCAAATGCACCAGATGTGTGTATTACGAATAGCCAGTCGTAAAGTTTGGAAGCTGAGGTTGGAGTACTTTATTTTAAGTGTCTAGTTGTCTGTTTCCAAGGGTTACAAGCACATAAAGGCATATTAAGTAGACGTAGGCAGCAAATCAGATACTTTTTATTTTTATTTTAAACGATGAATAAACTGTCAAGTTTCCAGTTTATTACTGTGGCCATAACTTCCTTTCTCTTATTTCACAGATATGCCAGAAAAATGATAAGCTTTTGCGTAAAATTTGTTGTGTTCTTTTTCTTTATTTATTTCGAATGAAAACCCATGTTTTGATTAGTAAATATCTTCACTTTGTAACAAGAATTCGAATGCAATTGAATTTTCACTGAAAAAACCAAAAACTCGTCGAAAAATTCATATGAACTGTTTAGATATTAGGCGAAATATAACATTTGCCAGCGGCAATTACGCGACAGTAATTATAATTTCAATCATGTACTAATCCACTGGCCAATATATGATGTCAAATCTGTTCATAAATACTCATTCTATAATGTGTTGACCCGCTCTTTCATCAGAAACAGTGTTATTAAAAGACGATAGGAATCTTTCAGAAGGCACAGAACTTACTACCAAACTCGGTTTAAAAATGTTTTACTTAAAAAACGAAAAAATTTAGTACCATTACTGTGGCATATTAATATATCGGTTTTATACCCAGTTCTCAGTAAAAAATAACTCACCGTTAAATACTAGTTATTCATAACTGAAGTCCTTAATTGTTTTCAACCGTTCTGCTTTTCCCATGCCTACAATAGGGATTCGACATGCTGCTCTCGAAATCTAAACTGCAATTACTGAATTACTGATGTAACTCTTGCATTTACGAAATCCTGACACGGTCACCAGTGTCGTGCAAATACAAAAAAGGAGCACGAAATGGATTCCAAGAAAGGTTTTGCTTATTACACCTCATTCACAAGCGGCGAGAATATTGTGTAATAGAAGAACATATAATTTTTAGTGTGTGGTACACGAGTTCACATTTTTTGCTAAAAAGTACATATTACAGCAGAAATTGAGTACTTTAAATGCGGATCCATTCCTGTAAGAAAGATTACGAATGTTGCCTTTCATATAATATAGTACTGCATTTTAATTTGCTGCTTGACATTAACAAATTAAATGCATATCTGAAGCGAATAATTTTCAGAGACGCTGGGTGCTAGAGGACAGAAATTTATCGCATTTTTAAATTGTGCCTAGAATTCGTGGTAAGGATGTGGGAAAATAATTCTAAAATGAAGACATATCCTAATTTAATTGGTACAAAGAGGATGCGGCTCAACCGAAAACTTTCAGAGGCTTTCACTGATTTTTGTTGGGTCGGATGATACAAGGAACACACATTACACAATGGCTCGCCCGAAGTGACTGCATCTCAGTTTGGTACCCAGCTACCTCTGTACAGTATCTGTTGACACAGGATGTGTATCGTGTCTGCAAACAAAACAGCGCTTGCTGTTGACAACGAAGTTCAATGCCCCTCTTTCGCCTTCTTCCCTAAACTTGAGCTCCGTAAACACATGAATTATTCAGTATTGAAGACGCTGAACTAGAGCAGTGCGGATTGCGTTCTTGCATTTGCGTTTTGGGGGACTAGTGTTAAAAATCCTCGTCTGGCCATCCACATTCATGTTTTCCTTGTTTTCAATAAACTGCTCCAAGCGAATGACGCGAAGGTTAGTTTCAGTAACCCACGGCTTAATTCCTAATACTTATTTGCCCAATTTAACTTATGTAATTAATAAAGAATATAAAAAAGAATATATTTTAATGTTACATAAGGGGGCGATCGAAAACTTTCCGTTTTAGGGCGTTGCTGCAGCGTATATGCAACGTAGCGCTACTTCGACGCGAGTGTATATCCTGTGAGACGCCGGCGCATTCTGGTGTTTCGGCAATTATTTGCAATTTAGTTTTTGCACTGTATAGCTGGAGACAGTTCAAACAAATCCGTGCAATTAATTTTAATTGTTTAGGATGTTGCCGTTCAGTGTCACTTGTCCTGCGGCTACCCACTTATTATGCATAACCTTAGTTTTAGAGTGATTTATTTTAAGTGCAACTTCCTGACAACGATCTGTTAAATCTTTTATAGAGGACTGCATTTCCATCTTACTGTTAGCTAGGACCACTATATCGTCTCTACAGGTCGTTCTGCAATTATCTTACTATCTTCTGGCATTGCTGCTTTGGTGTAGACAACTGCATCATCTGCGAATAGCCTTAAAGAGCATCCGACGCTTTCTACTAGATCAGTTATATATCTTGTAAACAGTAACGGTCCTAACACACTTCCCTTTGGTACTCCGGATATTACCTTTACATCTGTCGATTTAGTTCCGTTAAGAGCGACGTGTTGAGTTCTATCTGCAAGAAAGTCTTGAACATAATCGCAGATTTGTTCCGATACTCCGTAAGCTCGTATTCTTTTCATTAAACGGCAATGCGGGACGGAGTCAAATGCTTTACTCAATTCAAGGAACACGGCATCAACCTGAGCGCCGTTGTCCACTGCGCTGTGGATCTCACGGAGGAGCAGAGCGAGTTCCGCAGGATATCTGTTTGCGGAATCCATGTTGATTTTTGTAGAGGAGATGTCCATTTTCAAAAAAAGCAAAAAAAGGTCATAATTCTTGAGCTTAAAACATGTTCCATAATTCTAATAGCGTGGATCTGTCTTACGGCCTAACTTAAAAACGGGAAAGATCTGTGCTTTTTCCAGTCGTTAGGTACCTTTCGTTGCTCAAGCTATCTGCAAAAAATTACTGCTAGAAGGGGAGTAAGTTCTTTCGCATAATCTTTATAGAATATTATAGGTATCCCATCTGGTCCTGAAGCCTTTCCACTACTAAGCGACAGTAGCTGCTTTTCAGTTCTGCGATCCGTTATCTCAATAGCTGCCCTTTCGACGTTGCACGACGATTGTGAGGAGGGACAGTGTTACGATCTTCCTCGGTGAAATAACTTCGGAAGACCGAATTCAGTATTTCAGCCTTCTCTCTGTTATCTTCCGTTTCGGTGTGGTCGCTGAGTGAATGAATACATGATTTTGACCAACTTACTGCTTTTACATACGACCAAAACCTCTTCGTGTTTTTAATCAGGTCGGTTGACCACGTCTTACTTTCAAAATCATTGAACGCTTCTCTCATTGCACTCATTATGCTCATTTCCGTTTCGTTCAGCTTTTGTTTGTCAGCTAGGTTTTTACTTCCCTTGAATCTGACAGGAAGTGCTCTTTGTTTACGTAGCGCTTTCTGACACGGCCATTAAACCATGGTGGACCTTTCCCATCCCTTAAAACCTTACTCGGAACATACTTGTCTAGGGAGTAGTGAACGATGCCTTTGAAATTTTTCAATTTGTTCTCCACATCATCGTCCTCATCACCGAATGTAGTGCCAATAAGCCAGTCATGCGTGTTTTGTACTGTTATAAAAGAAAACTTTGCACATTTTGATAAGCACGTAAGAGAGACAATTTTAAGGGTTATTTTATTTTGTTGAAAAGACTGAATTTTTGTTCCTGATCAGAGGCCATACTTTCTTCTGCGTAAACCCTTGTCCACTATTGGCTTTGACAGAAACAAACCGAGCAGCTGCCATGTGTTTATGAAGCTGACATATTATATTTGATGTTTCCTTTGTTATATTTGCGATCACTCCAAAACACTTTACTTTTAATTATAGATCTTTGTACTAAAATGTCGCAAAATGTGACATTAGTGGGTAAACACGCTATACATTTTGTTATTAATCAATAGTTCAAATAAGATATGGTCTGTAAACTTTTTTTGGAGAGTCTTGGCACCATAGCTCCAGTTAGTAAATGTCGCAGTCTTCCTCGAAAGTTCGTTTTTGTACCACCAGTGGAAGTGTCAAGAAAATCTCTGCCTCTAATTGGAAGTTACACCTGTAATGTAATGTCAATATCTTAACGCATTTTTATATATATATAATACAGACAATTTATAGGTGTGGTAATATATACTGTCATGCATGCATCTTAGCTTGCGAGCTACACCAGTCGTGTCAATATCTTGTAACGTCCACACAGTGAGTTTCTATATAAAATTTAGCCCAAATTTGCCTCACTGTCTATAAAAGCGTACGTATTACCAAAACTATGTGCCAACAAACTGTTATCCAACTTTAAATTATATGCAAACCTTTGACTGAACGGAACCTAATTTCAACTGAACAGTAACTGGTCTGAATACAGCTTGTCATTATATTAATATGCAACTCAAGTAAAACAATTATATGGCCCTAATCAAAATTTCCACTTACCTCGTGTCTTGACAACACTGTTGCAGATTTCTCGAAAGCACAACAGTAAACAGCAAGCAGGCAGAGACTAAGTTAGATTTATATTCCTAAATAAATACCACATGGCGCAATGTGATAAGGTGTAAAGATAAACAGTGTGTCGGGGAAAGTAACTATTCCTATGAAATGAAATTCCGAGACAACGGTTTTCGAATAAAGTATTTATTCGAAAGGACACAGTACAATTTCACGTGATCTTCACACGCAACATTGGTCCGAACAACACTATGCTTACCAAATTGAACAATGATTTGAAAAGGGCACAATATTAACAGAGGATTTCTGTATAAACAAAACTGCTTAATCAGTTGATACGCATGACTCGTGGAAATGGGGTGGTCCTTCTCTCAGCTCTGAGTAAATTAACTAGCTGACAATCATTATCCTAACAAATTAGCTGCAGCCTTACCTCAAACTTCTCTTCAAATACAATAACATTATACAAAATTTATATTCCCAGAATGAGATTTTCACTCTGCAGCGGAGTGTGCGCTGATATGAAACTTCCTGGCAGATTAAAACTGTGTGCTGGACCGAGACTCGAACTCGGGACCTTTGCCTTTCGCGGGCAAGTGCTCTATCAACTGAGCTACCCAAGCACGACTCACGGCCCGTCCTCACAGCTTTACTGGCGGAAGTAGAGCACTTGCCCGCGGAAGGCAAAGGTCCCGAGTTCGAGTCTCGGTCCGGCACACAGTTTTAATCTGCCAGGAAGTTTCAAAATTTATATTGTTTTCGCGTTCGAATATATACCTCATATTCATCCTCACTGTCCTTTACAATGACTATTTCTTCATCTAGCAGATACAATCACAAGTCAATACAGCACTACCGAATACATCCATCACTTACAACAGTTCAACTAAGAATATATCAGGCTGTGAAGAGGCAAAGACTGTGGCACGACAAGACCAAAACAGTAACGTAACATACTCTCTCTCTGATGTGCACATCGATAACATACAAAAATCCAAATGACATGACTACCTCACAATATTTCTGTGTTCTTCATACATTTTGCAGATACGGATATAACATCGTGACACAATCATGTATGCATCTAAGAAAGGCTTTAAATTACACTACAACTGCAATCTTCCCATTGCCGGGTTATGGGACATACTCTCTCTCTCTCTCTCTCTCTCTCTCTCTCTCTGTGTGTGTGTGTGTGTGTGTGTGTGTGTGTGTGTGTGTGTGTTGGCTTAAAAGCTCTCTGACTTGTCTATTTCCAAGAAAGTGGCGTGGTTTAAAATGGAGTTGAAAATTTTGAATGGATAGTAAAATACTGAGCTGAAGCCGGGAAATCTAAATGTGTGTGTTGACTCATAACCTCTCTGTTGGCTTAAGATGGTGATTAATAGAGCAAAGTGTGGTATGCTGAGCAATATTGTGTACATACTGACTTGCTGTTTCTTTTTAATGGCCATTAAAAATACTGGGCTGAAAAAGACGTATATTTTGGCTTAGAAGCTCTCTGACTGACTAAGAGGTATGCCTTAAGATGTAGTTGAAAAATGGCGTCCTGTGGGTATATATTATTTGGCTGTTTCGTTCTAAAGCTACCTGCCTGTGGTTGGCTGTTTAATTTTAATGGCTGATAAAATACTGGGCTGTGATCAGAGGAGACGGGAGAGGAGGGGGATGGGTGAAGGGGGAGTACGTATGGCTTAGAAGTGAGACATAGCTCCTCCTGGGCACCAGTCATGTGGATTGTATCCAGATGGTACCTTGCTATCTCACTGTCCGTCCCAGGAGAACAGCTGCAGTAATGCCAAGCAATAACACCAAACCCACAAGTCGATGGGAACCTGGACATGCCAGATGCCAGAAACACATGGCAGCCAAATATGGAAATTCTGATTGCAATATGTTTCTGACACCAAGGAGACTTAATTCAGGCCACGAGTCTTCATCCCACACTCCACTGGCGAGATAATGTGCCGCGGAATAGCAAATGAGAATATATCAATTAAAAAGAAGAACAAACGCAAGAAAATACATTGTTGCGCAAAAAAATACACTGTTGTGCAAAACTTAAGGACAAAAGTAGCTTTCGCATGACGTGTCACTGCCAAGTAATATGGCGCGATGAAACTTGAACCATACATAGAAAGAACTGTTACAGTATGGCACATAAGATAACCCAAAGAAATAAACAATGACACGAATAGAAATAACACATTTAATCAAAGACAATAATTACAGTGAAGTCGACGTGATTCATGATGGTCTCCTGGACATTACAAACGGCGGGACATGGCTGTTATTAGGGTGTATGATCACCATGGACGGCAATGCATACTCTGCAACTGCCCTCATGCTGGCTCGCCACAAGGTAGGTAATGAATTCTTGTGGCAGGGCGTTCCATTCCTCCACCAGCGTGGTCGCTGGATGGTCGTTAACGCCATTGGACATGCTGAAGTACATCTCCCCAACGCATCCCACATGTACTTGATAGGATTTAAGTTGGGGGAACAGAAAGACCCGTCCATTCGCCAAATATCCTCTCATCATATTCGACATTTGTTGCTGCCTCTGGATCATGGATTCAATTCCCGGACGGGTTGGGGATTTTCTCTGCCCGGGGGCTGGGTGTTCGTGGTATCCTAATCATTTCATCATCATCATTATCATCATCTAGATTGGACTGTGTAAAAAAATTGGACTGTGTAAAAATTGGGACTTTGTATGGGTGTTGATGATGGCGTAGTTGAGCGCCCCCACAAACCAAACATCATCATCATATTCGATATTGTTCCTGGGACCATTACGTGTTCAAGCCTATCGCCGTGTGAGAGTACGTCGCGCATTTTGGAACATGATGGTTTTGGTGGTCCCTGAGTTATGGTGTGAGGACTCATAATGTTGCATGGACGTGTTGACCTCCAAATCTTTGAATACGGTACATTAATCAATCTACGTTATTTCGATGCTATACTCCTTCCACATGTGCGTCTTTTCAAGGATGCATTCGGCTCTGACTTCATTTTTATGAACAACAGCGGGCAACTGTATCGAGCTGCGCCGGTAGACAATCTCTTCGAACGAGAGGATATTCGGCGAATGGACCAGCCTGTCTTTACCCTGGCTTAAATCCCGTCGGGCACATGTGGTGTGTTTTGGGGAGAAGTGTTGCAACATGTCCAAATGCACCAACGACCGTCCAGCGGCTGTCAACCGCCCTGGTGTAGGAATGGAACGCCCTACGACAAGAACTGCTTACCAATCATGAGACGAGCATGAGAGCATGTTGTAGACCATGCATTGCCATCCTTGGTGATCACACACCCTATTCAGGAAGATGTCCCGCCGTTTGTGTTTTCCAGGGGACCACCATACCCGTAAGTCTCAGTGATATCAGCGTGTTTATTGTCTTTGAATAAAAGTGCTATTTCTGTTCGTTTCATTGTGTTCTTTTACTTACATTTTGTTCTATATCGTAACATTTCTTTCTATGTGTGGTCTATCATTCATCGAACAATATTGCTTGGCAGTGACACATAATGCGATAGCTAAATTCGTTCTTAGGTTTTGCACAGCAGTACGCTTCAAGAATACAGTTAAGTTCAGCGGCAGTCTGGGAGAAGAACACCTGGATAACACAGTTCCACAACGTTGGAGTCTTGCAAGAAATCAAGACGCGCAATGATTATGATGATGATGAGTTGGTTTGAGGGGGCGTTCGACATCACGGTCATCAGCGCCCTGACGAATAGTCAACATGAAATCTCATGTGTTGGGACGAAGACTGTCCCCACATGCAGAGCAATTTATAACGTACTAAAGTCTGCCGCCCTTCCCCACCAGTTTAGGGATGAGGCCTGATAGTTCACAAAATTTCACCAATCTGTTAACACTGGTATCGGTATCTGCAAGGACGGTGGGCAGATCTCCAGCGAGACCGAGGGCTGTCCTATTATCAGTATACACGACACACGTAGCCACAATATGCTGAACTGATAGTAGCACGCTACAAACTTCACAGAAATGTGGATCCTCCCCCCGGAGGAGGAAGCCATGTGTGAAATGTCCGATGCGCAGTCTGGTAAGCAAAACCTCCTTCCAGCGTCGAGGCTGACACGAAGTCCGCCAGGCTTTTGTGGTCGGTTTGAGCGACCCCAGTTTGTTGTCCGACACCTGAAAGCATTCAGTCTCCCACTGACGCATGATGATTCTGTCAGAAATCGAGATAATAGCGCTCAACGGGATGGGACATTGAGGGACAGCACTATCCCAATATGCTTCCTTGGCAGCTTGATCAGCCATGTCGTTACCCTGTATCCCAACGTGGCCAGATACCCAGCAGAAGATATCTCCTTGCCACGGCGTTGGAGCCGCTGTAAGCAGTCATGGATGAGCTGAATCAGCGGGTCTACCGGATACATTTGGTGAAGCGCTTGCAGTGCAATAAGAGAGTCGGAACAGACAAGAAAACTCATACGGTGATGTATGTGAACCCTCTGCAGTGCTTTTAGAATGCCATATAACTCCACATCATAATTTGTAAATTGTTCTGGAAGACTCACTTTAAAAACCTATCAGAGAAAACCACAGAACAACCGAGACCATTCCCTTGCTGGGATCCATCTGTATAAATAACGATAAAACTATGGTACATATTTAAAACAGACGAAAACAAAGTTGTGAAAACCATATCTGGTGTACAATTTTTCGGGTACTGCGTCAAGCTTAAAATCACTTTGGGCCTCCGAAGACACCAAGGCGGCATTGCGTTCCATCCCTGGGTGTGTATTTTCACGCCCGAGAGATCCAGATCCTTGAGGCAGGCCGTAGCACGTATACCAAATGGCTGGGTCGCGTGGGGCCGATTCCTGAACAGTCGTTCGAAGGCGGGTTGGATCAATGATTGGGATGACGCTGAGATTTTCAGCGCCTGTCGAGCCAAATGGATACGTCGCCGAATCCAGAGTGGTGGTTCATCAGCCTCTGCACACAGACTCTGAACTGAGCTGGTCCGAAAGGCTCCAGTCGATATCCGAATGCCCGCATGGTGGACAGCATCTAACATCCGGAGGTAGGAAGGACGGGCCGATCCACAGACCACGCTGCCATAGTCTAAGCGTGATCGAACAAATGCCCTATAAAACTGTAGGAGGCGGGACCTGTCAGCTCCCCATGTTATTCCGCCAAGGAATTTCAAAATGTTCAACAACCGGAAGCCCTTTTTTCGTAGGTCTTTCAGGTGTGGGAGCCATGTTAATTTCGAGTCAAACAATAAACCCAAAAAGAGCACTGTGTCTTGAAAAAGTAAAATACGGTCCTCCATTGTAAGCTCTGGTGGTTAAAACTCCGACGAGCACGATTAAAATTGACACACACAGTCTTCTCAGATGAGAAACGAAAACCAGTTGTCTGGGCCCAGGTTTCCAGCCTCCTAATGGTCAGTTGCAGCTGCCTCGTCATCGTCATAAGATCAGAGGAAGAGTAGAAGATTGCAAGGTCAGCCACAAACAAAGAGCATTTGTCAGGACTCCTGATTGCAGAGGAAATGCCATTGATAGCGATGGCAAACAATGTGACACTGAGGACGCTGCCCTGGGGAAAATGAGTAATGAAATAGCCAGGTAATGTCTCTCAGTGCTGCCTGATCCACATTCTGCTGCTGTGGACACCGTGGATCGTCGCTTCACATTGGTTGAAGACGTGAAGACGATATCACACACGAACTGTTATAGTGTGACTAGACACTGGAGCTTCCACGCTGCTGTATTTGCCATCCAAGCGATTTCAGGCTTAGTAGTAATTTAATATTCAGAATGATTCTGTGATGATGTTACAAACTTTAGGGATGATGGAGAAGGGTAAACGTATCAGTTTCAGGTTGTAAGCGAAAATCGCTCTGACACCTCTGACAGTGGATCTCTTCTACTGCAATCTCCTTACTCTCCATATTCTGGAAGGAAGTAGTATGGACCAAAACACGGAAAAATTGCAAAAATTTGCTGGTAAACTTGGGCTCTGAAATCCATATCTTCAGAGCTATAATCAGCTGTTCGGTGGAACATATGTGTTTCACATCAGCAAAAATGAACAACTACTCGTAGCTCTTAATAGCCGACTTCTACTGAAGATATTTATTCTTGTTTTGTACCAAACTACCTCGTCCGAAATGCTTTCTCAGTTTAATACATTTACCCTCGACCATCATCCGTGAAAGTTTGTAATACCACATGGAATCGCCTTGTATGCTGTACAGCTTATGTGAAGTTAAGTGATTTTGTTGGATTTTGTTAGATGAATATATATTTCATAAATATCTTTATTTATTTTCTGCTCCATGTAGACGCAAAATATCGAAGGTGGAATCTTCGCTGCTGCAGTTGTAGCCGCCAAGTCGGCCACCGCTACAGATTAAATGACACCCAATATCTCTAAAATGCCGCCTTTCATTGTTGTTGATCTCTGATTCCATTGTGAGTGGGATCATTTCATTGTGGCAATAAAAACTGAAAGTAATTATGTTTCTGTAATGTAATATACACTGTTCATAGACGCAAAAGCTTATATGATTGCGTTATCTGTGACGACAACAAATTATATTGCATCGAGAAAGGTTCTTTCCTACACATTGTTGATATTTTCTATGAAGGATGGAATAATTTTAACGTATTATGAAAATCAAGTTGAAGCATTTTTGGCTAATATTAGCTATTAAAGAAAAGAAAGAAATAAAAAGGGAATATTTACTAAGCGCAGTGATATCTTGGAACACGGAATATAAAGTATTATTTGAGAAAAAAAAATTGTAATCCCTGTAATACACAGTCTGTTCCAGTTCCGTTAGGGCTTTGGCTACGAAAATAAAAGCGACTGATAATGTTCACAAAGTAGCTGTATTTATTCAATATACGTAGTCTCCCCCTGAATCAACACACAGCTGAAATCGTTTTAAAAGTATTTCGAAACAGTTACTGTACTTCTTTTTTGGAATTGCATTTAGTACTGCAGTACAATTGTCTTGGATGCCCATAACTGCGTCGTAACATTGTCCTTCCATTGCTAACTTCAGTTTTGGGGAACAACCAGCAGTCGGCTGTGGCCAAATTCAGAGAATACGGTGAGTGATCCAGGACTGTGCCCGTTTGCTGGCCAAAATCTCGCGCACGACCTTCACTCTGTGGACTGGGGCGTTGTCGTTGAGGAGCGACCCGGAACCTGCCGCTCGGTAATCGATGAATTCTCGCCAACAAACACAAAACCTAACACAAAACTTAATATTGCCTTGCTGTTCCACCGCCATTTTTCGACGAGGGTCAACATGTCCTGTTACATTCGCTCTAGGACGCCTGCTGCAGCGACTCTATACGAGGCTGTTGTTGAAACTTCAAGGATCGTAACGCCGCAACTCGCCACGAGATAACATTGCAGTTTGAAATTTCGTACAAGCAGTCCTAACGGCACTGGGACACACTGTACGTGACATAAAAGAAATTATAGGGGATCTGATTTGATTTTTAGCTTTTAACAAAACGAACCTGCAGCTAAAAGAAAATAGCTATGGCAAGCAAAAATCTTCGGAACCCAGTCGTAACGGCGCACTGTGCAGGTCGCCGCAACTGAGCGGTTGCATCAGGAATCACCGTTACCTGACTTGCTTGGCTTACCGCCACACAGTGGGCCAACACGCTTCAGAACCTGGACAAAATAGAAAAAAAAAGTGTGCGTGTCCCGACATTAGCCCCGCGAAATATTGTTTAGATTGCACTGTTGCATGCTTGCCCATTGCTGCGGCGTCATTCCAATCTCAAGTCGATATGATCGTACAGTGACAGTTGAAGGTAAACGGTGAATCGAGCAGCGACAGGTTTTTCAGATATTCTTTGTTGACCTGTTTAATGCATGACAGCCGTCCTGCCTAGTTGTCAGAATAAAATAAGATGGGTAGCATTCAAGAAGGTATGTTTATAACAATTTAACCGATGTAATGACGTGTAGCGATTTAAAACTAAACTAGTACCGTTATTACACGGAATTGTTGACTAAAAATTTCTTCTGCGTGGCTTCACTTTAGTAAATGGCTCTCCTACTACCTTAACAGTATACTTAACGAGTTCAAATGTATTTGCGTGCAATATTTGCACATTTTTAGTGGACGGCTATTTTTCTACAGTGCGACATCGTCACACGATATAAGTAGGTCCCTCATTATTCCTTGCGATTATCTCCAGAACTATTATCTGCACAAAAATGTCATTAGGGTTTTCTGTATAATTTTTAGGGAGCTATTCGGAATTGTGATCAATTTTTTTTTTCGGAAACTGGCAAATAATTCGTTTACATGATTAAAATTTCGCCGAGTAATAATGTCTTTTTACGCGAAATGCTGCAAAATGTTCAAATGTCTGTGAAATCTTATGGGACTTAACTGCTCAGGTCATCAGTCCCTAAGCTTACACACTACTTAACCTAAATTATCCTAAGGATAAACACACACACCCATGCCAGAGGGAGGACTCGAACCTCCGCCGAGACCAGCCGCAGAGTCCATGACTAGCGCGAAATGCTGCAGATCTACTCCATTTCGAATAGGGTAATATTGGTTTTTCCGCGAATTGCTGCAGATCTATTCCATTTTGAACAAACAACTCTAGAACTATAACATATCTGTCTGAAAAAGCCGGCAGGTGTGGACGAGCGGTTCTAGGTGCTACAGTCTGGAACCGCGCGACCGCTACGGTTGCAGGTTCGACCCCTGCCTCGGGCATGGATGTGTGTGATGCCCTTTGGTTAGTTATGTTTACGTAGTTCTAAGTCCTAGGGGACTGGTGACCTCAGAAGTCCCATAGTGCTCAGAGCAATCTGAACCATTCTTTTATCTGAAAAAAGTATATTTCTCGAAAGTCGGATGCCTACTTCGGCGGATTCAGAATATTCTGCAATAATCCCCGATGCAGACATCAGTCCACATAATTTTCATGCACGCATACGCCATAATCCAAACTGCTGCGTTGCTGATTGATCAGTTATCTGATAGTGCGCAGGAAGCTCGGAATGAGGATACATGGCGTTACCGACAAGATTTTCTACGCAAATATTCACGTGAGAAAACGATACATGTGTGGTATCCCATCGATTCTGGCATCTTCGAATCTACAGACTCCAAAAACGACAATTAAAGAAGAGAAATGCGGTTGGGGCAAATAAAAGTGGCCTGGAGAACAGAGTTCCAGCGTACAAAAAAATACAGAAGAGAAAATGAAATACAGTACTAACCTGACTACAGCAGATGTTGAAAGTGACGATCATACATCGCTTGGCACTTTTGTGCCCTGGTCAACAGGTTGCTGAAGGCGGATCGAAGCTACACTGGAGGCATTACAGCAATCTCATCCGAAATGTTGTGTTGCAGTTCTTAAAGACTACGAGTGTTGTTGCGATACACCTTATACTTGAGGACTTCCCACACAAAGTAATCGTACTCTGACAGATCAAGTGACTGGGCGGCCATCTATGCTAACAATTCTGTCAAGTGTGAAGATTGTGTAAATGTGCTCCAAGGTTCAACCGGCTGTAAGTCATACCGAAACACCGCTACCCAGAACCTATGATTCTGTGGGTTGACATAACCACTCAGGTGAAACCACGCTTCATCAGGCATAAAGAACAGGTCCATTTCCAAACCATTCATTGTTATCTCAGTGAACAGCCACTCACAAATCTGGAGGCGCTGAGGAGCATCCGCTGGCTTTAATGTATGAACAACAGACACTCGGTAGGGATGCATGTACACGTGGAGTACTCGTCCGCATGATCGATGTGATATACTGGTCTCTAGAGACAGGTGTTGTGTTGATTTGGTAGGACACTAAAGCGTTTTCTGGTGCACTGAAGCCAAATTTTCTGGTGTGCGTCCACGTTTCGGAATGTTTTTTTGACTTGTTCAAAACAGATCTTACCTGACCCCATTTTCGGACAAAGAATAGCATGGCACTCTTTGGTGGCACTTTGACAGCATTGAACTTCTCAGCAAACAACTGACCACACCGTTTCCACGACTTAGTCGTTATATAACTTTCCACAACGAACACCCGCTGCTCCACAGTGAAAACCATCGTCCCTTTTCCGCTGTTCCACTCACTCTGACACGGCAGGGATAAATGTACAGGTACGTTCACTACGGTCTGAACGGGTGTGGATCACCTGGCGGGCGTACACGTGGTGTGCGTGTCACAGGGTTTGGTTATATGAATACATGCACGTCGAATCGTATCCACTCGTCCGGGCCTCTTTATTTGTCACACGCTGTAGATGCCACGCAAGGTAAAAGAGCTGTTTTTCGAACCATCTACCAATCGACAATCCAACAGCTACCCTTCTAACAGCAATGACACAAGCGACGAATGATTTCGAGAGAAAAATGTAAAATATCAAAAAAATTCAGTATGGCAGTTTCGACTTCTATTTCGTTTCCGACCTCACAGTACTTTATACCCGAAGTTTTACTCAAAGCCGCTAAATTTATAATTTTTCATCCACCAAATTGGATCCGCCATTTTGATTTTTGTGATTCTGACATCGGATTCGTAATCAGAGACCAAGAGAACCTAAAAAGAACATTGTTTTGTAGGATTTTATTTCCATTTTTCTGTTATGTCCAGTTTTTGTAGCGAGTTGCCCCACTGTGCGCCATCCCGTTGAGAAGGCGGTAATCACTTGCTTTGCTTAAGCCTCGTTCCGCTGTTTACAAGAACATGTAAGCCAATATAATACGTATCTCTAGTGCAGCCCTGATAAATCGTGCTGGGAGACTCTAGTACTCTGAACATAGAAACTGATGTCCGGACACATACCGTTTTCCCGTTACACGCAAAATACCAAAACACACGTTCAAATCTCCAGCATTTTTGGCACCACTGGCTAGGGTATTACGTACGTCATTCACCGATCACCTGATGCCCCATGTCCATTACAGGTTTATTTACAAGCCATTCGTTGAATTTGTGACGGCGTACAACCTCGTTTTTCACGTGCGGTCCGAGATCATCTGGACTAACGATTTGGGCAACAGTGGATAGGTCGTGGTGGCCCGATTGCGTGGCCTGTATGTTCTCCCGACTTCATTTACGAGACCCCTACGGCATCCGAGAAAGACCTACTGGCGTGGGTTTTGGCTGCGGCGGATGCTGGAGGACCAGGGACTGGTGACTGTGGGTACCAGAATATCGTACAGAGGTACGGTATCTCGGCTGACGTCGGTGCTCGCCTCGCCGAGCCCTACTTGTAAGTGCTCCCAGACGACGAGCAGCAGGAGTCAGAGAGCAAAGTGTGTTGCATTTTGCGTGTAGCGGGAAAACGGTACTTTTCCAGACATGAGTTGCTATGCTACACTTAACCATCTTGGTCCCCAATACAAGTCCTCAACCATCTGTAACGGGAATTCAGTTACACCCAATATGTACTTATCAACGGTAATGTTTCATTCCCGCATATCCCACAGCTCCGTATCACATTCCGAACATCTCTCTCTAAGAATTGGAGATTTAACTGGCCTGCAGTGACTACTCTCACGTTCCAATTCAATGAATCTGTTGACTCTATTGAACATAAACTAGTCCCTACAAATTAACTATTCTAAAAAGATAAAGGCTCAGTGCCATTAATTACACCGGAACTGCAGACACAACTGTCTTGGTGCCCAACATAGGGCGAATGTTATAAGGTTCATAATTAATTGTATTTAATGCATTGACTCTCTAGGCTTGTCCATCTGGTACTGGATCAAACTTTTTTTCTACACGATTGTCGACACAAAGAGGAAATACCGATGCTTAAGTGTACTTTAACACCGTACATACGAGAAATTACACTGCTGAGCCAAGACGTTACGGCTACTCCCCACTCGAGACTGTAGGGTCGCCTTGTTGCGTTGCGGGCTCACGATGCAGCGAGGAAAGTCACTGGTGTCCAAAATTAAAGCAATGGTTGCGTTTATTCTGCCACAAAACAGTATAAACAGATGACAGTAAAGTAGAAACAATGTAAAGAATACAGAACATAAACAACTGCAACATGTATAACGGCAGACAAAAATGTTCCTCGTTTTTTTAACGGATTTGCACATACATTCCGACAACTGTGCTCATTATGGGGTGTGACCACCTCTGGCAGCAACACAGGCGTGACAGCGATGGGACATTCAGTGAATGATGTCATCAGTCTCACATTGAGGCAATAACAGCCATTCTTCCTGCAGAGCTACTCGCAAGTTTTAGGGATTCAGTGGTGGACGCTAGCGTGATACAACCCGTCTCTACAGTGGATCCAAGACATGCTCTATGGGATTCAAATCGGAAGAGCGTGCAGGCCATGCCATGCATGCAACATCTTCCGTTTCCAAGAAAACATCAAAATGGCTCTGAGCACCATGGGACTTAACATCGATGGTCATCAGTCCCCTAGAACTTAGAACTACTTAAACCTAACTAACCTAAGGACATCACACAACACCCAGTCATCACGAGGCAGAGAAAATCCCTGACACCGCCGGGAATCGAACCCGGGAACCTGGGCGCGGGAAGAAAACATCAACCACTCATGCTGTATGAGGTCGAGCATTATTGTCCATCAGTACAAAGTCTGGGCCCAAAGCACCCTCAAAAACCGCACATGAGGTCCCAAGATCTCCTCACGATACCTGACAGCAGTTAAACCTTACATATTCACTCGTAAAATTTCATGAAGAGCTGTTCGAGTGGTCAGCGTAATCCCTGCCCACACCACTAGGTATCCTCCCCGATATCAGTCTCTTTCCACAATGTCTGAGTCCCGAAATCGTGTTCCATGTTCCCTCCAGAGGCGAATCCGTCGAGAATCTCTCTCCAGACCAAATCTGGTCTCATCTACAAGAAGAACATCCGACCACTGTCCGGCTGTCCAGGTGGCATGTTGACGACTCCACTCTAGCTGTTCCGTTCTGTGGAGACGCGTCAGTGGTACACATACAGCAAGTCTCCGACAATAAACGCCACTCTGCCGAAGCCGTCTGTGCACCGTTTGCCTCGATACAAGACTCCCAGTGGATGCTGCGAGGTCAGACGCCAGTTGCCATGCAGTACTAAGACGGTACCGCCGTGCCCTTACAGCCAAATAACGGTTCTCTCTTTCTTATGTCACCTGTGGTCGGCCCTGCTCTTGTCTCTGAGGTACAGTTTCGGTCTCTACAAACTGCCGCCACATCCAAGAAACAACAGAACGATTCACATTAAGCAATCGGGCCACATCAGTTGGCAACTGTCCTGCTTCCATTCTTCGATGGTTCTCCACACCAAAGAGTCTGGTAAGCGTCTTCTCTGTGTCGTACTGCACCCTCCGTGTACACAGCGATCGTGGATGTGGGACTACCCGGCAAATGCTACCCTTTTGAAGGGTGCCCTGACGTCATCACTGGCGTGGTTGTCCACTGACTGGATTGCCATCTTCCGTGCAGAACAAGATCGTACGGACATCTGTTGACATTTTGTATGATTATATTGTGAATTAGACACAAGACGGGGAAACAGCGGGTTTGTTGCTTCAATTATGGTCATCAGTGTATGTACACTACCGGTCAAATTTTTCGATCAGCCATGATAAAAGCTATATCTTTTATTTCAGTGTACAAACATATCGTAAAAACTAAACAGAACAACAAAATAAATATTTTTTTTCTCTCTTGCATTAAGTACAATACAATATGGTTTAGATTTTAGCCCCTGCAGAGCATCCAACTGTGCCCTAAGAACAGCTGTACAACCGCATCATCTTGGAGATAAAATTTTTTGGTGTTTTTGCAGATATTGGACTCTAATACGTCTGTAAATTACTTTCAAGATCTTCAGAATTTGATGACATCAGTTTTTTGATCTCCCTGTCAAATCTATCCAATAAGAGTTCAATGGAATTTAAGTCGGATGCTGTCTTGGTCGACTCAAGTTGTTCAGTTTCCCACATTTCTCTTTTCTATTGACTTACCGCCTGCACAATTTAGAAGCATTCCGAATCATCGTTCTGCTGCGGAACAAACCCACGATCAATAAGTCCCTTGCCAGATGGAACTGCATTGTTGATCAGTATCCTGCGATATCCATCCTTCTTTAATGTTCCACTAATCCTCAGTAGATGACCAAGTTTATTAACCGTAAAATATCCCCACACCATGATCGACCCACCACCATGCTTCACTATTGGTGTCACATGCTGACTCTTCACACGTTCTCCACGACGTCGACGGAGAAACATTCGACGATGGCTTTAGTATACGACATACATACATTCATCCGTGAATAACACCTTGGGTCATTGCTGCACGCTTCAGTGTCTCTGTTGCTGTGACCACTGCAATCTTTTCACCTCAATTTGATTGCGTAAGGAAGGTATTTTGGTGGATATGCACCCCTCCGAACCATGTTCACTAAGACGCGTTGCACTGTCGAGGCAGAGATTGGAGCTGCTAGCATACTGTTCACTTCCTTGAGAATTTCAGGTGCATCACCAGTCCCCTGACGTTTAGCCTGCACACACATGAACTGATCTTCCCTGTGTGATATTACTCGGGTTCTTCCAGATCGCGAAACAGTTGCATTGGCACCAGTTTCTTCGAACCACAGAAATTTATAGACCACTATACATTGGACTACGCCAATTTTTGTTACTATTGTTCTAATATAATAGACTCCCTGATGTAGAGCTACAATTTCAGCACATTTTTAATTCCAATCTCCTGCTTCTGTCCCATTAGGACGTAATATGGTATGAACCTGTTCAGGTATACAAAACAGTGCTAGCTGCAAACAGTGTCCTATAAACTAATGCGAATTGATTGCTGCACACATAGTGGAAAGAATGAAGCACAGTCGAATGCAACCATCTTAGGTAAAGGCACGTCAGCGTTGTTGTGGATATTCATCAGCGCCCCTCTGTGCGAACAATACGTACACAACAGAGGCGCTTGATCTTTGCATGTTTCTACTTGTTTCATTATCAGAACCGGAATTTGATAGAATATGCAAAACGAAAAGCCTATTTTAACCTCAAATCGATAGTTGCGACAGGTAGTAAAAAACTTTTGATCGGTAGAATAGGTGGAGAAGAGTCGAATGGGGAATCATTACAGCGTCGATAAGGGCCGTCAGTGGGAATATCTACTGACACAAGCGATTCTGACAAGTGCAGAATATCATAACCCAGCGCCTGCGTGCGAGCATCTGGGAAACGGCGAAATTGATCGGCTGTTCGCGAGCAACTGTCGTGAGCATCTATGAAAGACGGTGCAGCCATGAGTAGGCGACAAGGTGTTGGACGTCCGCGGATCATCAGAGAACGTGGAGGTTGGAGGATTGCCGACCCCTTATGTGTTCCCATATTGACCCAACGGCATCGTCAATTGCGAGGGGCGTTCAATAAGTAATGCAACACATTTTTTTTGTCTGTCAATTTTGGTTGGAAAAATGGAGAATTTGTTGTGGAACATTCCCGCATCAGCCCCTATAGTTACACGAAGTTCCGATAGGTGGTAGCTCTATGCGTAGACTTCAAAATGCATCTGTAACGGAGGTGGGTTCCAAGCAAAAAACTGTAATTGAGTTTCTTTTGATGGAAAATGAATCGCAGTTATTCATAGGTGCTTGCGGAATTTCTATGGAGCGCTATCAGTAAACAAAAACACGGTGAGTCGTTGGTCGAGACGTCCGTCGTCAAAGCAACAAGATCGCGCAGACCTGTCCAATCTCCCGCGTGATGGCCGGCCGCCAGTGCTTTGACTCCTGCAATACTGGAACGTGCGGACACTCTCGTTCGAGGTGATCGACGCATCACAATCAAACATCTCTGTGCTCAACTGGACGTCTCTGTTGGTAGTGCTGACACACTGATCCACCAGTTGGGGTACTCAAAGGTATATGCTCGTTGGGTTTCTCGCCGCCTAATAGAAGGTCATAAAGAGCAACGAAGGATCCTGTGTGCGGAATTGTTTGCGCGTTATGAGGTTGATCCTGACAACATTTTGTCGAGCATTGTCACAGGCGATGAAACAGGAAGCAAACGGGCAATCCATGGAGTAGCGCCACAACACCTCTCCTCTGAAGAAAAAGTTCAAGCCTCTCCCACAGCCGGTGAAGTCACGGCAACGGTCTCCTGGTACTCTGAAGGGGTTATCCTGTTTCATGTCCTCACTCATGGTACAACGATCAAATGTGAAGTGTATTGTGTTACCCTCAGGAAGTTGAAGAAACAAGTTCCGTGTGTTCGTCGCCACAAAAATGCAAACGAACGTCTGCTTCTCTATGACAACGTAAGGTCTCACACAAGTCTGAGCATCCGAAAGGAGCTCACTAAACTTCAGTGGACTGTTCCTCATCATGCATCCCAGAGCCTAGATCTCGCAACTTCCGACTTCCATCTGTTTGGCCCAATGAAGGATGCACGCCACGGGAAGCAGTACGCGCGTGACGGGGAGGTTATGGATGCAGCAACATGTTGACTCCGACGTCAACCAGTAGAACGGTACCATGCAGGCCTAGAGGCCCTCTCAGTAACTTGGCGTAAGACCGTCGCATTGAACGGAGATTGTGATGACAAATACGCTTTTGTAGCCGAAAGACTGGGGAATAATACGGTGTATTGGAATTCGGTATAAACCAACCTGCTTCCAGGAAAGAACGTGTTGCATTACTTACTGATCGTTCCTCGTACGACTGTTGTGGTGACATGATCATCGAGATTTGACAGAGGATGAATAGAAGCTTGTCGCCTGGCCGGAGGAATAATTTTTCTAATTACAACAGGCCAATGGTCTTGTCTGGTTACGCTGCTCGAAACATTCAGCACACCAAGAATGTGAGCATCTCCCATTCATTCTTTTATTATATTACGTTTCATTACTAGAGATGTTCACTAATCTTTTCTGAATTATTTAAAACAATGGTACACTGGGTTTTATTAAATAAAAATCACTTTCAAGCAACGTAGTAAATTTTTCTATCACTCTGCTTACTGCTTCTTACCAACATTCGTGGTAGTATAGATATTGCATGCGTGTATTATCTGAGGCATTATTTATTTGCGTCATCATCATCATCATTATCATCATCATCATCAGCCAATTCGATCACTTAGTGATGTGGCGTCTTTGAGTCGGCGTGCAACAAAAGGATCCCTGCAGGTTCTTCCATTTCTGCCGATCTTGAGCTTCCCTTTGCCGATTCAAATGGTTCAAATGGCTCTGAGCACTATGGGACTTAACTTCTGAGGTCATCAGTCCCCTAGAACTTAGAACTATTTAAACCTAACCAACATAAGGACATCACACACATCCATGCCCGAGGCGGGATTCGAACCTGCGACCGTAGCGGTCGCGCGGTTCCAGGCTGTAGCGCCTAGAACCGCTCGGCCACTCCGGCCGGCTTGCCGATTCAGTCCAGCTGTCTTTCCTAAATCTCTGTCCCATCCGTCCGGTGGTCTTCTCCTTGGTCTATTATGGTAAATTGGGCTCCAGTCTAGTATTTGTTTTGACCACCTGCCATCTTTTCTTCGAGCGACACGGCCAATCCACTGCCATTTCAAGGTATTCATTCTCTCCATTATGTCACTGACCTTTGTCATCTGTTTGATACCAACTGCTTTTTTCTCTCTTTGTGTAGCACAACATTGATCTCCCTTTCCTCTATGAGTTACTTTAGTTTTTTAACGACGAGTTCATTTAATGACCATTCCTCTATGGTTAACATTAATTTTCTAACCATGAACTTATTTAATGTCTGTCTCACAGCCACAAGTTATTACAGGCAGCACACAATGATCACAAACTGTTTTCTGCAGCTCGGTCGACATCTTAGACTTCGAAACTGGAGAGTATCTTCCAAAATACGTCGAAATGTTTCTGGTTTTAGGTGTCCTTTCATATTTACAAATAGACCCAGGTAGAGATATTCTGTGATCCCTTGAAGTTGCGTACTATCAACAGATATATTTCCTTCTGGTGTCCATTCATTCGTCATGATCTTGGTTTCGTAATAGTTCATTTTTCGGCCACCTTCAGAGCAGACTAACGCAAGTTCACTAACCAAAATTTGAAGCTCTTCTACACTGTTTGCAAATAGAACAATATCAGGTTATTTAATCTCTTTCCCAGAATTTGCATTCCCTTTATTTTCCGATCCAATTTACACATTGCTTTTTCTACTACTGCTGAAAATAGTTATGGAGACATAGAGTCACCTAGTTTTACACCCTTTTCAATGGGAAATTCATTGGTTTCTTCAACAGCATTCCCAAATATTGTGGAGGTTTTGTATATGTTGTATAAGGCTCCAATATCGACCTGGTCTCTTCCTTGTTCTTATTTACGTAAGTTGTTAGAATTTTGTTATTGACAAAATACATGGACATCACCAAACAAAAGCAGACACGACCTGAATTGAAACACAGTCAATAACAGAGCCGCCATGAAGCTCAAGCGTTTGTCCATAGAAGAACACGCGCTGCATTTCTGTCGAAACTCTCTTGTTGATAGCTGTATACCAGAAAATTTCATTCACATGGAGCTATTACTTATTTCTCCAAATAATAACAATTATACAGTTCCCAGAATGAGATTTTCACTCTGCAGCGGAGGTGCGCTGATATGAAACTTCCTGGCAGATTAAAACTGTGTGCCCGACCGAGACTCGAACTCGGGACCTTTGCCTTTCGCGGGCAAGTGCTCTACCAACTGGGCTACCGAAGCACGACTCACGCCCGGTACTCACAGCTTTACTTCTGCCAGTACCTCGTCTCCTACCTTCCAAACTTTACAGAAGCTCTCCTGCTGACGCTGGTGACACTCGACGCGGTGGCTGACGAGAGCGGCTGCAAAGGCATTACCCATTTACAGCCGCTCTCATCAGCCAGCGCGCCGAGTGTCAACTTCGTTTGCACGTTTAATACAAATCATTTATACAATATGGATATAGTTACATATTGTTACTGATGAAAGTATACGAAATATAGGGAAAACCACATCTTCATTTTCAAACATTTTTTTAAAAATCAAATGGGTGCTTGAAAAAGAATGAACAGATTTCAATTGTTTGTTACACACAGATTGTAAAAAAATAGAAACAAACTGCGCATGTCACCGGACAGAGGAAGGTTCAAAGTTTTCACACCACAAGATACATCATTTGAAATTTGCATAAAGTCAATCCACTGTTCAAGTGCAACGTGCATTACGTCGTCGATTCAGCAAGAAGCCGCCTCTGCACACGCAGATACATGACTAGCATACAAAATTCTTGGAAGCTGGCTGCATATGCAAAGGGAAGAGCACGGGTCAGCCACCCACGTCTGATAAAAATGACGAGCGTATCTGAGGTATGTTCATACGGAGCTCTCGGAAGCCCACAAGACGGGCAGGTCGGGAACTTCAACTTCCTCAACAATGGTGTGGCGTGTTCTGAAACGACGTCTGCATATGAAGCCTTACAAGTTGCAGTTATTGCAATAATTGCGCCCCGGCGACCACAGCAGACGGTTCGAATTTTCCATTTCAATAAACAGGGACTTGTTGATTCGTGTGTGAAATGAAATGGATTACTATTTCAATGTTTCTCGAGCAACGCCGGGTGCTCATGTTGAGCGTCTGTGTCAACACAAAATTTTGAACCTTTCTCTATCAGTTACATGTGTTTCTATTTTTAATACTTTGTCTGCAGTAAACAACAAACCGTTTCTTTTTGAATAATCCCGTATTACAAACGCCGACCGGGGGTGCCGTATAATGCTGTGAGGAACATTCAGCTGGGCTTCGATGGGGCATATGGTAGTAATCGAAGGCACCATGAAGGTTGTCGACAACGTGAATTTTGAAACTTCCTAGCAGATTAAAACTGTGTGCCGGACCAAGACTCGAACTCGGGACCTTTGCCTTTCGCGGGCAAGTGCTCTACCGACTGAGCTAGCCAAGCACGGCTCATGACCCGCCCTCACAGCTTCAATTTTGCCAGTACCTCGTCTCCTACCTTTCAAATTTCACAGAAGCTCTCCTGCAAACCTTGCAGAACAAGCATTCCTGGAAGAAAGGATATTGCGGAGACATGATTTAACCACAGCCTGGGGGATGTTTCCAGAATGAGATTTTCACTCTGCAGCGGAGTGTACGCTGTTATGAAACGTCCTAGCAGATTAAAACTGTGTGCCGGACCGAGACTCGAACTCGGGACGTTTGCCTTTCGCGCGCAAGTGCTCTACCGACCGAGCTAGAAACGTATATATTATTCCACAGCACCTACATCCCTTCATGCACATCTTCCAGCAAGATAACTGTGCGTGTCACAAGGCCAGAATCGTGCTACAGTTGATGTCTTGGCGTCCAAATTCGCCTGATTGGAACTCCGAACATATCTCTGAGGCTATCGGACACCAGCTCAATGCCCACAAACCACTGGCCCGTATTTACGGGTACTGGATGACATGTGCGCAGTCATCGGTGCCACATACCTCTGGAAACCTTCTGGGAGGACTTGTCGAATCCCTCCCACGAAAAATCTCAGATATACTGCGTTACAAAGGTGAACCAGCGTACTATTCAGTAGTTGCCTCATTAGTATAAGACAGAAAGCACATAACATGTAGCACTAGTTAGGTAGTGCTTTATTCAGTTTTACTTTGGCAGTAATTCTCAGGTCGTCTAGTATTGCAAACTTCACCTCCATCAGCTTCAATTGAAGAAAATACTTGTTCTACTGACTGTTCCATTTTTTGATGCCAGTACCTGGACAGTGTTTACAATATTGAAGTGAGTCGAAAATTTAAAAGTCTGTGTTTCATATCTGAAATATGCAGCAAGTATCTTGTTCAGCGCTGTCTACCGATTCTACAGGGAAATATTGCAGTGTTGGTTGGATTCAATAGTCGTTTGACCGTCGGTGAGAGCAGATCGCAATGGCCGAAACAATCGTAGATCTCGCCAGTTGTGAAATGCGGGATCTGATTAGATTTTTACTAGAAAAAGGATCTTCAGCTGCTTAAATCCATTATGTGTTATGCCCAGTATGTGCACCTGAAATAATGAGTGACAAACAAGTTCAAAATGCTGTCGAGAATTCCAGCATGGCCGCTAAAATGTTAACGATGATCGCGGATTGGCAGGCCCACTTTTCGGACCGATGACATCGCTGATCAAGTGAACCAAAAATTTTGAAAGGATCGGCTATTGAGTAGTACTTGTCTGACTAATGAATTTCAAAATGCTGCTCGCCCCTCAGTTGAGAAGACTGTCACTGACCAGGATGGATATCACAAACTTTTTGCGAGGTGACTTCCAAAAATGCTCATTGATCTGCACCAAGAGCAAAGACTGCATAGTGCAGGACAGATTTGGAGCGCTATAGACAAGATGGAGATAATTTGTGTTCCCACACTGTTACGGGCGACAAGGCGTGGATATCGTACGGCAACGCGGAATCGAAACAGCAGCCAATGCAGTGGTACCATTCAAATTCACCCAAATCAAAAATTTTTAAGCAATCTCCGTTCTCAAATCGAAATTACGGCTACCGTTTTTTGGGACGGACAGAGCGTCCATTTCATTGATTTCATGGATCGTGGTCAACAATTACGGCTGATGTATATTGTGAAACGCTAATCGAACCGAGATGTGCGATCTGCGGGAAACTGTCGTTATAATCCTCCTTCACGGCAACGCACGCCCTCACACCGATGTCACAGCAAACGAGAAGATCGAAGATTTTCGTTGGGAACTTTTTGATCTTGCACCAAGCGACTATTTCTTCTTTTTGCACTTGAAAAAGTGGTTGGGTGGACAACGACGATGAACTCAAGACAAGCATTACCAACTGGTTCATTTCCCAGGCAACAGACTTTTACGCAGAGGTATTAAAGACTCTGTTGCAGTGTTGCAAAAATTGTATATACGAGGGCTGTTCAAAAAGTAAGGTGCCCTTTAATTTGCGCGGGCAACGTACATTCGACTATCGACCTTTTTTTTTGTTATGTTGGTACACATGCCCCGAACATATGTCCACAATTTCAAGTGTACAGCATACTTCGTTTGTTTTTGACAGAAAGATTAGACGTGTTTCAGTGTACTCGGCGATTTTCGATTATTATGAAAAATGCAGCAAAGAATTTGCATCAAAGTTTGTGTGAAAAATGGAACTAAGTGCTCTAAAAGACTTGAAATGTTGACAGTGGCATACAGTGAGTCTGCTCTATGTAAAAAAAATGTTCGCAAGTGGTGCAAGCTCTTCCAAGACGGCCGAGAAGATGCCGATGACAAACCTCGCTCTGGACGCCCCAGCACGTCAACAACATATGTAACGTGAAAGCTGTGAAGAAAATTCTTTTGGAAAATCGTCGAGTTACCGTAACAGAAGTTGCTGAGTATGTTGGTATATCGGCCGGCTCGTGTCATGCAATTTTTCCGGATAATTTGGGCGTGAGACTTGTGTCAGCGAAGTTAGTTACAAAATTTCTCAATTTTGATCGCATGAGCATCGCTCAGAAGCTCTTGAGTGACGTCAATGGTGATCCTGATTTGCTCAAAAGGGTCATAACTGGAGACGAAACATGGGTTTACTGTTATGACGTGGAAAACAAAGTCCAATCGTCCCAATGGAAGCATCCGGGAGAGCCAAGACCGAAAAAAGCACGCGAAGTTCAATCAAATGTCAAAGTTTTGCTCGCAGTTTTTTTTTTTTTTCAGTTACCGTGGCGTAGCGCATCATGAATTTTTGTCTCAAGGTCGTACGGTCAATAAGGACTATTACCTTGACGTTATGCGCCATTTGCGAGAAGCAATACGCAAAAAAACGTCCAGAATTGTGGAAAAACAATCTATAGCTTTTGCATCACGACAATGCACCTGCTCATTCATAGTTGCTTATGAGGGATTTTTTGGCCGAAAACAACACAACAATCATGCGTCAGCCACCATATTTACCGGATTTGATTGATCCCCTGCGACTTTTTCCTGTTACCAAAACTGAAGAGATATTTGAAAGGACGAAGATTTTTAACGATTGAGGAAATAGAAACTGCATCGCCGGAAGTTCTCAAGGCTGTACCAAAAAGTGCTTATGAGGAGTACTTAGAGGATTGGGAAAAGCGTTGGCACAAGTGTATTGCATCTGAGAGGGACAACATGAATATTGATGAATAACTACAAATTTTTTCATAAAAAAATAAAGCCACCTTACTTTTTAATTACACCCACCTCGTAAATGAACAGGAATATGTGGAAAAGTAAAACAGATACGTAGTAAAATGTTACTGTTAATAAAAACTTTTTCTCATAAGCTACTTTTTTTGTGATCAAACGCACATTAGTTTTGGAATACGCCTCGTATGTACAATGAAAAACTTCTGTTGTTAATTTTCCAAGACAAGCACTCATACACGAAGTAACAAGTTATTTACTCTGATTCAACAACTGTTTGCCTTCAAATTATCACATAACCAAAGGGGAAAAGGCAGTTTTCTTTCGACTTTTGCGTTCTCTCTTTCTGCCAAAGACATGCAGCAAGTTTTGCGCTGCTACAATATGCAGTGTCTGCGGAACTTCCTGTGTGAAGCAGTTATTCTCTCGAGTTTTGTTTACACTTATTCTCAATGGGAGAGCTTTTGTCCTTGGTTGTTGCGCCATTAGGAAGGTCGACGTTGCTGCGTGCACACCTTCCCACGCTGTTTATCTTCGGGCGGTAGAGATGGGCGTTCCGAACCATAATCTTTTGTGATTCAAAAGGAGGGTTCATCGCCGACTAATGTTTGAAAGTTAGCCGGATGCTTCGAGCACTTTTGAAACTGTCAGTATGAATAGTAAATCGGTCTTGCACCATTTGAAAATGAAGTTCGTTGCAGCCGGGGAAATTCGAGATCGGATCAAGCTAGGTGGCCGGTCATCCAGTTTTAGGTTTCCTGTGATTTCCCCAAATTGCCTAAGGAGAGTGCCGGCGCGGTTCTGTTGAATGGACGCGGCCGATTTGCTTCCATAATCCTTCCCTAATTCGCGCCTGTGCTCGCCTCTGATGACCTCGTCATCGACAGGATATTAAAAATTAATCTCTCTTCTTTTTTTCCGAAAACGCAGCGACATTCGATGGGAGTGCCAGAGAGAGACGCCATACCCTTTTCTCATGGAAGTTATCCGCCTTCAGCATCGAGTTAACAAAAGTGCAGATAGCTGCCGATGAATACTTCTTTCCCATCAAAATGCATTGTCCGGCACATTCCCTCTTGAAAAAAAAAAAAAAAAAAAAAAAAAAAACAACAGGTGGTGAAACAGTCATGTCGTTATGACTGATTTAGAGCTGAAAGCTCGTCAGGGTTTGGCACTGGCTACGAACCACGCCTCTTTTTCCTGCAGCGCTGCTCAAACTGTACGTTTCGACCGCTTCTGATGAACCGACTCACAGTATCCTGCGAAATCTCACATTTCTTCTGGTAAAGAAGTTACTGTTGCGTATTTGCGGGCCGTGAACGACGTTACATACACTGCCCTCCATAAGTTTGGGAACACCATGCTGCGTATTACAACAGAGCAAGATGGAAGTGATCTATGTGCGTTATTGGTTAGAATACGAAATAGAAAGCTCAAATAACGGTTAATAATGACACGGGCGGTATTGTATACTTAATTATTGTACATATACATACATATTGGCACATACAGGTTGTTTCAAAAATGACCGGTATATTTGAAACGGCAATAAAAACTAAACGAGCAGCGATAGAAATACACCGTTTGTTGCAATATGCTTGGGACAACAGTACATTTTCAGGCGGACATACTTTCGAAATTACAGTAGTTACAATTTTCAACAACAGATGGCGCTGCAAGTGATGTGAAAGATATAGAAGACAACGCAGTCTGTGGGTGCGCCATTCTGTACGTCGTCTTTCTGCTGTAAGCGTGTGCTGTTCACAACGTGCAAGTGTGCTGTAGACAACATGGTTTATTCCTTAGGACAGAGGACTTTTCTGGTGTTGGAGTTCCACTGCCTAGAACACAGTGTTGTTGCAACAAGACGAAGTTTTCAACCGAGGTTTAATGTAACCAAAGGACCGAAAAGCGATACAATAAAGGATCTGTTTGAAAAATTTCAACGGACTGGGAACGTGACGGATGAACGTGCTGGAAAGGTAGGGCGACCGCGTACGGCAACCACAGAGGGCAACACGCAGCTAGTGCAGCAGGTGATCCAACAGCGGCCTCGGGTTTCTGTTCGCCGTGTTGCAGCTGCGGTCCAAATGACGCCAACGTCCACGTATCGTCTCATGCGCCAGAGTTTACACCTCTATCCATACAAAATTCAAACGCGGCAACCCCTCAGCGCTGCTACCATTGCTGCACGAGAGACATTCGCTAACGATATAGTGCACAGGATTGATGACGGCGATATGCATGTGGGCAGCATTTGGTTTACTGACGAAGCTTATTTTTACCTGGACGGCTTCGTCAATAAACAGAACTGGCGCATATGGGGAACCGAAAAGCCCCATGTTGCAGTCCCATCGTCCCTGCATCCTCAAAAAGTACTGGTCTGGGCCGCCATTTCTTCCAAAGGAATCATTGGCCCATTTTTCAGATCCGAAACGATTACTGCATCACGCTATCTGGACATTCTTCGTGAATTTGTGGCGGTACAAACTGCCTTAGACGACACTGCGAACACCTCGTGGTTTATGCAAGATGGTGCCCGGCCACATCGCATGACCGACGTCTTTAATTTCCTGAATGAATATTTCGATGATCGTGTGATTGCTTTGGGCTATCCGAAACATACAGGAGGCGGCGTGGATTGGCCTCCCTATTCGCCAGACATGAAGCCCTGTGACTTCTTTCTGTGGGGACACTTGAAAGACCAGGTGTACCGCCAGGATCCAGAAACAATTGAACAGCTGAAGCAGTACATCTCATCTGCATGTGAAGCCATTCCGCCAGACACGTTGTCAAAGGTTTCGGGTAATTTCATTCAGAGACTACGCCATATTATTGCTACGCATGGTGGATATGTGGAAAATATCGTACTATAGAGTTTCCCAGACCGCAGCGCCATCTGTTGTTGAAAATTGTAACTACTGTAATTTCGAAAGTTTGTCTGCCTGAAAATGTATTGTTGTCCCAAGCATATTGCAACGAACGGTGTATTTCTATCGCTGCTCGTTTAGTTTTTATTGCCGTTTCAAATATACCGGTCATTTTTGAAACACCCTGTAGTAGTATTGCTCCGTTTTATGTAAACCGGCGTTACCTGTCCAAGCAGTTGTACTGAACACGCCAAGTGGCAGGAGTAGACCGCATGGCTATGTAGAGGTACGTTGTTTACATTTCTGTTCACCTGTAGTTGCGTTTGCATAAAGGTATAACACGCCACGAAAGTAATTGAAAATGGCCCCAAAGTGCCAGGTTCCTTATGAATCACGGGTAATGATAATCACTTTGCACCAAGAAGGCAATAGTGTGCGACAAATAGCAAAGAAAGTGATGATTTTCATCACCGGAGTTGTCAAAACCGTACACCGGCATCGAGAAACAGGCTCCTACGGAGATCGTCCTTGCTCAGGAGCACCCTGGAAAACATCGGAACGCTAGGAAAAGTTTTTGGTAGTAACCAGTAAACGCAACGGATTAAAAACTGCCCGTGAACTGACTGCTGAGCTAAACGCAACGAGGGAACACCGGTGAGTGAGACAACAGTGAGACGACGCCTGGGAGACAACAACCTCCGAGGTTATGTAGCAACAACGAGACCACTGTTGCGCCCTGTCAACAAGAAGGAAAGGCTTCAGTGGGCTAAGACACATCAACATTGGACAGCGGGGTTTGGGAAAGAGTCTTATTCGCTCATGAATCCAAGTTCGAAATATTTGGAAGTAAACGCCGTCAATTTGTACGCCGTTTACCCCATGAACGCTTGAATCCTCAGTACGTAATTCCAATTGTAAAGCATGGAGGGGGTTCTGTGATGGTGTGGGGACCATTTGGAGGGATTAAAGTCGGAGATTTGGTGAAAATAGATGGAAAAATGAACCAAAAGGATTATCATGCCATTCTCCAGCGACATGCTAAGACATCTGGTTTGCATCTTATTGGGAAAGAGTTTGTCTTGCAGCAAGACAACGACCCGAAACATACGTCTCGCTTGTGTCAGAACTATGTGAAGTCACTAGAGGTTCGTAAAATATTGAAAAACGTGGAATGGCCGCCCCAATGCCCTGTTTGTAACCCAATCGAGCTGCTATGGGATGAACTGGACAGGAGGACCCGAAAACGGGAAATCATGAGTGGGTCACAATTGTGGCAGGTCCTGCAGCAAGAATGGAGATTAATTCCAACTGATTAATTCTTGGCAAAACTGACGCAGCGCATGCCGAGAGTGTGCAAGGCAGTGATGAAAGCAAAGGGTGGCTATTTTGAGGAATCGAAAATTTAATTCTTGTATCTTCATGTGTATTATTTGAGCTTAATAAACATTTAGAAAACAACAAAATGCATTTTTATACTGTATTTCCTTTCCATTGTCTATAATTATTTGGTGTTTCCAAACTTATGGAGTGTAGTGTATACGCAGTTTCTTATGTGGCCCCTCTAGACATGGGAGTGTGTAAGTCCTCATAAAGAGAATTCTGTAATGATATAAGTAACAATTGAAGTTTGATGAGTTTTGCTATTACGATCTCAAACTTTTTCAGCGTCTACTTTTCATAACTAAGAGCTAGGATCAATGATGAATTTGACTGAAATAATATCAAACCTCTCACAAAATGTAGCTGCTAGCGGATACTTGCCTAGAGATTCACAACAGATGAGTTTCAGCAGTGGATAAGAGTCCCATTGCATTTCATTTCTGAGAACATCTAAATACCTATTATTTAGGGAAACAGTGGCAACTGTATGCCTGTTTGTGGTCTATGTAGCCTATCCAGGTAAGTCAATTTTCAAATTTTGCTTTTATGCTTTAAAACTGTTTTCTCCCCTCTGCTAACCACACCTTCAAAAATTACGCTTTTTATCAGCTCACAAAGCCGACGCTTCTTTTGCGTTTGTATTTATTTCCAATATTATGTCAGAAATGCAGAGCTCCTCCTTTCATTGCACAACGATTTGAATTTACGCAGTAATTGTGACTTAACGTCGAAAAGAAAGTAATTCTTGTCAATCATCAATAAACTAAGTATTCCCTTAACAACGGCGAAGATATAAAAATGCACAAAAAATCAAGCAATATGCACAAGTGCCGTCAAAATACTATGTAGTCCGACACCGAGGCAGAAAAAGTTCCAAAGAAATGGTAACCATAGACAGAAGGCACCAAATAATATTCACAGCTAGAAAACTGTAGTGTCGACTGTGGTTCAAATGGCTCTGAGCACCGTGGGACTTAACATCTGAGGTCATCAGTCCTCTAGAAATTAGAACTACTTAAACCTAACTAACCTAAGGACATCACACACATCCATGCCCGAGGCAGGATTCGAACCTGCGACCGTAGCAGCAGCGCGGTTCCGGACTGAAGCGCCTAGAACCGCTCGACCACAACGGCCGGCTTAGTGTCGACTATACCGGTAACATTTACGACTTACATAATAAAAAAAACAACAACAAAAAAAAAACACAGCATGAAGAAATTATCCGAATGGGACGGGAATCAGTAGATGTGATGTACATGCACAAAGAAACAAATGATAACAATTTCAGAATAATTTTCTGATTTATTCAGGGCAAAGAGCTTCGTGAACCGGTCAACAACACGTTGACCTACCTCTGGCCCTTAGGAAAGCAGCTAATCTTCTTGGTATTGATTCACAGAGTTGTTGGATGCCCTCCTGAGAGATATCGTGCCGAATTCTGTCCAATTGACGTGTTAGATTGTCAAAATCCAGAGCTAGTTGGACGACCATGCCCGCAATGCTACAAATGTTCTCAACTGGGAAGAGATCCGGCGACTTTGCGGGTTTGGCAAGCACGAAGACAAGCAGTAGAAACTCTAGTCGTGTGCGGGCGGGTATTATGTTGCTGAGCTGAAATATAAGCCCAGAAATGCCACGAAGGGCAACAAAATGGGGAGTAGAATATCGTCGACATACCATTGTGCTATAACGGTGCTGCGGATGATAACCACAGGGGTCCGATTATGAAAAGAAGTGGCACCCCACACCATCACCCCTGTCTGTCGGGCCGTATGGCGAGCGACAGTCAGCATGGTGTCCCACGTCCGGGGCGACTCCAGACACGTTTTTGTTAGTCATCGGGGCTCCGTTCGAAGCGGGACTCATCACTGAAGACAATTCCACTCCAGTCAATGAGGTTCCAGGCCGAAGAAGTGTGTAGAGACGCCCAGGACAGCGGTGGAATACCAACGTGGCTGGCCCGACAACCAGAAGCGATAGTCTGGGGGTGCCATTTCTTTTCATAGCGTGACGCCTTACAGGACAGCAATTGGTCGACGATAATTTACGCCCCGTTTTCAGCTATCCTGGGCTTACATTTCAGCAAGATAAAACCCGTCCGCACAGAGCGAGTGTTTCTACTGCCTGTCTTCGTCCTTGCCAAATCCTACCTTGGCTAGCAGGGTTGCCGAATCTCTCCCCAACGCAGAATGTTTGGATCATTGAGGGCAGGGCGTACCAACCAGCTTGGGATTTTGAGCAGCTAACGCGCCAATTGGACAGAATTAGGCACGATATCCCTCAGGAAGACATCCAACTGCGCTATCAATCGTTGACAAGCCGAATAACTGCTTGCATAAGGGCCAGAAGTGGACATACGCGTTTCTGAGTTGCTCAGTTTGTGAAGCTCGTTCTCTTGAATAAATCACCCAATTTTTCTGAAATTGTAGTCATTTGTTTTACTGAACATGCACATCACATCTGCCAGTTTCCGTCTAATTCGGATAATTCCTTTGTGGTACGTCTTTTTTTCTCTTAGAGTGCATTACCAAAAATGTCTGAATACCAGCGTAAAAAAATGATCTCACTATAGAAGAGACTTTATAGAAGAGACTTCATAGTAAATTCGAGCGCATTTGAAGATGATCATTTGCTTGCTGCTTGCTTCAGTAAACTGGCTGAATATTTGTGCGGCTGGCAGAATTTTAAACAGGTTACGACCAGTGTTTAATTTCTAAAATTTTAGCTGCCGAACGCACTCTTCAACCGTATTAGATCCCCTCTCCCCCACCTTACCATCCCAGCCATGAAAATTGCATGATCCCTTTTTGAAAACATGTGAAAAAACTTATAATGAAAAAATCATTTTTTATAAAATATTGTTCTGGAAGACATATTTTAAAAAAAAATTTCTTGTAGTCAAAAGAATAAAGTCAGAGGATTCCTAGCAGTCGTTAACAAAAGACAGCTGACACGAATGTTACCGATAAGTACCGCTCATAACTAAGGAACTAACGAACAAAACTCAACTTTTATAGTTAAGTTGGGATTTAATACACATGTACTATATTAAATCCTCGTCGAAAGTAAGTACTGGTCGCAAGTCTTTATTGCCTTAAAGCAATTTGGAATCACAGTAACCATCATTTTCACTGCGATTCACAGCAGACAGATCTCCTTTTAGAGAAACGCTAGGTTAGTGGTATCGATAGAAAGTCATACAATAATGATTATATAGGACTGAAATCACTCTGCACAATTTGCAGGAAGAAACGACGTTTAAAAAAATTATTGGTGTTCTTTCGTGTGTAAAGCCAAGTTGTCGTTTCACAGCGTGGTTGGAGTACAGGCAAAGATTACACATAACAGCCAAATTCGCAGCTCCTGAAGGAGGTGGGTGTTTCGGTGATCGAAAGATTGTGCATCAAAGGGAAGTGTATAAAATGGAAACGACATCTCGCCTGTACACCCAGAAGTACACCACTAATCGATCACGCTGAGAAAAATTGAGAGATCACGTTTAAGAAATGCCGATTTTCGTAACTTAAGCAAAACAGCACAAGCACTGCAGCACTAATATGTCAGCAAAGTAAATGGTTTTTTACTCTATTGTAGAGTTTTTCCCATTTTAATTTATCTTCAGTTTTTAACGGTGTTAAACAACGATTAAAGATAAGTAACAATGTGATGGTACAAGGTTTGTGAGACCATTGCTTTTAGCGAAAACCTTGGACATTACAACAATCGGCATGAGAAAGTTGATCATAAATGGTTTTGATACATCCCCACTGGTATGGGAACAGATGTCCCAAAGAGGTTCATGTGAGGAGGGAAAAAAGTAAAATAAAAGCAAAAATAAAAGAGATTCGTTTATGGAGTACCCACTCGGCTAGCCATGCGTGTTAGCACATCACTACCGTACGCGATTCAGGGGGCAAGGCGGCACCAGGGGTCTCTATTCTGTATCGTCCATACCGATCGGGTAAAGTTACTATTCTGAAAGCTTTGAGACCTATTACCGGTCGGTCCTCCCCCCGATTTTTCGACAAATGTATCGAGAGGTTTTAGGTTTCGGTATGGCCCACTCGTTCGGTTTGATGTGATTTATTTACTCCTAGAATTTGTTATTTTAGACATATTGAGCGGTTTTAGCTTTGGATTTAGTGATTGTATCACTGAAGAATCATCAGGACGCATCTGGTTGGAAAGTGATAAAGTGATCTCATAATAGACTGATTTCCTTTGTTAGAAATATGGTTTGTATTGTTGTTACTGTGAATGATTATAACATCAAAAAACAATTTCAGTCAATATTCTCACAAAATACCTGCTTACGTATATCACATGTGTGTTAGCTGAAATTACTAGTAACTTCATGTACTTTCTTTCGCAAATGTTTTACTTATTATGTTAACTGAATCATCCATTGGTTCTTGGTAGAACAACATTATAATAAATGAGAAGCACTAGTTTGCTTTTGTTCTGCAGTATTACTTTTATTGCGTTAACTGGTTTTTCAGCTTAAAACTTCTTTGGTGACAAAACTCAGTAAATGTCTGAAGATGGCCTTGTAAGCCGAAAACCGGTTAACTCAATAAAAGTAATACTGTAGAACAAAATCAAACTAGTGGCTTATTTATTAATTATGGAAACGCATTTAAAACTTTTAAGTAACAATGCAAAGGAATTTTGTGAAGCCTGATAGAGGAAACCTTCCAAAATTTCATGCATTTACGGCTTACGCCAACATCATTCGGCAACGAAGGCAACCTGTGTGTCTCTTGACGAAATAAAGCACTAATATAGTAGCCAAGCGGTTTACGCAACGCACTGCATTGGTAAGGGTCGTACGTTCGCACACTGCTCGGTACGAAAATGTTTTTCTCTCTTCGTGTTTGTAACACATTCTGAGACTTCGTTAATCGTCGAAGTTAGGTATTTTTCTGAAATATTCGTTGTTATTTATACATAGAAACACGCTTTCTTAGTAATGAGTATCTTCGATTTCGTAACTTCCATTTATTTAAGAAATGAAAGATGAAATTGCTGTTCTTGAAACAACTGACAGTGACAGTTATATTTTTTCTTGTCACAAATAATTCACAATTTTTTTCTGAATACCTAGCGATTTACGAGTGTGTGGTCAGACAGGAATCTAAAAGCACATCTTAAATTACTGCGATTGAAACTAGCAGCAATCGTCTTTCTACTCTTGCTTGTCACAAGTATTTATCTGCGAGCGAATCCTTAACAATAGAAGATAAAGGTGAAAGATCCCTGCCATAATACTTTTAGACTAGACCACCATATACAAAACATTGTGATTCATCAAATGCATGTTATACACTCCAACGAACTTCAATAGCTGCATTCGCCATATGCTCTCGAAAAGGCGTTTCTTAAATTTTGTTTTTAAGAACCAAATCGTTGGTATATCATATAGGGAAGAAGGCTACTTCACCATTTGGATTTCCAGGAGGGAGTTACAACCACATTGTATTCATGTTCTTATTCTTTGACACTCTCTTAAACAATTTTTCGGGTGCATGGAGGTATGTTCCGTCTATGCAACTAATTGATGGCAATAAACAAACTGCCGGCCGCGGTGGCCGAGCGGTTCTAGGCGCTTCAGTCCGGAACCGCGCTGCTGCTACGGTCGCAGGTTCGAATCCTGCCTCGGGCATGGTTGTGTGTGATGTCCTTAGGTTAGATAGGTTTAAGTAGTTCTAAGTCTAGGGGATTGATGACCTTAGATGTTAAGTCCCATAGTGCTTAGAGCCATTTTTTTTTTTGAATAAACAAACGCAAAACAGAAAATATGACGAATTTTTCGGATGTTTCTATAGATATATTTGTACTATTTGGTACTACACTCCATTCCTAACTCATATACCGAAACGGAAAATCCAAAACACGACGTTGATGTGAATGAGAATAAAATGACATAGTGTGACATTTATGACAGTTTCCAGAACACAGTCAATATCCTAGTGTGACATTTATGAGTTTCCAGAGCACAGTCAATATCCTATCGTTATCATGCATTAATGGGAGCATGTGGTCAGCGAAATTTTAACAGTATTACATACACTAAGCACACTTTTCGGCACTGTAAAGAATAGCCACTTCGGGTTCGAGCAGCTGTGACGCTGTAGTGCGCATGCGCGGATCTGAGGCAGATTGCTTTTGATTGGTTGGTGCGAGGAGAACTGACAACAGCGTCTCGGTTCGCTGGAACCATTTGGATTCGCTTCCGAAATGCTTACAGAATAATGTTGGTGTTCTCCTTCGAAAATATGGCCGTTCGGTGCGCTCGCGTATCGAACCGATAGGCAAAATGGCGGAAAGGTACAGAACAGGGCCCGATCGGACCCCGCCCAGCGGATTAATGACGAAGGCCCGTGTGTCGGTCAACTTGGATGTGGTTTTGAGGCGGTTTCTCACATCCGACTAGGTGAATACTGGGCTGTTCCCCACGTTACACCTCTGTTACGCTTCACAAACATTTCGAAAACATTCCTGTACTTTGTCATGGGATTATACGAGATGCAGACAGATGGCATGCACAGATTCCCACTTTCCATACCGAAGGGAGAAGGAGACAGAGGTGGCTATAGGAAGGGCTTCCACTACTGTCTACCATTGGCATTGCCAGAACTAGATTAACATGCTGATACGTTTATAGAGTAAAGCACACAGAAGTGGGTAATTACACTGCTTGATAATAGTTAAGGAACAACTGACATCTGCTAAGGAGCAAATGGCAATTGCTACAGAACACCTGACCAATGTCAGTTAAAGCAAATGTTTTAACTGCACCGAAGTCTGTGCACAAATGTTCTGCACGCATTCGACATTTCATGTTGTCAAACCGATTAGTGCGACATACCATGTGTTACGGCAACCTGTCTGCAAGACATCATTTGAGTGCTTACGACCTTGGACGTGATGTTGGACGGGTCGAAGATAGCCAAAGTGCCACTACTGTGACCACAGTAATGGGTGTGAGCAAAAGTATCATCTAGCGATTAAAAAAGGCCCCTGAAGATGGAAATTTTATGCAAAAGCATGCTGGTGGTCGTAGACGGACCATCACACCGCAAGAGGCTCGATACGTAGCCCTAGTGGCGAAAAGGAACAGACATTTCACTCCTATGCAGATCGCTGCAGACTTTGCAACCGCTACCGGTTCATGTGTCTGTCAGAACCATTTTGTGGCGATTAAAACATTCTGGTTTGTATGCTCGGAAGCCTGTTAAGTGCACATCACTTCAACCACATCATCGTTGAGAAAGAGTTCATTGGTGTTGGGAGCATGTTGGTTGGGATCAGCAATAGTGGTGCAAAGTAATGTTCTCAAACGAATCCCACGTTACTGTGGCAAGTGAATCTGGCTACCAGTTAGTATGGGGAGAGAGAGAGAGAGAGAGAGAGAGGCAAACTCGTTACATATCACAGAATGTTTGTGACTGTCATCGACATGGCCTTGACATAATGCTATGGCAGGCATTATGTAAATGACCGAACACCGCTGCATATCTTTGCGCGAGGTACCGTTACAGAAAATTGCAGGGAGATTATTCTGCATCATGTCCGTTTGTTTCGGGCTGAGGTAGGTCCCGACTTTCTGTTTATGGACGACAATACTCGCCCACAAAGGACAGCTGAGGTGTCGGATACACTGGAAAGTGAAGATATTGAACGTATGGAATGGTCTGCTACCTCCCGGACCTAAATCCCTCTACAGCATGTTTGGGATTCTCTTGGCAGACGTGGTTCTGAACGAACACCTCCTTCTCGAACCGTGCAAGAACTGGAAACCGCCTTGAGATAGGAGTGGGACAATATTCCCCAAGGATTCCTCAACAGCTCGGTAGTTTGCATGAAAAATAGGTGGAAAATGCGTACTAGCACCTGAGTAGGTCCTATTTCGTACTGAGAGTCCGATATCGACTTTTATGTTGGTAGTCTGACATGTGTCAAACAGGAACGTTATTTATGCCTTTCTTTCCCCGCTACGTTTCTCGTAACTGAACATTAATTCCCACTTTCTTCTTGGATTCAGAAGGTCCGACACCTTGCCACGAACAAGGAAATAGCACGGCATTCATTTTGGGAAAGTATCACGGGATAGATAACCTGCACACTCCCCATTTTCCTTCTTTTGTTTTTAATTTTTCCGTGTCTGTATGTGTCTTCAGCTTCTTTCCGCAGGGTGCTGGACGAAAAGAAGAAGGTGGCGTGTCTTAATGGCTATTAATGTCTTCTAACAGTATTCTGAAAGCATACGTCAATATTCCACATTTCTCACTTTGGTAACCATACAGATAGACTTTCAAAGTTCAGTGGGCCTTGTTCTGTAAAGGTGCGTTCTAAAAAGAAAGATAAGACGTAATCTTCAGTAAATTGATGTGCATTAGTAGTCATTAATGCCAGCAGGAAGGCAATAATTCACCAAGAAGATGTCGTAAATGGGATGACACAACTATCGAACACATAAACCTGCTGGTACGCAGACTTACCTATTCCGTGGCGAACAACTTCCCTAGTAACTGCAAGGACACAAAAGGTTAATGTAACGGAAAAATAGCTGATAAAATAGTGTACTATCTGAAATAGCTTATTTTATTACCCGATTTACATTTTGAATCATGTTTCAAATAACTTTTGAAGGGCCTTCATTTTCATATTAACGTGATGGTTAATGTGTACCTGTGGAGGCTGTTGTAAGCTTTTGGGCAGAAATGAGCGGAAATGTGTTAAAGTATAGAACATTTTTGAATTAATCTTGTACTTGTGAACGTTTCTGCTCCCTTGCATATGACATTATACCGTGGTTTCCTCCTCCTGTTATGTATATTACTGATGTACTGTTTTGTAAGCACTGATTTCAAAGTTGAGCTACAAGTTCAAAGAGCACAAAATCTTAAAATCGTAGTGCACAGCTTTCATAAAATACATTTTGCTGTAAAAAAACACTAAAAAGGACTAATTTTCTTTAAAAACTGCAACTCGTTTCAACCTTGAGGTCATCCATCTAGCAGAAATTTTTTCGTGGTGAATATCACATGTCTAAAATTGTGCACACCATGAAAATTTTTAAAAATTCTTCGAGATGGTGACCTCAAGGTCGAAACTAGTTTTTTCTTCTTCTGGTTTTACGGCCTCATTCGACCACATGAGTCAATCTTTTCTGGACATCTTCTTTAATAAGTTTTCTTTCCGCATTGCCCAGTATCTTTTCATTCGTTCTGATATTTCTTGTAATTCTTCATCTGTAAATATCCTTTTAATTGTATTTTGTTTGTCTGTTTTTGGTTTAAACCTTATTTTTAGGTCTATAAATATAATTAAATTTTCTGTTTTGATTTGAAAATCGCCTGTGGTTAATTCTAGCTCTTTCATGTCCTCCCTGATTTCCATTACCCTACCTAATAGTTGCTTCACGTTCCAAAGTTTCTCTATAATTTTTCATGTTAATCTGGTTTCTGGTTTCCTCATAATGGGACGAAAAGAGATAGTTTTTTTTTTCATTTGCATCTGTAATGGGCTCCAGTTCGCTGTACAGCACTTCATTTGGCACTATCCGCCAGTGTGAACTTTTTTCTAGTTTCACAATAACAAAAATTAATTTCTATAGGAACTTGTGGTGGTCTTTTCTTATGAAAAAATGTCGTCAAAAAACATGGCGACGCAAATGGAAGATGTTCAAAGATTGCAGCATAACTTAGATAATATATTTCAAATTAAGCTACAATTGCTTATACATAATTGTTATCCGTTGCAGCAACATCGAGTGGGTGACTGAAGCCACGATTAGTGCCATTAATCTAAAACTACATTTTGAGCAACTAGATATGAGAGAGCCGCTGTATTGCAGAGATATTGTCGTCACAGTGGACGGAATATTTTGGATTGTCACGTTGGAACATTCCTTCTGCCTCGATTCCGGGACTTCCATGGCGCCGCTAAAGACCCACAAGTGACCGCGACCAGAAACCACACACTCTTTAGCGATGTGTGGCGCGAGACACAAATTAAGAAACGTATAGTATTCTGAAACGTTTACTGGCGGAACCGGGTTCATCCTCTGCAATGCTGCACTATTAGAGAGACAAAACAGGGTCGCAAGCCCCATTTTGATCCGCAAGATGGAATTAAAACTTTTCCTGCTGTCATACCACTAATTAATTCCCTGTGGAAATCCAACTACAGTTTAAGACAAAAAATAAAAATGACGCACCACAAAGGAATTATCCGAATGGGACGGAAATCGGTAGATGTGACGTACATATACAGACAAACAAATGATTACAATTTTAAAAAAATTTGGTGGTTATTGAAGAGAAAAAGCTTCACAAATTGCTTACCCTTATGCAAGCAGTTATTCGGCTTGGCGTTGATTGACAGAGTTCTTGGATCCAATAATGATGGATCTCGTGCCAGATTCTGTTCAATTCGCGCGATACATCATCAAAATCTCCAGCTGCAGAAACTTTCGCCTTGTGTGGGCAGGCATTATCTTGCTGAAATGTAAGCCCAGGGTGGCTTGCGATGAAGGGCAACAAAACGGGGCGTAGAATACTGTCGACATAAAGCTGTGCTGTAAGGGTGCCACGCCTGCCATCCCTATGGAGGTCCTACTATGAAATGAAATGGCACCCCAGACCCTGACGGTCGGACCGTATGACAGGTGATAGATTGGTACACTGCCGTTGTTCGGGGTATCACCTGACACGTCTTTGCTGGTTATCGGGGCTCAGTTCGGAGCAGGACTACTCACTGAAGACAATTCAGTCAATGAGATTCCAGGCCGAAGACGTGTCTGGAGTACAGCGGTATGTCGACGATATTCTACGTCCCGCTTTGTTGCCTTTAAACATAGACTTGCATTTCAGCGAGATAATGCCCGCTCGCACACAGCAAGAGTTTCTATTGATTGTCTTCGTGACTGCGAAACCCTACCTAGGCCAGTAACCTCGCCGAATCTCTCCCCAGTTGAGAACGTTTGGAATGTATCGGGAAGGGCCCTCCAACCAACTTGGGATTTTGACGATCTAACACGACAACTGGACTTAGTTTGGCTCTGTCTCCCTCAGGAGGACACTCAACGACTCAATCAATCAATGCGAAACCGAATAATTGCTTGCATAAGGGCCAGGGGTGGAATAACGCGTTATTTACTTGCTCTAATTGTGTAGCTCTTCCTCTTGAATAAATCATCCAATTTTTCTGAAGTTGCAATCATTTTTTTTCCTCTGTATATGTGTATATGTACATCATGTCTACCCATTTCCGTCTCATCCGGATAAGTCCTTCGTGGTGAGTCTTCTTCTTTTTTTTTTTGTCTTGTGGTGTATTTTCCGGAATGCTTTCACTACTGACCACTACATGAGCAAGTCCCGCCAATAATCTTCAACAAAAACAAAACTGGATAAAGTCTCGTAAAAAATACCGAAGTTTGAGTTTCCGAGGAAACAAATATATTCGCAATTTTTTATGAGTTAAAACCTTCGCCAAGTCCGTACTTTTCTAGAAGACCTCCTCCAGTTAGCCAATGGCTGCATGTTCTCTTTGAAGCCTATGTCTATCGAGCAAGTGACAGCTTACTAATTCATAACACGGGCCCAGACCACCCGAATATGACTTAATAAGAAGAATTCCGTGCCTGTATATGGAAAAACACTTACAAATTCCTCCAGGCTTCCGTGTCAGCAGAATAACTTTCTTGAGCAAGAAGATCATGTAGTCCCGCAATCATATACGCAACACCTGAAGTATCATTTCCACACCACAGGGGCCGTGACTTGTTTGCTACACCACTGAGGGCCACCAACCATCTCCGCGTTCGAGTGCTCCGAGCAGTTCCACGAAACAGTTTTCACATTTGGGCCTTTCAGCTGATCAACCTTACGAGCAGAATGCAAGCATTTGCGTCGGCCATTTTCTGCTCGCACCAACAGTACTCCTCAGCAAAAAGCCCTGCTTGCTGTCAGCACTTTCCCGAAGTTTATTTCTAACAGCTGCTAGGAAACACCTGGCATCAAGGAAAAGTCCCCATTTGGAAGGATTACAGAAAGACAGATGCATCATCTACGGGCTGGGACAAATCTCCCAAATACTGAAAACTGTTTCTGGCGTAGCAAGGAATTATATTCCAATATCTGTATTCTCAGAAGCGAGCTCGATAGTCTGCGACATACGCTGCCAAAGACTTCAACTGCGGCCGATACCAAATTCCCACGAACAGTTACACTGGCCTGGCCCCTGTCATCATGCAGGAAATAAAACCGGCCACCTTGCCACCATGACCTCACTTCGTATAGCGCTGTGCTGTAGCATGTACTTGGCTGACGCTGTGCAAACGTGACCGAGCGGATTATTAGATCTCACTGGGACAACTTTGGATTGCGAATGCACAAATGCTGACACACTTGTGACAATTATAGACCATTAATTGTAATTATAATGATGGCAATTACCCATTAATTACATTCTGCACAAACAAAACAAGGACCCAAGAAAATGGTTTGTTTACATAAGGGTCATTTAATTAGACTAGGACAAGTGGCTAGTTTGTTTCCTTAAGAGTACAATACCTCCCCATTTGGTCAGAAATGGTACAGGCTCACTACTGGTAATGTGTTCTGTTTTGGTGTTTCCATATTTTTATCCACTCCCTGTACAATATCCACAGAAAACTGATCCATGAATCAGTAAAGCTACTATCACTACTTCTACCGCACACATACATCAGTTTCTACAGATTCAGATTTATCTTATCTTCTATGGAATAAATCACTATAGAGATAACTCATAGAATGCTGACAAAAATTGTTTTAGTATTTATGTAATGATGACTGCTAAACATAAAATGCCTTCAGCCACTGTGAGAAACTAGTGAACATAAGTACTAGTCTGTCCCACAAAGAGAACACTCAAATTCAGATTAGAAAATCTGTGGTTTACACAATTCCGCTCTTTCTGGAAGGCTATTGAAAATGTCACCTCCTGAAAGGTACACACCTTTCCATGCACTGGTTAAGAAAAGATACTCGAGTGCAGTTCACTCACTATCTAGCGTCCACCGAGTAAACGATTGATTTCCTTTCAACTGGGTCCACATTCTTCACTGCAAATCTCATGAGTGTATATATGTGCAGGAGCAGCAGATTCCTAGGCACTTAACAATGATCTACATACATTTAGCGGACTACGCCCCTATACATCCTGATTACTCATTTTATGAGCTTTGGCCTCGCTTTGTGAATGTACGGAGTTGTCCCAAAATATTAAATCATAGGACATAATTTACAAGGAAAACTAGCAATAACAGTTGCGGTGAGGCTCATAGCTTACGGTCAAGACAGCAGCACAAAGTTTCTTCACAACGCCGTGAATGTGGCATTTCCAAGAAAGTTTTCATCTATCATTACAACTAAAAAATTAAAATGTTTGGATTCACTGATTATTATGTAATCATATAGTGATAATAAAACATCACTTTTACAGAAGTTCTGTACTACATATCCGACAAGTACGCACTGTGCTTCTTTACACTTAAGCGATAGCCTGTTTTCTGTAAATTATGAGCTGACGTTACCCACTACAGTATTTGTTAAATTATTTACATCACATTCCACGTCTTTTGCATTGACACTCCTATCACTTATATATTTTTTTAAAAAAAGAAAAAAAAATCCCTGTGACCGGATGCCACAACCGTCAAGTCATCCTAAGGGGGTGAAATCGTATGTACCATGTGTATGTGAAAAGTAAGAACTTTATTCTGTGTGTTTTAATTTTTCCGTTTGATGTACCCTGTCGCTGAGCCCAGAATTTGCCTAAACGAACGTGATAAATCGCCTAAAAATCATACTCAGATTGGCCGGTGTACACATCCATTGTCATTAATAGGCCATATGGACTCGATTCGGATCTGGCTCAAGTCCTGGTATCGCAGGCGCTGAACGTTAAGCTACAAGCACAATCCGTAGAGCCTTCGATGTCTACCATAGCAGAATCATATGTATAAACCTATTGCAGAACCCGAAGAAATTTTGCTCACATGTAAAAGCTGTCAGTGTAACGAAACCTCGTGTTCAGATATTTATGAGTGACACAAGAACTGAAACTGAGGGTAGCAAAGAAAAAGCAGAAGTGACGGACTCCCGTTTTCAAATGTTTCTCTACAAAGGAAAATATAGGAGTACTGGGCCAATTTAACTAACGCAACACTGCAAAGATATGTGTTACAGACATTAGTGTCACAATATCCTTCACATCAATTTGTTGCAGACTCTTGGAACATATTATGAGCTTGAAAGTAGTAGGATATCTCGGACAGAATTACCTCCTTCATGACAACCAGCTTCCCCATGAACCATGGACCTTGCCATTGGTGGGGAGGCTTGCGTGCCTCCGCGATACAGATGGCCGTACCGTAGGTGCAACCACAACGGAGGGGTATCTGTTGAGAGGCCAGACAAACGTGTGGTTCCTGAAGAGGGGCAGCAGCCTTTTCAGTAGTTGCAGGGGCAACAGTCTGGATGATTGACAGACCTGGCCTTGCAACATTAACCAAAATGGCCTTGCTGTGATGGTACTGCGAACGGCTGAAAGCAAGGGGAAACTACGGCCGTAATTTTTTTCCCGAGGGCATGCAGTTTTACTGTAAGGATAAATGATGATGGCGTCCTCTTGGGTAAAATATTCCGGAGGTACAATAATCCCCCATTCGGATCTCCGGGCGGGAACTACCCAAGAGGACGTCGTTATCAGGAAAAAGAAAACTGGCGTTCTACGGATCGGAGCGTGGAATGTCAGATCCCTTAACCGGGCAGGTAGATTAGAAAATTTAAAAAGGGAAGTGGATAGGTTAAAGTTAGATATAGTGGGAATTAGTGAAGTTCGGTGGCAGGAGGAACAAGACTTTTGGTTAGGTGAATACAGGGTTATAAATACAAAATCAAATAGGGGTAATGCAGGAGTAGGTTAAAAAATAGGAGTGCGGGTAAGCTATTACCAACAGCATAGTGAACGCATTATTGTGGCCAAGATAGACACGAAGCCCATGCCTAATACAGTCACACGAGTTTATATGCCAACTAGCTCTGCAGATGATGAAGAAATTGATGAAATGTATGATGAGATAAAAGAAATTATTCAGGTAGTGAAGGGAGACGAAAATTTAATAGTCATGGGTGACTGGAATTCGAGAGTAGGAAAAGGGAGAGAAGGAAACATAGTGGGTGAATATGGATTGGTGGAGAGAAATGAAAGAGGGAGCCGTCTGGTAGAATTTTGCACACAGCATAACTTAATCATAGCTAACACTTGGTTCAAGAATCATAAAAGAAGGTTGTATACATGGAAGAATCCTGGAGATACTGGAAGGTATCAGATAGATTATATAATGGTAAGACAGAGATTTAGGAACCAGGTTTCAAATTGTAAGACATTTCCAGGGGCAGATGTGGACTCTGACCACAATCTATTGGTTATGAACTGTAGATTAAAACTGAAGAAACTGCAAAAAGGTGGGAATTTAAGGAGACGGGACCTGGATAAACTGAAAGAACCAGAGCTTGCACAGAGTCTCAGGGAGAGCATAAGGGAACAATTGACAGGTTGGGGGAAAGAAGTACAGTAGAAGAAGAAAGAGTAGCTCTGAGGGATGAAGTAGTGAAGGCAGCAGAAGATCAAGTAGGTAAAAAGAGGAGGGCTGGTAGAACTCCTTGGGTAACAGAAGAAATATTAAATTTAATTGATGAAAGGAGAAAATATAAAAATGCAGTAAATGAAGCAGGCAAAAAGGAATACAGTCATCTCAAAAATATCGACAGGAAGTGCAAAATGGCTAAGGAGGGATGGCTAGAGGACAAATGTAAGGATGTAGAGGCTTATCTCACTAGGGGTAAGATAGATACTGCCTACAGGAAAATTAAAGAGACCTTTGGAGAAAAGAGAACGACTTGTATGAATATCAAGAGCTCAGATGGAAACCCAGTTCTAAGCAAAGAAGGGAAAGCAGAAAGGTGGAAGGAGTATATAGAGGGTCTATACAAGGGCAATGTACTTGAGGAAAATATTATGGAAATGGAAGAGGATGTAGATGAAGATGAAATGGGAGATACGATACTGCGTGAAGAGTTTGACAGAGCACTGAAAGACGTGAGTCGAAACAAGGCCCCGGGAGTAGACAACATTCCATTAGAACTACTGACAGCCTTGGGAGAGCCAGTCCTGACAAAACTCTACCATCTGGTGAGCAAGATGTATGAGACAGGCGAAATACCCACAGACTTAAAGAAGAATATAATAATTACAATCCCAAAGAAAGCAGGTGTTGACAGATGTGAAAATTATCGAACTATCAGTGTAATACGCCACGGCTGCGAAATACTAACACGAATTCCTTACAGACGAATGGAAAAACTGGTAGAAGCCGACCTCGGGGAAGATCAGTTTGGATTCCGTAGAAATGTTGGAACACGTGAGGCAATACTGACCTTACGACTTATCTTAGAAGAAAGATTAAGAAAAGGCAAACCTACGTTTCTAGCATTTGTAGACTTAGAGAAAGCTTTTGACGATGTTAACTAGAATACTCTCTTTCAAATTCTGAAGGTGGCAGGGGTAAAATACAGGGAGCGAAAGGCTATTTACAATTTGTACAGAAACCAGATGGCAGTTATAAGAGTCGAGGGGTATGAAAGGGAAGCAGTGGTTGGGAAGGGAGTGAGACAGGGTTGTAGCCTCTCCGCAATGTTATTCAATCTGTATATTGAGCAAGCAGTAAGGGAAACAAAAGAAAAGTTCGGAGTAGGTATTAAAATCCATGGAGAGGAAATAAAAAACTTGAGGTTCGCCGAAGACATTGTAATTCTATCAGAGACAGCAAAGGACTTGGAAGAGCAGTTGAACGGAATGGACAGTGTCTTGAAAGGAGGATATAAGATGAACATCAACAAAAGCAAAACGAGGATAATGGAATGTAGTCGAATTAAGTCGGGTGATGCTGAGGGAATTAGATTAGGAAATGAGACACTTAAAGTAGTAAAGGAGTTTTGATATTTTGGGAGCAAAATAACGGTCGAAGTAGAGAAGATATAAAATGTAGACTGGCAATGGCAAGGAAAGCGTTTCTGAAGAAGAAAAATTTGTTAACATCGAGTATAAATTTAAATGTCAGGAAGTCGTTTCTGAAAGTATTTGTATGGAGCGTAGCCATGTATGGAAGTGAAACATGGACGATAAATAGTTTGGACAAGAAGAGAATAGAAGCTTTCGAAATGTGGTGCTACAGAAGAATGCTGAAGATTAGATGGCTAGATCACATAACTAATGATGAAATATTGAATAGAATTGGGGAGAAGAGGAGTATGTGGCACAACTTGACAAAAAGAAGGGACCGGTTAGTAGGACATGTTCTGAGGCATCACGGGATCACAAATTTAGCATTGGAGAGCAGCGTGGAGGGTAAAAATCGTAGAGGAAGACCAAGAGATGAATACACTAAGCAGATTCAGAAGGATGTGGGTTGCAGTAAGTACTGGGAGATGAAGAAGCTTGCACAGGATAGGTTAGCATGGAGAGCTGTATCAAACCAGTCTCAGGACTGAAGACCATAACACAACACATGACAACCAGCATGGATTCCGAAAACAATGATCATGCGAAATGCAACTAGCGCTTTTCTCACAAGACATCCTGAAAGCCATGGAACGAGGCAATCTACATCTACATTTAATCTCTGCGAACCACGCTATAGTGTGTGGTAGACGGCACGACCCATTGTACCAGTTACTAGGGCTTTTCCCGTTCAATTCACGTATGGAGCGCAGGTAGACTGATTGTTTAAATGCCCCGGTGCGGGGTGTAATTAATCAGACCTTGTCCTCACGATTCCTATGGGAACGATATGTAGGGGCTAATGGTATATTCCTAGAGCTATCATTTAAAATCGGTCCTTGAAACTGTTAGACCTTTCGCGACTTTCTGCTCACTCTCCAGGAGTCCGTCAGTTCGGTTCTTTCAGCATCTGTGTGGCTTTCTTCTGCGGGTCAAACAAACCTATGACCATTCATGCTACTCTTACCAGCATAATTTTTATAATATCCCTTGTTATTTCTATTTGGTACGTCCCATACACTTGAGCAAATTTCTAGGATGGGTCGCACAAGTGCTTTGTAAAAGATCTCCTTTGTGGACTGATTGCCTTTCCCTAGTATTATCGCAATAAATTGATATCTACCATCTGTTTTATCCACAACTGAGACTATGTGATCGTTCCATTTCCTGTCCATACAAAATGTTACATCCAGGTATTTGTGTCAGTTGACCGATTCCAACAGTGACTCGTTGATATTGTAGTCACAGGATACCTGCTTTATCCACGGCTGAGTCAATGTGATCGTTCCATTTCATATATCTGCTGAGTGTTACACCCAAGCATATGAGTTTACCGATTCCACTTTTGACTCACTAACATTATATTTACAGGATACGTTTATTTTGGTTTTGTGAAGTGCACAATTTTACATTTCTGAACATTTAAAACAAGCTGCCAATCTTTCCAGCACTTCGAAATCTTATCAAGGTCTGACTGAATATTTGTGCAACTTCGTTCAGACTGTAAATCATTGTAGATAACTGCATTAGTTGCAAAAAGTTTGTTTTACTATTAACAATGTCGCCAAGGTCACTAATAAATATAATGTGAACAGCAAGGAACCTAAAACACTGGCCAAGGGTGCATCCGAAATTATTTCCACATCGACCGATGACTCTCCATCCAAGATAATATGATGCGTTCTCTCTACCAAGGAATCCTCAGTCCAGTCATACATTTCGCCTGGTGCTCATACGATACGAAAAAAAATAGTGCACCTGGAAAGACGGCGTTGATTTTGATCCGATGACGACATATGCCACGTGGGGGATACTAGATGTACTGATAACGGCATCAATGTCGTCCGCGAACAGATAGCGTAGTCACATAGCTACAAGAGCGCCATCTGTATCTCAACATCATCCGCGTAGTTGCATACTTACCAGAGCTCCATCTGTGTCTACCACTTTAATACGGAATCCTCAGAGCCAGAAGGCTCAGTATGGTGCGAACGTGTGAAGTAAGCAGACAAGCATGCCACAGAGACGCACTCGTGCTTCCTATAGCCAACTGAGCGAGTTTGAAAGTGGTCAAATTGTGGCCATCCGAGTGGCGGGATCGTCCTTCTGGAGAACTGCCACAAAAGTTGGACATGCTGCGTCAGTTGTGCAACGTTGCAGATATTAGTGGTCACGTGAACATTCCCATATCCGTAGACGAGGTTGTGGACGTGACACAGCACAGACGCCCTTCGAGATCGTAGTATTGTTAAGAGTGGCGGTGGCACATCGTAGAGATACCACTGCACAGATAGAGGGCTTGTAAGCCCATATGTGTAAACATGAACTGTTGCGAATCTGTTATTAGCAATGGGACTAGGGGCACGCGCACCTCTAGCCCGTCTTCCACTTACGCCGCAGCATCATCGTGCACGGCTCGACTGGTGTCATCAGAGGATCACCAATGAGGTGAAATGGTGTGCCGCAGTCTTCGCAACTGAAAGGAGATTCCGCCTGCACGAGAATGATTGTCGCTTGCGCTACGATGTAGACCTGGTGGGCGCTGTCTCCTAGAGTGCACACTGGCCCCATCTCAGGCCTTATCGTCTGCAAATCTAGTACACCTTTCGTATGTCTGATGGGGACCCTAAGCGGCGCTCGGTACGTACAGAATGTTGTGAGACCCGTTCGTTTGCTGTTCTTGCAACACGAAGGTGATGTATTGTTCCAATATGATAATGTTCGCCCAAATACTGACCGTGAAACTAAACGTGCTCTGCAAGACGTCCAGCAACTTCCCTGGCCAACACGACCTTCGGACTTGTCTCCAATAGAGCATGTATGGGATATAACAGGACGAGAAGTGACTCGTGTGACCCGTCTGCCATCAACTCCTACAGAACTTCGTAAATAGGTTGAGAAGGCGTTGCATAACATATGCTAGAACAGCATTTGCAATCTGTATGATAGATTCGATACCAGAGTCAGCGCCTGCATTGCCGCCTGTGGAGGCTACACCACGTACGTGTTGAAGCGTGGGTCGATATCTGGCACCTCAGAGCCGCTTGTGCTATTGCTTTGTGAATGTAATGATATCATGTTTTCCATATGGATTGTTGCAACAATAAATCTTGAGTGAAATGAAAACCTCTATCAGGGTGTACTAATTATTTTCTGGCAGTGTAGTTCCGCTCGTGCTTTTGCTCTATAGATATAATCATTTTATGTACTCCGTATGGATTGTTGCAACAATAAATCTTGATTGAAATGGAAACCTCTACAGGGTGCACTAATTTTTTTCCGGCGTTTGTTCAATTTTAACGATTTCAGCTATTTCTCAACGCGATTGACACTAATATCTATTTCACTCATTTGTTCAGTGGTGCGAGGATTAAGTTACGACAGTACTCCTGGGTTTTCCTTTGTAAAGGAATATCTGAAAACACAGGTAAGACCTTTGCTTGAAACTCTCAGTTTCAATTCCTGTTTCTCCGTAAGTGACTGGACTCTAATTTTGGTACCACTAACAGAAAGATATTTCGACGGTATTCTGCTACAGTAGTCACTGAAGATTTCACAAACTGCTCTCTTGACTGCCAAAAGCATTTCATTCAGCATCTCTCTATCGATTGACTATACTTTGTTTTATGCGTATTATGCAGTAGTCGCTGTTTCTTTAGAAGTTTCTTTACAGTTACTCCACACCACGGAGGGTCCCTCTCCTTATGAATTGTTCTATTGGGTACATATCTACCCAGTGCACGGTAAACTATTCTTTTGAATTAGAGCCTTACTTCCACTGCACGCTTCCGTCCTGAGCTAAAATTTCAGGTTTCGCACTGAGATATGACACTACTGCTTCTTTGACTAGCCCGTTAAACACATTACATTTGTACTTTGCTATTCATTATTGCTACAACTGCTTCATGGTCACTGATACCAGTTTCAAGGTGAACATTGTCAAATAGGTCAGGTCTGCTTCTTGCCATTAGATCTAATATACTTCTATCATGAGTGAGGGTCAACTATCTGTTCTAGGTAGTTTTCAGAGAAGGCATTTAGCAATATTTCATCGGAAGTCTTCTCCCGTCCACCAATAACAAAACTGTAACTTTCCCAATTAAATGTTGGATGATTAAAGACGCCACCGATGATTACAGTATCATTGGACAACTTACGTACAAGTGAACCGAGGTTTTTCTAAAGTTTTCGGTCACATTCGGAGGTTCGGGAGATGCGCCTGGTTGGTGATAGAAGGATCCAATTACCATTTTATGCCCACCTCTGGTACTGAGTCTTGCCCAGACATGCAGTTTCAATTTCTGTATCGGTGGATATGAGTTTCCCGTTGACAGATACACCACCTTCGTTTCCCTATCCTTTCGGTGCAAAGTTAAATTTTTCCCAAAGATCTCACTAGAGTCCACTTCAAGTTTTAACCAGCTCTGTGTGTCTCGTATTATGTGAGCGTCAGTGATTTTTGAGACCGCTTCAAACTCTGGAATTTTATTGCGAATGTTCGCAAATTAATCACTAGGATTTTAATGCTCTCACTGTGGGAGGGGCGCACATTTTTTGGGTGTTTTACTGATACTTCTGACTTTCTTACAGCTATCGTTATCTGGATTGGATAGAGAGTCGCCTAATCACTTAGAAAGTTTCACCATTTCTTGATTTCCGAAAAGTATTTGTCTCAGTATCACGTCAACGCTCATTAAATGTGATACCAAACAACTTTTGGTGAGGAATTTCTTGGTAGGGACGACACAGCATGTTATCTTAGATGGTAAGTCATCGGCAGATGTAAATGTACACTTTAAGGGGAAAAAAAGTTATCCGAATAGGACGGAAATCGGTAGACGTGATGAACATGTACAGGCAAGCAAATGATTACAATTTCAGAAAGATGGGATTATTTATTCAAGAGAAAGAGCTTAACATACTGAGAAAGTAAAAAACACGTTGTCCCTGGCCCTTATGCAGACGGTTTGAACGGTTATTCGACTCGACGCCGATTGAGAGTTGTCAGATCGTCAAAATCCCGAGCTGATTGGAGGGCCCAATCCATAATGCTCCGAACGCTCTCAACTGGTGACAGATCCAGGGACCCTACTGGCCAAGACGGGGTTTGACAAGCGCGAACACGAGCTGTAGAAACTCTCGTCGTGTACAGGCAGCTATTACTTTGCTGAAATGTTAGCCCAGGAAGAGTATCAAAACGGCGCCTAGATTATCGTCGACGTATCGCTGCGCTGTAAGGGTCCCGCGAATGACAACGAAAGGGGTCCTGGTATGAAAGGAAATGGCACCCCAGATTGACTCCTGGTTGTCAGGCCGTATGGTGCGCGACGGTCAATTTGGTATCCCACCGCTGTCTGGGGCGTCTCCAGACGCGACTTCACTGGTAATCAGGACTCAATCTGAGCCGAGACTCATCACTGAAGACAATTCTATTCCAGTCAATGAGATTCCAAGTCGAAGGTACGTCTGGAGGCGCAAAGACCAAGACGGGATACCAACCTAAATGTCGCCCGCGCTACAGATGTAGTCAGTTTCAAATGCCGGTTCTCTAAATTTCCCCAGCAGTGTTCCTCGAAACGACCATCGACTTCCCTCCAGTTATTTCTATCTGAGCTCCCAAAGTACCTCCGTAACACTTGCTTGTTGTTCGTACCTACCAGTAACAAATCTAGAAACCCGCCTGTGAATTGCTTCGGTGTGTTCCTTTAATTTGACCTGGAACGGATCCCAAACACTCGAGCAGTACTCAAGAACAGGTCACACTAGCGTCCTATATGCGGTCTCATTCACAGATGAACCACACTTTCCGAAAATCGAAGGCGACCATTTGCCTTTCCTACACAACCCTCATATGCTCCTTCCATTTCATGTCGCTTTGCGATGTTACGCACAGATATTTAAACAACATGACTGTGTCAAGCTGGACACTACTAATGCTGCATCGGAATATTATTGCTTTGTTTTTCCTACGCATATACTTATGTTATTCTACATTTAAAGCTAGCTCCCATCCATCACGCCAACTAGAAGTTTTGTCTAAGTCATCTTCTATACTCCTACAGTCACTCTACTTCGACACCTTACCGTATATCACAGCCTCATCATCAAACAACCGCAGATTGCTGCCCACCCTGTACGTCAATCATTTATGTATATAGAGAATAATGGCGGTCCTATCACACTTCCCTGGGGCACCCCTGATGATACCCTGGTCTCTGATTTACAGTAGCCATCGAGGACAATATACGGGGTATAAATTAAGAAGTCTTCGAACCACTCACATATCTGTGAACCTATTGCATATGCTAATACCTTCTTTAACAACCTAACCGCGTCAAATGCTTTCGGGAAGGCTAGAAATATGGAATCTGCTAATCACGTGACAAAACGGAAAGCTGAGTTTAGCACGAGCTATGCTTTCTAAAACCGTGCTGATTCGTGGACATAAGCTTCTCTGCCTCGATAAAATTAATTACATTCGATCTGAGAATATGTTCAAGGATTCTGTAGCAAACCGATGTTAGGGATATTGGAGCATTATGGGCAGAGCCCTCCAACCATCTCGGGGGTTTGACGATCTAATGCATCAGTTAGACCTAATTTATCACGATATCCCTCAGGAGGACACACAATAACTCTTCAATTTTTCTGTGCGAGCTCTAATTTCTGTTATTTTATTACGATAATCATTCCTCCCTCTTTAGGTGGGAACCAACAAAATATTTTTCACTCTGGGGAGAACTTTGGTGACCGAGATTTCATGTGAAGATCCTGCTGCAACGAAAAACGCTTTTCTTTTAATGACAGCCACCCCAGTTCACGTATCATACCCGTGGCGCTCTCTCCTCTATTTCGCGATAATACAAAACGAGCTGCCTTTCTTTGAACTTTTTCGATGTCCTCCGTCGATCCTATCTGCTGTGGATCCCATACCGCACAGCAGTACTCCACGCACAAGCATAGTGTAGGCAGTCACTTTAGTAGACCTATTGCATTTCCTTAGTGTTCTGCCAATAAATCGTAGTCTTTGGTTTGCTTCACCCGTAATACTATCTATGTGGTCGTTGCATCTTACGTTATTCATAATTGTAACCCCTAAGCATTTAGTTGGATTTACAGCCTTTATATTTGTGTGATTTATCGTTAATCTAAATTTAGCGTATTCCTTTTGGTACTCACAAGGATAAATTCACATTTTTCATTATTTAGATTCAACTGCCACTTTTCGCACCATACAGATCTCTTGACTAAATCGTTTTTCAGATTGTTTTGATCAACTGATGACTTCAACAGACGTTAAATGACAGAATCATCTGCAAACAATCTAAAATTGCTACTCAGATTGACTCCTAGATCGTTTGTGTAGATCATAAACAACAGAAGGCCTATAACACTTCCTTGGACAACGCCAGATATTACTTCTGTTTTATTCGATGACCTTCCGTCAATTACTACGAACTGTGACCTTCCTCACAGCAATCACGAATCCAGTCTTACAACTGAGATGGTAGTCCATGGACACGCAATTTGATTAAAAGTCGCTTGTGGGATACAGTGTCAAAAGCCTTCCACAAATCTCAAAATATAGAATCAATTTTACATCCCTGTCAATAGCACTTATTACTTCGTGAGAATAAAGACCTAGTTGTGTTTCACAAGAACGATGTTTTCTGAATCCGTGTTGGATGTTTGTCAATAAATCGTTTTCTTCGAGATAACTTTTAATGTTCGCACACAGTATACGTTCCAAAATTCCACTGCTAATCGATATTAGCGATATGGGTCTGTAATTCAGCGCATTACTCCTGTTTCAGTTGTCGAGTGTTGGTGTGACTTGTGCAACTTTGCAGTATTTAGATACGAAAGTTTCAACGACAGTCGGTTGTATATGATTGCTAAATATGGAGCTATTGTATCAGCGTACACTGAGACGAACCTGACTGGTATACAATCAGGACCGGAGGCCTTGCCTTTATTAAATGATTTAAGCTTTTTGCTACGCTGCTGATATCTACTTCCAAGTTACTCATGTTGGCAGTTGTTCTTGGTTCGAATCCTGGAATATTTACTTCGTCTTCTTTGATAAAGGAACTTCGGAAAACCGCATTTAGTAATTGTGCTTTAGTTGCACTGTCATCAGTAACATCACCATTCTTATCGCACTGTGAAGGTACTAATTGTGTCTTTCCGCTAGTGTACTTTACATACGACCAGAATCTCTTTGGATTTTCTGCCAGATTTCGAAACTGTTATTTCGTTGTGGAAAGCATTAAAAGCATATTGCACTGAAGTTTCTGTAATGTTTCTGTGAAGTTTCTGTAAAGTTTCTGTAAAGTTTGGAAGGTAGGAGACGAGGTACTGGCAGAAGTGGAGCTGTGAGGACGGGGCGTCAGTCGTGTTTGGGTAGCTCAGTTGGTAGAGCATTTGCCCGCGAAAGGCAAAGGTCCCGAGTTCGAGTCTCGGTCCGGCACACAGTTTTAATCTACCAGGTAGTTTGATAATTTCCATGTTAACAGACTCTGGCCGCGGAAGTCTATGCAATTAAGGTTTCCCTTTCCGGTATTCAAGCAATTTTCCTTTCCTGTAGGGTATAGCAGAAAGCGTAGGAAAATAATTCGTCTAGGCAACATAAGACTGTAACATCCGTAAATGTGCCCTTTCCTTACGGTCTACTACCAAAAGAAAACTGAGCAGTGTGTAGATATCGTACGAAGTTGAAACTGGTTATAGAATCAGGAGTTGCAAGCGGCATCTGCGACTGAGCAGGAATTGTTGTCACTGTGATACCTTACATTAAACTACCACCATGGAACTACTATATATGGTGCTTTGATTTTATTGAGAGTGAATGATCGCTTATAGATGGACAGTACTTGTGTCCAATATGGGGTACACAGAATGATAGATTTACGAAATCTTATTTGTGGTTATTCAGTCGCTTTAGAAGTCCAGTGATTTGCGATTCGATTCCCAGTTATTCATAAGCTTTCTTCCTTGGTACTTCAAGCAATGCTTTGTGTATTCGAAAAACGTGGACACGTAGGATTCAACATTACACTTCTGGGCCATTTCTTATCTGGCTACATGAGCTGATACACAGATCGTACGAAAACAGGGGACACACAATCTCCTATTGGACATAAAGAACGTTTCGGTGTTCAACTTAATCTTCTGGGCGAAGACAGCTTCACTCACACAACAGGGCGCCTCTACAACTGTATCATACAACTTCGTAGGCTTCTGCGGCAAGTCATTTGACATAAAAGTTTTCGGAGTATGGTACCACACTATAATGCAAAAAGACTATACTGGAGAAACCGTGGTCAAAACGTTTGTTTCTCCAGAATAACTTTTATATCATGACGCAGTACCATGCTCAGAAAAAATTATGTGAACTGGAGTCACAATGACACGAATAATTGATGATGATGATGATGTTTCGTTTGTGGGGGAGCGAATTATTATCAGTCAAAGTGTTCTCTTTACTAACCAGGAGGTACCTAATGAAGCCTTAGCGAAACGTATTTGGATTCTGATGCAAACAAGTAGTTAGAATACATGAAAAAATAAAACAGATTGAGTATATTCTTTATCAGGAAGAATGTATTCTTAAACGAGCCTGTATAGTAGTAGCATAATGGATTCACAAATGGGAGACCGTGTTTAGAATTCCATGCTACCAACTTTATGTAACTACCTCGTGATTTCTGTTAACTTTTCAATGAAAATGTAAGTTGTTTTTGTTCAAAGTCAATATCATGACTGCCCTGATTTTTATTACTCTGTCTTTGACAACACCTCCCCAAGATAAACGACCTACTTTAAACTTCTGAACGCTTTGTAGCAGGCCTGTTGTTGTGAGATACTGCCATTTAAACTACGTTCGTACCGTCGTTATAGGAACGCCTCCGTCGATGATTGCTATATTCACAATATTATTCGATAATCTACATTTACTGTTTTCTAGTAACTAAGTAAACTTGGTTCAAATGGCTCTGAGCACTATGCGACTTAACTTCTGTCATCAGTCACCTAGAACTTAGAACTAATTAAACCTAACTAACCTAAGGACATCACACACATCCATGCCCGAGGCAGGATTCGAATCTGCGACCGTAGCGGTCGCTCGGTTCCAGACTGTAGCGCCTAGAACCGCACGGCCATCCGGCTGGCTTAAGTAAACTATCACGTTTCTTGATCAAATGTGAATATCTGCCAGTTCTCCCGAAGGATACGGATGACTACTTTGAGTTATAACATCGATCATACAAAAACGTGAATTCCATCGGCTTGTGCCATTTTCACAGGTATTCGGGGGGGGGGGGGGGGGGGGATGAATCGCATCGCTTCCCCGAAAGCAACACAAATATTTGTGTATAATTTGTCCTGTTCTGAAAAGAGCATAAGCAAATATGACAACATGCGGAAGGAGTGATATAGTGTCTTATTTGTGAATCAAGTACATCAACGATTTTAAGGAACTAGAATGGATAGCAAGAGATTTCGGGATCGTATCTTTCTGAAACTGGAAGTGTTATTTCATGCCTGTATCACACAACTTGTACGCTGAACAGCTTTTGGCTCCCCCTTTTTACAATAAATCAATGTGCAATATAACGCACTAACTATTCATTTCCTGAGCATGAAGTTTAAACAAAAGTACTGAATCAATGTTATTTTTTGTTGCATAGAGCCAAAAAGTATTTGACGTTTTGCGACGTTTCCCTTACACTTTATGTGCCAACTTTATCAATGATGATCTGGCAATCAGAAAGAGCAGTTTATTAATTACCATGAATGATTCTCGGAAGAGTGCTGAACAGAAAGGAGCAAGAGTCGAGTAGAGCGCGAGACTATCAACATGTCAGCGACATATGAAATAACATCTATACACATACGGTTCACTATTTGAACCAGTTTTTGTATCCTTCTTTAAGTTCTATCATATGGGGTTCAGAGTGATGAAGTTAAAGCACTACGTTGTCACATTTCTGGGGTAACTAATGTCATCCTCTTGTTCTCTGCGGATAGAACGACGCTAAAACCTCATTCCGTTTCTGATATAACTAACAAAGTATTCAGAATCGTTAGCAGATTTGCGTTACTTCGCTCTGTTTCTGATATTGTTACAGAAAATGTTCTCAGCGTCTCCTTCCCCCGTCCCGCCTTTAGTAATAAAAGCGTAGATTGGTTGTTCGTAATTCAACGTCTTCCACTAAAAGCCTGAGTAGTGTTTCCTTCCGTTATGCGCTTCGCATATTTCAAACAACTGAATGTATGTGTCCCAAACGTTTATGTAGCTTTCTATTACACCTTTACAAAAACATGAGGGTGAATTCTTTATGGTAACACTTTCCACAAATTTCAGTTGAGTCTGAAGGGATGGTGCAATTTAATAATTGATGTTACAGATTTAATACAGCAAATATTCGTAGTTCTTTCTAGTGTTAATTTAATTTTCCTGTTCCGCATAACTGTACTTCATAAAACTTTGAAGATGTTGCAGACTAAACACGTAAATATAACTCATATCTACAGCAAACAAGTATGACAGTATATATATATATATATATATATATAAACCTTACGAATAATTGTTGTTTCTCAGGCGAAACCAGACATGCACGGAATTCCGGAATTCCTCTAGATCTCAAAGGGGCAAATCAGAATTCATTTTGACAGAAAATATTCATTAAACTAAAATGCTGCAATACTGTGAGCAGGAATTGTGTACAAACTATAAAGACCTGACGCGAAATATTACAGTTTCAGGTTTCCTTCTGCGCGTTTGTCTTCACTATACAATAGTAAGGACAATGGGGCTAGCAGATAGGCTCTTACGTTGTCTGCAACAGCGCTTAAAATAACAAAACGATCAGGTTCTGAAAGTGAATAACAATACTTCTTGTTGTTTTTTTATCTCTTATACAGTTAAAAAATTTCGTGGGTGATGTGAACGCTGTCAACGATTGGTTACATATGTTGGCAAGTCTCGAGGGAAAAAAAAAAATCTACTTCATTCATACCTTTTAACTACAATCTTCACACATTAAACAATATACTGTTATTAATTCTCACATTACAGACAAGGGGTTCTCACACATTTACAAAATAGAAACACAAATGAAAACCTTGGATGCGCCTGTTGACAGGTTATGTTTTACGACACTAATGTAGGACTTAGTGGAGAAATGTGTAGCTTCGTATCTATATCAATATTTCTAGCAATTAACTAACCATTCATTCTAAATGCTTGTGACACAACCACTGACATCGAAACGAAAAGTCTTTGAGAAATACACCGTACCATCATGGAAGGGATAGCTACGCTACTTGCCCAATCACGGGTTAGATTTAAATAGTTATGTTGGCGCTGTTGCCCCTATCGACGGAAATTATTCCGATTCACGTTGCTGCCAAGTCTCTGCTATGGCAAAACAGAGATGCTCTGCGACACTTGGCTATTTGTATACAATTTTTCACTATAAGTCGTCCATTGTATTGTTTGAGATAAGCAATAGTTTTAAATCACAAAAAACTGGCACACCCTTTCCACATTACAACTGAATATAAACGTGAAATATAGGGTTAAAAGTTTCACGCATAGTTCCTGCATCCACCGTTCGAGCGCTGCAGATCAACGTCGTAGTGGGCAGAAGTGTTCGTGGTGGAGTGTTTTTGTTATGTTTACTCTGGCGTAGATTAAAATGTTTGTATGAGCTGATGGTGGGTTATTGAATGTGTATCGTACCGCTGTTTTAATCGTGAATTTGTGCTGTTTTGAAATTATTCAGTGGGAAACGTAAGTATTATGCTACAAGCTTAAAATTGTTGTTTCTACAAGAAGTAAGCTGATTTTGTCACTCGTTTCGATAAAGTAACGCCTCGCTATCATTTGTGGGTATACATTCTGCCAGATGAAGCTTCAGCTGTTAACATTACGTGCCAAAACATATGTTTCCTCGGTATTATTGAAGTCATCATACGTATTACTGCAAGATGCAACAGCATTTGCTATCGCCGTCATGGTAAAGAAAGTTTCTGTAAATGGCCTCATTTAAAGAGACAGTAAATCTGTTTGCGAAAATAATGTTTTTTCCGATGAGTAAACGTTTTTTATTTTTAAATCTGCAAGTCCGACAGACGGAATTAAGTTGCGAGAATTTTCCCACGTATCGCGTATATGTCCCGCAACTGACGTGCCAGATTTAGCTATTTTCCATTGGCAAATAAACCAATTATGTTTGATTGCTTGATAGTTTAGACTGCGTCTTATTTAGATATAAGATATTTAGGTGTGTAAAACGAGGTACAAGTAAAAACGACAAAATAGTTACGCCCTATATCCGGTAGCGTTCGTTACAGAAAATTTACTTAAAGTACATTTCCGTATCTGGCTTTTGTTGCACATGAATTGTCTGATTGTTCTAAGCTTACAGCCTCTTAGAGATTGAGAAAATACTGTAGATGTTCTAATACCTACTGCAGGGAACAAAGTGGCTTGCCTCTAAAGTGGTCACTTCATAAGTTTGTGCCTAAGATGAAGCTTGTAATTCGAGAAGTTATTGTGATTCATTGTCAACAGCATTGTGCCACGGCATGGATGGGAGCGCAGTAGCAAATTGCAATCCAGCCAATCATCTTGACAGCCAAGAGAAAATAACCAGGCACAGATTAAAGTAATGTAAGTAGTCATTTCGAGCAGTATCACATTTGCAAAGTATTTTGCATAGCCTACCTATGTTATTGGAAATATTTAGCGGGAATTTATGCTACTGTGACGAAAAGTGCGAACACGTTCCATAGAGGGGCTATAAATATCAGAAACTGCTCAGAAATTTACCACAATAAAATTTAAACCGTTTTGAAGAGTATTCAGGCCGATTGCCGATGTTGAGTTATAAATAGCTGTTGCTTGTTAATTATTGATGCCAGTGTTGAAAACATTGTCCAAAAATAGTAAGTCTTTAACATCCCAAATTGTGACTTCATTATCTGCTGTATGCTTATGAAGTGGGATACCATGGAAATAAATTCCAGTCAGTGTTTTAGTTACATAAATGGGGGAAGAGGGGTAATAATTAAGTTGTTTTCAACGGATTTGATATGTCAAGTTTGCAAAATATTGTACATCAGAATAGTTTTGCTATTATGACAAGGATAAAGGAAAATCCTGATTTCTGGCAGTAAAATTTATCATAGTAGGTTCGAGAAAAGTTGAATGTTTGTTTTATTACTTTGTGGATAGGGAGAAAAATCCTGGTTCCTGATTACACCTGTGCAACCTTCTGTTCAAATCTGGTGTACAATGCCTATCATCACAGGAATTTTAACTGATATTCTTCATACCTTAGTTACATTTTCATACAGTTTGCCCTGTGAGATCTTTTTTGGATCACACTTCATATTATTACAACAATGGGAAACATGCTTTTAGTCATGGACGTAGATTACACTGTAATTACATTGTGAAAACTGTGGTTTTCTGGACATTCTATGAACCTTGCTGCTAATCCTAATACTGTCTATTCAAAAACAATGCTTTATTATTGGGCATTTATGTTCTACATTTCTGCAAGCGGTACACATAGTGAAACAAACGATTTTCTTATGTAAATTTTTTTCCCTGCACAAAACATACAGCCTAACTTGAATTGTTCTTAATGTGGTCAATCCAATGCTGAGATAGGTAACTTGTAAGAGTCATGGATTAAGGAAGATGAAAGTGAATGAAGTATTTAAAAGTTTAACTAAACTATAATGTATAAAATTATTATAATATTTTTTTCTGTATTCTCAGTTGATAGGGCCTATTTTAGTTTATATAATGGAGCAAGTTGTTCTGCAATATTTATGAATAAGAGAGAAATCACTGTTAGTCATTGGACCTTTAAATTTAAACTCAGATTGTAGTTTATAAAGAGTGAAAGTGGGGTGGGGTTGGGACAGAAAGGTTAATAATTTATTTATCGAAAGTAGCTGCTTCGAAGATCATAACTGCATGAAGATTGTTAAAATGATTCATACATTGTATTGACATTGAATTAATTATGGCTGTTTTTTCTTTTTTTAAGTAAACTATATTGGTACATGAGCAAAAGCCATTAAGAATTGCTCCATACATCCTGAGTTCTAATGTTAGACATTATTGAAATCACGAACTCTGGATATCCTGTATTACATAGGGAACACTAAGAGGCCACCACTCCCTGCACTCGAAATGGAAAATGACTGTGACATACTTAAAATTTGATTTTCGTATTGTACATTAAACGCTTTAAGGATCGTCATTATAAGTTACCGAGATAACTTTAATATTATAATTGAAATTGCGCTGCCAACTTAAAGATTACCATTTATTGATTTCTGCCTTAATTTAACCTACCGAAGTGTTAAGTTCTTCCGTGTTGGTGGTGGGGGGCGGGGGGGGGGGGGGGGGCGGCGGATTAGACTATTTAGCACACGCTTTTCCCACAATGAAGCAGGGAGAGATGGAGAGCGCAGAGAAGAATTGCAATAGCACCACATGAGAGCATTCGCCGTGACACTAGTCCTAATTTGTTGGGGCAATAATTGTAACAGATATTTGTAGAGAATTGCGACGGCTCCGCCATTAACCTATACGTACGTGGCATGTAGGACGACTTTATAGTTGAAATGCTGTCCTCGTAGGTTGCTATTAATGCACTTAAAGAGTTCAGCAGTTAAAAAAACCAAACATCGCATTTAAATTAATTTCGGTGTTTAATTGTTAACGTTAAAATGTAAAATTTTTTCGCGGTCACAGTTGGTTACGTACTGTCAGCCATCTTGCCGTTCTCCTCTGCTTCACTGAGATGTTCGGAGAAATCCTCTAAAAGCGGGAAAATAGTTAAAATGCTCCGTCTAGAAGCCAAATAAGTAGAATTCACTACTGATGATGATTCAACAATGTTACTGATTACACCTATGAGAAGTTCTTGTGAATCACTTGCTACGCACTGTTTCGTCGACTTAAAGGTGCAACATGACCTGGAACGTTGTTCCTTCGCCGATAAAAATTACGTAGCACTAGTATCTCTAACGTTAGTACTGTTTACCAAAAAGCTGGTTACCAGCGTCAGTTCACCGTGATTTGCTATTAAGTTCAATAACCGCTCTGCTTAACTAAACCCAACCTGGTGTAGCCAGTAAGATACGACGTAATTTAATACCGCTGCCCCAATTCCCGTCACCGTTCGAATAATTGCTGTTCACCATGATGCATGTTTACTGGCCAACGACATAGGTTTATTGCCGGTGATTGTTAGACAAGAGAAAATGACGTATCAGGCATCTTTGTGTCTCTAAAACAACAAAATTTGGAAAAAAACCCGAAGCTGTTACGCTTTGTGCACTTAAGCCTTCAACCGCATTTTGTCATGTGTGCAGGGAGGGACTATTTTTTTCGCGTAATGTTGGAGGGAGAAAATATTTTTTGTGGAAAAACTAAATTTATAAACTATCATATCTAGAACTACTGTTCTTAGTGACGATTGCGCATAGAATACCGTGAAAGTGAAAAACAAAAAAATCCTTTCCGATCTCAATAAATTGCTGATATAGAGTAATTCAGTAAAATGTAAATGTTTTCCCATATCTCTGCTTCTGTCAAAACAAGAAATTGCAGATTTTATTGATACTGGAAATAAATTTAATCTTGGACTTATACTCGAGCGGATTGATAAAAGATTAATATTCCAAGCTAAGCGCTTTGCGTGTAAGTGTTTTTTCCCTCCCCAGATGTACGAGGTTAGAAAGACCCATACGAGACACGTTGAGCTCATGATTGCATGTTAAACACCGTAAAGTGACATTTCAGTCGCAACAGTGCAGACTGAAGTGTCAAAATACTCTTGAAAGAAATATAATTTTCATTGAAATGTAGTAAAATTACGAAAATAAACAGTAAATCACCCGTTCAATTAGTAATGGGGTTTAGAACTGCACATACAGTAATCACAAACCAGCTGAGCTGTAGTCTGCACATTTTAAGACTTTCAGAGGTCTCTGGGGACACAGTCAAAGTGTTGTTTTTTCACTTACTTTTGGAACATTATTTCCATCTTATATACAACAAAGGGTTAAACGGAAAACGCGGGAAACAAGAAATAATTTATATAAGATGCAAATAATATTGTACACAGATTTTATGAGAAATTTATATAGGAAATGTAGCAAAATATTCAGGCCCCCTGTTTTTGTATGAATTTTCATTGTAAGTCAAATAGAACAACATGAAAGATTTGTTTACATTATGTTCGATTACGTTTAAATAGGCCGTCTCTAACATAGTTGGTGTCCCCCCCCCCAGCCACCATAGTGCACCCCTATCCTAAGAATTTTTCAACGTGAGCGGTAGTAGAGATCCAAAAACACGTGTAAACTTCAACAAATGTTTGTATAGAAGTGAACAACCATCTGAAGATGAACCTCTTGGTCTCAGACCTGCAATGTTGCTATTTGTGGAAATAAATAGCATTATAAATACTGGCTTCTTGCTGTTTTCTTCTTTGCGAGAAATTGACCTGTATTTTGCATACAGCAACAATTCTGATATATCAGTTTTTGACAAAATGGTATGAATATTTTTCTTACACATGCAGCCTATGAAGTATGCAGTGGGATACTAGAGGCACCAATTATCTTCCCTATTGTGCATAACTTTCATGACTTTACCCAAATCCTCACTCTGAAACCATTCTCTTTATGCTCAACCTCTTTCAGCTCATTATGGATATGACTAGCCTTAGTTGTTGTATTTCCTGCCATGTTTCTTCTGTTCAAAACTCCTTCCATTATACATACTATATGAATAGTGTAGGCCTTTGTGTTAATCACTACCACTTTGTTTTCATTCTCATTCATCTGACATCTGTAGCAGGATAAAAAGCTTGTAAAACTTTCATGAGGCATTATGTTCAACAGCTATATTCAACTATGTTTTTCCTGCGTGTCTGCTAATGTCATCTTCACATTTATTGTTGTCTTCCCATATGAAAGAATCAGGCAAAGAATTGTCTTTGTGTATCTACTCTCTGAACCCAGGTTACATGCCCCACGTATCTCAATTTCAATTTCAGTGTGGCCGTTATTACGTCCTCCATTCTATTTCCTGGTTCATTTATTTCCGTAATTCCTACTCTAGATATCACTGTTGGTCCTAAACTACCCTTAGTTTTTGAATGGTTTTTACATTAAAAATATATGTCTCACTTTTATGAATCAGACCCCTATCTCTGGACCTTTTTAGAAACACGAGAAGCTTAGTTTTGAAAGCTCTATCTGATTTGTTAAAGGCACTCATTTGTGTTTACCTTTCTGTTTATTTATCTTTCTATACATCCAGTTGCGCTCAATGTATGAAATACAAAAATAAATGAACCTGTTTTTGTGATTTAATTAATTTGTACTGTTTTCAGTGTTTTGACTATTTGTTGTCATTTTTGGAATCGATTTTCATTCCTGTTTTCAAACTCTCTCTCACTCCCTCTCTCTCTCTCTCTCTCTCTCTCTCTCTCTCTCTCTCTCTCTCTCTCTCTCCCCCCCTCCCTCCCTCCCTCCCTCCCTCCCCCTCAGATTATTCCCTTTTGCATTAGAACCTCATTCTGCAAAATGAGTGTGTTTAAGACACGTTGTTCCAATACATTGCCTTCGTCTTTTCCCCAGTTTATGAATCTGGAAACTTTCTACAAGTTTTCTGAGAATAATTGTGATGTGTAAGTTCCATAATTCCTTGCCTTACTACTATTTAGTTTTTGAATTTCCCAATATCCTGATCAAGTCTAATGTTAGCTGTATCATTTATTTATATGTCTCCTTCAGTATACTGACATGTATTAAATCAGTGCGATGTTTTCAAGGCTGTGTAGATCTCGATGAAACAAGAGTCAGAAGTTTCCAAAATCAGTGAGCCCCATACAAATTTTCTCATACACAGTGCTCTATTCTGTAATTTTGTTTGCTTATAATGGTAACTTGTTTCTTTATTTGTAAATTTCAGAAAGGTCACTGATTTGGCTACTTTTTTTTTTTACTCCCTTGTCCCCATTCTTGTGAAGTAGAATAATTCCAGCACTTTTCCAGTTTTGGGGACGGTCTTTCTTGGCAGACTTTCTGTAAAAATTTTTGAGTCAGTTAACTTACCTATATCAGACATTGGCTTTGACCCATGACATAATGATGAGCCATATCTTTTCATAAGATAGGGGGAACAGAACTCGTACAGTATTTTGGATTTATATTTGTAGAATGAAGGGTATGGTGTGACAGACTGACCCGTAGATTGCTTCAAAGTCTAGATTAGTTTTGGAAGTGGCAGGTTGTCAATAGCACGCCAGTGAATATGTCAGGAGGGTAGCTGTAATTTTTGTTACAGTGCATGTTTTACACGTGTTAGAATTAGATGGGTTGTGTAAGTTGTTTTTCTATTATTTTCCTCCAGCTTAAACTATTTGTGTTACATCTCCATCTTCAGGCTTATTGTCATTTTTCTTTCCTCAAGTAGCTTTATACAGGTCATCTGATGTTACCTCTGGAATGTTGTTATTTCCATAATTGGCTGCCAATTTTTCTGGTTCAAAGAAATGTTGTTAATTGCCTCACCATCTTGAATGATGTAATATCTATTGAACAAGCTTTTTTCCACTCCATACTGAAACTTTTTTGTTTCTCTCAACAAATTCTTGTTGTTCCCTTGCAGATGGTCTTGGTTTACAATTTGTTTTGATTTGGTATATTCTTTTGTGTTTCTAGTTTGGTTCCCCCGAACACTAAGCCTCCCTTTAATAAATGGTGTCTTCCATTTGATATTTACTTTTGGTTTGCTTTCTTTGCACATGCAGAACTGTTGACAAATTTACTTTTGTCAGCTAAATGCCTCTTCATTCTGTACTTGAATAACCTTCATTTTCTAAGAGATTAACATAGTTGCTTAATGTATTGCTGCATACCTATCTATTTTTTATAAGATGTGTTTCTGACCTACTGTCTGTTGAGTCTGAATCTGTCTAGTATTTTACATATTGTGCCCTGTGCATGTTGTGAACATTCATTCATTCATTGTGTTCCATATTCCCATCAAGAAAGGCAACCTCTGGGGATGGGGAATGAGTAGAAGTATGTCATAATAAAGGAAAACAAAGTAAAGAATCTTAATCTGTACTTTTGTTTACAACTAATGAACCTATCAGTGTTTCACAATTGCTAAATGTGTATCGTAATTGGGTACATGTCGTGATCTTCTCCTCCTCCTTCTCCTCCTCCTGCTGCTGCTGCTGCTGCTGCTGCTGCTCACACTTGCTGTCCATCTCCTCCTCTTCCCTCCTCCTCTCTGTCCATCTTCTCTTCCTCCCTCTGTGTCTGACCTTGAGCCTTGTTTATTGTTACTGGTAAAAAATATTGATTGGGAATTGAAATCACTTAAAGTAAATGGGTAAATCAGCTGGGATAAGAGACATCTCCTGCAGCTGGATCTTTGAGGATGGTAGCTTGAATTACAGTATATCACGTAGTTTTAATCTGTGAACAGGTAGGATTACCAAGTATAGGATGTAGTAGCGTTGTAATTGTAATCTGATAAGCCATAAATATAACTTCCCTGTTTTCTATGAAAACTGACTGAGGAAGAAACACCACTTAGTTGTGTGTACAGTATTTGTTTAAAACTATTTGTAACGAGAAAGAATGTATACCAGAGAAACAACTTGGCTTATTATTTCCAGTTCCCAGCAGCTGTAGTTAAAATTGACTGTGGGAAAGAAAATGAAACTGCGGCTCTGTCAAGAAGCACACTGTTGGGCAAGCAATGTTTAGTATTCCTTAGGTTGCTGTTAAATTCAACAGATGACACTCCAGTACATGTATAAAAACACGCAGATGTTTGAATGCAATGTTAACAAAAGTTCAGAGCAGTCATTGAATAACTTTAGGTGAGTTAAGATTTCGAGCAAGTGAAGGATTGCATTTTTATTTATATAATCCATCTCTAAACTGCTTGGTGCTGTCCATGCTTATGCCACTTTAATGTTCACTAAGTAAATTAAAGAAAGCTGCTACACTGAGAAAACCTACTGCCTCATCAGTTATCTTTAACGGCAGATGATGTGTTGGTTACAAGGCAATTTTTCAGATACAGCATTTACCAACGTTTGTAAGTATTGAGGCTTTTTTACAGTAGCTGCCTATTTAACATGCAACTGTACACCTAAGTTCCACATAGGTTATAGAAATTTTCAGTTTTGAATCTAGATATTCAGATAATTTGTAGGAAGAGTGGGTAGTGAAGTAGGTTTCTAGTTTTCTTTTGAATTCCCAATTTATTGCTTTGTTGGATGGGGAGATATGAAATGGAGGCAACAAAGAAAATAAGAGCTGATGAGTGGCTTCTGATTATAATGGATTTTCCGAGAGAAGTGAGGGTAGTCTTGTGAAATGGACGTACTAGATAAGGAAAGAAATAAATGACAGGAGGATGAACGTTAAAGTATCAGTGGAAAGGAGTTTTGAGATACTGCAGCTCAGCAAGTAGATTGCAGCCAACTGTAGAAAAAAGAGGAATTTGAATTGTAACTGCAGTCACAGCTGTATGGTCCACAGTGGTACAGCAAGAAGTGGATATGAAGAGATTATGAAAAGGCTAGGGTAGTGGAAATGAGAGAAATGGATTGACTGGAAATTTCTTGCACAACAAAGAAGAAGGAAGTAAGGCAACATGTAATGACTGTAATTAGGAAAGGAAATCTGTTGTGCATTCTACTGCCTTTAACAGGGAACCAAATAATGACTCGCTGATTTAAAGATGAGAACTCAGAATCTTAAGTGACCACTCACTGCTAGTAATGATTCTTAGAGCCAGGGGAGAACGAAGGAGCACACAAAGAGAGGAGAGAAAAACAAAGCAACTGGAAACAGAAAGAGGAAAAAAAATTGAGAAAAGTATCAAAAATTATAGGGAATGAGATACCTATTGGTGCAACCATAAGAGGAATGGAAGTTAAAGACAACTATTGTTGAAGCTACAGTATCAGAGGTTAAAGAACCAGCGACATTTAAATATGAAAGCAGATACCGTGAGTCAGCAAAGGATGAGATGAGCAGAAGAGTGAAGGAAATGGGCGGGGGGAGGAAGGAGGGAAGAAGTTATGGAGGAAAAGAGAAAAAGGAATGAAAAAAAGTACTGTATAGCTTGTTGAAGGGAAAGAAGAAAGGTGTGAGTGAAAACCCTACTGTACTGGATGTCAGTGGAAGAGGATAAATGATGATAAGAAATTGAAAGTGATGTGTAAAGACCTTTTACCTCGAAATGGGATAGCTGATAGCTGAGGAAAAGAGGTGTAATGAAAAGATCCATAACAACCAAAGAAAAGAAGCTGAAAAGGAACTGACATGGGCTGCATGGAATCAGCAGTGGGCAGTATCAAAGAAAGAAAGGTACTGGGTGTAGATCAGATGTCAGTAGTAGAAGTAATATAAAACAAAATGAATTTTAACCCTTAGTTTTCACAGCTGTCATGGATAACATAACCCACAAGCTGACAGTGTTGCAGATCAAAATAAGTTAATGATCTTTGATGACAACCTGATGATCTGGGGAATAGGGAATGACGGCCCTGTTGTTTGGTTCCTTTATGTCCCAAACCAACCAATCTGGGGGAATAGAAAGATTAATTTCAGCCGTAATTAAAGGCTTGGGCAGAGACGGTAGGACTATATGATGTGGAAATTAGTATGAGGAAAAATGAGCTCATGCTTGTGACCAGTAAGATGATGAAGACTTGTCCCAGTATTTGTGGCAGAAAGAAAATGGTCGAACTCTGTAACTTCAGTTATTTCGGATGTGTATTGGAAAAAAGTGGAAGAAGAAATAATAAGTACGTCATTGAAGAATAGTAGCAAGCAGTAGTAACAGTGGGGGGGGGGGGGGGGGGGGAGAGGAAGGGGGGTTGTCAGGAGATTGTTGTAGAACCAAGGTGTTCCACAGAGTACCATGTGAATAGTATATAAGTCCTACTATGGGCTTGTCCAGACCTATGATGCTGGAAACTGGACAATTAAGAAAAGGCTTTAAGCAAGAAACAAGAATGTGAAATGAAATTTCATACAAGCATAGTAGCTTCAACAACATTTGAAAGAATAATAAATGAAGAAATCAAGGAGATAGTAAGGGATGTAACCTTGAAAGAGTGGGTAGGATCAACAAGGCTAGTGTGGGAAGGACAGAAGAGAATCATGTGATGAATATGAAGGAAGATGCATGACTCGCTGCTCCAAGGCATAAGACCGAGGGACAAATGGTTGAAAAGAGTGGAGGAGAGTATTTGGAGTACTGGAACACTGTGGTAGCTGAGCAGTGGTAGGAGATAGGGGAAATGAAGCAGCTTATGTGGACGTTGTACCTAACCAGCGGTTGTAAATTGTTGTGCTCCTGCTGCTGCTGATGGTGATTCAGCTGAAACAAATTCTTATTGCCAATAACAAAAACCATTAAGGAGTAAATGTATTGGGAAATTTGTGTCAGAATTAAAAGATCTTTAAAAAGGATTCTCCAAGCTGTGCACTTACGTGCTTTACGCAGTGCTCTTACTGCTGGCTTGAGTCGAGCACTTCAAAAATGTCCTAAATAAACCAATACTCAAGGCTTTTGTCAACATACTTGATACCAAAAAGTATTACAAAGTGGATTTCTACTGTCAAATTAAGCATAATATGTTTATTGTGTGGTAAAATGTAGTCAGTATATGTTTTAGTTCCATTCAGCTCTTAAAATCCCACATTTTTTAACGTGATGCTGAAAGTCTGTGTTTGTTAAGAACAAACATGTTCATTTTTGGTAAATTGTGTTAAAATGGTATCATACCCAAAGTTTGTCCACTGAAGAATTGTTATTTGTATTTTATCATGATATTACATTAAGTGATGATTGTCATCAGGTAGTGGGAGTTACTTTCATATATCAGTTGTAATTTTTAACAGAGGTCTTCTGTGCCACTATCAGAATGTGAGCAACTTGAACATAGATCTGATTTGTCTCCCCTTTACTTTTAAAACTGATGTTGCTACTGAGATTTATTCAGTCTCTGTTAAATGTTTTTTTTATATTAATGTTTACAATAAATGCTATGCCTAAGTTTCCTCCAGGTTATGTTCCTTGGTGGCAATACCACCACTCCAGTGCAACAGAGTAATGAAATTTCGTTCATAATGGTTGAAATTGTATTTCACTGTGAACCTTGGGTTTGCTGTAACAGCAGTTTAATATTTTGCACAAAAAACTAAATGTTGTTAAGCCAAAATAAAAAGGGGTGTTACGGGGAATGGATTGTGTGAAATGTACATTCTGAACAAAAAGAAAGGATTTTCATTTTAAAAATGTAGAGAAATCATTTTGTCATTTATTCTCAGTATGTGCTTCATGTTTAAAACAAGAAGTCCTGGCCGTCCCCCCCCCCCCCTTCCCCCTCCTCCCATTTTTATACGAAAATACTTTTTGATGTAAGTTGTTAATCGATAATTCAAAAAGTATGTTAATCACAAACAATTTTTTTTTTAAATGTGATAAGTACTTTTATATTCACATAATCCTCAAAGTTTATTTGTAACTTGAAACTTACATTAAATGTGCATCCATTTGAAATGGATTTTTTTATGCATTGTACGGTTTTTAATTTTCTGATTTCTCTTCTTTCTGTGAATTAATAGTTCGTCTGTTTCCCACTGGTTTGCACTGCTAACTGTGTTATGGCATTTTCTGGACTTGTCTGATCAACAAAGTCTTTTCCTCTTCTTTTTTTTCCTAGTGTATTGCATTGCTGATTTTGATCTCTGAACTCTTGTATTTTTAATCGTTCACTTCAAATTTCTTTCAAAGGAATTTGTTTCTGAATGTGTAGAAGTCACAGGTTCTTCTTATTAAGTATATATAAAATTAGTTCATGTCCTTACCACTGTCATCCACAAACCATGTAAGGTACTTTTACTTACATATAACTACAGTCATACTCTGCAAACCACCTTGAATTGTATATCAGAGGGTACTTACTGTTACACCACACATTAGGTTCCTTCACTTTCCATTTGAGTATGGAGCGCAGAAAGAATGATTGCTTAATTGGTGGAATTACACTAATCTTGTCTTCACTGCCCCTTTGGGAGCAATTTAGAAGGGGCTAGTATATTCCTAAGTGCCCCATTTAAAGTTGGTTCTTGAAATTTTGTAGGTAGCCGTTGAGGAGAGTTGACACCTTATTTTCAGTCATCTGCCAGTTGAGGTTTACAGCATTTGTGTAATGCTTTCCTGTGAGGAAGTGTAGCTTGTGACCATTCATGCTGCCCTTTGTATCTTTTCTGTATTCTCTGTTAGTTCCATTTGGCTGGAGTTTTATTTATGTCGGGAAGAATGGATGTCTTTTGCTTTTCAGGTTCTTAGTCTACCAGTTAGCTTTTATATTATTATTTTGTTAACCCCTCCCCCCCCCCCCCCCCCCCCTCTTACCCTCTGCCCTAAGTAGTTGTGATGATTTGCATGTACTGTTTTCTGTGAAATTCCTATTTCAGCAATGTGTATGTCTCTGTAAGAGCCAACTGGCTAAATATTGTAACCAAGTGGTGTATGAAAGTTCTAATAGAAATGTTTTGTTGCATTGTAACACACTGTAACATGCTCGAAAGTTAGATTGGAAGTTCTCGCTGCTACGTGCGTTGATGGGAATTTAGATAATTGATTTATATATAGTAATTTGTTTCCAATTTTCTTGAGACCTACTGAGTAATTTCTATAAGTTCCTTGAACTGACTGAAGCTCTGCCTATTTTTTCAATAAAATAGTGTGACAGGTTGAATTTTTTCTGTTAGAACATCATTTGCTACTTTTGCTTTCCTTGGTCTGTGGAATTGTGTGTCTTTCTTCAAGTGGAATCTGATCTGTTGCATTCACAAGTTGGGTATTAACCATTTGTTTCCCAGTAAATATTGTTGTATCCTTCATGACTGTGGAGCTGTTTCAGTTTCTTAAAATTTGATCCTCTAATAATAGTTTCGCAGACTAGATTTGATGTAGGGTAATTACTGAGTTTAAAAAGTTTGTTTAGGTGAAATGTGGGAGATTTTAATGACAGTGTGCACTCTTAACATCATAGTGTCATATTAATCTTTCCTGCTGTTTTAGTTGTAACCTGATCTTGTTATAAAGCTTAATTATAATTTCATAGTAAGAGTACTTTTGTGTTTGTATGTGTTATACATAGGCTTGTCTTCCTCTATGCAGGATGTAAATCATAACAGTACTAAGTTCTCTTAATGGACTTGCTCTCAAAACCAGTGATGAAGTCAATGGAAACGGTGAGGGCGAACCCAACTGTGAGTACAATCTGTTTAAGCCATTACCACTGAAAATATTTTCTCTTGAATATTATCAAATAAAAAAAGTAGTATTTTGTGAAGCACATTATAATTCAGAAGTGTAATCTTATAATTTTCTATAGTCTCAGACGACTGGCCAGCTCCGTACTATTACTTCAGCTGTTGGTCATGCCCAGACGAGGGTTCTGACTTCCGGAACCTCTATAGCACATTCAGCAAATTCATCACTAATTGGTCAGGCGACACAGGGGACCTTAAAACAAGGTGAAAAGTTTATTTTTGTATTTGCACTAAAATGTGATTGATTGTAATTTTTGCTAATTTAAGTATGTACCAAAATTAACAAAAAATCCTGAGTTTGTTCACAATTTGTGACAATAATAAAACATTATGTGTATGCATCCTTTGTTCTATACCTTATTCTTTCTCTGATTCTCTGAAAACTGATTTCAGTGAGTGTACCTCGGACTAACGTGGTGACAACATGTTCGGCCAATAATACTATCACACTCACGCAAAGTGCATCCTCCATGATGAGTCCTCGTCCCCATGTGACAGTGGCATCTGCTGTGGCTGTAAATGCTACAACAGCGTCGTATCATGTCCCCCGAGGTAATACGTTATTTCTTGTTCAGGTATTTCTGAGTCGGTATCTTCGTGGGAAGTGTTTAAGATTGTCTGTTTAATTAGTGATCCTTGCGAATACAGTGTACATATATATTTAAAGAAGAATCATGGGTCGATGGCTGTTCAGGCATTGTTCAGTGTCTCTTCACAGCAGGAGTAAAATCTTGAATACTGATCTCAGATTATTATTCTGAAAGTACACTATGCTGAATCAGTGTAAAAGAAAATACTGTTTTGTTTTTAGGAGCTGCAGCTGTGGCTAACATTGCAGCACCTCGTTCTGCAGTGGCTACGCCAATAGTAAGAGCTACTACACTGCAGACAGCTGGTTCAACCCATTCAACAAGGTATATCCAAAGTATATAGCCTGGTAAAACTCTCAAGTTCTTTTATTTTGTACAGAGAACTTTAGTATAAAATACTGCGAAAATTTTAAAAAATCAGTTTTTCGGAAAGCAGTGACATGGGTATTATATTGTTGCACTCGAGCTGAATAGGACAAGAAAACCTATTTTATTAGTATGCAATGGGATACCACCATGAAAAGGAGAAAAGGTGTATGGGGGCGTGTCACATGTGCAAAATTGTTGCTGCAGGTAGCTACTGTGTGCTGTAAAATAATTTAAAAATGTATTTTTTCTGTTATGAATTGTTCAGAAGTAACAAATAATTGGTTTCATGTTTTTGAAGCAGTACTGGCTCTAAGTACCATGACTGCACGTGAGTTGCGATTTTCTCTGAAACATGATATAGGTATTTTTGCCATAGAACTTCTCACACATTATTTGTTCATTTAGAACCCAGCTTTTCAATAATTGTTATTCTCGTACCAGTTACTTTTCTCCATTTTTTCCCCTTTTTTAACTCAGAAATGGTAAGATAGATACTGCGTATAGGAGAATTAGAGACCTTTGGAGAAAAGAGAACCACTTGTATGAATATCAAGAGCTCAGATGGAAACCCAGTTCTAAGCAAAGGAGGGAAAGCAGAAAGGTGGAAGGAGTATATAGAGGGTCTATACAAGGGCGATGTACATGAGGACAATATTATGGAAATGGAAGAAGATGTAGATGAAGATGAAATGGGAGATACGATACTGCGTGAAGAGTTTGACAGAGCACTGAAAGACCTGAGTCGAAACAAGGCCCCCGGAGTAGACAACATTCCATTAGAACTACTGACAGCCTTGGGAGAGCAAGTCCTGACAAAACTCTACGATCTGGTGAGCAAGATGTATGAGACAGGCGAAATACCCACAGACTTCAAGAAGAATATAATAATTCCAATCCCAAAGAAAGCAGGTGTTGACAGATGTGAAAATTACCGAACTATCAGTTTACTATGTCACAGCTGCAAAATACTAACGCGAATTCTTTACAGACGAATGGAAAAACTTGTAGAAGTGGACCTCGGGGAAGATCAGTTTGGATTCCGTAGAAATGTTGGAACACGTGAGGCAATACTGACCTTACGACTTATCTTAGAAGAAAGATTAAGGAAAGGCAACCCTACGTTTCTAGCATTTGTAGACTTAGAGAAAGCTTTTGACAATGTTGCTTGGAATACTCTCTTTCAAATTCTGAAGGTGGCGAGTGTAAAATACAGGGAGTGAAAGGCTATTTACAATTTGTACAGAAAGCAGATGGCAGTTACAAGAGTTGAGGGGTATGAAAGGGAAGCAGTGGTTGGGAAGGGAGTGAGACAGGGTTGTAGCCTCTCCCCGATGTTATTCAATCTGTATACTGAGCAAGCAGTAAAGGAAACAAAAGAAAAATTTGGAGTAGTTATTAAAATCCATGGGAGAAGAAATAAAAACTTTGAGGTTCACCGATGACATTGTAATTCTGTCAGAGACAGCAAAGGACTTGGAAGAGCAGTTGAACGGAATGGACAGTGTTTTGAAAAGAGGGTATAAGATGAACATCAACAAAAGCAAAATGAGGATAATGGAATGTAGTCGAATTAAGTCGGGTGATGCTGAGGGAATTAGATTAGGAAATGAGACACTTAAAGTAGTGAAGGAGTTTTTCTATTTGGGGAACAAAATAACTGATGATGGTCGAAGTAGAGAGGATTTAAAATGTAGACTGGCAATGGCAAGCAATGCGTTTCTGAAGAAGAGAAATTTGTAAACATCGAGCATTGATTTAAGTGTCAGGAAGTTGTTTCTGAAAGTATTTGTATGGAGTATAGCCATGTATGGAAGTGAAACGTGGACGATAAATAGTTTAGACAAGAAGAGAATAGAAGCTTTTGAAATGTGGTGCTACAGAAGAATGCTGAAGATTAGATGGGTAGATCACATATCTAATGAGGAGGTATTGAATAGAATTCGGGAGAAGAGGAGTATGTGGCACAACTTAACTAGAAGAAGGGATCGGTTGGTAGGACATGTTCTGAGTCATCTAGGGACCACCAATTTAGTATTGGAGGGCAGCGTGGAGGGTAAAAATCATAGAGGGAGACAAAGAGATGAATACACTAAGCAGATCCAGAAGGATGTAGGCTGCAGTAAGTACTGGGAGACGAAGAAGCTTGCACAGGATAGAGGAGCATGGAGAGCTGCATCAAACCAATCTCAGGACTGAAGACAACAACAACAACAACAACTCAGAAATGGTCACAGTCAGTGACAGCCAGTATCTTCACGAGAAAAGTAACATCAGAATTTTCTTGTTATAACCATATGGCAGTTAGTAAAGATCGATATTTTGGTAATTTCAGAGTTCAAAAGATACAAGGTGCAAAGGAAAGCTACCACCAAATCCCAAAAGCTGATTGGTTTGAATCTGGTTGGTAACATGCAATTTTGTTTATGTTGGGTTTGTGTAGAAGGTGCTTGACTTGTTAAACAGTGGTGTCTGTCTGTGGAATGTTCTATTTGCAGTTGTGTGAATTGCATATTTCTTCTTTCTCATTGCTGTGCTGTGATATTGGGTTGGATGATGAGTATATTGGTGAAATACCAGAATTTTATTAGAGCGGAGATTATGCTAGTTTATTATTTCATAGCTTTCCTAAATCACTTTGTAGGTGAATTACACAATGGTTTCTTCATCAAACAGCAGCTCAATTTCTTCTTCCATTTTGTTGTTGGTCCTGAAAAAATGCTCTCATGTTCGGAGCACACCTGTAAAAAGAGGCCGTTAATTCCTTTAACAGCAAGAAACAAATTAACTGTTTTGCGCGTTACTCGCTATTTTTAATATAAAGGACATAACACCTAACAGGGAACTTCACGCAAGACTATATTGGCAATTACTAACATCACAATGTGGAATTTTCTGACACCATTTCTTTGCAGTTTTGTTTCAGGAATCAGAGCAATGAACCCTGGCTCATTAGTTACAAGAGCTGGTAGTCCTGCAGCTTCAGTGGTGACTGGTACAATGTGGCTTGGTGGGACTACTGTTCAGACAACTACCATAACAACACCGAAATCAGTGTCACCTCGACCACTGCTAACAACCACGAGGGCATCTTCAATTACAACTATACCTACATACACACAAGGTCGCCAGACATCTGTTACAGGTAACACAAACACACCAACTTGGAAACATTATTATTGCGTCTAATATCAAACTTTCGAAACAACTTAAATTATTTTTGTTTACAGTTACTACCAGACCTGTTGCACCTCCAGGTAATAGGACACAGGCAGAATCACCACGTCCGCAGATCTTGCAGACAGCGGGTCAGAAACCATTAACTGTATCTCAGGCAGGAACCCAGGTAAGGTCTGGAAATGTTTGTTTGGTAGTCGTGATAGTACAAATGGTTTTATTCATTGTATAGCAGCATAAAAAGTGCATGTGGCCTTTTCTTTCAGCAAGTAAGTGCTATAAAACTTTCTTCTCAGAGTTGAAATGTGGATAGATTTCGACGTTACTGCAAGAATTAAAGCAGTTGTTGAGACAGTGATTTCCCATTCAGGTGGTGTTGGATTCAGATCCTGACATGACCATCTGGATATGTTTATCAAATCAGTTAAGACAAATGGCAGGATGCTTTCTTCAAAAATGACAACTAATTTCCTCTTCTATCCATTTTGCATCAGACTTGTGCTCAGTCTCATATGATAAAATAACATCTAGTTGACACTGTAAAAGTGTGACAATCTGACTGGAAAATCTAATTGTCTTAGAAAATACAATCAACCATGTCTTAATACTAAGTGTTACTTAAGGCTTTCATGACAGATTACATTGCTTGTCTGAAAAAGGGAAGCACCCAGAAGACTTAGTCAGATGTCAGTTTAACTTCGTACATTTACGTACAGTGGGCAAGTATGTAGATGATTGGAATTGCGATTCTCTGTGACACGTAGAACAGCCGTCAGTGTGTATTAGTGATGTTTTTGTGTTTTCCCAAGCCTGGTAGGTTACATAAGGGGCATAGTGTCAGTTGTTGTATGATTTCTTTGAAGGACACAAAGGTGCCACGTAGTTCTGAGAGGTAGCATTATGAGCACCTGACAGAGATTGAAAGGGATCTCACTGTGGGTCTCCGTTTGCCCAGCTGGTCGAATCGTGCACTATCCAGACATTCAGATGTGACTGTGGCGTGATGTTGGACTGCACAGGAACATGAGTGCAGGTGAACTCATCAGGGTTCTGGTTGGCCATGTCTGACCACTAGAAGGGAGAATTGCAGTATTGTGCACTAAGCATATTGTAACCCCTTCACATTTGTGTCTGCCATCTGAGAACAAGTAATGGAGTCCCTGTAACAGTATGTCAACCTGCACCTGTGGAGAATAGTGTCAGCCAATCTAGGGAATAACTGTCCACTGTGTTGGGTGCCACTAATGCCACAACACACAGTAATTCATTTGGACTGGTACCATGACTGGGGAGCATGGACTGCTGACGAATGGCATCTCTTTATGTTCAGTGACAAATCATACTTCTGGACTACTCTCGATGAGTGTGGAGGTGACGTTGGGGGAGAGCTCATCTTCCAGTATTGTGGAAAGGAACAGTGATATTACTTCTAAGGTCGTGGTATGGTGAAGAACCATTAGATGTGCCTTCAGATCATATCTGGCAGTAGTTGAAGGAAATCCTGGCAGCACAGCGGTGCGTCATGGACATTCTGTCTCTTCATGTATTCTCTCTCTTGCGACAGTGTTGTGGGGACATTTTTAATAGGATGGTGCCCGTTCCCACAAGCACATGCCTATGAACTCCCTTTGTGATGTTGTCGCATGCTTATGGCGAATGAGATCCCCAGATCTGTCCCCAAAAGAGCGTGAGAGACCAGCTCGGATGTCGACTCCGTCCCAGTGCAGGTCCAGGCTATCGAAGATCAGTTAAAACAGTTATGAGCGAACGAGTTGTGGGCGAGCTTTCCTCAGAAGAGGATACAGTGGCTTTTGATATCTATCTCAACTGAATCGGTGCATGCATTAAATTTGACTCAGTTTTGTAATCACTGGCATAGCATTACATACCCTCTCAATTTGCTGTGCCTGGCAACTAGTGCATGTCAGACAATGTGCTGGGTGCTACAGAAAAGTGAATAACAGAAAGGAGTGGGCGTCTTGCTGCCATATGTCAGCAGTGCATCTTTGAAAACGGGGAGAGTAGTGAAGAAATATGACTTAAATGCATTTTCTATCTGCCAAAGAAACGTGGAGCTCTACTAGGCACTGCTAAAGATAATTTTGGTTTGAGAATTTCTGTGACTGATAAATTCCCTGTAGCTATAAGAAGTCTTACAATGGGCAGGATTGTTGTACTGTGGAATACAGATGGGTTGAACATGGATTATGTATGCTGTGGCTGTGAATTGTCTCAGTACAGAGCACAGAGTGACCTACAAAGGTAATAACATTTTCTCGTTGATTTCTTCATACTGAAACAATGTAATAAAAGAAGCTGTTGAACTGTGCGACCCTGTAAATATCTTGAACAGATCTTCACATTACCTACTTAGCACAGCGTGGACTCCAGCACTGTAAATGTTGGTCATGGTGACCACAGCAATGGTGACTTACATATTCGAACAGCTGTGGTGAGGAGGTTGCCTCATCATCAGACCTGTAGTTTTAGCAGAGGCAGCTGGGATGGATTGGCGGCAATGCACGGGAGGAATGACAGCCTTGTGCGTGCGTGCGTGCGCACGCCAAAGCAGTGTCATCCAGCAGGTAGCATGGTAGCTCAGTCCTTGACAAACCAGGAATATTTCAGTACTGGCATTGAATTTGGTGCCTTCACACCTGTGCATTTCCCACTCAGACTGGTGTGTGTGTATATATAGGATGCTGTGTTGGTACCTTAGTTTTTTCTACATCACGTGATAATGTCAGTTAGTTGCACCAATGTAATATTTTGGAGATTACACAACAATATCAGAAGTTAAGCGGAGAACAATTTCTATGTATCTTAATAGGCTTTAAGAGTAATAGTGATCGAGACATTTCCATGTATGAAAACTATGGCTTAGTGGGAACATCCCTGAATATTTGGAAAGATTTGTGCTATGTAGCTATCAACTTTATTTTATTAAGTTTTTGGGTAAACAGGAGAATGTATTCTTGTTTGTAAGTGCAAAATTTATGGTATTTCCAGGCAAATTTTTAATAGCAGTTGCACAGTTTTGTGTAATATGCATGAGTTTTCTTACTGTCAGTAACAGGTAATGTAGCAGTGTGTTAATTCAATTTATTGTTTATATTGTAAGCTGAAAAAACAGAAACACTAGAAGTGCATATGGGAGAGGATTAACTATGGTTGCCGCTGACCTCTACGTTGCTGCCAACGTGAAATCGTGTATTATTTTGTTTGAATGTCTTCAGTTGAGATGGTGTACTATTACTATGTAGTTAGTAACATTGTGAATGACAGAATTACGTGACACTAAGGCCCTGGATTTGCATTAAGTGGGAGTCTAGTTTACACAGTTTCCCTCAGTCATGTCGCGATTGGTACTTTTGAAAGGTAACGGTCGTTTTCCTTCTCCATCCTCATCCTCCATCAGTCATCTCAATCTCAATGACCTTGTTGTTGATGGACATTAAACTTGTATTTATCTCCCTTCCTCTTCATTTAAGAAATTTTGGTAGAGGGACTTAAACTGCAAATGTTATGTGATTGTATTTATCTTTGGTTCCAGAAACCACTCTAAACATTGCGTGTAAGTGTTAGAATTTTGCAGAAATGGCCACTCCAGTAGATATATTTGAGAAAAAAAATGATACTTTGTTTACGGAGACAGTTGTTGGTTTGTTGTAAGGAACAATTTTTCATTTTTGACACAATCACCTTTTTTATGATGCTATCATCAGTTTCAGCCTTCAAAGGCCATCTCCAGATGCTACAATAGAGAACAGAAAAGCTTAAATTAAGGTCTGCAGCAAGTGCAATTATTTTCACTAGGTCTACTTGTGGGCTTAATAAAGTCTACTGACATGCATATGGTTCATATCTGTGGTGCATTTGATGAACTAATGTTCCCACATTGTCAACTAAACATAAAATCAGAAATCAGGAAATTACATATTTGAAAACAGATGTAGCTTTCCTTCCCTACTGTAGATATGTTTAAAATCAGTGTGTTATGTTACAGCATAAAAAATAATTTGTTAATTCCTTCCTAAAGGTAGAAAGAGATGTACGTTGGAGAAAGTTGGAAAGGAGGTGCAGGAGTTCTTCAGACTCCAGTTTGAGATGGACCCTCTTGCAACTGCTGCAAGGATGAGGAAAGATAACTATTATGATTTTGAAATTAAAAAGCACATTCAGTTAGGAACTTTAGTATTTGAATAATAGTTCAGTTTCAGGAACACATTTTCTTGCAGTCTGTAACAGCAGTTTTATTGTCCAGATTCTAAGTAAAATTTTAGTCTTCATGTAAATTGATGTATCATGTAATCAAAAATGTAAGGAATCCACACACTATAATTTTTTCCCCTTAATATTTTAGTAGATTTATCAATTACCTATGAATGTTGTAGCAGTTGGCCACTCTCCAAACCGAGCAGTCTCTGCTATGATTGTTGAAAAGCGTGTTATTACCCGCATAGTTAAACGTTATTTCATGCAAAATAACACTGAAATATTTAGAAGAGTCTAGTATACTGCCACTTCTTTGTTTAATTAACTCTATTTTCGGTATGTCTAATACTTTAATGACTTTGCTAGTACCCCGCAGTTGCTTGTATAAATCAGTGTGTGCTATTCAGTTCAAACCCCCCACCCTGCTCCCTCCCTTCCAAAAACACTTCACCCTGTTCTTAACTGAGGCTGTTGTTTTCGAGTGTTGTCATAAGTTACGGGATTGTTGTTTATTTAAATTTCTTTTCTTCACTACATTTCATGAGATTGTCTAATGTGAAACTAATAATCTTGATTGCTTACCCTTCCCATCTGTCAGCTGTCTAGTTTTCTAATTTCTTTGCTGGGTCAGATTCACGAGTGTAATGGAAATTAGAGAGTTCAAATTATACACAACAGCATTAAATGAAAACGATAGTGGCCTTGATTGTACCCGAGAAGACATTTATTTTGTGAGTAATGCCGTAGATTAATATTAGTAATTTATTCATCTAGCGATCATTTTACAGTTATAAAGTATTTGTCAGCTTAAAACAAGGAAAGACATAAGTCATGTACTGGTATTGGAATATTCACACATTCTTGATGAGGAAGGGACAGGTGGTCTGCTGTGGTTTTGCCGAAGGAACTGCCCTGACATTTGCCTGAAGTGAAGTGGTAACACTATGCAAAACTTGAGTCAGGATGGCTGGACAGACTCTGCTATCCTTTAAAGTCTGAGGCCAGTCTCTTAACAAATGCGCTTCAGAATTTCGTCATGTCTCCATTACCATTCTTTTATTTTTGTATGTACTGGGACAAGCTAGCCATTTAATATGAAAAATAATTGGACACTGTCAATTTAATCTCCTGTGTATATACCTAATTTATGTGATGACTGTGCAGCTTTAAGGTATAAAAGAGAGACTGCTGTCTAAACTTGTAGCCATTCTGGTGCAGCCTACTATATCTGTTTCTTGTACTTGAAGAACTGAATAATCATACAGAGCAAGGTCTGCCAAAACCAGTAACTTTTGCAGCTCCATGTAGCCTGCTGTTGCTGATTAACTGCTATGAAATTAAAAGGCCTTTTACATAGTACCAAAGTTGGATGTTCTCTGAATGTGTAAATCATTTTGTAAATTTGCGCATGGTGCACTAAGTATAAAGCTGCTCGTCAGGAGAGAGGCTGAGCTTACTTTTTTGAAACCTTACACTCATAATTAATTTGTTTAGTTCAGTGATGTCTTCCATATTCAAATGACTTTGTTGCTAATGCCATATTAACTATTATTTATTTATTCATTATTAATTCCTTTAGCTCCTTATGTGAAGCAAAGGGATGCAACCAAGGATCGCCATCTTGTTCTATCTCCTAGTATTTTCACTTCTTCCTATCCTATTCCTTGCTGTTGGCCTTCTGCTTCAGCTGATCGTCTCCACATGATTTTGGGCCTGCCTTGTCCCCGTCTACCCTGTGGGATTCAATAGAGTGTTTCCTATGCAATACGTTCATTTGGTCAGCTAAGTGTATGTCCTAACCATCTCCACTTCCTGCTTCTTATTTGCAACTCAATTGGCTTCTAGCTGGTTCTTTCCCAATGTGTTTCATTAGAGACAACATTTGGCCACCGTAACCCCAGGATATTGCTCAGACATTTGTTGTTGAATGTCTGCAGCCTATGGATTAGCTTCGCTGTCACTTTCCATGTTTCACATCCGTATAGAAGCACAGATTTTACATTACTTTCAAATATCTGCAGTTTGGTACTCAGTGTTATTTCCTTCAATCTCCAGATAGAACTGAGAGCTGTAAAAGTGGCTTTGGGATTGTTGGTGCAGCTGTTAATGTCCTCTGTTGCACCACCATGCGGTGTAATTATGCTGCCAAGGTAGAAAAACTTATCCGCACTTACTATTACCTGGCTCCCAAGCTTAAGCTCTGCTGTGTTGTTGTCATTTGCCTGCATGTCTTTAGTTTTTTGGGTATCAGTTTAAAGGTCATGTGCAGAGTCTAGGTCTTCTAGATGTGTTCCATTGATCTTTTTTATTCCTGACACTTTATCCATTGCTTGTGTCATTACAAGATTCTGTACTATGTTAAATACTATCGGTGAGAGCATGCAGCCTGCTTATCTCCTGTTTTCACTGATATTGGATCTGAAATCAGACATTGATGTTGAACATAGCATGTATAGTTCTCATACATTTCCTTGACAAGCAATTATTTTCTTTGGAATTCCAAAAGTTTGCAGTGAGCTCCGTATTTTATACTGTCAAAGGACTTTTCAGTCCACAAACAGCGTATAAACCAGTGACTGGTATTCATATGAACGTTCAGCTATTATTCTCGAGGTGTTTTTCTGGTCAACACAAGAGCGACCTCCGCTGAATCTCACTTGTTCTCTTCTTATTTTCTTGTCTACATATGCTTTTATCCTGTTTAGGATTATTTGTGAGAGAATTTTGCTTGGGATTGACAGGAGGGTGATTTCTCTCGAATTATCACAAACTGATAGGTTCCTTTCTTGAGCTTGACGAGCAAACATTTGTTCTAATCATTCAGTACTTTTGCATTCAGCCATATGGCTGACAGGAATGTATGTAAAATTTCTGCTGTTACAGAGCAATCTACTTTAAGTTAGTATGGACCGATGTTGTCAAGGCACGGAGCTTTTCCATTTTTTATTTATTGGACTGCTCTAGCGATTTATTCTTTCGATGGCGGTTCTACCTTAATTGGCATATCTTGCGGGAATCCCTCCCCGCCCACATTCAGTTGATTTAGTGTCATCTGTAACGTCGCAGTTCTGCACTTCGTCTTCTCGATTTGTGATCCTTACTTGTTATTGATTGGCACATCACTCCCAAATTTCTTATTAGACAGTTTCCTTGTGATGTTATATAGTATCTTGTTATCGCCTCTGTTAGCCGCTGCTTCCACATTAGCTGCAAGATTATTGATGAAGGTTCTTGTATCTTTTCTGAAACTCCTCTTTACCATTCATTCTATTTAATATGCAGAGATCCTGTTGGATTTCTTCTTTTACTTCCTTTGTCTGTGCACAATGTAGTTTAGAGTTTTGGCTTCCACCTCTGCTGTATTGCATATTAACTAGCTTTAGTTTATTTCAGAAGATATTAAAAATTATTGAAACTGTAATGCTTAAATATAACACAAGAGTCTCAAGTGCAGGATAAATTTGTTCTGATTTTTCATTAATTTGTTTCAATTCACAGCTTCATATTGCTGATGGGAGCTATTTCAAGGCTGCTGCTGTCACAGTTCCATCTTCTGTACCATCTTCAGTGCCAGGAACAACAAGTACAACACAAGTGCTAACTACACGGACACAAACACAGGCTGCTTATAGCAATAGTACTGTCGTGGCATCTGCAGTGCAGTTTTCCACATCTGCAGCTTCTCACGGAACAACAGTGTGTGGAACAACTGTTAGGGTACCAAATCAGGTTCCACATTCCTCACAGAGGGTAACATCCACTGTGCTTTCTCCTCCTTCACAGAGGACAAGTGGCCCTGTGACACCCAGTCAGGTTTCCAGTGGACAGCAGGCAACTTCACGTGTAAATAGTGTTGCAACACGACCGGTAACTCTACCACAACAAACTGTTTCACAGCCTGTGGTTGCCTCGACGCACTCCGGTACTGTAGGTAGTCGATCGTCAGCAGGAGTAGGTGTTACCAGTCAGCAAATCGTCAGCACTCAGATCCAGCCACAGCAACAGTCGCAACAGTCATCACAACAGCTGCAGTCTCAGCACTCGCAGCTGCAGCAGCCGCAGCAGACACAACAATCACAGCAGCAGGCCTCGCAACAGCAACAGTCACAACAGGTGGGACGTACATCAGTAGCATCAGGCTCTGTCGGCACCCACACGAGACTTGCGGTTGCTCCGGCTCCATCGCCATCACGCACAGTAACTGCCCAGCCTTCACAGAGCAGGGCTGTAGCACCAGCTGCTGCAGTCATAGCAGCGTCTAGTGTGGCACGACTTGGGCAGGCAGTTGCACCATCTAGTGTGGTTTCGCTACATCCGGTGGTTGTCTCCGGTACAACGGGTGCTACAGGAACAGTACCACTAAAACCTGTTACACATGCACAGATCGCTGCAACAACGGGAAGAACGGGGACACCACATCAGAATGTCAGTCATAAGGTAAGCTCTGATTGTATGACAGTTATTGTGTGCACATTTCTTACGTGTATGACAAGGAGACTTATGGACCTGGACGCACTGATTTTCTTCACACTTATAAGATTTGATGGTGTGTACCCGGACACCAGGTTTCTAAAGCAATATGATGTAATAAAAAAAAAAAATTCTCAAAGAGCTGCCTTGGAAGAACAGATTTCAGAGCACTGTGAAGTACAGAACATTATGTCCTTCAATGAGTTTGTTGGTAGCTCAGCACATAGAATAATTTGATTGTAATCATATAGTTGCCAGCCCAGATTTTGGTAGTAGCTGTATTAATTATCAAATTGAAATGTTAATTAAGAAATATGGAATCATAATTTTTGAATAAAAATCTTTCTATATTTAATTACTTATTGCATGGATTAATTACAATTTGATGCAGACATGCAAAATGCTTTTGAAGTCCAGCAACTTGAAAAAGAAGAGTGCTGAGAAAACCAGGCATTTATACTGTTGTCTTACCGGCACGTGTGTGTGTGTGTGTGTGTGTGTGTGTGTGTGTGTGTGTGTGTGTGTGTGTGTGTGTGTGCACGTATATACGTACACCACACACTAAAGAAGAATAAGCTTCAAGGTTTATTTTTTATTTTAGTTCCTTGTTAGATTAGAAATTTTACAATGATGGTGAAGGAAAGTATAAGTATCCTAAAATAGTGAGAGAGGGGTTCGTGAGCAATTTTACTCACAATTGGGTTGCATATAGAAAAAAAATCTAAAGTATTCTGGCGTGCAGAGTGGTATGCTGCAAGCAGGAAAGTACCAATTTTTCTTTCACACCTGATTTTTCAGTAAATTGTCTTGTTTTCTCCAAAGAAATCGAAACTTGGGTTGGATGCTGCTTTTTCATGAGATTCATCTGTGAAAAAGATGAGATAAAGAGATATAAATCAGAACTAAATTGTTAATACAGAAAGAGTATTTGTAGCAACAATATTAATGACAAAAAATTGTAGTAGACTGCAGCTTACCTGAATATGAATAATCTTCAGTGTGTTCCCACTCAGATACTTTCTTTCTGATCCAGACTCATTGAATTCTTTCTCTTAGATTCCAAAATTTCATGCTCATTCAATGTACATGACATATTTGTACCAGAATTAGAGCAAACTGCAAAACGTAATGAAAGCACACATGAAACTTAAGACAACTCAAGCATAAAACGGCTTAGTCAGCTGAGGCAGCAACTATTACATTCGCTACAGTTTTTTTCCAAACTATTTCTAGAAATTGACAAAAGAACACAGCACCTGTCAGGGGACAGATAGCGAGACATTCGTACATTGTTCTCGTACTAAATAAGTACAGTTTTTGAGCATAAGCTGGCTTATACATTGAGAAAATCATGGCCTGATATAAACACGGGCATGATCTTTTGAACACTGTGTTATGGTGAGAGGTTTGCTAGGGCCAGTCAATGAACAAAAATTGTATACATCGACACTGTCCAGTCTCCAGAAATAAAAAAAGTATTTGATTTTGTGTTTGATATTTTGCATTTCTGTACTTTGCTTTATTGCTTTTTAATGCGAGTAGTGATTATAAATAAAGACATTATTTCTATAAAAATTTCAATATTGTATTTGTTAATTAAAATTCCAGTTTATTAATAAACATGGAATTAAAAAAGTATAAAAAGAAGTATGCTACTTGTGAGATTCAAAGCAGGAATACAATCACATTGTGCTATGCACCGAGCTACTATCAAACTTGTTGCAGGTCATAATGTTCTGTGTTTAATAGCACTCAGAAATCTTGGGTCTTCAAAAGCTATTTTTTCAATTTGTTTTCAGAATTGTACCATACTGCTTCAGAAAATTGATGTCGGGATACTGCGCCTCAAGTCCTGTATGTGTGTGGGGAGAGCCACTCTCTAATATCCAGTTATAAGTAAAGACTGCTTACTGAAGGTGTTAATGCAGATTTATCATTGCATCTTGAAGTGATTTGCTGCAGAACTTTATCCAAATTTAGAGTTTTAACATAGCATATAGCATGTAGAAAGTGTGACCACTAGTTTGTTGTATCCCTTTTGCACTTAAAAACTACTCTCCCATGTAGTTGAATTATGCTTTCACATTCATACCTCTATTTTACATGTTATAAAGTCATGATTCTCATATATGCTGTGGGAACATACTTCAACTAGATTATTTAAGCCCAAACTCAATACTGATAACTGATTTTTGAATTGTTTGGGCATGGAAACAGAAGAACAAGGCAGTGCATAACATGCACTACTTTCTGGATTGTCAATGATTAAAGTTGCAAGAAAAGGAAATAAAAGGAATCGTTGAATGATTGTTACTCGGCAACACCAATATTTATTCTTATCATTTCACTTCGTATTTCTGTAACTGACCAACTACAAAATATAACACATTAAAACTACTTTTAGTAATGCTGTGAATAAACTAGAGTTATAATAAGATGTAATTTGTTGTGAAAAGTTTTCAGTTCTGTAATATGTATTGCAGAACATTATTGATCTTTAATCCTCTCCTAATGTTGTGTTTTTGACTATTACTTTCCTGCCTTTCAGTCAGGATTTAGATTTTCTTGGCCAGTAGTTAACCAAATAATGCATCAGCACCTATATTTCACAAGACACAACTGCTGTAATCTTCAAATAAATGCTGCTTGCCCAAAAGTGACTGTAATGGAGTGTGTCTACAGCTGAAAAGAAGAAAATTCTCATAGGTCTAAAAGTCTATAGAGCAAAACTAGACCATGAGTAAAAATTACTGCACACTAAAATAAAAAAATAGAAACATTTTCTATGTATTTTCTCACCTTTTAACTGCTGGACACTGTGGAAAGTTTCCTCATTGATTTACTCATTTTTACTGACTTAAGTTCCTTCTCAGGTTCTTCATTTTGAAGTAGAATTGACATTTCATGTAGTAAAGTATTATTTTGGGTGAAGTCTCCATGGCATGTCCTGCACTAAAAGCTAAACCTGAAGTGTTTTTTTTTTTTTTTTTTTTTTTTTTTCTCCAGTCATAGAGCAAGTCATGCCAGAAAGCAGATGAACAACAATTAGTACTTAAGATTTCTTTTGCCTATAGTAAGAGATTTCACATTGCTTCTGAAGGGTAACATAAATAACTTTGTCCTTGATGAGAACATAATCTTTCAAGTTAGTGAAAAGTCAAAAAGGACAGTTTTCTACTGACGAATTCCTTAGTGAGTCTAAAGAGTCAAAACATTTAGTAATTTTTGAGGCCTAGTGTACAATATGAGCTACTATGTTGTGTACAATACTTTTTTTTTTGCAGTATCAAGCACTCTGTTGTTAGGCTCATTGGCTTTCCACTCAGGATGATTTTCACTGCCATTTGTGGCAATCAGTTTTTCTTCTATATTCTCTAGTTCAGATTTTTTGCCAAGATTCCTATCTGATTGACATAGGATATAAGAGTGGGTTCCATCCCTGATTCAAAATTCCCTCCCTTTGATAAACCATTCTTGACAGGCACATTTATTGACTGAAGCTTATGTAAATGTAGAAAGTCTACTGATGAAGGGTAGTCATCACAGGTCATTGATCTAACAATACCAAAATGTAGCTCCTGTGGATCCTGATAGAACTTGGAAGTCAGTACATATTTGAACCCTTTATTCCACAAGTGTTCAGCTATTTCTGATGTGCTGTGTACTGTTACTCTGAGTGATTCCAATGTTCTGTTTGGAGCAAAGTACTGTCTGAAGTGGTCAGACTATGAGAAATATGCTGCAGAATTTTCTGGTGATCTGAATCCTTTCTCATACCACACAATGGTGTTTTTTAATGCAGAGCATCAGAAACATCATTTATATACTGAGTAAATTTTTCAGTTGGCTCACTATCTTGAAATCCCACGATGCTACTTTCTCTAAAACAATGTATAGCTTTTGCCATGCTATTACTAAAGAACTGGAAAGCAAGGCGACCATTCATTCGCTGAAGGGAGGTGGGATGTATGAGTGCATATGTCAACTTACTACGTGCCTTTACTCAAGCAAACCCTAGTAAATTACCAACTTCATAAACACATTCATAAAGTCCTTAGCTCATGATATCAATACCAAACAGCGAAATACATGTATCATGAAAATGGTTACTTATGCATTTCAATATACGTACTGCAACTGAAAAACCCCAAACTTTTCTGTTCTCATTAACAGGATTTTGAAAATAGCATTTGGTATTTCGCTTCTTTCCTGATATTTGCAAAAGTTTCCAGGCTAATTTGTTAAATTGGCTGTTACCACATGTAAACTCTACAATTTACAATCTGTCTGCTCCAGTTGTGTTATAGTCTGAATTAAAATTTTTGCAAACAGTTCTCCAGAAGTTGCATTTTTACTGGCATAAACTGCAAGTAGTTGTACTCAACTGTATAGCAGAGGTATGAACATGGAAACGAGAACATGATCAGCAGAGACTTTATTTTGGTCTGAAGGTGTCATACTGCCGAAGTCTACAGATCCATCTATAAATAGGATCCATTGAACTGAATATTGTCTCAATTTAACCTCATCAAACATAATTACCCCAGTCTTTCTGTTTTCATCAGTCACTTCTCTAAAATTCTCTTTAATAGCATCTATGGCGACCTTGTTAATACCATATGTGCAATTAAAATCTTTTAAGAGCCACCTCAAATGCATATCTGAAGGAGTAGGTAACAGATTGTTTCAAGCACCATCTATAACTCTTAGGAGATTTAATATGCAATAAAATAATAGAAGCAGCTCACTATTGTATCTCATTCCTTTTTGGATCCTTTTTATGGCACTCGTGTAACACAGTATCTGCAATTACTTTTTGCTTACTGGATGAACTTCATTGCATTTACAAGTGAGTTTCTTTAGTCTACCTACTCCTGCCAGCAGCACAATTACTCTAGCCTTCTGACTTGAGTTTATTGCTTGTCCTAGCCAAGCTACTTCTTGACTTTTTTATTTGTAGTTTAAATACAGTAACTTCATCAAGTGTCCATAAACTATTGTAGACCTATCAAACAACTTGAGTTCTGCTTAAATCAGAAGTCCTAAATATTTGGTGGGTACTTTATTCACAATTTTGCAAGCATGTTTCCTTTTTGTGGGAGGTTTTCTTTTCTTTAATGGGATAGACAAATACTTCGGCAAATTCAGGGAAATTGTGAGGATCTGAATTTGGTTTAAAGTGCCAATTTATTCTGGGCAATTCAACTTCCTTTCCATCAATAATGAATTTGTCTGTTTTTAATAGTAAATTTTCAGCAAAGTGAGCATCACAGATGTACGTGTTTGTTAGCTCCTTGTGTTCTCTGGGGATAACTTTGTTCAGTTTGTTAAAATTTCCTGTTTCATTTGGGGGCTTGAAAATGCATCTTAACTCTTTGCAACTTCTATAACCTGACTTGTAACCAGGCAGAAAACAGAAAGACATTGTCATTTGAGTTTAGGAGACTGCAGAGTCAACTCTTATTTTGAATCGAAATGTTTGCTTGGCAACCACATATTTCGGTTTAATTTATAGTCAAGCATCACTAATAATCCGTACTGCTGCAGAATCGCAATATATAACTCAAAATATCAGCAAATGTTGCACGTGATAAAGAGTTCATAAACATGGACAACACAGCCCGCAAAATGATGGCAGTGCCACACAGTGCGAGATTACCACACTAACCCTATTGAGCCCATGTTATTGGAGACAAAGAGATCACACTTTCTACATCTGTATAACATGGCTTTAATTGAAGCCCTAGGTGGGAATAGCTGTGAAGATAATTTGTGGTGAAAAAAAGAGGAGAAGAATAATTGCAGTATGTATCTGAACTTGTAGGATATAAGGAGAGACTGGTGAAGTGGAAATGGTTGAGAAAAAGAGCAGAAATGACTTGCATATTAGAGATTTTATTATAGCAAATGTTGGAAGTTCAGGTTGGAATAACAATTATTTGAAAAGGATGGAATGCTACTCACCACCTAAAGGTGGTGTTGAATTACCACACACACACACACACACACACACACACACACACACACGCATCTCTTGACTGTTGGCTCTGGCCACTGGGGCCTGACTGCAGACTGCGCCTGTGTCTGACGTGCTACAACCTGGGGTGACCACCCACCCGAGACTGCTGCGTATGTCAGGTGCAGGCACAGTCTGCAGTTGGGCCTCAGGCCCTGCAGGCTGTGCGTGCGTGTGTTTATTTTGGAAGGAGGACCTTGTCTATGTGAGTAACAATCTATCCGTTTCAGATTTTAAGTTGTTTATAACTCCTTCGTCTGTTATGAAGCATAACTAGGGATGCTGTATGGGCCTAGCATTTAACCCACTTTACAGCTTCTCTACTGCTCTTGACTCCTGCAATCTTTTTCCATTACAGGTGGTACAAACTAAGTGGGATAAGTATTGTGTTCATCCAAAATATCATACTACATGGTGTATTTACTCATACACCCCATGTGAGGATAAATATTTCTGTAATTCAACTAATATTTGTTTGTTGTAAATCTGATATTTCCATTTGTCTGTCTTTTATCTGCTCCTTTGTATTGAGTATTGTTCATAATTCAGTTGTTTTTTTTTTACATAAATTTGCAGACATTAAACTGTTACCACAAAATACGACCACCATAATTTTTTTTTTTTTTTTGCAGAAGTCAGGGTTTTGAATTTTTTTTATTATGGATGACAGCATCAATTTCATTACTGGAGAGCAGTTAACTTTAATGACTGAGCATGATAAATTGTAGTTGTCCCAATAATCTCAAACAGAGATTGTGCAAGGCATAGCTAATGTAGATGTCTAATTTAGAAACATTGTGGTGTATTTTGTTCAACCCATATGTGTCCATATGAATACATATATATTGCAAATTTACTACTAATGAATATAATTCTGAGGTGATGTGACCTGTCAGTAGATGTTCATCTTTGTTTCCAGATACCATTCTATTGCTTTACAAATCTCTCATTCATTGATATGTCTACTTAGAGTACAAAATTGCTTATGAAAAACACAATGCTTGGAACAACTACAGAGAACCTTTTAAAATTGATTCCTTCTTTTTCTGAAGTGGAAAGAGTGATAAGGCTTTTTTTTATATACATCTACTTCTTAATTTATTTTGAAAGGTTTTGTTTAGTGTCTGAGATTTCATGTTTGTGTTGTATGTATTCTTCCAAACATCTGATATTAAATTGATACCATATGTAAAAAAAGTGGCATTTCTTGGCATGTCTGCCACTATGAGCCTTTGCTCTAACTTTATGACGTAAGTGGGACTTTTGTTCTGAGGTAATGTTGATGGTGGAAAATTTTGAGGACTAAAGAATGTGAACAGATATTGTCAGTTTGGATGTACGAAGTAGCAGACGACATGCCAAGGCAAGCAGTAATGGATGGCCTGTTACTGGAATAGTTGAATTCAATACTAATTGTGCTAATTGTTTTGTATGCTTGTAGTGTGTGTAATGTTTTTAGATCATGTGACAAACTGCCTTTCATGATCTGGGCTTCATGGTAGATTCCTCAGTTATTCTGGAAATGAAAATGAGATGTGTCTGGAAGTGCACATGTGGTAGTTTCCTAAACACATCATTAGCCAGTGGGATACTGAGGATTGGCAAATACTTCTGCATACAACAGACTTTGGTGTATGTGGTTGTATAGCTGTCATAATTGTTATTCTAATTTTGTTTGATAATACAATTTGTCATTTTAATTGTTGTAGTTAAAGAATAATCTGTATCCTAAATAATCCTTTAGTATTTATGTGCAGATTTTTTGAAGGCCACAATTTGTTTCTAGGTCATCACACAGCCAGTTCATGGACAGTCAATTCAGATAACGCAGGTGCCTGTCAGTTCTGTTTCCGGGAAACTCCCTCAGACCCTGCACACTGTTACACCATTACAACAGGCAGCTTTGACCATTACAACAGGAACACCAAGAACAGGTTCATATTCTTTTGTGTGTTTAGACCATTTTATCTGTGTAGAACGTTGTAACTCTTTTTGTCTGATCATTGTTGCAAATATAATGACCGTTGTTGATGTTAGATTGGTTTTCAAATTTTGATGATAGAAGTGAACTATGCGACTGCATTTTCTGGAATTTTGCAGCAGCTCATTTGCAGAGACCATCTCATTTGTCATCAAATAAAAAATTAAAAGAAAACTACATTTGATAGTGGGGTGTATGTACTGAAACTTATAAAAATGAGTCCAAAGTGTTACTTTAGTTTGTCATTTTGTATCGTATTCTTTTCCGATGGATGTATTGTTCTGGTCAGTTACTGAAGTTGTAAATATTTTTGAAAGTATTGTGTAAACATCATTTACGTCTGTGTGGGTCATATCTATCTAGCATACTTTACCTTTTGTGCAGTATTGGAGTGATAGATTTTAATTTTGTGCAAAATAATTTTTCAGTTGAAAGTGTGCCTGTTTTTGTAGTTATCATGTAGGGTTTCTCAAAGATTGCTTAAGTTCGCAAGTTTTTAAGTTCTTTGAACACGCTATTCCTCTGTATTCCTTCTGATACTAAAATGGAGGCAGTCAGAGCTAAAGGCATTGGTAAATAAAAGTAGTAAGAATTTAGTGCTAATCGACATGGACAACAATGTGAAATGCAAAGCTAACTTTTTAAACATGGGAAGTGAAAAATTTGACTCTGTAGGAGTGGACTGTGAGGTACTAGAATTTACGAACACTAGATAAACTGTAAGTGTTCATACACGTTGTTATGACTTTGATTTTTATGGTTCTGTGTGTCAGTTGATAAAAATGGAATGCTTATTGGATTATTTTGTTGTCTGTCTGCCCCATTGTTAATAGCCTTTTTCTGAGGAATGGGTAGACATATCCAGCTGAAATTTTCACCACATACTAAAGCATACATTCCCTTTGAGGTGTAAAAAATCCAAGCTTCAAAATCAACACAGTCAAGATATGGCCATTTGTCACATATTCTGATGCTTGCAAACTCTCATCAAAATTCATACAGTACTTCCCTTTGACCTAGAACAATGAAATTTGGCAAAAAGCAAGGACTCGCAGTACAACCAAAGGATAAAAAAACCATTAGAAAACTATAAATTTGTAATTATATCACATGAAAAAATATTTCTTTTGTCATTTGCCATCCAATGTCAAACTTGAAAATAACTGTCCATAGTTCTGTGTTTGAGTTGACTGGGTCGCAATGGTAAAAGTTAAGTCTGCAAATATTTGTTTCGAACATATCTTGAAATGCCATATCTAAATGCAGCAATTGCTCCTGGATATCTGCTGATGGATAAATTCTGAAATGAAATGCATCGGATGAGCAATAAAGTCGTTCCTTGTGTGTTTGACTTCTACCACTGCAGTCCAGCCTGAATGCAGAACTACTTATTATGATGATAATGCTTGCCTGCCTTTTTCTCATTTATATTACTGAAGTTAAAACAGTCTCAAAAATTTTGGAATCTCTGAAACTGATATTTTGCTAGTGTATATGTCAATAACAGGCAAAAATTGTAGAGATTCTTGATTCCTGGATTGAATGAACTGTCCATATAAATAAAGAACTTTATATAGAACCCTCAGTGCGTCCTCCACACACGTGGCCAATTTTATATTGTTACACTCAGCTGTGCAATTTTCAGTTTCGTGAAATTTTAGACACAGTTTTGTGACCATGTCCTCTGACTTTTATCTACTAAGAATTTTTTTTCAGTTACATATGCAACAACAACAACACTGGCTGGAAGTGCTGTATCAACTCTGCGGCCTGTTACGGTTTCGACAACCCCTGCAATACCTGTGGCGAAGGTCCTGCCACAGGCTGTTAGTGTTGGCCGTGCAGCAAATATTGAACTGGCTTCTACGCCTGTATCAGAAGTTGCTCTTCATCCAATGCCAGCACCAACAGCTCAACAACCAACTGTTGTGGCTGCACAGCAAACTATATCACAGGCAACCAGTGTCTATATTCAGACATCTCACAGAGCTTCTCCAGGTAAGTAAATTTGTAGTGTATTTTTTTTTATTTTTGAAGGAGGGGGGGGGGGGGGGGGGGTTGGAGTGATCTCTCTTCTTTGTGATGAAGATTATATACCCTATTTCTTCCTTTCACCTGCAGACGCAAGTTATTGCATATTTGTAGAGGAATATAGTTGTGCATGCAAGTCTTTTTTTATTAAGACAATTCTTTACTTCTTTCATTAAATTTATCAACTGTTGTCAGATTTTCTTATTAACTTAGTGAACTGAGGCAATTACACAACTAAAGGGAACACAGCTTCTAGTGTTTATCTCTACTACTGATCAAGGCGGCTCAGTGGTAAGGCTCAGTTTATTTTCAGGTTAATTCTCCTGTCCAGCCCTCCAGATCAAGGTTTCCTATGGTTTCTTTAACTCACTCCAACTGTTGGGCAGTTCTTGAGAAAAGAAAATGGTTGTCTTCTTTCTTATACTTCCCAGTATGAACTTGTGAACAGTCTGTAACAACCCTGTCATTAAAAGGACACCAAACCCCAATCGCTCTTTATTGCCTCAACTGTCACCATTGTGGGAATGTCACATCGCTGCTGTACCAGGGTGTACATGCCACAGGACAACCAGCAAAAATGTTGGAATTTTTTCTTCCGGGAAGAACACAGGAATTTGTTAGAATTTTGGGAATTTTTCATTGTTCTAGTTTTTAGTTACATTTTCATAATTTGATGGGTAAGAACTGATACTCTGTCAAAGAATTTTACTTTAGCCCATTACTGCAGAATATACTGCAACCATAAAACATAAACAATAGAATATCAACTTTAGTCATAAAGAAAATGTGCCATTTACAGTGTCAAAACACTGTGCACACACAATTGTCCACCAACAGCAAAATGTGCCAAAGTCAAGACTAAACAGTACAGTAGAGCCCTGGTAATTCGAGGCCTGGTAGTTAGTTTCCATGTAATTCTAGGTGGTCCTAAGAAAATTAAAATTTTATGTAAAACTAGAGTAAAGACCTGTTTTCATACATTACCTGCACATATGTTTTACACATTTTCAGATGTTTTACATTTTGAACTTTCTTTCAGTTTTCCATGTACAATACAGGCAAAACTGTTCCACTTAGAATTTTTGTTCATAATGCACAAAATAACCTTGGCCTCAGACTGCAAATGCATTTCTGTTATAGATGGACAGGTAACATTACGTTTTGAGCAGGAAACCTGCTCTTCCTGTGTCAACTGTTCATTAATTGGGATGGCCTAACAGTCAGTTGTAGACTGTGTACCATCCGTGCGGTTATCCTGATATTGTGCCTACTTAGCATCAGTGGTCATTAAAATACAGTACACATTTTACAAAATTGGCTGACCATTGTTGTATGTAATGGAGTTGGTTGTGTAGTAACATCAGTACTGTATGTCATGTCAATTTTAAACTGTAGTATGTATGTACAGTGTACTGTACACATGTAACAATGTTTCTTAATGTTGTAATAAACACATTACACATTACAATGAGTGGTAGGAGTGATAGAAAATGTGTGCCATTGAATGTGATACAGGAGGCTTTGAAAAGACTAGACAAAGGAGAAACATAAAAAATTTGCTGCAGAGTACGGGATCGCTGAAGTGACGGTTCGAGATTGGCGTAGAAACAGAGGCAAAATAGAGAAATTTACTTCAAACAAGTGTTTTATTTCGTCATTTGAATGTAAGTCTGTGAAGAAATCCGAGTATGAAAAAATGAGTAAAGCTATGTTTGTTTGACTTACTCAACAAAGACAAGAAGGTAATCCAATTTCAGGGCCTGTACTGCCAGTAAAAGCTGTGTTTTCTGGAAACGAGTTAAAGCAATGTGTGGATGATTTTACTGGAAGCTCAGGGTGGTTGGATAGGTGGAAGAAGCGATATGGTGTAAGAGAGCTTTAAATTTGAGGTGGATTTTCAGATTGTTTAACAGTTCTGTGAGAAATCGAGAAAAATTATACAAGAAGAAAGTCTTACTCCTGATCGACTGTGTAACTGTTTTGAAATGTGGCTAAATTATAAAATGCTTCCATCCAAAACTCTAGCCTTAAAAGAAGAAAAGGCTGCACTGGCTATGGAAAACGTAAAGAGGAGTTAACAGTTGTTGCTGCAGCCAGTGGAAGTGGAGATCATATACTGAAGATACTGGTATTAAGAAAGCATGCTAATCCAGAGTTTTGAAAATATTACTGCTTCTGCACTGCAGGTTACATATGTCAACCGAAAATCCGCATGGATGGACAGAAATCATTTTAAGAAGTGTTTTTCAAAGATTATGTTCCAGAGATTAAAAGATATCTAAAGAAAAAGTGCTCGTCTTCTAAAGCAGTCCTAATGCGTGGCAATGCTGGTTCATGCTCTGTTCAGGAAGAATATTACTGTATTTGCACGTTGCTCTTACCCTCTAACATGACGAGTTTAATGCAGCCTGTGGACCAAGGAGTTTTACAATGCTTGAAAAATGGTGCTGTCGTTGTTTGCTTCAAAGACTACAATAAAAAACATAGTTTACTGGATAGCTAAGTCATGGACAGACGAAGATGCCAGACTGTGAAGATGATCTACCATTGGCAGAACTGATGAAAAAGCTTGCTGGATGTGAAAATGTGAATTCAAATGATGTTTCAGAATGGGTGAAAAGTGATGAACAGTTTGAAGTGACCAATCTTGCAGTTGTTGAAATGTTTGGTGAACCCACTGAAGACAGTGATGATGAGGAATTACCTGAAGAAATTGTGCTAGTGATCACTCTCACCTAGCTGTGGCAGTGCTACATGTGGCATTGCTTTATATTGAGCAGCAAGCGAAAGCTACTCCAACTGACATCATGCTTCTGAGATGATGGCGGGACATTGCTGCTAAAAAATGAAGCTTTATTTTATTTTTCCAGCTTGGAACTGTGTGTCCATATATGTACATATAGCACAGGTATTACTATATTGTTTTTTATTTATTTTGAATCGTTATTGTACTCGTCAAACATTAGTCATGATTTACTCGTTGATTTAGTGATATTTCCATATAAAGAGTTTTCTGTAATTCAGGGTAGTCTTGGCCCCAGTTAGCTCAAGTTACCTGGGCTGTAGTGTACTTTGTGACAAAAAACTGCTTTCAATGAGTGTAATGTCACAGCTGTTTACATTTCTAACAGGTCATGGGGAAAATATTGCAAATGGTGATTTGAGAACCATTACTTTCAAAGTAAAGTTAGGTTATGTATGAGAATACGTGATGGATTTCTCAAATTAAGGAGTGTTAGACTCTTGTTCAAAACTTATCACTTTGAGAACCAGCCATGTAAAGAAATTTCAGGCCCAGAAGACCAGCCATTTATGCCATTGTTTAAACTTATGCTGCCACATTTGTATTGGATATATCTTTAAGGGGAAAAAAACAAGCTTCAAGGCTAGTTTTTCATATTTATTTTAGGTGTTTCATAGGTTGAAAATTATGCAGTGATGATGACAAAAGTGTAATTATCCTTCAAGAAAAAGTGTGCGGTAAGTCCTTGAGCAATTTCTCATGTCATTGGTTTTTCTATGGAAAAGTCAAAGTGCTAGATGGAACTTGGATCAGCCAGGTAACCCATGAAAAGTCCAGTGCACAGCAGTGAAATTTATAATCAAGCTTCTCAGAAATATGCAGCTGCAGTTTAAGCTGTGCCCTTAGCATCGTGTCTAACCAACACTTGGAAAAAACAGCAAAAATTATTTTGCGACCAGTATTATATGTGAAAGCTTAGCTTTTCTCGTAGCTTTACTGTGTGTAACTTAAACCATTAATTTCTCCTGTTTGTGTGTTCATGCAACTTAAGTGGTGATGTTGCTGGCTGATGACTACATTAGGTGTCCATTGCTGTGAATATCTGCTGTCATTGAGTGGTGAGATGATGTGACATGAACTATGATCGGCTGACAAAAATGCAGCATGCAGCGCAATCTTGATTTCAGAAACAACCATGTTGTATTTGGTGAAATTCGTATTTATACTTTTGTAATACCAAACATGCAGCATACATGTTGCCGCGCATTAAAAGTCTTTCAAAAATGAGGTGGTGCTCTTTTTTTTTCTCCGTTTCATTTCCGAAAGTGCTGGGAAGCTCTACGCCATTGTATAAAACCTTTACCGGTCAAAGGTTTTACAGTTGTAAGGGAAAGTATATTGTCACTGAATGTGGAAAAAGTACTTTTACCTGGTAAAGTATTTTAGCTGGGAAATCTGATATGTATTTATTTATTTTTCTTGCATATACTTTCTGTGTACATATAATTCTGCCAGTAGAAGGCTGAAGAGAAAGCTGCTACTATTACCATCCTCTTCGATATTCATGTGCAGATTTAGTCTTTAGTATTTGTAACAAAGCTCCACTTAATAACTGCTGGGTAAAATTTCATTTTTAATTAATGTTGTGGGAGACTGCATTGGCATTGCTGTGATTTTTTCCTGTTATCAGTTTGTTAGTGAGAAATGCCACTTACTTGTTGTAACAGGAAAAAGACTTAATTTGTGCAAAATGTTCACACAAAAGTGCAGTACACATTGGCAGAACTGTCATCATTCTGCAAATTGTTGTCCAGCCTTCTATTGTAAAAGTCATATGTTGCTTTGTCATCCACTGGTACAGTGTCTTTCAGTAACTTCTCATTCTGAAAAATCTGAAGACATCCCTTTAGCAATCTGAATAGGTAAAATCTCTGAGTCTGGACTTCTGGTGTGTATTTTAAAACCAGCTGACACAGTTTACTGTGTCATGTCACAGGGAAACTATATCCAATTTCATAATTACATTAATGAGATTAATGAAGGTCATCTTAAAATCTCTTAAAAATTGAAAATTTTTTCTCTGTTTATTTTGTTATGCAGAACTATCTGTCCAAGTACAGAAGAAAAGTGCTAAGATATTCCTCATAGTGACTTGTTTTTCGGCTTATGTTCTTTGTGGATTGGTCTGACTGGCAGCACTTCTACAGGTAGTCTGAAATTAAAAAGTTAAACGACTCCAGGTCTCATCATCTGTAAAACTTCTCCATCATGTAATTGTCACATCAGTTGCTGTTGTTCTGTGCCAAATTTTTGTAGAATTATGTTATTTTTCCAGATGAAAATTTGATATCTTTGATAAGTGTCTGCCAATAAAAGGTGTTTGGAAATAAGTTATAAGCTATCAACCTGATTTTTTTTTCTCTTTGTCACTCATTGGTTACTTAACCATTTCTTTGCATCCAACATAAACAGCTTCAAACATTGTATATTAATAAGAACACACAAATCTCTTGAGGAAAATACTTAGGGTATGCAGAAATGGCCAACATTTTCTAACTGAAAACAGTGCATATAAACTTTCAGGTGAAAACTGTGATATTCATTTGTGTTACTTTCAAGGTATTGTTAGTCATTGCTTGGCACATATATGAAGTCATTAAGTTTGACATAGACTGTCAAATTTACTGTAATGCATCATCCGGTCTTACAAAGAATTAAAATTCAGCCAGCCTTATTGCCCGACAAAGAAATTGCTTGCAATGAAACTTAAAATTTCTGATACAATTTTGACATATTTTCAAATAGGTGTTTGCTTAAAAAATATAACAAATGACTTTCATGCCTCTTGGAAATAACTGAGAATCCTTAATTGTATTACAGTAAAGTTCAATCTTTGTACTAGATTCCAGTGTTCCTGAATGACTGAAGTAGAACAGAAGGCTGAAATTTTTAATAATAGTGTTTGTGCATGCACTTTATTTCTTTGACAATGTTTTTCTTTATTTTTGTTGTATTAGTTTTTCCATGGTTGTGGAAGACCTCGATAAAAGGAAAAATGCAGGCCAAATGAGTAGTTAGTGTTTTGGGTGAATTTTATTGTATGCCTGTTATTGTTTTGTGGATAAATGTTACCAGTGAACCTGTGGATTATAATTATGCTTTTGGTGAAGGGGAAAAAAAATGGTGCTAAGCTTAAAAATTATTCTTTTTATTAGCATGTAAAGTATCTTATACTGCTGAAGTCTCTTTTGTGTGTCTGTGTATCTGCTTGCCCACAACTTGTGTAAGACCGTGATGTTATTCCTTGTCCTCCTGGTGTTAAGTTTTAGCTATTAAAGTGAAAGTATATGTTTGCCATCGATTGAGGAGACACTAGGTTAAGAGGCATACAGATTATTCACATAATTATCTGTCTCTGATAGGATATGTAAAGTATGAAAGTATATTAATCACTTTCTTACCATAGCTGTTATTCTTGAAAGTTCAGTTGGACAATTTAGGTGACTTTAGCAACAAAACTAAATAAGATAATCAAGAAGTGTTCAGGACTTAAATAGAATTTGGTAAACTTAATCGCCACAATGTAATATTGTAGCTCCACATTGAATGAATAATTGTTTCTATAAGCAATGCTGAATAGCATCAGTACGCATTGAGATACTGTAAAACTTTCTGTTAAGGGAAAAAAGAAAACTCTAAGTTTCTGATTGTAATATTTTTACAAATTGGTCATCAGGGTTGGAATTCAAAATAGTCTTCTGTTTAAGACCAAGTGCTGTATGTATAGGTCACATACAGAAAACCTACCTCTCAAACTCATTCACTAAAAATTTGGCAGCTAGTGTTGGAGCTAGCATGTGATGTCTGATGTATTGAGTGTTACCCATTAGCAGTTTTAATACTTTTTAAAATTCTATATTTGAGTGTGACAATGATTAAATAATGCTAGGCTTACTGTACATCTGGGATTAACCCGGACAGCCTTGTTTTTTTAGTGCTGTCTAGAGCAGTGTTGGGGGCCTGAGAATTTTATGACTGGGGAGATTTTTAAAATTTTAGACATATATGTTTAACGTTTCTTTAAACATTATCTTAAGGCTGTGCCTCTCTATCGGCCTTGGAAGATGTGCTGACATTGATGTGGAAGTGTGGCTAATGGTTTCACAGCAACTTTACACTGTAATTTTGTTTTCAACTATTTTAGTCACTTGGTGACACAACAAGTGTGTTGTTTGTTTTAGTGTGTGAAGTAAATCATGTACATATTTTTGACCATTTTATCTCTGTTCATTTTTTGTCTGAACCTTAACGAATTGAAAAAGTGTGTATTTACTGTTAACCAGCAACAGAAATACAAACTTTTGAAATGGTTTAATAATAGTAACAATGAACATGTATATTGCACACTAAGTACAAGTGAATTCTTTATTGCACACAAAGGAAAGGGTGATATTAAAGACCATGCTTCATCAAACATAGGAGGCTTTTTCAGAGTGAAAGATGGCTATAACAGTGATCTGCAGTTTGCTGGAGAAGAGGCTATGTGTTGATATCACACTGCTAAACACCATCTCAGTTTCAGAACATCAGAGTACACATCTGAACTTGTTAAAAAGGTATATTCTACAAAGTTTTCTTCTGCTACAACCTAACCTGAGGCAAATCATCATCATCATCATCGTCGTCTTCGTGTCGTATATCCAACATCTGGTTGGGTTGGGGAATCAATTGTACTTTGCCACTTTACTGTCTTTCCACCATTCTTCTTTCACTTGCCCTGTAGCCCACAATCTTGAACTCCATCATTCTTCTTGGTATTCCCCCCTCTCCCATCCACTTCACATGCTCAAACCATTTTAATTAATTCTTTTCAATTTTCTCTGTCAACTACTCCACTCCAATGTCCTTCCTAACATCTTCATTTTTCACTCCTGCCTCTCCTCATCTTCCCTAGCATACTTCTCAGAAACTTCATTTTACTGGATTGTATCCTACTCTCCTCTCTTCTAGTCATAGTCCAAGTCTCTGAGCCGTTGTCACATATTTTCCTGTCACCTTTCTTGAGAACTAGGATTATTATTCCCTTTCCCCATTTTTCAAGTACACATTTTTGGGTCCAAATGCATCGTATTAGTCTATATACCCACTGTAGTCCAACTGGTCCAGCAGTCTTTATCATTTCCACAGTAATTTCATCTACCCCAGGTGCCTTTCCTGGTATCATTTTTCTCAGAGCTAGTTCCACTTCTAACATCATTATATCCTCCTCCTCCTACTCTTCCAGACCTGTCCCCCTGTCATACTTCTATTCCCTCTCCATTGCCCTTCTTCTCATTTAGTAATTTATCAAAGTACTCTTTCCATCTTTTCCTTATCTCCACTGGTTGCATTAATAGCTCTCCGCTTTCGCGTTTTATTGGCTTTGTGTATGTTTTTTCTTTCCTCGTACTCTTTGTAATTCCATATATCATCCACTTACCACTAGTAACATCTTTACCCAATTCTTGGGTGAATTTTTCCCAGCTTTTCCTCTTTTCTTTTGCTACCATTTTCTTACACTTATTTTTAATATCCTGGTATTTCCTTTTACTTTCAGCTGTTCGGTCTCTGTTCCATTCATGCCAGGCTTTCTTCTTTTCTTTTACTGCCTCCTTCACCCTCTCATTCCACCATGGTGTCTGCTTTTCCTTTACCCTTCCGGACACTCTGCCACAGGTCTTCTTAGCAGAGCTAACAGACGCTTCTTTGAACTTACCCCATTCCTCTTCCACATTGCCATACTTGGTGTTAGGGATTCTATGCTTAAGTAACTCCTTAAACTTTTCTTGTACCATGCCATCCTTAGTTTCCGCACTTTTATTTTCCTTTCCCTTTCTTCCTTTATGTCTTTCAATTCATCAAATCTCATCTTTGCCACCATCGCTCGATGGTCTCCATCAAAAGCCTCTTGTAGGAGTGCAGTATCCGTCAATTGTCTCAGATTTTTCTTTTCCACCAGAAAGTAATCGATGACTGTCTTCATGCATCACCCCATTCACATCTCGTTATCTTTTGGCTATCCTTTTTAAGGAACCATGTGTTGCCCAGAATCAGCCCGCTTTCTTTTGCAGAAATCAACAAGTTTCTCTCCTTCCTCATTTTTCCTCCCATATCATATGTGCCAATTATCTCCTGCTTCCCTAGCCTTTCTTTGCCTACCTATGCATTTAGGTCACCTGTTACTATTGCTTCCACATCTGTAATTATACTCTCTGATACCTTTAGAGAATCCTCCCATGTTGTCTTCTTTATTTCCTGTTTGTGATGCATATACTTGGATGAGGTCCTTCACTACATTCCTTGTCCTCAGCCAAATCGTCATCACCCTATCACTTCTGTAGTCTACTGCTTCCACATATTCCTCTAGGTTTGGTTTTACTATGATACCTCATCCATTTTTGGCTTCTTATCCACCACTCCAGTAGAGTGTGTATCCTTTCCTCATTTTCCTCCTTCCTCTTCCCTTCCATCTAACTTCACTAAGTCCCATCAGTTTATGTTCTCCTTTTCCAAGAAGTCTATCAACTCTTCAGCCTTCCCAGTAAGTCATCACATTAATGATACCCACCTTCATTGTATTGGTGCCTAGTCACCCATTTCTCACAGTTCCCCCAGCACCCTAAGAAATGCGCGTCGCCTGCAGGGAAAGCCCTAACCTTTTCTGAGGCTGGTTTTGAATTACCATTTCATATATAGGCTATTATTATGATGGAGTCGCCACTCCCAAAGACATTTTAGAGCTTCTGCCAGCATATGTTTAGGCCATTCCTAACATGGAAAACAGCTGCCATTTGTAGCTGCCCCTCTGGAGTGCAGACACTACGGGAAGTAAGATACAAAGACAGTTCTTCTGCTTTTCCACTGTTGGGACTTGCAAAATCCTCATCCGGTTTCCAACCATTGTCTGTCTTCACTTGTTACCCTGGTAAGGGTCCCTTACAGGGTACTACCATCCAGAGCCATATGGACCCAGTTTTTTTTAACAAGGTTGTTACTCCTCTCCCCTCCTCCTTCCTCACCACTTGAAAGGTGAGGCCCTGGACTTGGGACCGGCACTGGCGGAGTTAAGAGGTAGTTCTTGTTAACATTATTTTGCCATTTATGTTGGTAATACATCTTGTTCTTTGGTAAACGCTAATAATGTAACAGTCGTGAAATAAAACTTTCTCACATTGTAGTAAAATATTTCAGTCTGAAGGAGGAAATTCAAGTTAAACTTTTAAATTTTGATGAAGTTTCAGATGAAACTGCTCATTATCTTGTGCTGTGTGTGAAACCATACAGAATATAAGAAAAGTTGGTAACACTAAAAGTAATTTTGGTGATGTGATGTGAAGAGAAAAGGAAAAGAAAAAAGGGCCAGGTGAAAAATATAACTGAATGAAGTAAATTTAATGTTTCAGTAAACTGTTGAAACTCAAGTAATTTCAAAAGTGTGTCCTGAGTTGGACACAAAGATATGGTAAGCCTACCTGCCGCCCTTCTTTAATTCGGCACATTTTGACTGTTGGTATGTAGACCTCTGTCTCGGGTATAATGATAGTTGTATGAGAATTGAATAACAGCTATATTGTAATGATTATCTGCTGCTCTAAGTTTAACATTTCAAATATTGGTGTAGGGTCTATTAATGTCTAATGTAAAGATTAGACAACTTCCCTAATGAAAAGAACATTATTTAGGTATAAAAGTTCACAGTTGATATAAACAGTGTAAGGAAAGGATAGATTGCTGCTTCCCGTAAATATCACACATCAAGTTGCAGACAGGTACAGTTAGAAGACACTTGCACATTAGCATTTGGCCGTGGTGTTCATAAAAAAGAAAAAAGAGATACACGTGGTGGTCATACAAAAAAAAAGAAAAAAAATAGATACACACACCATTCATTTGCGCAAGCAAGCACATGTCACACACATGGCAACCAATTCCAGCACCTCGGACCAGATTGCAACTCACAAGGGATGGAAGCAGTAGTCTGAAGGGGGTGGGAAAGGGGAAGGGATAATAGTGCATAGGTGGGAGGAGAGAGAAATGCTGACTGGCAGAGAGTGCAGAGAGTAAACTGCCAAGAGGCGCAGTGTCGGGAGGCTGTGGGGTGGGGAGATGGGAAAAATGGAGCAAAAAAGGAGCAGGGAAATACAGGCAAGTGTGTTGCAAAGGGAGGCACACAAAGAGGGTGGGATGTGGAATAGGGAGGAGGGGACAGGACAGAGGGGGTGGACACTGTTGGGTGGAGGGTGTGGGGACATAAGCTACTGTAGGTTGGGGCCCAGATAATTTCGGGAGTGGAGAGTGTGTTGTAAGGATAACTCCCATATGTACAGTTCAGAAAAGCTGGTGGTGAGGGGGAGGACCCAGATGGCTTGGGTAGAGAAGCAGCTGTTGAACTCAAGCATGTTGTGCCACAGGGTGATCTACTTTGCTCTTAGCCACATTTGGCAGTGGCCGTTCATCCTTTATCATCATGGTTGGTAATGGTTGGTAATCAGTGGAATGACTACCAACCAGCTGTCCACCAGAATGAACAGCCATCACCAGACTATGGCCAAGAGCAAACAAGATTACTCTGTGGCACAACATACAGCTGAAACATAACAATTTATTTCAATGGCTTCTTCACTACCTGAACCATCTGTATCCTTCCTTCCACTGCCAGCTATACTGCTAAGATGGGAGTTATTCTTACAAAACTTTCTGCACTCCTGCAATTATACTGGCCCCAACCTAAGGTAACATACTGTCCCCACACCCTCCAGCCAATAGTTCCCATCCCCTCTGTCCTGTCACCACCTCCCCGTTCTGCCTCCCAACCTCTTTGTGGTGTCCTCTGCCAGTGCACCCACAGATCTTTCCCCTCTCCTCTTCTTTTTCGCTCCATTTTTCCCCCACCTCTCTGTTCTATAGCCTCCCGATGCTGCTCCTGTTGGCAGCCTAGACTCTGCATACTCTGCCAGACAGTGCCCCCCCCCCCCCCCACTCCACCCTTACACTGCTGTTCCTTCCCCACCCTCTCGAGACTGCTGCTTCCATTCCATGTGTATTATGGTCCGAGCTGCTGGAGTTAGCTGTTGTGTGTGTGAGGTGTGCTTGCGTGTGTAAATGAACAGTATGTCTCTCTCTTTCTTGTTACAATGAAGGCTGTGTAAGTGTATTGTAATTGTGCCTGTCTGTAACTTGATGTGTTATCTTTAAGGTAAGTGGCAATTTATCCTTTCCTTACAATATTGGTGTACCAACCTGGAGTTTACAATAAATATAAAGATTTCTAAATTTTGATTCTGATTGAAAGAAAAAATATCATGACATTTTTGTCCCCTCCACCTTAGTATGCAGCATTTGCAATGACTCAGCCCAGGTTTTTTAAGCTGTACAGAGTACTGTGGAATTCTTTTGTTTTAGTGGTCTGAAATGCTCTCTCTTTTTTTGACTGAATTTATTAAATGGCTATTTGTGCATCTATATACATTAGATTTCATGTTAAGCATGAATTACTGAAACTATGATTGAGAAAGATACAAAGAAACCCCACCTTCTTGCTTTTTAATACTTCAGTTTGTCCCTAATAGGGTATTAGCTGTATCCATTTACTAATAAGTTCCACTCTGAAAAAGTGTTTTAACAGTTAGCAGTGTAAATGTTTCAACTCAGTTTTGTTGTTTCAGATAATGTGTGGAATAGGTGTGATCATTCTAATTTATTTAGGGTATCAGATGTTGACATTAAATTTGTCAATTTGTAATTACAGAGCAACTTCCAGCTTTTATCTTGGCTGCCGAGAGGAAATTGGTGAATCAGCAAATACTAGTTTTTGGAAATGTAACTGCAATTCATTACTTCCTATTGTAAGTGGCTGCAGTACCTTATTTTAAATGATGGGAGGAGTGCAGTCAGCATCCATGGAAGACATCAGGTTTTATCAGGTCTCAGTTTGCAGCAGGCAGAAAGCAGACATGTTGCTAGTCTATATAATTTTTGACGTAGTCTCAGTACAGTAATTTTATAAACACATTATTAGAGACATAGCTCTAAAATAGTCTCTATTTATGTAAAGTAAATTAGTGATCATCCAGCTGTTGTACAGTTTGCAGAGAAATAAGGTCGAGGTACAATGTTCTTCAGAACAGCGTCTGCTATTGTTGTTAATCAGTGTATGCAAGTTTTTCCTTTATTGTTCTTTGGTATCCCTGTCTGTGTACATTCTTGCAGTAAATGCAGAAAATACCCATCTTTATTTCTTTCTTTCAAATTCTGATGCTTGGAAAGGCCCTAATGAAACTTCTTTGCTTCTTGCCCAAAATTTGTTAGACTAATACTGCCATCTCTAATCACTTAATTACTGCAGCAGAATTTTTATCAGAACTCACTCAGTGCTGCTCTTAAAACTAGCTCATGTTGTATTTACATTTTTATGAGATGTAAATTCACTTTGATCGTATGCAGTGAAGTTATTCACAGCTGTTACTCATTTTATGACTTCCATTTCCTGACACAGTTAAAACTTTATCTTCTTTATTCTAGGGTTTGTAAACAGCATACGGTGCATTATGTGACCTTCAAGCTGTGCTACAGTTGGGTGATTACATTCTGAGGAATATGTACTGCTTTCTTCACGTTCTTCTGATATGTGCATAATTAATGCAATTGTAAATACTTTCAAGACTTAAGAGATACTTTAGCCACATTATGAAATGTAACATATTTGCAGGAATACCTGAGTACTTAGTTATTTCAAAATATCTTTGTATTGATGCTGCACAGTCGTAGTCCAGCCCACAACAATATATGGTATTGATAGTATATAAAAATATAAAACCATTTGTTTCTTTCCAAAATTCATTGGAACATATTGGTTTGAGTTGACCTGCCAGTTTACATTTCATTAATAAATATATGCAAAAAGCATATAACATTGACCTGCAGTGGCTTGTGTTTATGATCATGTGAATCTTATCACATTTTATTCGTTATTCCACACTTTGGTTACAAACAGTGTGTTATTTTAGTGCTGCGCTTCTTGACACTTTCAAAAATTGAATATGGACATAAGTGCAATAGCCTTATTACACATGCCAATATATAATGATGCTACAGGTTTAGTGCCCCTAGTTGTGCATAGCAAATGCTGCAAGCAAATAAAGATCGATGCCTTGCATGACACTGGCTTAGCCCAATAGGTTTTGGAAGGAAACAACTACTATTGATGAAGTTTGTTTGTTTGTTTGTAACAATAGGTGTCAAACATGACTGTCCTGTTATTAATTACAGTTGAAGCCAAATTTGATGCTTTGATCATAGTTCTATTTTTTACTGTTTGAAAATGAGTTCCACAGTTTATCTTAACTAAAATAGCCAGTCTCCCATGTGCTCACAGATATCACGTTTTTCTTGGAGTCTTTCACACTGCACATGCATTTTAAATTTTCAGGAAATAATTGTAACTCCTGGGGTGTTGTAGTGTATATGGTTAGTTCTGATGCAGCCTCTTTGAACCTGTACTTTCATATATTAAGCCATCAGCAAAGAGTAATAAATGGCAAGATATCTAAATTGGTAACGGGGGGAGGTAATAGGTGCTATTTTTTCTTTTCTTGCATCTGAATTTCTCTTTCAATATGTAGAGAATTATACCCGATTGTAAATAAGGGGATGTTACAGTAGTGTTTTAAAGCCTGAATTTATAAATAAACTTTCAAAATTTTATTATTAGCAGTTAATGCAATAGAGCACATCGCTTGGGTACAGCATTTCACTTGAGTTCCTATTATGAGCACATTGTCTTACACTCTTATAGTTACACAGTGACATGAATTTAGCATACTTTAATAGAACCATGTTGCTGACAGGCATGTCTTTTCTTTGTAGTTTCTGCCATCACTGATAAGAATATTTGTTTGCTGTTCAAAGTGCCACATACATTGACCATTTTCATTAGTTCCACATACTTTGTCCATATCATTTTTGATCTTCAGCTTACCAGGTTTTAGATAATTCTAGTTACATGATCTACCAACAGGTTTGCCTACGACTAGAAGAGAACATTTCCATTTTGGACATCAGTTATTTTTTAAATTTTTATGTTTATTCCAATTATTCTCAGTTATACAGGGCATTTAGGATATTTGAAATTGTAGAAGTTATCTTTTTTGAAAAATTATGTCAGTTCTTTTAGAAATTTGTTTGTAGTAATAAACTGGAGATATGGGTTAGTCTGGAATTTACCTACAATTCATTTTTTCGTGGAGGTATGCAACTTGGGTTGTTGCTTACTTTCACAAACAGTAAATGATTCTTTGGAGTGGTTTCTGGATACTGGCATGAGATTTTACATTTTCAACTACTCACATATGGGTGCAGTGTTTGTTACTGGTAGATACAGTGATTTGCAATAGCGCTTTTTTTCACGTTTTCCTTTTCTCTCATTACTAAAAATGCAGCTACGATTATGCCCAGTCTTTTGATACTGAATGTTTGTTCATGAGCCTCATTGATTAAATCTAATTAAAGATGCTGTTGACTTTTTTGAAAGAAAAAATATGGCATCTGTTGTATTCCAGTGATGTAATTTTTGTGCCTTAACTGTTAGTAGAACATCTTATTAGTTATATTTGCAGATTTTTGTAAGAAAAATATGTGGATTTGATATCTGCGGACTTCCAGCTTGGAAATGAAGAAAATAAGAGTTTCTGTGTGCTGTGTTGCTGAAAAGGATTTGAGAGAGCCCTTTAGAGGACATGGCTACTGTTGGTTTACTAGATAGTCACCTTATTTAATACTTTCAGTGTCCATATTTGAGAGATATTCAGATTTTTGTGTGTAATATATAAATGTATGAAGTCACATATCTGCGTTTGTCTTATGGTGTGTCTATTTACACAGACTGCCGAAATGGTTAGCCACCAATCTTCAGTTGAACCAGGGAAGCTAAATGCCGATTACTTCTCTTGGTGCATGGTGCCTGCAGATTGTACATGGTTCGTGGCTTTGTGAAACTGTCATTAATTAATGGCTCATTTGTTGCTTATTGATGATGGAATCTGTAAGAAAAACAAATTTCGCTGGTGATGGTTATTTGTGTGATTAAGCTGCACAACACAAGATTTCACGCAGCTGTTTAAACATTTCATTGTTGCTGACAATGAATGCTGCAAATGTCCTGAAATACGTTGCCAGAATGAGTCACTTCTAGTATAAAACAGTTTATTTATCAATTTCCCAAAATAAAATCATGTTCTTGTAGACTTGGTAATAACAGTAATTACAGATTAATGTAATGTTGTGTAGTATTGTACATTATACACAACATTATAAGGCTGAGATGCGTAACAGCTTTGCTCGGTATACGCTACAATAACTAAAACTTTGGCTGACTGTTTTATAATGGCACTAGTTAAGTGTGACTAGCTTCAAGTAAGATGTTTTGATGTAGCTAATTTCCAGGCACCCTTGAAGAGTATAAAATTTATTGTAACATACCATACATATTGTTGCATAGTTAAAGGAGATAATATATCAGTTCCTTAGTAAACCAGGTAAACAATATCCTCAGATATGCTTTTTTTATGCAGTTAACTGTTACCTGTGTCTCAAAAAGTTGATGTTTAAAAACCTGGTAAGATATCTTTCTCTTAATAACTATTTGCACCTTGTTGCAGTCATTTCATTGGAATATTGCCTTTCAGCAGGTAAAATTACAGGGAAGGATAGGGCAAATCTTGCAGTGATGACAAGAGTATCATTACTTCCCCTTTGGTTTTTGAAAACTGTTTGGTTCAGTTATTAAAATGGCAGCATTTCAAATGCTCATCTGAAAGCTGTTAGTGACCAGTTGAATGGTGTTTGAGTTAGGGTTGATTATTTATTCGTGACCACATGTTAATGGCAGAGGTACCAAATAATGGTATTGCAGTATGTTAAAAGCAGTGTGTGTGTGTGTGTGTGTGTGTGATGAAGAAACTGTCAGAGATCATTTATTGTATGGGTTGTTGAAGCCAATATCTGTGGCATGTGAACAAATATGTAATAGAGCTGTTTGATACTTTGGTAGGTGCGGCTGAGATTCTTTCTAAGTTCTGTAAGCACTGGATGTCAGATTTCATTAACCATTTAACTGACAGGGAATTGCTTGCCACTGACCACGGCAAGTGCTGTGCCATTTTTGCCTAAGCTGACTACCTGCGCCATGATCCTTCCATACAGGACCGCTTCTTGTAAGCTGAATCACCTGACACAAGAGTTCTTGTGCTATGCTGCACATTTTGAGTTTACCCTGCGATCTAAGCAGTACGGTCTGTACATCCATACTTTTCAATTTGCCTGTGCTCTGGATGCATACTAGCACTAAGTTCATTCACACACAATTCACAAGGGAAATGAAATCCGACTAGAACACTTTTGATGTATCTGAATACATTTCAAGTACTTAAATAAAATTAATTGTTCTCAGGGGAACTTAAAGGCCATAAATCAAATTTGACTGGTGTAAGGGATAAGTTTCCCAATAAAGACATGAAGTAATTTGATCATATTGTACAGAAATGAATCTATATAATTTTTTATTACCTGACGCTATATGTGCTGTACATTAACTTCATGGGCGATATGCGGAATAGGTATGACTGCTTATGAAGAATTGGGTCTATCTGTTACCAGCATACTACTTCATCTGGTGAGACCCCTAAATTCAGAATTTTTAAGCATTGGAATATAAGGTTATTATAAGTGATTGAAGTGATTCCACTGATTTCCTGCAGCTATGGTGGTTTGTCATATAATGTTGCTTCGCACACATATATTACCCTCAAAGGTTTTTTGACATATTACAAGTGCTCCATATGTACCCTCTTCTGATTCTGCAGATGTTAAATCAATAATAAAGATCTTCCCACATTTGGCGCAACATGTCCCTGTCAATCCATTTAAAACCACTGTTGATGTGGGCTCAGAGGTGGAGTGGGTTTTCTGGTAGAGGAGGCATGAGCACTGAATCTTTCACACAACCCCACACAAAAAATCGCATGGGGCTATGCCAGGAGAGTGTGGAGGTCATGATGTGAATTGGCAGTTCATGTCATGACCTCCACACTCCTGGCAAAGGGACAGGAAAAAGTTGTTTTATTTTCTACTGTATTTGGTACTATTTTTTGTCATATTTGATATTATTTTTTGCCACTTGTGGCATTATTTTTTTTGCCACATTTGGCATTATTTTTTTCACATTTGATTTTTTTGCTAATTTTCATGTTATCTTTATGGAAAATTCAATTTCATCTTTACATCAAATTCAGTGTTATCTTTATGGTAAATTCAGTGTCATATTTGCACCAAATTCGGTGTTATTTTTTGCCATGTTCTGTAATTTTTTGTCAATTTCTGTGCTGTTGTTTGCTAAATCTGGTGTGTGTTGCCATTTTTTTCCCTCCAAAATTGGTATTATATCTTTTCCTTTTTGGTGTTTATTTTTTCCAGTTTTTGAGCTATTTATTATCAGTTTCCATGCCCTATTGGGTGTTACTTTTGCCCTATTGGGTGTTACTTTTGCCCTATTGGGTGTTACTTTTGCCCTATTGGGTGTTACTTTTGCCCTATTGGGTGTTACTTTTGCCCTATTGGGTGTTACTTTTGCCCTATTGGGTGTTTTTTGACAGATTCACAATTACTACTTTGCCAGATTTGGTTTTTATTTTTTCAGGTTCAACATTTCTTCATTTCTTTCACCAAATTTGCTATAACTTTTTGCCCAATCCAGTCTTTTTTCCCACATTCAGTACAATTTGCTTCTTATTATATTTTTGACAATTTTGGTGCTATTTTTGATGATATTTCACAATGGGTTACATGGGAAATGAATTGTAATTCTGAGATTGTACAAGTACCTAAAGTCTGATGGAATAATAAAAAAGAACGGGAATTTAAACATTCATAACTATCAGTTACGAATATTGGTGATCTGTCAAACTCAGGTTTATTACATTTTTTTATGCAGGAAAAGAGACAAGTTTCATAATGTTTAAAAAACTGCCAATTTCACTAAAAACTAAAAATTCTGTGTTATCTTTCATGTTGTTGTTTTTGTGAAATTTTCCTGCCCCTGTGAATTGCTGATCATCCACCCCACCACAACTGATCCATTGGTTTCTAAATTTCCTGTTTAATCATCATAATGAAAGTGGAGTGGAACACCACCCTGTTGGTAGGTGAAGTCCACAGTGTTGATCTCCAGCTGTATCATGAGTCAGTTTTCCACCATGTCCAGATACATATGTCCTGTAATAGTCTTTTTCCCAGAAGGAAAAGGACTGAGAGATAGTGCAGAACACATTAACTTTTGTTGAATCTCAAATGTGCTGCTCGGTAGTGAGGATTCTGTCTCCTGGACCCTCACATTCTGCGTGTCACCATGCCATTCACAAAAAAAAGTTGCTTCATCACTGTTGACGAGTTTCTCACAAAACCCATTTTCTTTCATAAGCTGTTGCAAATGTGCCGAAATTTCAAAGCATCTGACTTTATCATGGGAGTCGGGGCTTGTAGCAGTTGCAAGCAGTAAAGCTTCGGCTTCAATCATTTCCTTAATATCCTCCAAATGGTCAGTTGTGTTTTATTCAGCTCTGTGCTTGCTCTGTTCGTCGACTTCTGTGGGCTAGATGCGAAGCTCGGACGCACACATTCAACTGTTTCTTCACTCACAGCAAGCCAACCCTTTGATTTCTCCTTGTAGAGGCATGCTGAAACTTTAAATTGCACATACCATCACCAAATGGGTTGGCAGTTGGTTGATCTTCATTGAAATTCGTTCTGAATCGTCTTTGCACTGGTATGGCAGAGTGCTGTGAAAACTTTAGAGCACAACATATGCCTAGTTGGTGTTTGTCGCCATCTTGTCTAACTGCTCACTGCTGCACTTTTGTGGTGGAAATCTGATGTGTGGCTGCAACAGTACAAAACTTTCTGAATTGGTCAATATGAGTGTTAAGTTTTGTGACAATATAATGTAGCTACAGTGAGTTTGTGAAGTTGCGTCAATCATTTATAGTAACTTTGCACTTTTCACAACATGCAGTATGCATTTCAGTCCTGCTTTACATCTACAGGTAAAATTCCTGGTCAAAAAGATGATAGCCAAATATAACTGTGTACGTTAAGTGGGAATAACTTTGGTGTTTTGTAATGCACATGAATATGTACAATTTGTTTCTTCCACTCGCGTAACATATGCTATGCAATTACATTATGTACAGAATAAATAATGTAGCATCTGAAATACCAAGTTCATTCATCTGCCAGCAAACTACTTCATTTGTGAAGCCAGGAACAATTTAAGTACTTTTTACACCCATTGCGTGTGTTTTTCATACTTTTTAATCTGGGCCTTCGACTGGCACTAGTGAATGTAGGAAGCAGTAACATCCTCTTTCTTACATTTTTATGATTTTTTGCTTTTCGTGTTTTAAATAATTTATTTTGAAGTGTGAATTTCAGCTATCTGTTTTACTTCCCAATGATTGTTAATGCTTCTTTGTGTGGTAAGTCTGGGAACAGGGTAACAAACACAGTGGTATGTTGCAAGTTTTGCATTGGTATCTGGTTTCTATTGCATTGGTATCTGGTTTTCTGTGTGTGTAAACCTCACTTCTGTGCATTTGGCACTTTACTTTGAATGTTCACTCACAATAATAGGGAAAATGCCTCTCTGTAAATTTTAAAGGATTCTCGTCATTAGAGTGCCTTCTTCTGCCAGCTTTTCTCAGTTCTGTCGCATATTTTTCTACATTTTATGTAACGAGAGAGATGTGAAACTTTGCGAGCACCATTTTTCGTCCTGTAACTGACCTGTGAAGATTACGAACATTTAAAACGCGCTAATTCAGAAAAGAAATTTCTAATGCGATTTCACAATCTTATGCAGTAATCCTACTGAGGTCAGTCACATGTCAAATCAGTGAACTGTACCCATATTCATGTTGTAATCTACAATACATTGGGGTCTCTTGATTTTCTTCACCTGTATTTCTCTGTCTTCTCTGTTTCAACCACAGAGAACATGTGGTCAACATCCACACTCCTTTTATCACTCTAATTGGTACAAGAATCTTGTCAGTTGACTTTAATTCAGATTTTCCTCATTTTGATTTCCTCTGCATGTGGTGCCGTTCATACAAACAGTGCCACATGTGATTGTTCTGTGGTTGCCAAGCCAGAAGAATATGTCTGGCCTGGAATACCATTGTTGACATACAGAGTCTGTCCCCGTTCGAAATACGTAACTTTTATGTTGCTACTTTCTCCTAAATTGTGGAACCCAATTTCTGTTGTTGCACCTATATATTCAGTGATATCCAAAATGTACCCAGTCTGCCAATCACTCGGCATGAATGTCGTTATTGCAAATCTACTTTGCCTGAGAGGAGTAAATTACCTGAAAAATAACCAACATTTGAACAATGAGAGACTTTTGTCAATGCAAAGCTTCTGATGTGGACTAAATGTACCGCAAAACATCAAACGAACTTTGACAGTATTCCCACTTTTAAACAGTCATCTCCAGTAAGCACGGAGTTGTCACTAAAGTGTAGCATTCTCAAAAGTAACATTAAATTGTCTTGGGACATAATTTCATTGAAAACTCGAGTGTTTAAAAGTATATCTCTTTACCAATAACACTGTCCAACAAAAAGACAGTTTTTGAATGTTTCCTGCACTTCATGAGTCAATTCTACTAATCTTGGGTCGAGAAAATTGAATATCGCAGTGAAAAATTTTCCTTAGCTCTAGTTTCTGTGATATACACTAGGTGGAAGTATTTCATATCAATGGATTAAGAGAAAAAGATACATTTTAATTACATATGCTAACAAAATTGAAAGTGTATTTGAATTGCAGAATGAGATTTTCACTCTGCAGCGGAGTATGCGCTGATATAAAACTTCCTGGCAGATTAAAAATGTGTGCCGGACGGAGAGTTGAACTCGCGACCTTTGCCTTTCGCGGGCAAGTGCTCTACCAACTGAGCTACCTGAGCACGACTCACGCCCCCGTCTTCACAGCTTTACTTCTGCCAGTACCTCGTCTCCTACTTTCCAAACTTACAGAAGCTCTCCTGCGAACCTTGCAGAACTAGCACTCCTGAAAGAAAGGATAATGCTGAGACATGGCTTAGCCACAGCCTGGGGGATATTTCTAGAATGAGATTTTCATTCTGCTGCAGAGTGTGTGCTGATATGAAACTTCCTGGCAGATTAAAACTGTGTGCCAGACCGACACTCGAACTCGGGACCTCAAGTTCGAGCCTCGGTCCGGCACAAAGTTTTAATCTGCCATGAAGTTATGTATTTGAATTTTTTAAAATGATAGTTACATTTTAAGAGTTCTAAATTGCTGGAAGAATACCTTGCAGATGGTTGTGTTTGAAGAGAATCGTGTGGTGGCTGCTTGAGATTGTCTTTTAGCTTGGCTCTTGTAATGGGAGTTCCGGAGCATACCTGCACAAAGACGAACAATAATCTGCAAGCATTACGTCATTCCAATGGTCCTAATGTCTTTGTTCCATAACAGAAATGTGCTGATGGAATGTTTCTCCATGTTCATCACTGACAACTCCACAACTAGGATGGAAACAGTCTAAGTGGGAGTGGAGAAAATGGATTTTAAGGGACATGTTGCATCCAAGGTTATGGTATTTTTGCAGGAGCACTGTCACCTTCTGAGCTTAATCCACGAACTCCTTCTTTGAAAGCTTCCCAAGCTTGCTTTTCTTTCTCCTCCAAAACTTGTTCAAATGCAGGATCCTTCACAAGTTGTCGAATTTATGGCTCTGTGAAAATGCCTTCCTTAACTCTTGTATTACTTAATTTTGGAAATTTCTCTCTTAAGTACTTAAAGGCACATCCTTCTTGGTACACATTTTTGTCAAAATTTTTCACCAAACCCAGCTTGCTATGCAGGGCTGGAAGATGATCATCTTTTGGGTCCAACAGAGGATCGGCAATGACATTTTTCTCACTAGTGTTAAGATTTCTTGCAGGTCAGTCTGCTTCAGTATAATGCGATTTCCTATCCCTACTGTCCCACATACATAAGAAGCAGCAATGTTTTGTGTACAATGACTTAGAGCACCACAGATTTTCCATTTGTGTTCATGATATTTGACTGACTCCAAGAGGGCTGTCATATTTGCATATGTCTCCTTCATTTGAACTGCATGACCAACAGGAACAAAGGAAGACGGTTGCCAATATTAAGTAATACAGCTGTCAAACTGAGCTTGGAGGGGTCTCTAGCCTCCATTCAGTTGGATCATGGTTCAGATACAAAAATTTCATCAAGCCATTAATATCACAGCAAACAAGATTGTTGCTCTTCTCCAAAAAGGGAGGCAGTTCCATGTGACAGTTTTCTGTACTGTGAGACTGTGACATCACTTTTGAGAAGATTCCATTGCTGTAGTAGAGACCCAAGAATTTCCACCTTCTCCTTTGAAAGGTCAAGGTCTCTTAACTCAGTCTGTGAGGATTATCATCTTTTTCTTCAAAATCAGGGTCATTGGATGTGGAAGGCTTCTTTGGTTCTTCTTCCTCTTCTTCTTGTTCTACCCTGTCTTCATTTTCTTCTTAAAACATACCATTTTCAAGCAGAGTAGGAACTGGTAAGCTATCTGAATGCGGAATGGGTAGATTAGCTGGTCGGAGATTTGGGTATGGAACTGTTCTTCATTGACTATTCTGCCTTTATAGGTGGGGTCAAGCAGAAATAGCAGGCATCTGTGTGGTTTGTAGGCTCCCACCGAACCATAGGCACAGCAAAAGCCATAGATCGTTCCTTATTTTTCAGTTTTTCTCGCATTGTAACTGACCATCGTTGCATTGTATATGTGGAGCCCTAAACCTATATTGGTCCCCTACTTTGATACCCAGTAATGCTGATAGGCAGTCTTCAAAAGAGGTGTCGGATTGTGTTTCTGTGAGGAAAATGTTATTTCACCACAAATGTAACAAAAAATTTTTAGTGTAAAATTTACAAGTTTTCATGGCATTTTTACAAATGTTGCACAACAAAAGGACTCTCAATGTGGAAATTCTGTTTTAATTACAGCAGAAACTATACGAAACTCAGTCACAGCAACAGTATCTATGTTTATGACTTACAAACATTTGCGTTTGGTTATCTGACAGGTGTGCCAACTCTGAAAACAAAATTTTCCCCAAACTGAAAATGTTGGCAATAAAAATGAAATGTCACTGTATTTCCAAAGCTAGAGCTAATCTGTCATTTTTATGGTGATTTTTTAATTCAGTAGATGGAAATATATAGGAATTAACTATTATATATAGGAATTAACTATTTTTAGCCCAAAACTTTATCATTGTTGGCCAGTGTAAACATTTATTTTCAGCTTTATAACTTGAGCCGTTAGAAACCAAATAGCAACAAAACAATGAAGTCCCTCAAATCTGGTATCTTTCCACAATAGAGAATGCACAGACTCCGAAGTATTTTCCCAGGTGTATTCATAAAATGTATTTGTTTTATGTGCTATAAACTGCAACAAGTATAATTGGATATGACAATGAGTGAGTCATTGACATTTGTGTCCTGAAGTGGAGTCATGCATGTTTTAATAACTGGAAAATGGTTTGTTTACAATCAGAAGTGCCACGAAGGTGTGCTCTTTTCTAATTCTTTTTGTATTCTGAAAAACAGCTGACTGACCCTCTTGTAGAATCATCAAACCAATGTTCTATGGCACCTGTTTACAGGGTTGTGGACAACTACATAGAGATTCCATTGAGGACTCATCACTACTACTGAAATCATGGAATTCATAATCACTGTTACCTCTAGTGAGTATCTCCAGGACCTCTGTATCTGGGTACCTGGGTGACCACACTGATGTGACATTTTTCTTGCAGGACAGAACAGGAAGTTCTGATGAAAAGATGCAAAGGAAAGCTGAAATGTGCAACAAGTCACCACAGCAGCAAACATAGATGCACACTCAAACTATGCAGCTGGAACTATGAACAACTAATGAAAGAACAGTGTGGAAATACAGCTCTGCATGTTCCTGCATATAGGGGACCTGTGACTCTACACTTAAATAGTCTGCAGCATGAAAGGGCCAGCAGAACAGGATGCATAATTAGCATTGGCCAAAAATGACAGCTGCGTGGTTTGACATGTCCAGAGCACCTGGAGAAGGTTACAGCACTGCTTATATACTTGTCCATAACATTCGAAGGGTTAAGATGCATTCATTTTAGCATCCCTTACAAAAAAAAAAGGGCAAACTGGCGTAGAGGTCACGGTCTTGTGCGATTCCACACTGTGCTTTATGCTGAGATGGTGATATCTGCTGCATAGTCTCTGGGCAGTTCAGGCCAATTGATCTCTCTTGTGAAGGAAGAAAATTGTATTGTTGAATAGGAATCTTAACATTTTCAGCAAGATAATTTGTGTAAGGAGAGTCAGTAGTGACTACCATTTTGTCATACTGCCCACATTATTGCAGCACTTGAAATTGGGGAAACTATTGTTTGGAGTTTTTATTGTGTTAGCATTAATCATCTAAATATACCAACACCCAGATGTAACCAGGAGGTAACAAATGCTCTTATGGGCAACCTCTCATCCATACCTGCCATTTCCTTATTGAAATCAGGATTTTGTAGCATACAGAAAGCTGTATGTTTTGTCTGTCATGTGATTTGGTTAATTACATATGTGACTGTTAGAAATTGTAGTGATGAGAACTTTGTCAGTATCCAAACTTTCAGAGTGGAAAATATATGTACGATGTTGTTTGCATCACTTGCTTGGAAAAATCTGAAAGGTGAGAGAACTGGTCTCCCTAACGTAACACAGACTGATTAAAATGTGGAAAATATTAATAGTTTTTTGCGGAATAACAGCAAAAGCAGAATATTTGGGAAAGGTGTGGCAGGCAAAAACCACAAAGATGTTATAAGATGGAAAAAATCTGCAAAAATTAACAACTGAAAATCAACTTTTTTTCTATACAAAATTATTACAGATTATTTTTTTTTTAACAATGTAACTTTGCAGTGGAGACGAAATCCCTTAAATTGATGGGTTATCTGAAAGGCAAAATGATAACATTTTTATTTTTGTTGAGTTTGGGTGACGTGTGTACAAAGGAAACACGCTAAAATCTTGAAAAGTATCATAGGGAAATGTTATGATGATCAAAATAGTGCCATAGATGGGAGCCCCATATCTCAAATTCAAAGGGTAGAAAGACTAGAGCTGTATTACATAACAAACATTTTGTGGACTGATTTCTTTGCACTGTCAGACCTAAACAACTTGGAAAGCTAACTATAAGTAACACAGCTTGAACTGTCAAAGAATCTGTAACAAAGTGCTCTATTTCAAAAGGTTAAATGTCCCATGAAAACATGTGGCCTGAACAAATCACTGTGTTACACCCAAAATTTCTTAGGCAAAAGGTGGAAAGCGAAGGTGTCGCATGCTCTGTGTTACATACAGTTCTCAGTTCTTTCTTCCACTACCCCACTCTCCCCCATCCCTGAACATTGCAGGGCTATGTAGGTAGACAAGAAGTTGGTTGTTGTTATCCAGTGTCTGTTACACTCTTTGTTTGTTTTTATTTCTTTCAGATTTTATTAATGGTGTTGTGTGGTTGTATCAAAGACACCATGATTCTTTTCCTCCTTTAATCTGAGAGCATTTCTTCTCTTGAAAAGAACATGTTTGTATCTTTCCTTCCTTGCTTGCATCTGCTTGTGAGATTTCAGAATTTGTGTGGTTCTTATTTTTTACTTTCTTTATGTGGTGAATGGCATAACACACACACGTGCGCGCGCACACACACACACACACACACACACACACACACACACACACACACACACACACACACACACAGAGAGAGAGAGAGAGAGAGAGAGAGAGAGAGAGAGAGAGAGAGAGAGAGAGAGAGATATGCTCTTTGTTATCCAGGCCATTTCACAGTATTTCTCTGGGAAACTGTCAAACATTGAAGCTGTGCACAATACTCATATTTTCATGCTTACAAGATTACCATTATGGCTGTTTGTTGATTCTTTGCCACTTTCTGCAAAATTACTGGTTCTATATTTCAGTTTAACCGTATATACTCACAGAAATCATCAGCACCAGCAACTTTCGAGGCTGTTTTTCATGTTACTTTGCTATACTTCGTATTTCAGATGTTTTTATACTTTGAAGTGTAAGTGCCTCTATGAAGTACTAAATTTTATTTTTGGACTGCTTTAATTTGTTGTTTTTCTGTTTCAGCTCCAAGTTCGACACAAGTGACTGTGGAAAGGGCAGCTACTTCACTGCCAACATACAGCATACCAACTGCTACATATTATTACGAGCCATCTACTATTGGTTACCAAGTAGCTGGTGTAAGTGGGTCACTGGTTGCTCGCACATACAATGCTGGGACACCATATTCTGTGCAGGCGAACACAACACCAACAGTACGACCTGGGGTCACTACACAAGTTCACGGTAAGCATTGTGCCGTGTCAGGAGACTGCTTCAGCTGGGTATCCATGGTCCTTTCTTTTATTGCTGTGTTCTGATCTGTTCAGGCATTGTAACAAGTGGTCAGCCTGTGAGATTCAACCCAGTGGTGGTGGTCGATCCATCGAGGTCATCAGTGCCTGTACATTCCTCTTTTGTGACTGAAGGTATATGCGGGGCTCTTGTTTCTCTCTCATTTCAGATTTTAGAGCTATTCTGATGCCTTCATATGTTGTGCATGGTGTTTTGTTTTTCATATTTTTGTTCCAGTACAGCTCTTTGTTACATAGTTTGTTGGTAGCTCTCCACATTTTGATGATCCACTTTCAGCATTTGCAGTACATTGCCTGAACATGGAACACAGTTGAATTCTTGTTCCACTAATTGATGTAGTCTTGGCTTACTTCTATTATGCACCATTTTATCACTACTACATAAAATAATGCTGCTGATAGATACCACTGAACAGTTGTGCATGTAATACTGCATGGTTAACTTGCTTCTTAAACATATTTTAACAACATGTTTCTCACTTTTACTAAAAGTTATGGCTAGAAATACAGAAGGAACATTTTTCACTCTAAATGTGTATTCGTTTCAGGCGTTACTCTATAAAAGAAAAATGAATTATTTCTGCAGATTTTGATTTAAATGGTTATTCGCCAGTTAATACTGAGTTAGTCCTTTTCAGTAGAATTACGTAGAGCTGTCTAGCTGTGCTTCCATTTTCCTTGGTATTATTGTTGTTGTTATAGTATTGACATCGATTTAGAATTGACTAGAATGGGTGTTTTTACAATATTAGTCATTAATACTCCAATCATTAAGTGTGTGTGTGTGTGTGTGTGTGTGTGTGTGTGTGTGTGTGTGTGTGTGTGTGTGTGTGTGGGGGGGGGGGGGGGGGGGGGGTCACCTGCTGTTTGTTTGGATACAAAATGGAATTCCTTTAATAATCAAAAGAAATAGTAAAAAAAATTAATAGATTGTTTTACAGTAGTACAATAATTTTAAAAATTGAAATGACTTGCTCGCATGGTAGTGGCTAGATCATAATCTCATCTATATGTGGTGAGGACGTAACTTTTCGTTTCAACACATTAAAAATAATTTCAAGACACTTGTAGTGTCAACAAGGTAAATGGTGACTGGGGCTTGTGATACAGAGACTTGGTATGTTTTTACAACTAGATTAATCACCATGCAACCAGGTATTAAACCTTTTTTTTAAATATGTGCACCAATTTTTTCACACTAGAATAGGAGATGATTAAGAGGAAAAATTCAGTCACACTACCCAGAAGTTAATGCCTCTCCCCAGGGAAGCTTGTGCTGCTAGGTTTAGATGAAATGTCACGCTTTCATAGCGGACTAGAATGATTGTAATATTTTTGTGCCAAATAGAATGCTATAAAGCCATCCAGCAAACCTTAAGAGTGGGGCTATTTACATCTTGGAACACTCAGATGAGAGTTTCATGCAGATATGTGATTCTCAGAGTGAAATATTTTAATGGGATAATTAGAATTTCCAGGCAAGTTATTTTACACTTAATATTTACAGTATGCTCTGTCACTTGCACACAGGCAAAAATTTGTGAGTGTTTTAAAGGATATGTTCGAAGAGAGAACCATTCACAAATGACACTTTCATACAGGCTGAAACACAGCAGTCAACATATCTGGAGTAAACTCTTTATAGACATAACACGCTCCCATATCCTCTAGTATTTGGAACATCGTTCTAGGTCATGTTTCACACGACCTCAGAGGAAGCAGTCTAACATCAAGTCTGGCTTAAACTGCCACCTCACACTCACTAATGTGGTGTAGCTCTTGCTACTGAAGAATTACAGGCAGGGTATGCATCATGTTGAATCCCTTACAGATATTACTGTCTCACTGTAGAACCAATAGACAGTACACAGTAAACAATGTTGAAAAGACTGCTGTGTTGCATTTGATGCAGAGAGAAATGGAGCATGTGATATTTATGCCTACGAAGAATAAAGTGAATACTTCTTTGGCAGAGTTCAATCTCTTTGCTTTGATGAGTAGTAGTGCGTGGATTTACATCAGCAGCTGCCAGAATTGGTGCTTTTTCTGTTTTGTTAGTAGCAGTTTTCCTATGAATATATTTTCTTGGAGCAAAAATTCCAGTTTGTCAAAGTTTTTTATTGACGTCAAGTAAAGTGGAGTGCATCAGAGGGCATCTACAAGATATCCATTCTGCACTCTGTTCTGTTGTTCTTGAAGGATTTTTGGTGACCTCCTTCATAAATCAAGAACATATTGACCAATTCTTCATTAATAAATAATATGGTACTACTGAAATAGATTCATGTATTGCTAACAAGTAGCACACGTGGTCGTTACACAAGCAACATACTGGAAATGGATTAGAGCATTCCTTATAACAGACCTGATCTACACTGGCAGAGGTTCCAGTGCGCTACATTAAAATACTCCAAATGGCAACATACATCTAAGGTATCCCTTATTTAGATGATATGGATGTGTGTTTAGCATGATGTAAACATTGTATATAGCTTGTCTTGGTGGCACTAGATTCCATGGAGATAGGAGTCATCATCTGGGTAGTACACCATTCAAAACAGCTACGACAACAGCATGAAAATCTTTGTATTCAGTTTATTTTTACTTGTTCATGTTTGTCATGTTATCTGATTCTATTTAGTCTCAAATTATAGCAACATTAGACTGAAAGCACAAAATATTTGATTTCATTGAAGGAAATAGGGGTGAATAGGGTAACTGAAACACTAGTTTTGCTTTATAAATTTCAAATAATCAACACTTTATGAGACTGTAGTATGCATGACACCCAGTTCTAGAGAAATAAGACTCCAGAACTGATGTGACATTCATGATTAACTAAATCTTACTATTTCTCTTGTATGTTAATACAAGGGGTGTTCAGTAATTAATGCAAAACACTTTTCTGAAAGCAAGTCAGTTTTATTCAGGATTCCAATACATCATATACATTATTTACCACTCTTTGGCTACAAAACCATATTTTTCAACATAAACTCCCTTCAATATGACAGGCTTATGCCACCTTACTGGGAGGGCCTGTATGCCCACATGGTACCAACCTACTGGTAAGTGTTGGTGCCAATGTCTTGCTGCATCAGCAACTTCTACGTCATCCACGTACTGCTTCCAGCGGAATGCATCCTTCATCGGGCCAAACAGATAGAAGTCAGAATGAGAGATATCCGGGCTGTGAGGTGGATGAGGAAGAACAATCCAATGAAGTTTTGTGAGCTCTCAGGTGCACAGACTTATTTGAGGTTCTGCGATGTCACGGAGAAGGAGAAGTTCATTTACATTTTTGTGGCGACAAAAACGCTGAAGTCGTTTCGTCAATTTTCTGAGGAGCTGTTTTATTTTCAGTCCAAATTGATGAACCCATGTTATATCTCCTGTGTTAATTTTGGGTAAAAATTTACCACATTCAGCCTATAATATGCAAGCAGTTCCACAAAGATGGTCCTTTGCTGCTCTTCACGGTCTTCAGTTGGGTGACGAGGAACCCAAAGGACAAAAAAAAACATGCCTTTGAGTATCCCAACTGGTGTGTGTGTGTGTGTGTGTGTGTGTGTGTGTGTGTGTGTGTCAGCACTGCCAACAGAGATGTCCAGTTAGCAGCGAGGTATTTGATTGTGCCATCGATCACCTCAAATGATTGTGTCCGCACATTCAGACATTCCTGAAGTTACAGCTGTTTGTTGCCAGCCGGCATGCTGCAGATCAGACAAGTTTGCATGACCTGTTGCAAAGATGACTCACCATGCTTTTGTTCACTGCCAAGTCTCCTAGACATTTTGCAAATGCCTATGAATCTATGCAGTGTTCTGGTTTTCCCACTGAAGAAACTCTGTGACAGCTCTCTGCTTGGAATGCACTACCATTACAGACATCGTTTTGAAGGCTATGAATACTGCCACCATGTATCAGAACTTCATGAAACTATAGGTGCTGAAGTGGAAATATTTCCCAGTGTCCCATAATAGATTCCGCATATTTTTGTCTGAAGTTGGCCAAGGAAAAAAAATGCATTATTTATTGAACACCCCTCATACATGCACTTCAGTTTATATATTATGTAAATCAGTTAGGCTAATTTCATTGCTATGACACAAGCATATTATTTCCTGTTACTTCAGATTGGTTTTTAGTATTTGAGACAATTAAAATTTTATAAAATAGAAGTAAATATTTATATTGTATACTTATACAGGATGTTTCCATAATTACGCTGTTGATATTCATCTCAGAATTAAAATATTTGTATGTATAGGTACACTTGTCCCAGCTGAAAATTCTGTAGTGGTTGGCCAAACTAGCCAGGTTCAGCCAGTAACAAAGCAAAATGCATCACCAAGACCAAGCATTTTACGCAAGAGGGATAATGAAGGGTGAGTAGTTGGGTGATTTAATGTGTTTGTTATTTAATCCTTTTTACTGTCAAACATGATGTAACTGTTTTGCAAATTTTCCACGGTAAGTGCCAGTTGTAATATAATCACAAGTTTCTTTCCGACTTTTGTATCAAATAAAGACAGAGGTTTTAGAATCTCTCTGTCATAAATACAACAGAGTTCAAAGATCATTGTCAAATGCTCATATTTAATTGGTGATGCAAAGTAACAGCCATTATAAATTTCTTGCCTATTTGTAGCAGTCTTGAGGACGAAATTTAATTTGTGCGCATGTGCTTTGATGAACCCTCCCTGGCACAGGCAGGGGAAGTTGCTTTTAGAACATAAATTTGATATGGGTTGGCTAAGGGAGAAGATAGGGAGACTACAGAGGGAACAGTGTGGTTGGAAAGTTGTGGAGTGAAGCCTGAGGCATGAGGGCAAGGTGGAGGCGACTGTTGGGCAAGGGTTAGCAGAGATTGAGGCCAGGAGGATTCCAGAATTGAGAGATGTTCAGTTACATCTTTTTGATTGTGAAGTGGTTTGTGGAGTAGAATCCAGTCAGTTTGCACTGCAGTGAAGCAGCCATTGAAGTGACATGTTATGCTCAGCACCATTTGCTACTGCTGAGTGGTCAACTTTCTTGTGGCCACAGTTGACCATCATTCAGGAAGATCGATGGCAGGTGATTGTATCCACATAAAACATCAAAAATTACAACAAAGTGGTTGACTGTTTTCACAGGTGGACAGGCATCTGATTGCTTATGATGTGTTTGTGGTGGAATAGGATAAGCTGAGCGGGTGCATAGGACAGGTTTGTACCTGTATCTGCCACAGTGATGTGACCCATGTGATAAGGATCGGGAGTAGACATGGCATAAGGATGACATCCCTTGCTAGTCCATTGTTTAATTGTGTAATGTTATGTGTTACAAGAGATGTGTAAAAGTATGAAATATTTTGCACATTTAGACTTTCTTTAATTTTTACTTCAATTTTTTTTGACATACAGCTTAGCAACAAACAGGTTTGTAGAACAGTCCAATTAGCCGCCGAGCTTTTGGGCAAATTCCTCTGTAATAGGACCAGGGCTGAACCTCGTATGCTTTGAAATGACATCCCCTCCCCGCTCCTAAGTGACATTTTGTCCCCATTCAATTTTGCTTGCTGCTCAGTCAATCTGGATACCAGTCCTCTGCTCCATGATCATATTTCTGTGGAAGAACCGGTGTGAAACCTGTCCCACACATGCTTACCAACTCTTCTTGCAGCCCTATCAGAGAAACCTAGACTTCCTGTACCTGACTGTGCACCAGACCTGAACTATAACCTGGAATGTGGCCTTTTGCAGACAGTGCTCTCACTGACTAAGCTATCCAGACATGGCTTTACATTCACCGACACATCTGTATTTTCATCAGTGACACTCCCCCATTTTCCAAACACGCAACATGTTGCACTAGTATTTGTGGAAGAAAGAATATTGTAGAGAAATGTCGTAGGGACAGCTTCTGTGTAACTTGCTCAGCAGTCTGCATGAAATAATTACTCACCTTGATGAATGGCTGGACTAAATGATGGCCAAGGATGGAAGGTGGTACTCAGCAGCAGTAGTATGGTTCTGAACCCCTGACCGACAAATACCAACTTTTTATGAATTGAGAGCAGGTTGCAGTTGTGCCTGATGCAGTCATGCTTCAATCATACATACTTTATCTCAACTTCACTGGCCTTTCTGTGCCAGTCGCTGTCAGCCATTTGGATTTTGTCCCACTTGTATCATGTTGTACTGTGCAATCGACCCCCCCCCCCCCATGCCCCCTTTCCTACATCTTTCTACTGCTCTCTGTAGGTCACCCATGTCTTTTTTTATTTCTTTCTTTCTCTTTTGTTTACCTGTATTCTCACTCTTGATCGCTAGACTTCATTCCAACCACTGTCACGATGGTGATTGGTGAGTAACAAAATTATGAGTTATGTTGTGGAGGTCAGCTCATTTGCAATTACTTTGGGAGATAGTGCATGAGAAGTTACTAAGCAAAGAAAAGATCAGGAGTCGCAGGAAGAAATCGGATAACAACTTCATGTTTGGATTGAGATTTAGACGTTAAGTAATGGTCTCCAAAGCATAATGATGCACATATCTAATTTATAACCAAAGAGTGAACAGCATGCTTAAATTTAAAGGAGTCAAGAAACATAGAGAACTTTAAAAACAGCAGGCTACTGTTAAATTTAGATAAAACAGTAAAAACATAATATGTGAATGTAGGCTTTTCCGATATGTACTGCTGATGAAATCTACTTGGGCTTCGATCTGTGTTATATTTTAACTAAAGTTCAGTGTTGATCACAACACTTATGTCTCAATAACATAGGTGACTGGTTTCGGTTATATTTCTATAACCATCTTCAGACCCATTGCTTCCTTGGAGGATGGTAGGCGGAGCTCTCCTCAGCTGCTACGAAGTCAACTGATGCAGCTGAGTAGAACTCTGCCTACCATCCTCCAAGGAAGCCATGGGTCTGAAGACGGTTATATAAATATAACCGAAACCGGTCACCTATGTTATTGTGACATAAGTGTTGCGATAAAGACTGAACTTTAGTTAAAATATAATACTCTGTTGATCACTGTTGCCAAAAATGTTTACCAAAATTTCCATCTGTGTGTTCAAATTCTGTGACATTTTGATGAGTGTCATTCTCATCATCTTATGGTGAAATGTAGATGGTATGCCCATGCGTCATGAACACTTTGCTAGAAGATGATAGCACTCATTGAAACATTGCGGAATTTGAACATGGCTACCTGGATGGAAGCCAGAGGAGATTTCCTCTCTAAATACATTTATATGTATATGAAAGGATGAAATGGGGAGACAACAGTTAATGTACAAATGAGCAAATCAAATCAGAGTGATCCAGTACAAATATGCAAAATGATGGACATAGCACAAGTGATTCAAAGATATGGTCAGTCTGGCAAATTATTGATTGACAGGAATTTATGAAATAATGAACTTAATAACATCATTGGGACAAACTCTTCTGCATGACACATTTAATATTATATTCAAAATTATTGAAACAAGGAAATTACCATCAGCTAGAAAAATGTAATGGTACCATCACCAAAGGCACAAATTGATACATGTGTGACAACAAAACTATTTTTCATACTCATAAACGGTCGACTAGAATTAAGCAGAGAACAAGAGAAACCCATTAACAGAGACTAGACAGTGCTCGAGTTAGCATCAGAAAGTATAAACATATCAGTATTATTCCGATTTTTCACTAAAATAGAACGGTGCAGGAAAAAAGGTACTGTCATGACATTTCTGGAACTAGGGAATGCCTACACCTACACGGGGTAGAATAATATGTTTTAAGAGGATGGACTTAAAATCAAATTCAGATGCACTCAAAAATAATCTGCAGTATCTATGCTAGAAGTAGATATTCAATCAAGAGGCAAAAACTGGTTTTAATAAGGGTACTACTTTCTATTGCGCATTTCAAATTGTAATACACGGTACGGTACCAGTACTTCACAGCATATAATAAGTTGTGGTTGTTTAAATAACCAGGTAATCTTCTCTTCTCCCTTGTCTTTTCTGTCTCTCTACGGTGTCTGCATTGTTACAAGGGCTTTGGCAGTGTTGATGACAGTTGGTAGCCTGATGTCCTGCCTGACACCTTAAATAATTACCTAATATCAGTGATTATTAGACCTGCTTGGGTAATCGCACACATTGAAGTGCTGTTTCTGGGATTCAAGACGATGAGCCTGTCTATGATCTAATCTGCCTTGCGGATTAATGACAAGGGCTACTGAGCGAGCAGCCTGAATGTGTTTTTAGGTGGTTTCCCACATCCACCTAGGTAAAACTAATCTGGTACCCATATCCCACCTCAAATATGTGCTACACTAGGAGTCAGGGATCATTCTCACACTAGAACATGGAATTCACTCCAGACGCCGACAGATGGAGCACACACATTCTGTGCCATGGAAGTGGTGGCTTCAGGAAGGGCTTACGGCCACAATCTGTTACCAACATTGCCAAACAATACCGATCTTGTAAAGACACACAGTAAAAGGCAATGAAGGGGGCAGGGGCAGGGGGAGGGGGGGGGGAGGAGGAGAAGAAGAGACTGGTGATCATTTGGCTTTCCATTTTGATAAACTCTTCTAACACAGGCTACTTCTGGAAACTGCAACAGGATTGATTTTTCTGATAAGGGATCATAGTAGATTAAAACTTTTTAAAAGATGTTACTGTTGCTGAAGACTATTGAAAGTGTGGTTTTAAAGTTTTGATTACTGATACCTCAAAAAGTAAAGTTACATAATTAATTGTTTTATTTGTTTGCTAGTAAAAGTTCCCAGTCTTGGTAGACACTAAAGTCTCCCCACTGAGGTGTGCTACTATGGAAGCCAGCATGAAGGCTCCCCTGACAGCAAGCGACAGTACTTTGGTGCAGGGATTTCAGAATGTACCAGGACTGCAGACTTTTATTTGGAAACTTACAAAAAAAGTACTATGAAATGTTTTTTGGTTTAAAACCAAATAACTATCCTCATATTCATTTTTAAAATCTGCTATTGCAGTTTTGTCATCTAGCCATTTTCAGGTGGAATGCAGTGAAATTGCGGAAACAAAGTTTACATAGTTTCACTATGTTCTACTTGAAAACTGATAAAAATCAGATTTGCAGTTGTGGCTTTTAAGAATAAAAACTTTTTAACTGTCAGATGCTACCAAGATGTCTTTTAAAAATATTTAAAAAGTAAGTCTTTCTCCCAGATACTGTATCACGAAACAAGTATTGGAAATTTTGAAATCTTGCTCTATTAAGACATCACCTCGTACAGCAGATGTGAAGTATAGGAAATTTCAGTATTGGAAATTTCAAAATTTTGCCCTGTTGGGACATCACCTCATGCAGTAAATGTAAAGTACAGTTGAATAAGTGAATGTTTCACTAATACTCTTAGTAGTCAAAATACTAACAACCACCTCAAAAAATGTCATTGATTGTTCTTCTTTTGGTGCCTGTCCAGTTACGATGTTGGCGATCATAATGGCTATTCTTCTCTTGGTGGTAGCAACATGCAATATTTCTGTTGAAGACATATTGAACCAGCATCTAAGGTTGTTAAATAAAGATATTCATCTTCTTCCAGGACCTCTCTTGCTGTTGATTTTCTCGTGAAGTATGTTTTGTGGCAAATCGTACATATTTTTATTGTGCATGCAATGTCCTAGATATTGCAACTTTCAGCATTTCATAACCTTGATTAATTTAGGTGTTGTGTTCATTTTTCTCAAAACTTCCATGTTTGTCACTGGATTCAAGGTATTCTCAGGATCTGCCTATGAATTGACAGTTCAAAGGCCTCCAGCTTCTTCTTCTTCTTCTTCCTCTTCTTTTTATCAAGGTTCATGCCTCTATCCAATATAGCACACAATGTATATAGCAGTGCAAAAGTCTGAGTTTTGTTCTTAGAGCTAGGTTATGGCTTTTAAAGACAGCACTCATTTTCTGAAACACACTTTTTTCTTTCCTGATGTGAATCTCGATTTCTTGCAAGTTACCCCAATTTTCATATAAAATGGTTCCAAGGTGCATATATTGTTACACCCTTTCTATAGATCTCTGGTTTATGACCAAGTTCACAAACCCCCCCACCCCTGCGGGCATGGAGGTTAGAATAGGCCCGAGGTATTCTTGCCTGTCGTAAGAGGCAACTAAAGGGAGACTCTCACCTTTCAGCCTTTATGTGATGGCCCCCTGTGGGGTTTGACCTCCATTTTTCAAAATTTTCCCGAATAGCGACCCAGTTGGGGAATGGCGCCTTACATGGTGCATCGTGTCCGTTGTGCATTGAGATTTTTAGCCCACTTTCTCGTCATTGCCATCCCACTGAAATGTTTGGTGGCACCAGTATTTAAGAGGCAGAGCTCGAGTTGGGACAGTAAATTTTCGACATCTCTGCCACGGCCAGTAAGCATGGTGCTACCCCACAAGGGGTGATGGGCGTTAGAATTTCACAAAAATACGAAAGGTTTAGGGAGTTGATCAATCAGTGCAGCAAATAAGTTCAGGGGTACCGCACCATCTGGAGGGAGATATACGTTGCAGACAGTGCATTCCTGCGTCGCCCGTATCCTGACAGCCACAGCTTTAAGAGGATTTTTAAGGGGCGCAGGTTCACCACATACAGAGTTCATGACATAAACGCAAACTCCACTGGACATTCTATCTACTACATATGCTACGGTTCTTGTAATATCCCCTGCAGCCGCGAAGGACAGGGGTCTGCATTGCCAGGAACCAGGTTTCCTGGAGGGCACTGCAGAAAGTAGGTGTAAAGCTTAACAGTTGCCATAACTCAGCCAGGTGGTGGAAAAAAACCGCCATAATTCCACTGGAGGATGAAGTAATCATGAGACTGGGAAGGCATGAAACACTGAATGAGGCAGTCTTACTCCCTTGGTTTTGGGGGTCTTCTTTCTGGATTTCTCTCGCTGATCCTTGGGTTTCCCTGGCTGGGAGGGCTTCACTGATTCCGTCTCCGGGATGGAGGATGATCGTGAAGCCCTACGATCACCTGCTTTTGGGCACTTCGGCCACTGGCGGGTGTCATCTTTCCCACTAGCAGATACCTGGGAAGGGAGTGACTCAAGGGGGGGGGGGGGGCTACAACTGTTCTCGTAGCAGCGGCATAAGAGGAGGTCATAGCCACAGGATGTAAGCGCTCAAATTTCCTCTTAGCCTCAGTGTAGGTCAGTCTGTCCTGGGTCTAGTATTCCATGATCTTCCTTTCTCACTTTACAATCCTGCAGTCTGGTGAGCAAGGGGAATGATGCTCTCCACAGTTGACTCAGATGGGAGGTGGGGCACATGGAGTATTGGGATGGGACGGACGTCCACAATCTTGACATGTGATGATGTACAGTGGGAAGACATATGGCCAAACTTCCAGCACTTAAGCACTGTATTGGGGGAGGGATATATGGCTTGAGATCACAGTGGTAGACAGCCACCTTGACCTCCAGTAATGTTTCACCCTCGAAGGCCAAGACGAAGGTGCCAGTGGCAACCTGATTATCCTTCGTACCTTGATGGACACACCGAATGAAATGAACTTCTTGTAGCTCTAAGTTGGCACACAGCTCATCATCAGACTGCAAAAGAAGGTCCCTGTGGAATACAATACCCTGGACCATATTTAAGCTCTTATGAGGCATGATGGTAATGGAAACATCCCCAGCTCATCACAAATGAGTAATGCCCATGACTGGCCAGAGGATGCCGTTTTTATCATGACTGACCCCGACCACATTTGGACAAGCCCTCCACCTCCCGAAACTTATCCTCTAAATTTCTTACAAAAAACCGAGGCTTCATCGAGACAAAGGAGTCCCCACTAGTTCTCGTACATACGAGGTACCGGGGCGAATAAGGTTCGCTGCCGTCCTTAGCCTGGCGTTCCTCCTCATCCAGATTTAAGTTTCTGATGGTCACCTTAAATTGATTCAGGATAATGCTGGATGGCTAGTTTCCTTCACCATTGCTCTCCAACCCGCTTGTACCCTGTCTCTAACGACACTGACCATTAAACCCTAATATTCCCTCTTTTTCTTTGGCATTTGTTAAGCTAATGTTACTCAGTTTTGGGGGCAGTGGTATTGTCCTTATTTTCAGGAAGACTCCTCAGATGTAAGGTTTTTGGGATTTTTTTAATTTCTCTAAATCACTTTCAGTGAATCCGAGGATGGTTATTTTCAAAAGGTCATGGCAATATAGAATGTTCTGCTCCAGACTTATTCAAATGAAGCTTGCAATCGGTGTCTAATGATTCCATCAATTACAGGACGTGAAACTCGAAATCTTCCTTTGTTGAGCTGATACCAAAGTGACATCTTGCATTTTAAAATGCAAATATGAATGTACATACTTTCCAAATACTTAAACACTTGTCTAACAAATTAAAGGTATTGTTCTCATTGTTGCATGTTTACGTGCTGGAACACAAAGTACTTAGCATTTTATACTAGTAAATGCTCATATGTTGAATAATGACTTTGTGTTGGTAAGATCAAACTGTTCTCTTAATGAGAAATGTTAGAAAGTAGGCCCAACAATAATGTTTTTAAAACCATTAATTAAAAATCGTGCAGTTTCTCTACACCAGAATTGAAATATTGGGCTTCTTGCTGATGTCTTGTAGGTCACCATTGAAAGCACAAAAAAATCTGGCCCCAGTTCTGGCAGCATTAAGTACACCTCCATCACCTCCATCTCCGAGGAGACCAGATTCTAGAGGAAATGGAGGGATCTCTTCGGGGGGCTCAACAACCATCTCTGCTACCTCTTCACCAGGACTCGGAGAAGGTGGTGATGATTCACTGCCTCCCATAAAGCAAGAGCCTCATGAAGATGGAGATAAACCACCTGTTGAGATGAGTCCACGGAAGAAGCCTCGGAAGCAACAGCTGTAAGTCCACCTTGCTTGGCCTGTATTACTGTAATTATAATAATTTAATTTTAATGTGTGATACTTTTTGGACTGAAGAAATATCTTCTGCAGAGAGGTTTATTTGTAAAAATACGCTCTTCAGGTACCATTATCTTTGAGAACAGATGCAGTTCTTAGCAGAAGCAATGTGTAGTGTGTCTGAATGTTTCCAACAGAAAGTTCTCCCATTCTTGTACCAAAACATCCACAATTTCCTTAAATAATGTTGGAACTAACTGGAAATCTGCTACTCACTGTCTGCTCTAAACCTCACCACAATGGGTCAATGATGTTGAGGTCTGGCAGTTGTGCTAGCCAGGGAAGATGTTTGATGATATTCTGATGCTCCACAAACCACACCTGAACCTTTTGGGTGCAATATCATCTTTGAATATGGCAGTGTTTGGCAGCAGTATGCTAGTCATAGTAAGCGCTTCATTGCTCAGATGTTCGGTCACAGTAATCTGGACAGTGAGGGTAATTATAGGGACAGTTGAATACCATGACATAACCTCCCAAATCGTAACTGAATCTTCCCCATGCTTGACTCTAGGAAGCAAGCAGGCCACATTGTAGACTTCGTTTGGTGTTCTCTGTACATAAACCCGGCCATTTGTAGGAAACAGTGTAAATCGTAATTCATTGGACCGTACCACATTCTTTCTGTTATAAACTGTTAAGTTTTTATGATCATGGCACCACTTCTTTTGCAACTTTGTGTTGGCTTCTGTAATTAAAGTTTTCACAATTGCTCCCCTTCAATGAATGTTAGCCTTCTAAAGCACCTGTCAGTGCTTTTATCAATACAGTATTACTATAATGAATGTTGAATTCTGCAGTCACTGGTACTGTGGTAGTTTTGTTGTCTGGCCACAGTCGTTTTTAATGCTCATTGTACTCTGTCAGCTAACTTCCTCTTTTACCCAATATTCCTCTTCGCTGATAGTGTTTTACCGTGTTGTGTATGCCTTCATTACCATGAATACTGTCGCTTGTGAAACATTAAACAGTTCAGCTGTTATTATCACAGACACTCCCACTAACCATACACCAAGAAGTTGCATTCTTTTTAAGTCTGAGAGATCATACATTTCATCGAGCGCTTGTGTTAACCGTTGCAGAACAAAGCATTCAATACACTGACTGATAACGTCCAAGACTTGGCACATCAACTGTGCACAGCAGCTACGTCTCAGTAGTTGCAGTGTGCCATGGTGCTAGCTTTCTACAAGACATAGTATACTGTGTGGTTTTTTACATGTTATTTTGTCCACCCCCAGTGATTCATATATTTTGTACATCAGAAGATCCTGTAACTTATTTTCTTATAATAAAATTAAAATTCATAACAAAGAATTTTGTTGTCCATTGTACTCATCACTTTTTTACAAGTGATGATAATCTTATGATGTAGGATGTTGCATCATAAACATAAAGTGTCATAATAGTCTTGTTTGAAGCATAGACATTAAAACATACAAGTGAGACATTTGTGGCCCAGTGTCATTACTGTATTTTGCTCCTTTCATACTGTTAAGGATTTAATCAAATATTCGTTCTAAGTAGTTAAATTTCGGCTGTACATATTAATCGGAGTCGTCCGTATTTTTGTTGTTGTTAATATCCAGTTTTCTGAGTTCATTCAGTAATTATTAGTGGTATAATAAACTAATGAATGTATTAGTGAAATGCTTCTGATGATCAACTATGGTATCTTCACCCCTCTTTCCCCCTCTTGTTTTAATTGTGTTGTGTAAAAAGTAAGCCACATTTCTTCATGGAATTAGCATTGAATATGAAAATTGAATGGTGTATTTGTCACTCTAGTTTTGTCACAATAATTCATGTAGGCCTATTTTAATATTTATATTTATTGTAGACAGTATTATTCTGTTTGATTCTGAGTCATCCACACTCAGTACGAGTCGTCCACACTCAGTATAATTTTAGGCCAAGAGTTTATTGCATTGTACAAAGCATGTAATACATACTGTAGGTAATTTGAAAATTTTTTACAGGAATACTGAAACTGTTTTCTGTCACTTTTCAGAACTAGAAATGAGCTGCATGAACCAAAATTTAGTGAAGATGAAATGGAATTTATTTCTGAGGAAAAAGTTAAGAAAGAAGTTAAAGAAGGTAAGTCCTGTGTACTATGAGAATAGACAAAACTGTTAGCAGGAATTAACATAACTTTGGACCCCCCCCCCCCCCCTCTCTCTCTCTCTCTCTCTCTCTCTCTCTCTCTCTCTCTCTCTCTCTCTCTCTCTCTCTGTGTGTGTGTGTGTGTGTGTGTGTGTGTGTGTGTGTGTTCATTCCAACAAAATGTTGTATGTGGGAAAGCACAGTGCAACAATTTAAACTGATCAGTACATTTTGAGTTATAAATAAAAGAAAGTACTGATGATACTCCTGTTAGATACAGTAGTGAAATGTAGACATAGAAATCAGCAAGGACTGTGATATTCCATATTAAATAGTGAAAACATTTTTACTTACTTTTGAAACATCACAGAAATTTCAGTGAAACCAGTATTTGATAAATCCTTTATCCAAAGCATATCAGATAACTGAACGCTATATAGACGACTTTTTGGAGACTATTGCTTTGAATGATTGTAAGTGTTTCTACATTAATCCAAGTCAAAAAATGACAATGGCTTTGTGTGACAATATGAAAGGGGCAACTACTTACTATGTATCATGTCATGATAGAATGTACATTCTAGCACCTATATTTGTTTTGTAGAACATTATTTTTCTAGTGTTAGAAATGGTAGTATCTGGCATTTTGTTTTGTTATTATTATTATTATTATTATTATTATTATTATTATTACTACTACTATTACTATTATTACTATTTCAAGAAACATCCGGGACTAAGGGTTTGATTGTAATTTTGTGACAGTTAAAACTTCTTGGCTCAGTTAAAGATAATTTGGGCTTGAGGAGGCCCGGGGTTTATGAAATTCTGTGTCACTATGGAAAGAAGTATATTGGTCAGACTATTCGAACTATTCAGGACCGGTGTATGGAACATCATCGGCACACTCGGTTGTTCCAGCCTGAGAAGTCGGCAGTGACGGAACATTACCTTAACGAAGGACACAGGATGATGTATGACAAGACGCAATTGATCTCTCCTGGTTCTCGCTATTGGGAATGTGTTCTTAAAGCATCCATTGAAATTATATTATCTCGTAATATTATTAACAGGGATAAAGGTTTTCCTCTAAGTAAGATATGGAATCCGATTTTGTCCGACATTAAACAACAACGGTCTTCTTTTGGATCACTGGATTCTTCCAACTAGTGCTGTTGTGATTTATCATTTCTGCCGTCTTCTCCCCCCAGAACGCTGTGTGTCTACTTGCCGCCAGGAGGCGCTGCCCATAATCTCATGCATGTGCGATGCTCTGTTCATGGTGTATAAAGGTTTCCGTCATTGTAGCTGGAATTCAGTTCCGGCGAGGCAGTGCACTAGCATTAACTCACCTGAAGATGGTGGCCAGCTGGTCCGCCGAAATATTGTGTCTGGACGACGACATGATCCGGCTGCAAACCTGTGAAGAATATCAGAAGTTATTACGCCAGGAAAGCCTACGAAATCAGTGAAAACTTAATATTGTGTTAATAATGGCCCCTGTTTGTACCTAAAACTAACAAAATATAAAGTGCCCTTAAAAGTTTTCTGACACAATTGAATGCTACTTCCCAGAGAATTGGAGAAACCACTCTTCCTTTTAACTGAAATGGCAGCCTGTTCCTTGCATGACAATTTTGTCACTGCATGACAATTTTGTCAACAAAGTCATTGCTGACAGTGCCTGCAAATACATTTGGGAGTTAGTGTGACTCCATTATATTATGTAAATTTTGCTGAAGATCTTGCTGAATGAATGTTTGTGTTTAAAACATTTGATTCAATGAAGTATGTCAAATTTTGCTAAATTTTTTGCTCGTGTAATAACTGTCTGTGTAGAACCTGGTACAAACTGATATGTAAAATTTGGTCTTCATAAAAACACCATTATTGACTAAACATAGAAGTATAATTGTGAATTTCTATGTTAAATTTGTTTGCTTAGTGAACAATGACTTGCAAGACTGATCTTCGGCACAGTTTGTCAATGCAATCCGATTCCTTTCCGTTTCATGTGTAAGGATGAAATTAGGAACATCTTTATTTTATCCGACATAAGCTTTAATGCAGTTTTCTGTACATTATAAGGTTTGTTCATTGTACAATTTCGTTTCAAATTGTTTGTGTGCTTCTAAAAAGCAAAAAATCAAGGGAATGGTTGGCACTCAGTTCAAATTGTTATGTTGCATAATCCTTACAATGGAACTTTTGTTCATCAGACGAACATTGAGAGCTGTATTAATTCATTATAATTTATAAAACACGAGTTAAGAGCAGAAAGCTAATTGCATTACATGTGGTAGAGGTATGGAGTGGGAACAAATAGAAGGCCCAGGAAGTAAGTTACAGAAAACTAAAAGAGAATGAAGAAAGGAATAGTTACTGAGAAGAAGTGCTGGGACCAAGGAAATTACAGAAAACGATTAACGCTTATTAAGACCAAGTGGTTGGCGAGAACCAAGGACATGTTGTAACGCCAATTCGCACCTGTGGAACTCTGTGAAAGAAGTAGTAGGTGGGAGGGGGGAGGGAATCCAGGTGATGTGTGTGGTGAAACAGGCACCAAAGATTTCGACTGCCATGTTGTAGACAATGCTCTACATTGTGACACTTGTGACATCGACCCTGTTTCACAATACATACCATCTTTACTGACTTTCTTGGAACTCCACAGATGGGGACTGGTGTTACATGCCCTCGGTGTTCACCACTCAGCTGGATTAAATTATCATTCATTATCTTCTCTAATTTCCTTGGCCTCAGCAGTTTGTTTCAGTAACTACTCCTTTCTTCATTCCATTTTAGTTTTCTGTATCTTTTTTTGTATCTCCTTTTCCCCACTCTCCCTCTACCACATATAATGCCTCTAGATCTCTGCTCTTATTAACTCTTGCACAATGTTTTTCCAGTAATATGTTTTGCTTATTACCATACCTTCCACCTTTAAGCTTTCAGATTTTTAAATGTCTTCTGGTGCAGTCCCCAACTATCTATCTTTCCTTCTCATTCCATCTTGTAAGTCCCCCCTGACCCAGGATTTTGGGTGACTTTTCCTTGACTCTCCCCATTTCGTAAACCTTGCCAGCCCTTTTCCTGCATCCTCCTTTGCTTTCCCTTCAACCCTTCTGCTAGAAGTAGAAGGAGAAGAAGAAGCCACTGACTCTGAAAGCTTTAACATTTCTTTAATCTTTGTGTGTTTTCTTGTACTCTGCTAGATGAACAGATCTTTTTTATGCATCCAATTACAGTATCAAACACTGAACAATGGAAAGTCAAGAATGGATTAATAATAATAATAATAATAATAGTATCATGAAAAGGGTAGATTGCTGATTGCTACTCACCATGTAGAGATGTAGAGATGTTGAGTAGCAGACAGACACAACAAAAAGAATGCTATAGTCTATAGTTTTTGCCCACAGGCAACCTTCTGAAGTGGAAAGCACACACACATTCACCACTCACAAACTGTCTGGCTGCAGCAGCCAGAGAAAGTGCTCTCTCTCTCTCTCTCTCTCTCTCTCTCTCTCTCTCTCTCTCTCTCTGTCTGTCTCTGTGTGTGTGTGTGTGTGTGTGTGTGTGTGTGTGTGTGTGTGTGTTGAGTAACAATTAACCTTTTCATATTATTATTGTTGTTGTTGTTGTTGTTTTCAAAAATTGATCATTTTTATTCAACTAAATACTTAGGAATTAAAATTTGTTCAGCTGCCATTGGAATGCTCACAAAGATAATGTTGTGGGAAAGGAAAACCAAAGACTGCATTTTATTGGCAGAACACTTAGAGGATGCAACAGGTCTAGTAAAGAGACTTGTCTTCTGCTAGAGTACTGCTGTCCCATAGGATTTATGGAGGACATTGAAAAAGTTGAGGAGGCGGCAAGCCGTTTTGTATTTATTGCGAAAAAGGGGGGAGAGTGTAACAGATATGATAAGCAAGCTAGAGGCAGTCATTAAAACAAAGGCAGTTTTCGTTGCAGTGAGATATTTTCACAAAATTTCGATCACCAACTTTCTCTTCTGAATGTGAAAATATTTCATTGCCACCAACTAACATAGGGCACTTAAGTGTGAATTGCAAGTAATTGTGTAAATGTAGAAAATGGCATAAACAGTGGTGCACACTTCTTATTTCATTGGCAGCATGGAAGCAGTTCTGTGCTGACATATGTAGGATGTGTGGTGTGTCACTGTTTTTTCGATTCAGTAGTAATCCGAAACACTTGTCAGAAGATTGGATGGTATGCTGGGAGGCAAGAAACCAACCAACTTATTAAAATTAGAAAACAATGGGAATAGTCAGCGTACAGCAAGAAACGTAAAATTGTATGTTCAACATTGCAATTTTAGCAGGTGTAAAATGAAAAAGAAAGTACTGTATGTAATTTAATGAAGTTTTTTTAATGAAAAATGTACTTTATGCAAGAAGCTTAAAAGATTGAAAAAGTGGTAACATTAATGTAATACCATTATGCTTTGCAGCCTTGCCAGAGTCTAGCAGTCATCTGGAATTGAATGTTGTATGCTAATAAAATATTGATGAAAACTGCTCGAAGCCTGAAGTTGTTATTACATAATCCAGATGCTATGATCATTTAATTGTCCCTATGTATTATGTAGAAAATGAGTCAAAATATTTGTGTGTGTGTGTATATATATGATACATGCATTTTTTTCAGTGGCAGAAGAAACCGAGGAGAGAATATATATTCCAAAACGTCCTCCAATTTCACTTATCAGCAGTTACAGGCAAACTTGGAAATCACGACATAATCATTTTCTACGGTATAGTGATGTGAAGCCAAAGGATGAAAGGAGACCTACTGTCAGTGATTTGGCCAATCAGAAACATGTCCTGCAGAAACTGAATGGTTGGAAGGTTTATCACCTCAGTACACAAATGGAGGACATGGTGGGTCTCTCTCTCTCTCTCTCTCTCTCTCTCTCTCTCTCTCTCTCTCTCTCTCTCTCTCTCTAAGCAAGCAAAGATCTTCCTTTGTCTTTTTCACAGTTGTTGTCTGTTTTTATTTAAATTGTGTTACAGAATATGAATATCTAATTAGGTCTCTCATAGTAACAATTGCTCATTATAATGACCCATGCCTGCAAGAAGTCTGGCCTACTAGAGATGTTGCTATCCTGAGAACATTTGTATTTTGTAATACAATAGAGCCAGTTCTGGCTACCTATTTATCGTCACTTTGCATGCCGTTTTATCTGCTTGTTGGTTGTTGGAGTATGGCTGAGGTTAATAAACTAATAGTAAATTTTTATCTGCTGGTGCTCACGGTAACTTATAAATAACCTTTCCGAAATTTACGTAACATATCTCAAAATTAAGTTTGTCATTAACAGTGGTCATCTCTAAACAGACATGAACAGTTGCAATGTATAAATTGCTGAAATTGGAATGCTGTGATTTGCCATGATGTTTTCAGCTGTACTTAAGATTTCATCATACAGAAAGCTGTAATGAGGCATATTTGCTATTAGAAACAAACATCTAATTTAGTTTGTTCCAGAGAGATGCAGTGTTCAAACATTAGGTCAGCTGAATATCGATAACTTTTACATGTCAAAAATATGACTTAATTTAGCAATAAATGACAGTCAGAATCTTACCATCTCAACATATAGGAACAGAAAAGGCTTAGAGTAATTAAAAATCCATTATATGTAGATAGTCAGAAATTCCACCTTCACATTTGATGCCATGTTATAGGATATGTGATCTCAGTTGTATTAATATGTGGGGGTGGGGGGTCACTGTTTCTTTTATTGACAATTAGTGGTTTTTATCTTCCTTGCAGATGATCTTCTGGTGCACCTTGTGGTGCCAGAGCTGAAATCTCAGTAGTAATCAATAAAAGAAATTCTGATCCAGATAGTGTCTTTTTTATTTATTAATAATTCAACTGTATTTCTCATTTTCACTTAAATTGGTGTGTTTTGGATTCACAAAGTTAGTAAGTGGTCATAGTATCAATAAAACATGACTGATGTGTTACCAAGTGGAGCTGCTGTACATGTTATAGCCCAACCTTATAAACCCACCCTCCCTTCATCATTTATGACCTTTTTTTACAGGAAACAACAGATACTGTTTTCTAAGAGGATTATCAGTGCCCCATCCTGATAAACTTAAATTTAACATTTTGTATCTCGTTTTCTCTGTAACTATCAAAGGTAATAAAACTTTGCTAGGATATAGTCATATCTTACACATTCACTAATATACTATCAAGTTCTAAGTTTGTTAGGAATCAAGATATAATTGATGTATAATCAAACTAAAAGTTCTGTCTCTACCATTGTATATCCACATAAACATAATATCATTCTCAATAAGAGGTAAAAATTTCAGAGCTTTCACTTAAGTAGTTTCTGGGATAGTTAGAAACATTTGCAAAAAGTGTAGTTTTTTAGAAATTGCACTTTCTGTTGTATTTTTGACCACAATTTCTACCTTGGAGATGCACTGTCTATCCAGTTCCTGTAGGATTGCTTCTGTAATATGGCCAGACTTAATTCCAAATCACTTCAGAAGCTTTATTCAGACTGCATTTCCATCACTGAAAGTGATAACAGCATCATTGAAGCCAAACTTCAGTGATTTCAAGGTTGAAAGGCTCATTTACATTTTGAGTTTTTCCTGCAGAAATTTCTTCAGATGATGTGGATGAGCTAGATCTGTGTGTACTGTCTTTCTTACAGCTCCAACAGCCTCAGGGATGATGTTTCTGTGGATATATGCTGCCCCAGCCTCAGCTTTAAATCAGTCGGTAGAACATAAGTTATGTAGTAGATTTTCATCATTTCATGTCTTGTAGAACAACGTTACTCATACTGCTTCCAGGTTGTTAGTATTTTTCCAATGGGTTGGCCATAATATTCAGTTAGATGATTGACTGTTTTGTCAGTCAAACATCCTCTAATAGTTTTGCCACCTTTGAGCTTTTTGTTGGAAAAGTTGTGCCTCATTTTATACAGTCAGGTACTCATTTTTTTTCTGCATGTGACACACATTCTAACGTTTGCAGTGTTAAATTGTCATAAGGTCTTCTGTCAGTTATTGATGTGAATGAACTGGAATCACCATGACCAATGAATTTATAATAGTGAACCCCACATTGTTCTTGAGAGTGCTGGAGCCTTCATATTTACTCACAGTTGTGTTTGTGTAGTTGTTTTTCATTTTTGGTATCCAGTTTTGAGTGTCTGTGCAAGATTTTGACAATACTTCAACATCAAGCACCTTTCTGGTAGTAATACTTATGGCAGCTGCACATTAGTTTTAAATTGATGATCCCTTTCCTGCCATGACCTATCAAATGCTATGCAGATGTCACTATTACCATAATTTTCTTCAATTGCTTGTACTGTCACAGATTTCAGTTATTCTTTTGCAGTTATTTTTACTGTTTCTGCTAAAGCATCTGTGTATATTGAGACGTTGGTGGGGGGGGGGGGGGGTTGTGAGGGAATCATAAGAGCACACAGTTTTCCCAGCCCTAGGACCTTTAACGATGCATCTCAGCCCATAGAAATATCTAACGTTCATCTCAAAAAGGTTATTGTTTCTATATTTTTCAGATGTCCAGAGTTGTTTCCTAGTCTCTCAACTCGAACAAGAGACTTCCAAATTGAGAACTAAACCATTTCTTTTGAAGACATTTTCAGAAATTTCTCTCTCTCCACCACACAGATTACAGCATGCAGTTTGATCAAGTATTGTTTTTATTACACTTAAACATAATACTAAACTGATATCCCTGGCACTGGTTTCACTGTACACTTAAATTACTATTCACGTGCTGCTTCTTGGGATCCACTTGGGGTGAAGAACTTGTTTCAGCATTGCTTGCCCTACTCTCATTCGCTGAATTTTTAACTTCCAACTGGACATATTTGGTAGAATCTATTTCTCTTATTTCTTCTCCTCTTAAATATTTCCTTTGGTAGAGTCAGTATTAAAGAGAGAAACACAACTCAATGAGTAACAAGTCCAAATGTGCACAACGAAAAATGTATTACACCTTACAAAACATGGATGATACCATGCATTATACCACAAACAGGAATTGATGTCACAACAACCAATGTAGCCAACCTATGCAGCTGGATGCCCACTATAACTCAAAATAAATCATTGTCTTCTTTAGCAAACTGTTCCCAGGTTATCTTGTCGTAACTGGAACCTGCAGAAATTACTTGTGCAGGAAATTATTTCAAAATAAATTAAAAATACTTAGTCCTCCAAAATCAACAAAATATACATCAGATTAAAGAACTCCAAACAACAGTTTTCCTTAAAAATAAAAATAAAAACTGACATTTTGTACATACACCTCCTTTTATACTCCACTTAATGTAGTCTCTTGCCCTTACCAGTTACCTTACTGTAAATATTCTGGAGGTTGGCATAATACTTGTCTTCTGCAGCGATTGCTCCACTGTTCTTACTTGGGTGTTGTCTTTGATTTCAGTGAAAATACAATTATATTATGACCACTTATCTTTGATATTTGTTCAGTTTCATGTGCAAATACTTCATTTCTTAAACTAAACAAATCCACTTTTTTCCTACTTTCGATTTTACTCCTGGCTTTGTATTTTGAATAATGTCTACCTTCCATTGTCTGCTTTTCTACCGACCTGCATTACTTTCATTTGCCCCTCTTCCTTTTCTTCTTACTCCAAAAGATTTTTTTGTCATTTTACATAGTTTATAGCTTATAGCATAAATGAACAACTATATTATTTTTGAAACGTAAGACAGAGTCAAAATTATCTATACTTCTGTGCTTAACGGTGTTACGTTTGTTGTACTGTTGTTTATGCATGCAGGTGTTAATATTGCTGTAGTAATGTCAGTGAATGGATGTAACGTAGATCAGATAGTGAGAAGCAATGACTGTAAACATACTGCATCAAAAATGGCTCTGAGCACTATGGGACTTGACATCTATGGTCATCAGTCCCCTAGAACTTGGAACTACTTATACCTAACTAACCTAAGGACGTCACACAACACCCAGTCATCACGAGGCAGAGAAAATCCCTGACCCCGCTGGGCATACTGCATCAGTTGCATTCTGCTCCAGAGAGGGAGAATGCAGTTTGGTATTCACTGGTAGACTTGCATCACAATTTGGAGCACAAGTATAACGCAAGAACATGGCTTTGGCTGCACACCATCCACCAGTGAGATTGCTTGTGGTCTACATTACGGTCCTTCCTTTTGCATCATTCATCAGGCTCTTGGATTCTGTATGGTCTGAGAGATGGGTACAGTGGGGGATGTCACAAAGTACAGTTGAGTTATCATACCTTAATGAACCATTACAGTAATGCAGATAGTTTTTGAGGAGGAGATCAAACAGCAGTAAACTGCTAGCCAGACTGTAAACACCCAGTATTGCCGCCGTGGAAGAAATTAGACCCAGGCTGCAATGGACTAGGTGCTGATAACTTCACTTTAGTACACAAAAGTACCTAGACCAGAAAATTAGATGAAATGGAGGTGCATGATGAACAGCACATGACACAAAGATCTATCAGGCAAGGTGCTGATGCCAGGAATTCACATCAAACATGAAAGCCAGTTCTCACAGAAACAGTTGTTACTAAGCGGTAATGCACACCTACATGTGGCTCAGCCCATCACTGAAACTATGAGCCTTCAGGGAACTCATGTGCTTATACAACCAGTTCAGTCCAGATCTGTTCATAAACTTTTCAGGTCACTAAAAGTTTAAATAAATTCTTCACGGAGTTCTGCCACATCAGATTTTATCAGTTTCCAGCTGTTTACAACTTTCTCCTTTGTCACAGTCAGGAAGATTTCAGTAGGCCATTGGGTACTTACATAGGCTAAATTATGTCACTGAGGCATCAGGGAGTCGTGGCATTTCCATATGCTATCAGAGATTACGTTGATGTGTATGACTGATGGACATTGGTAGGGATGCTGATTTTGTATGGTGATGGATAGCTCACTTATTTCTGTGTTGCCTTTCAAGCATCAGACGTCCATTCTTGTGCACCTCTAAGGGTGTATCTGCTGTCGCACATGCCGATTTTTACATGTAACTACTACTTTAAGTAGAACAGTGGCTACACTCTTAATGGTGCGTAGAAAGTCAACAGAGAACAAAGTGAGTCATTCACCATCTAATGTAACTGGCATCACTACCAAATTGCCTAAGTCACAAACATAAATGTAATCTCTAGTAGCATATTGAACTACCATGACTTGTGATGTCTCCATGGCACAATTTGGCCAACATAAATATCTATCAGCCTACTGAAATATATCCTGAAGGTAATGTTTGATGAAATCATTAAAAGATAGAGACTGATAAATCTGATGTGGAAAGAATGCCATAAATCATTTATTTAAGAACGTTGCTATGAAAAACTACATTCACGCTCTGCAAGATCATTTCTGAGGTAACTGGATTGTCATTCAAGATTGAGGTCAAGTAAACAGTGCATTTATGGTTGTGTTATCAACTCAAAATCTTCATCGTGGAGATAAAAGTATATTTAACATTGGAGTATGATAACTGAAAGGGGGCTCCTATGTAAAAAAAAAACATTATTAGAGGTATGCATCAATAAACTACAATGATGAAGAGCAGATAATTTTTGACTTGTCACATATGTTACTGTGTTTGAAGTTTTACTAATCATGGATGTATGCATGTTGCAGTCTGAGTTGGAAACTCAGGTTTTTGAGAGGCTAACCAATATGCTGAAATACATGGAGAGGAGAACGGGGAAGGATACTGAGAAGGATGTAAATCGTGTTGTGGAACTCATCAAGGTACAGTATACCATATTAAACAAGATAGCAAGTCTCTCTCTCTCTCTCTCTCTCTCTCTCTCTCTCTCTCTCTCTCTCACACACACACACACACACACACACACACACACAATATTTTTGTAACACATGCTGAATCTTTCTGAATAAGCTGAGATGTGGATAGCAGCTACTAAAATGAACAGCACATTTGAGTAATGTGTCAGTAGTTTTGATCCCCTATATAGGTGTCTTGTTTGTCTGTAAGCAAAAATCATTGGGTTTTTGGTGATTGTTGGTAGGAGGAATGATCAAGTGTAATAATAAATGTGTAAAAATTCCTGTTGCTATTTCTAAAATTCCAAAAGTAATAAGTCCATCTCTGATTTCTGTATAAATTAAGTAATTTATGTATTAATTAAGCTTTTGACAGGACAGATGATAGATGCAACTCTGCCTTAAAAGGTTGAAAGATAATGTGCGTAAGAATGCGTTTGCAAAATCAAAAGTGCATGAATGTAATGATGTATCAGTGCACTCGATTCTCTGCTGCTGCGCCAGTCATGGGCTGTTGAATGGTACTCATTATGTAATGAAATGTAGAAAAAAGAAATTTGTGTATTTTTCTGCTAGTGTCAATTCAAAAATTGGTGTAATGCAGGAAGTTTTAATGTGTCAGTTTTAGGAGATGGGTGTTTTGAATCATGACTGCACCAAGTATTAGTAGAGAATGGAAGTGAAATACCTTGTTTATAGACACTGCTAACCTACATCAGAAATAATTATACAGTAGCCAGTACCAAATATTTTGTGTTGAATATTGCTCGTTATTTCCTTTCCTTGTTTATAAAGGAGTGAAGAGAGTAGTCTTGGCCCTTCATGATGTTTCATTATGACTCTCTCAACACCAGAAGGGGTTGGTGATCCCTATGACTATTGGTCAGTTCTGTCTTCATGGAAAAACAGGACAAGGGTGTAGGCTGTCTGCTGTAAGAGAGGGAGGCGGGGATTATTTTCCTCTCACTGCTAATCATCATAATTCTAGTTTGTTTACACTCCCAGCCTATAGTGTCTGCTTTCTGCAATGTAGCAACCAGTAAACAAAACCTGTCGGCATATTTCGATCAGACCAAAATTCTTCCCTTAAAATGCCAATAGTTGTTTTCAGTTCTACTTCTATGATAAGTAATTTGGCAGTTCTTATCTGTACCATAGTCAAGCATGGCCTGTATGCCTGTGAATTCCCACAAAATGTTGAAAACATTTCTACAGATTTTTGAATTATAAAATTGGGCTGGGAAAGAAAAACAATGTCAAGAAACACCTTAAATCAGAGAAGCATTCTATTCCTGGTGGGAAAATGCTGCCTCTCAACAGGAACAGTCATTTGTTGAAAGTTTAGATAGAGCCAGAAGAAGACAACAAGCAAAGACCATTAAAAAACTTTTGAAGTTTTTGCAAAAAGGAACATTCGAGTCAGAAACCTCCCCAATCACCACTTTTTTAACAACAAATTTTGAAGCATGGAGGTTACTTCTTCAGACATGTAATTGACAACCTTTTAAATTTGTAGTTGTAATTAAAAAAAATACATGTGAATTTGGCAAAAATAGATACGAATCTTGCCAAAAAATAGATGCTATAATTGCAGATACCTAAATTTCTGAACACGATGGATGTCACACTTAGTAGCAAATGTGTGCCCCATCTTTCAAGGACCAGAACTATGTTCGTAGTCCGCTGTGTGACTACATTGTTAACCGGGACATTGTAATTGTACTAGCATGTATTTTGTTATTGTTATTTTTGTTGTGTAGTCTTCAGTTGGGGTGACGCGGAGCAAAATTAAAGTTACATCGAAACATGAGACTTTCTGAATTTAATGCTCAGTCTGCTAGAGTTATTATACTGCAACTGTCAAATCTCCATGGGGCCACCTCTTGCTTTGAGGGAGGTGTTGTTGCATGTAAAACTTCCTACTTAACTGTCTTTGGGGAGGTGCACAACATCACAACATTGTTGTGTCCTGATACTTACATAGTGTACATCCGCCATTAATTTTTTTGAAGCAAAGATCCCCCCCCCCCCCCCCATCTTCAAATGACCACCAATACTTTCCTACATTTTGATCAAAATAAGTCAGTTTCCATTTATTGTAACAGAACTATGCATGTGGTGAGATGTATAACGAAATGCTTAAAAATATAAGGAAGTAAAACAAAACACACATGCTTTGTACTTCTGTCGGTGACTTTAATATTGTGGAAGAACAACGTATACGGTTGCAAATAATCTGAGCCATTAAATCCCTTAAAGAAATATGGACTGTCTCGTCCAAGCATTACACACATTTGCTTGAAACATTGTCCCTTATAAGCCTCCATTTGGAATTTGTTCCAAGAAACAGCTCACCCATCTTATTTCTTCCGTCATGATATCTTGATGTCAGCTAACAGGGAATACAGAACAACTAATAGGAGTAGGAGCCACTCTTGGCTACAAATTACATATAGGTATGTCTGAACAAGATCAGCAGCACATTGTGAACTGACATCTAGAACCTCACTTTACAAAACTATTTTGGTAATGCCCTTATGACAACATTCTATGCTAAGTGGAATTAAAAGAAATACATTATGGGTTGAAAACTGTGTGTGTTTGTGTGTGTGTGTGTGTGTGTGTGTGTGTGTGTGTGTGTGTGTGTGTGTTTGGGGGAGTGGGGTATTCTTGTCAGTAAACTTAGCCTGATAGTAAATTTCATTTGTATAAACTGTAGCCTTTCTGTTACTTCTATTTCAGAATTTTTTACTGGTGTAAAATGGGGAAACAAGGTTATTGAACAAAGAGAAACAAAACTCAGTATATGATGCAAAGTTCAGGAGCATTAAAATAAGGGTGATGGGGGAGCTGAATAGTTGGAAGATAATGATGCAGAAATTGAGTAAACTGTCGCAACAACTGAAGACAAAGAACAACTATAACGGATATTAGTGATCAGGGGGAAAATTATGGAAAAAAATAGAAAATTGGGTACTTCAAATTACAACCTCAATTGTGTTAAGATTGTCGCAAATAATTTTCCTGAAATGCTTCACATCCTTTTATGACTACACTTGGGACAAATACCTTCAGAAACACTTTTCTTACCATTGCCAGTGTAGGGTGTATGAGGGGCGTTCAATAAGTAATGTGTATGAGGGGCATTCAGTAAGTAATGCAACACCACCCACCACCCACCCCCCACCCCCCAGGTCAGTCCCACTCTTCTGGGTACAAAACCCCATTTTTCAGCATGATCTCCATTCAATGCAATGGCCTTACACCTGCTTACTGGGAGGACCTGTATGCCTGTGTTGTACCACTAGTGGTCAAAGCTGGACCCAAAGTCCAGTTGCATCAATAACGTTCACATCATCCATGTACTGCTTCCCAGGGAGTGCGTCTTTCATTGGGCGAAACAGATGGAAATTGGAAGGTGAGAGATCTGGGCGCGCACACCTTTGAGTACCCCAACTGGTGGACAAGTGTGTCAGCCCAACTAACAGAGACATCCAGTTGTTGAGTGAGGTGTTGATTGTGATCTGTTGATAATCTCAAATGAGTGTGTCCGCACGTTCCAACATTGAAGGAATCACAGCTCCCAGGAGATAGGAAAGGTTTGCACAACCTCATTGCATTGGTGACTAACACCTTGCCCAGCGACTCACCATGCTTTTATTCATTCCGTGCTTTTATTCATTCCGTGCTTTTATTCATTCCGTGCTTTTATTCATTCCGTGCTTTTATTCATTCCGTGCTTTTATTCATTCCGTGCTTTTATTCATTCCGTGCTTTTATTCATTCCGTGCTTTTATTCATTGTCAGTTCTCCATAGACATTCTACAAGCCTCTACAAATATCTGCAGTGCTCTGGTTTCCCGCCAAAAGAAACTCTATGACAGCTCTCAGCTTGGAATGCACCTCATTACAGATGCCATATTGAAAGCTACGTATAGTGCCCTTACCTATCAGAATTTCATGAAAGTATAGCAGCTGATGTGGGAATATTCCACGATTACAGGCCAAAAAGAGTGTTGCATTACTTACCGAACACCCCGTGTATATCCTCTCTACTTCAGTCCTCATCAGTTATTTTGCTACCCAAACAGCGAAACTCGTCTACTAATTTTAGTACCTCATTTCCTAATCTTATTTCCTCAGCATCACCTGATTTAATTTGACTACATTCCATTAGCCCTGTTTTGCTTTTGCTCATCATCATCATCATCTTATGTCCTCCTTTAAAGATACTGTCCATTCTGTTAAACTGCTCCTCAAAGTCCTGTGGTATGTCTGATGGCATTACAATGTCATCAGCAAGCCTCAAAAATGTATATTTTATGTTTCTCTGAATTTTATTTCCTACTCCACATTTTTTCTTTGGTTCACTTTACTGTTTGCTCAGTGTACAGACTGAATAACATTGGTGATGGCCTACAACCCTCTCTCTTTCCTCAACCACTGCTTTCCTTTCATGCTCTCTTATGACTGCTGTCTGGTTGCTGTAAAAGTTGTAAATAACATTTTGCTCCCTATATTTTACTCCTGCTACCTTCAGAAGTCCAAAGTGCCTATTCCAGTCAACATTGTCAAAAGTGTTCTCTAAGTCAAAAAATGCTGTAAATGTAGGTTTACCTTTCCTTAACCTATCTTCTACAAAAAATTGTAGGGTCAGTATTACCTCACACGCTCCTAAATTTCTCCAGAATCCAAACTGATCGCGCCCAAGGCTGGCTTCTACCAGTTTTTCCAGTCGTCTGGGAAAAATTTGTGTTAATGTTTTGCAACCATGATGTTTTAAACTGATAGTTTATAACATTCAAGCTTGTCAGTAGCTGCTTTCTTTGTAATAGGAATTATTACATTTGTCTTGAAGTGTGAGGATATTATGCCTGTCTCAAACATTTTGCACACCAGATGCAATAGTTTTGTCATGTCTGGTTCTCCCAAGGCTCTCAGATTTTGTTTTATTATTATTACTACTATTGTTATTCATTTTTCTATTTTATGTTCTTAATTGGGTACTTTAGTCAGTTATAATGCAAGGTGTTCTGCCCAATATATCACATTCTTTCAGATATTTTTTTTCTTTTTTCCTTTGTTTGAGATGATAATTCCTGCAGCCCTTTCATTGATCTTTGTTCGTAGTGTGGTTTGTGTCTCTTACAGTCTTTTACTTCGGCTGTTTTGTTTTTTAGGTTATTTACTGTAATTTGGAGTTCTCTTATATCTTATTTAATTTCTGTGATCCATTAATGTTGGTCATGCTGTTTCACAGTTAATGTGTTACTCTGTTACTGAATCTTTTTTTTTGGTGTTATCATCAGATGTACAAAGAAAGACATATGGTTCTTCATGATTGTGTTCATTACTGGTTCTATTTCCTTCTGTTCTGTTTTATTTGTAGCTATTCTCCATTGCAAATTTACTTGATGTTGATTGTTTATGCAAGTTCCAATTATTCTTCTGTCTATCCTGAGTATTCTGTCAGTTTCTGCTATATTAGTTTGGAAGGTGGCTACAGCTGCATATGTTGTTTATAGTTGTGTAGTTGGTTTATAATGTTTCAATTTTGCAACTGTCAATAGTCTTTCTTGTTGTATGTATTTTTGGCAATGTAATTTATTTTGCTCAGTTTTTAAATTATATTTTGACCTGTCTGTTCCCCATTAGGTTGTATGTTATGATTTCGCATAAATGTTGTTAACCATTTTTATTTCCTGTTCTTCTATTGTAATTTTGTTTGCAAGTGTTGGATTGGTTAGTATAATTTCTGCTTTTTCAAATGGTATTCTAAGGCCAGTTTTCTGTTTTTCTTGTGTCAGTTTACCTTGTTGTCTGATTTCTTGAACATTGTTGGCTAGGAGAACAAGATCAGCTGCAAATCCGGAACAATTTTAATGTATATGATATTTATTCTTATGTTTTTTGGGTTACCCTTGTACAATTCTCTCATTATATATTCCAGAGCACAGCTGAATATCACACTTAACAATAATTGAAAGTTGTTGTGTATTAAACATGAAGCTTTGCATGATACATAAGTCTGTGAAAGGTTATTTATTTTTAAGCCATTGACAGGTTCAAGCTTGAGTTGGCTCATGATGCCGTCGTGAATGACTGAATTGAAACAGCTCTCAATGTAATGAAAGTTGTACGTATTGATTTGGAATCCCGGTTGAGCACACCTTTTAAATTTGTCATATATATTCAGCAGATAACAGTTGATCTTCATCAGCTATTTTTAGGACATTAGAAAAGCTTCCCCTCCCATTGCCTTCTCCCTGTCTTATTACCAGACTTGTGATAACTTGTTTGGTATTTGTGTCTTTGTTGGAAATATACTCTTCACAATACAGAACAAAAGGAGCCATATTTCACAAAGATACTTGACATTTGAAGAAGATTGTGATGTTGACACTAATGTAATTATTTTTTGTTGTGCATGCTGGATGATATTGGGCATAAAGCTTTTTGTAAATTCATTTCAAAGTGAAAATAAGCATTATTAAAGATTTAATTGTCTTTTTTTTTTTTCTATTAGGGCAACATACAACGAAGCAAAGTGATAAGTGACCAAATGCAAGAAGCCAAACTGCAAGTGATGAAGGTGTTTGACCACAAGTCTCATGTCGCGGAAATAATTACGAGGTGTGCTAACAAGCGTTCTCTCAAGAAACGTGATAAGTCATAAGTTGTGTACCACATCTCAATGCATTTTAACATGTAACAAGTGCAGTGTAATAACAAATGGATTGGTCTGAGATGACAACAGCTGTAGGGAACAGTTAGTTACATTTTTTACTATGTGCAATGCATACTATGCTTGTGTTGTGGTGGAAAGATCATAGTCTGTTCAATTTTTGATGAACTTTAAGTAAGATTTTGCTATCAGGCTATGATACAGGCAATCAGAGTGACTTTTAAGGCTGCAAAAAGTGGCAGTATCAGAATTGTAAATAAAAACATTCCTTTATGCCATAAATGTAAAGATTTTATGTTAAATCATGTTTAGTACAATTGAATGAAGTTTTAATTGTAATGTTTAAAACATGTAAGAGTTTATTGTGCAGGATGTTCTAACTTGCTGCACGTGTCAGTCATTACTAGTGAGTATACATATTTTAAAATGTGTTATGTAAAGTTTTAAGCAAACATGATAGCTTTATCAAAATTCTGAAAGATAATTGCTTATATACAGAAAAAGCCATATTTTAAAAAGTAATTTACAGTTTATTAGATAATTTTGATAGTGTTTCACTATCTCACCACTTTATAGCATGACACAGAACAAAAAACGTTTTTTGTAGAGTATAATCTAATTTAAATAATATTTCATGTGAAATGTTAAACAAATTTTATTTAATAACACACTCGTGAAATATTTATTTGGAAATCTCTGTAAAAATTAGTGATCTATTTTTAATGTGCCCAATCATCTAGTCATTGTACTTTGTCTCTTATTACTTGCAGTCATCTGTGTAAATGTGCGTATTTGTTGTTTTTTGATTGTGGCCATGGAAACATAATTCTAAAGATATGTTTCTCAGCTGTTACTCCCAGTGATGTCTTTGTTTAATGATGTTGTTGTAATAAGTTTGTACATGTATTTTTCCTTGTGAGAGGGAGCATTGTCATCTTGGCAGGGGACTCAGAAGCACTATAAAATCTGAAACATAAATTATTAATATGCCAAGTTGGTTGTTTAACAAACACAGTTACAATATTTGTTATTGTTTGAAAGCAGTTGATCAATTAATTAATGAATATTTCATTACACTCGGCATAACACTTAATTGTTTTCAGTGAACTGCTCATAACCTCCATCCATCTGTGATCCATGCTCCACAAGGCTGGAGCAGTAGTGAACAATCATGTTATGGAAAGACGAAAAACAGTGATATTTTTCTGTTACATATGCTGGTGCCCTTCATTGTACACTAGTTTTCTCCTATTTATTATAATACCAAATTCATTACCATAACAAAAGAACTGTTTGTACGTCATCAACTATGCAGTGTCTGTTCATATTCTCTTCATTATCAGGAGATATTTGTAGTTCTATTTTTCCTTTGTATTTAGTTGCAGAAAACACTCAGTCTGTGTTTATTAAGAATCTTTTTCTGAAGCCTGTGTGTGTTAATGTCAGATAGCTGTATCATTCATTGTTGAGAGTAAATAATACTGAGGAAATATAACTATGAAACTATTTCTTGATTTCATTTTAACAAAGTGTAGTTCAACAAATGTTCGGAATGGCATGTTATGTCAGTGTGTGTAGTTAACTACTAGGGGAGTGACTTTGAGATAAGTTTTTTTTTTTTTTTTTTTTTTTTGCCCAGAGTAAGTAACAGGTAATTCTCTCTCTCTCTCTCTCTCTCTCTCTCTCTCTCTCTCTCTCTCTCTCTCTCTCCCCCCCCCCCCCCCTGTGTGTGTGTGTGTGTGTGTGTGTGTGTGTGTGTGTGCCTGTTGTTGTTGTGGGGGGGGGGGGGAGAGATTTTTTTTAATATACCATGTGTGTGTGTGGACCAAATTCATTCTTCAGTATAGGTTTGAATACTCTTTGCATTTTAATTACAAAATAGTACTAAAATTTTACAGTATCTACAGCTAGGGGATTCATACCTATGGTTTATTCATCACTCTTCTGTGACCACTTTAAACTATTTTAATTACATGTATGTGACCAAGGAAAACAATCCACTTGCTGAGCAATAGGAGATTATTACACACACAAAAAAGTAAAACAGAAAAAGAGACGGGGGAGTGCAGAGTAGTTGGGCAATATGTGCATATTTGGCCATATCATTCTTATTGAGTTTGGGACTTCAGGTCCTATGCCATTGAGTTTTATCCTGAAGAATGCAAGTCTCACTCCAAGCCTCCATTACACTGAATTAATACTATTTGTTTTTGTAAGGTGCTATGATGGAGATGTGTGTTTTAAAATTGTAGAAATGTGGTTCACAAGATGATATCTGTAAAACACAAGCCTACAGGATAGTCACGAACATGTAAACTTGTATAAGACAATAGTTTTTGGGTAGTGTAAATCTGAATAGTACATAATTACATCAGGGACTGTACTAAGAGTGAGACATGTTTTTCTGTGAGTGCATATTCTTATAACTTATCAAATAAATAACTTTTGATAACTATGGAGAGAAAATTTGCATGGGACAAAACTTTTAGAGCTTTTGAAATGTTAAGTTGGTAACACAATCCACTGCTGATAATCATAATAATTGAGACAGTAGCCTTGGGTGAATAGTTAAAGAAAAGAAACACAAAAATCAGATCAACATTTATTGAGAACTGGACATGTAGTGAAAAGAATGCAAAGAGGAAACTGAAAGAAGAGTAGCATGAAACAGGGATGTAATAGGAAATGCTGTGTACATGAATTAAGATGAGAGAAAGCCAGGGTTAAATGATGAGTAATTCTGATGCCACCTTGGACTAAATGTTGTCCTGAATTGCTTCTTGTTTTTGGTACACATGCCATAGAGACTATGGGGCAGCTATGATGTATGCTGCTGAGCTATTCTGCATTCTCCTACTCTCAGCTGTGAGTCTTAATAGTTAACCACATTCCAGAAGTCTATAGCTTCAGTTGTCAACATGAACTGAATAATGGAGGTATCACAATTAAAAATCATTTTATTCAGGGGCCAGCAGAATTGCTAACCACAAGACAAATCGGTGATGAGTACTGCCAGTGCCATCATCTACAATTTCATTCATTTGTTCCATTTTAAGGAGCAATGTGTTCTAAAGTTACATTAAAGAAGTCAGTTTTCTTTAAAAATGTGTTATTTTTAATTGAATCAATTTCCCCAGATTCCTTACCCTCTTTACAGGAAAACATTTTATGAGGGGTTTTGTGACAGATTATGCATTGGAAACACTTTTACAGATATATTTTTAATAATGTAAAACCCATGTAGATTTATTACCAAGCTGAAAATTTTACTAAGAGTTTTAAATAACAATAAGTAAGATAGTACTGATGTTTTGACTTACTTTTCCTTGTTTATCTCATGGCAGTGTGTTGTACAGTTTCTGTATTTTTAAGATATAACAGTTACACTTGAAAAGCTTTATTTCCTTCTGCTGCTACATTGCAGCCACTCCCCCCCACCCCCACCACACCCCAATACGAAATCTTTTCTGTTTCCATGGACATGAGAGTATGCAGTCCATAAGCTGTTTAAACAGTTCAGAAAGTTTCATTTTGGCATCATCTATAGATGACCTTTTTACAGATTGTTTCACCTTACCTATTACACATTTCACCAAGGGGAAGTTATTCTGTTCATATGGTTTCTTTTTTAATGCATACCGAAGTGTTTTTGTTTTTGATAATACATGTGATCCAAGTAATATTATAATTGAGTCTGAAAGGAATATTACTATCAAGTGAATATAAAATTAAAATAGAAAAAATAGCTAAAAGGGAACCACCTTCTGCTGTGGATTCTATCTGTACTAAATTGGAATATATATTTTGTGGTATAGTAATGTACAACTAGCTATGGTAGATATAATGATTTCTAATCATAGTAATTTAAGAAGACACCAAAATTCAGCTGCTACATAAATTAGAAATTAATAAGATATCCAACATCAATGTCAAAATTGTTTCACGTCTGCCATTAAATATTCAGATTTTATATATTTTTCAACACTCAGGGTGCTAAAATCAGTTATTAATTTCGAAGTGGCATATTTTCTCATCTGTTGACTTGGGATTTTTCCCTCAAAAGGTGTTATTTAGTTTCCTCTATAGATGTGTCACTTGTCATGATGTTAGACAGCAACGTAGCCTTATTTGTACATTTTCTGTCAGTTGTTTTTGTAATTTATTTTAATGAATCATCCATCTCTCAGTTTAAAACAATGTAATAACTGCCATAGTCATTCTTGTCAACCTTTCCCTTTGGAGTAGTTTGGATTTTCAGTGTGTGTGTGTGTGTGTGTGTGTGTGTGTGTGTGTGTGTGTGTGTGTGTTGGTGTTGGTGTTGGTGTTGGTGTTGCAGTTGCTGTTCATTAGAAAGCTATTGCTTTATTTTGTAGAAATATGTATCCTGTACAATTGTTTGTCAGATAAGTGGCAGAGAGAGAGAGTGAAAGGTGTATATAAAGGAAATATGCTGCCTTAGATATATGTTTGAAGACCCCAATTTGAGGGCATTGTCATTCCACTATTGTGCTCAGCTCAGTGTTGAGTAGTTACGTATAAGGAACTGAATTCCTGCAAATCTGTTTGTTGGGATTGATTCTCTTTCTTGTTTGGGCTTTCCATTAATTTCAAATGCTGTGCCCACTCTCTCGCAGTCAGGGTGAAGAGTCAGGACTGTGATTTATCATAAATAGTTGTAATTTTCCAGGATAAATCTTTCACTCAGCTCTAATGTCTGATGTCAGATTAAAATTAATGTTAGTCCAGTATTTAATTGTAGACTGTTGCAAAGGTTCTGGGTCAAGTATTGCTCTAGTTTGATTTTTTTGTTCTTTTGTTTTTGTTTGTTTTTGTTTTTGAGGAGGAGGAAGAGGGTAGGAGGGCGTCCTGGAATTTTAATTACTCTTACTTTCACCTGTTCGAATTTTACATTGAAATTGTTTTATAAAACAGTGATCAATTGAAAGTTGTTAATAAGTTGAAGAATCATTTGAGAGGAACGAGTGTGAAGAGAGGAAAGCAGTGGCCTGTTTATCGAATTGAGTAGCTATGGCCATTTTTTCAAGTTCATGACCAAATAAGGACATGTGTGACATCAGAATGTTAGATATATACAAAAGGTTGTTAGATATATGCAAAAGGTGATAGAATTTTGTTTTTCAATCTGTGAGTTTCCTTCATATTTCAACAAGAGAGGAAATGGATTGAGGACAAGTATTTTTTGAGGACTAGACACAGTCAGGTTAGGCTCGTCGACTTTCTGAGGGGAGACAGGGCAGTACAGTGCAATATAATACCACACAGTACAGTAGGAGAGAAATGTAGCTCATTTCTTTAAAATAATTGGTCTTGAAATGTGCCTCTGAAGGTATTCGGAATGAGTTTTTCCTTGTGCGTCTATTTTATTGACTTAAGGAATGAACACTTTCAACAATATTCACATTTAATTAGAATTCGTGTCTACAGTTGCATATAGTAGCTGTGAGATTGTATGACGTCATGTCAAAGGCTTTATTCATTGCTGTGTAAGAACCAGGACTGATAATCAAACTCTAATTCACTGGAAAAAACATTGCACTGTGAAATGTGCCCAGAAGTTTTACAGTAAGTTAGCAGAGGCTTGTGTAATAGTGGAAAATTGGTTCTTGTATTTCATACAGTGGCAGTTTGAAGTGGTTTGCAGTGAGTTGACTGATCTCTCGGAACTTGACTCTGAATTTCCATTCTTATGAAATGATCTAGCAGCTTAGTCTTGAAGGACATAGCACTTTTCAAAGAAAGAAAGTAGGTTGTTTTTATTATAGTTCCTGCTACAGCTGCAGTGAGTAGTCATTGAAGTTTTGTTAGTTGTTTACTGAATCAGTGCTGGGTATTAAAACAAATTTTGAATGAAATTTTTAAAATATTACTCATTTGTGGTGGTTACTGACATACAGATTTTCTGCATGTACCTAATTACTCTGTATTAGTCCATAATGGATAGTGCCCTGAATAAACGGGAATTAGAGCTTCATGAGAATAAGTGTTACGCATATGGGGGTAGTAATGGTTTACTTGTTCCATACAGTTAATTTTCCTTCAATAGAAGTGCACTGTTGACAACAGAAAGCAAAGCATAACCTAGCACGTTTTTGATGGTATAAGTTCAAGCATCTGTAGCCGCTCTTTTAGCAATATGTTAGGCAGAAGTCATGTGTCAAAACAAGAACAGGAGCAGCACTGATGTAAAAATACACTTGAATATTTGAACTTTAAGTATGTTCAAAAATTTCCTGATGGTTTTTGTGTATTGAAGTCTCCAGTTCATGTTTTTACTTCTTTGAAGTACACATTCCTCTCCCATTGTGAGTAGTGTTAACGTTTATTTTTTTAGTTTAAATTTCAGTAGGTGCTATTTGGTATCTTATTAAACTTTTTGTGGGAGGTTTTGGTGCTAGAAAATAGAAGTGATTAAAATACAGATTGAAAAGGGTTGGCCGGCCGCAGTGGTCTCGCGGTTAAGGCGCTCAGTCCGGAACCGCGCGACTGCTACGGTCGCAGGTTCGAATCCTGCCTCGGGCATGGATGTGTGTGATGTCCTTAGGTTAGTTAGGTTTAAGTAGTTCTAAGTTCTAGGGGACTGATGACCACAGATGTTAAGTCCCATAGTGCTCAGAGCCGTTAGAACCATTTTGAAAAGGGCTGTACTTAACCAGAATGATTTCAAAATTATATGTCTCCCCCCCCCCCCCCCCCCCTTGCTATGTTTTCAGTGAACTCTAGAACATCACTGTTAAATGTTTCTTTTCCTAATTCATATGTTGGAATCACAGAATAGAGGCAAGTGTAGATGTTTTTCTTTCTCTTTTTTTCCTTCATAATAGATCCATAGGTATCACACTTCCTTAGCTATCATTATTAGACTGTTTATTTTCAGTGCCACCATATGACAAAACCAGGACAAAAGAATTCTTTTTGGTCTCAAACTGGGGTGCCCCAGCAAATACTAACTGTATCATGACTGTCATTTCCTAACTCTAGTTATGCTTATGTAGTGCACAAACACTCGCTATTTCTTCCTGTCATTGCATAATTTTACATACATGACATCATCTCACAATTTCCTAGGCCTCCATCCCCCCACTTCACCCTTTTCTTCCCACGTTCTTTACCTTGATAGTTCTGCAGTGAGTTTTCTTTGTGTTGTGCTTTTGTCCATTCTCAGTGAGGAGACCATACCACTATAGCATCTGCTTTCCTGTAACATAAGCGATGTGAATTTTGATGTCAGTTTGTTCTTCTTCATTTAATTTTTGATTTGTTCTTTCCTACTTATGTTTAAACTGAATTTCATTTCTAACAATGGAAACTCCAAGTTGGAATATTAACAATAAAAGGAAAAGATAGATTGCTACTCACCATAAAGATGGCACAATGATCTGTAGAGAGGTGCAACAAGAAGATGTCCAAAAGCTACATAAATGTATAACAGTCTTTTTCGTTGTACCTATCTGCAACTGAACTTGTCATCTTTATGGTGAGTAGCATGCTGTCTTTTTTCCTTATATTGTTGACTTTCATGACTTTAAAGCAGACGTGTTTCTTACTTTGGAAGGTATGTTACCATCACATTGTTTCTTTATGATATAAAAAGTGTAGTTCACAGGTATTTATAGTAATGTTTTCATGCTGTAGTGTATTTTCTGAGAAAAATAGATGAAACACTTGTCATGAATGTTTGGGTCTCATTTTGACATTGCGTATTGAGTGTCCCAATGGAATGGCTAAAATAGCTTAAATAGCTTGTCAGAAAGTGGTGTGTGTATTCTTTGCCAAAATTTATTGCAATTTTTTTGTTTGGATGTATTCTTGTGTCGGGGAGGATGACATTTTCTTGACTGGTGTGTTATGTACTCATCTCGGTGTCTTATTTTTTTACATGAAAGTTAATTCACTTAAATCAAACATTTTCATATTTGAATAGTGATGTACAGGTGAGTCTCTTTTAATACTTAATGCAAAATTTGAATATTTGTGCAATGGAAATGGCTGTTAGTGCATGGATGGGTCAGATTACAAATTTGTAATTGGAAGTAGATAAAAATTATATTTTAAGAATCCCTGCGAAAACTGTAATTTGTAATACCCAGTATTAAATACGTTCTGTACAACTTTAGTTCTTTCTTCTGTAAACTCCAAAGAAACAAGATCACAATAAGGTATGAAATTTCTTGTCAAGCTGCTGTCATGTAAAATTGGTTTTTGTCATTTAGCTGTAGTTAACAAAAACTGAAGGTGCGTAGGCTAATTCCATGAACCCTTCAAACAATTTATCTTGAACTATTGGTAAACTGTTAACACTCTAACTTGCTGATTCATTCCTTCACTTATGTATTATTCGGGTATAATTATTATCTTCCCTCCCATGTATCTAGTGTTTGGGTGGTGGTTGTTCTTACTGTTGAACCTTTTACTAGAAAAAAATACGGACTTAAGTTCATGAAACTGAAAATACAGAGTGAAAGTTCTGTTGATGAATTTCAAAATTTATTTTATTGATTGTAAAAGTCTTCTAAACACATCAAATTGTGAGGCAAAGCAGAGGTAATAAACTGTTATTAAAGATATAATTGTGAGACAATTGTGATGACCGATTCCAATATCTTACATTGTTTGTTCAAAGCATAAATAACTCCATCCTGATAAAGTACAACAAAGTATTGAAAGTAATTCAGGAAAGAATGTCAGTTGGCACATCTTATTATTAAGTTTCTGCATTGTTTTAATATCGTGAAAACATTTGAAATTGTGATCAAACAAATGTGGAGTTCGATTTTTGCATGTTCGTCACAATTTTATGATTGCAATGCTTGTTTTTGAACATTCATTAGAATATATGATTGATTTATTATTATTATTATTATTATTATTTTGTGGGGAGGGGGGGGGGAGGTGAATACAGTAAAGCCTAAAATCAAAAATATATTGCAATATATCTTTTTTTTTTTCAATAAAAAAATCATTGCTAATTTGAATGTCTGAACGTTTGCCAAATTATTTTTACATGAATAGCAAAATAGTCCTCATGCGTACAGTTTGGTGATGTTGGAATCATTGTGTGTAGTTCTACGATATGAAAGCAGAATGTGTCTTCTGGTGCGGAAATTCAGTGTATTACTAACTGTAGTGCAAAAGTGGTGACTGCATGCTGATATGTCAAAATAAATTATTATTTAATATTTGTGCAGTTGTATGTATAATGCAGATGACAGTACATAGTTATGTTGTTTCATCCACAGTTTTATTTTCTGTTCTGCTAACATGCCTTCCAAATATTTAAGAAGTGTTTATTTAGTTTAAAACCCACAAAATTATTTTATTGATGTCAAGGAAGAAATTGGGGAGAAACAAATGCCTTTTAAATAGAGAAAATAGATAATCCATGTCTATGCGATAACTGTTCAAAAGTATTTTGTTCTCATTTTTAAGTTGTGTGATGTTGGGCATTGGTTTCATGGAAGGTAAATCTCTGTGCTTGGCTAAAAGAACTAAATTATAATATTATTGGTAAGAGTAGTAAGACAACAAATAAATTTACCTTGAAAAAGTATTAATGACATACATTTTCTTCTTTATTTCAGCATTTCATAGTCTGTTTTCATTCATGTGTGATATTTCACTCTGCCTTCTTTTTCCAGTTAGTTTTAAGTGCTTAACTTAGGACTTGTGGAATGGTCATAACTTTTAATATACTGTTTTATTCAGTTGTTCCCTACAAAGTTTCTTCATTTGTGCAAGAGATATAATTTTATTGCCATATTCACCATCTTCATTTCCCAGTAAAAATGAATTGCTTCATTTTGCTGTGAATTTCACTCTCATTAGCTTTTACTTGCAATTATACTTTACGTATTTCTCATTTACTTCCATTTGCTGCTGCAGATGTAACAATGCTTCATATCTCCGTTTTTTCTTCTCTGTTTTGAATGTTTCAGATTTTATAGTTACAGTGTATTCAAAGTGCTTCTGAGTCGCAAGAAGAGACTGTACTGGAACAGCTTTTTTGTTCATAATACTCTTGGAAAACTATCTGAAGTTTTCAGAGTCATAGGCTGAAATGTGGCCAAATTACATTATTTTGTATAGCCAGACTTTTAATAATGAAGTATACTTTGTCAGTGAATGTTTATTGTAAAAACCACTTAATTTTATTAAAGAGGATTGACATCTCAGAAAAACTACAGTAGTTGTAAGCATTTTGTGACTGCAAGTTGGAACTGCAATTTATGCTGTGATATATGTTACTTAATTTCACTGACTGTTGGTAGATTTATATGTTTGCAAGTGTGTGTGTGTGTGTGTGTGTGTGTGTGTGTGTGTGTGAGAGAGAGAGAGAGAGAGAGAGAGAGATATGATTTTGTGTTTTACTTAAGACATTGCTTTAAATATATTTGTTTGTAATGTAATTTACTGTATTATAATTCTGAGGTTATGAAATCTTTTGAAGTACAACCGGTGACTACAGTTTTGCCCTAGCAAGCTAGGAAGTGAAACTTTTAATATCTTACATGTTATAATTTTACATGTGCAAATACCTTGATAAAAACTGTAATTTTATACCTGATGAATTTTTATTTGACTATTAAATACCTGAGAATACTATTCAGATAATAAAATTATGCATATCAAATTTTAAAAAAATACCATTGTCTCAATTTCATTTTTTATGTATATTGTTCATAGGGTGTGTGTACAGTTTTCTGTTGAAGCAGTTTACTCCCTAAACTGAAAATACTGTCTTTCCAAAATAAGTTTTGGGCAGCTAAAACAATCCTCGGTTGTCAATTTCAAAAACCAGAAACAATGATATAAAGAGCAATTGTAACATGTAATACACAAGCCAAGAAGTGTCTTATAGCAGGTGGTTTGTATCAAAGTGAACTTTGTAGATGTGTTACTAAACCAAAACTCAGTGCTCCCATTTTGCTTGATTGTAGCAAGAGGACATCAAGAAGTCAGTGACAGCAGTTACAAGAAATTATGTTTGTGTTGTTACAGTCTCTGTCTTCACTAAATAACAGTAGATTTTAATGTTAGTGTTTTTGTCCATGGAAAATGACATTTGTACATCATTATGTACAACATGTTTAAATGATTATGGGAAAAAATTTCATTCAGGAATGATGGAGGAGCAAGAATATCGCAAAATACTGAAACTTTATTCATAAACCCTCCAGACATATGGATGTAGACAGGAGTGGGTGGTGGTAGCCTTTTCACAGAATACTAGCAGGATTTTGATTTTACAAATATGCTAATTGCCTCTTCCCCCATCAGATTCCTTTTAACTGTGGCAGAAGCAAATGGCATTCAATAGTTTTTGCTGTGTGTATTGTAAAGTCTATGGTGTTATCTGAAAACTCTTTTCAGGCTGCAATTATTCAGCAATACATATTATCATGAGTTATTCACATTCTGTAGATGTTTCAAAATACTGACTGTATCACCCTATGACAAGAATAATCAAGTGGAATCAGACCAGATGCCCATGCTGGAGAAATAGTAGTATATATTCTTCCACTCGACCTCTGAAATTAAGTCTGATTTAGATACCCATAAGCACCATATTAAAAAGGTCCCTTGTTTTTAAGGTTGATTTTTCTTTGGTTGCTCTTAAAACAAAAATGGTGTATGGCTAAAAGTTAACTTACAGTGATAAAATCTGCAATTTTCTCCAGATTTCTATAATTACAGGGGAGCAGCCTGTATTCATGGATTACTTTCCAAACATTACTGCTCATCATGTCTATTTAACATGCAGTTGATTGAGTACTTACTGTTTGACCAGGTAGAATAGGGCACTGTGTCTTCAAAGTAAGAATTTCATGTTACTTGTCTGCTTTAAATGTCTGCTATGTTCCAGAATAAATCTTTCACTCTGCTGTGGAACCTTTTCTGGGAAACTTACTGGTTGACTAAAATTGGATGCTGGACTGGGACTCAAACTTAACTTTACTATTTTAACACACCTTTGATACATTATTTTGCCTTTCATATTGATTTCATTAGCTTTGTCTGCTTATAGTACCCTGCATCAAATGTACTGTAGTGCTGTTTTATCAGTGTGTAAGAAATAAATACACTGAACCACATTCTGGTATTCACAATGAAGTACTCACTGTGAACAAACTGTACAAAATGCTGTTAAATTCACCTAATGCTGTTTGTCAGTCTTAGGCCCCTACATTTTAGCAGGATTGGCTCATTTCGTATTGGTTGCCACAGGGTTGTTCTTATGAAGTACATCTAAAATGCTTCCTGAAACAACACAAAATACCTACAATGCACATTTGCCCATGTTAATAAATGTGCTAAAGAACATAAGCAGTGGCTCCATTTGGAGCAGATTTAAGTACTGATGTCACACTTCCCTAGTTTCCATTGAACCGTGATGAACATACCTGTTCATTATGACTGACAGTTGCTTGCCCAATTCCAGGTCAGTCTGGGAGCATCATGTCTTGTCCCCTTTGTGGAAAGGTTGGATCCATCATGTATCAATGAAGCCTCCACCTTGATTTCCATTCAAATTGCTTTCTGCTCAGCAGTTGATTTGTGCATTACATGGTGGGGCAAGATATTCTGCTTATCCAAATCTTTGTGAATGATGCCATTAAGATGATAATGTGATAGGAAATGTGGAGAGGGCATGGAGGAAATGGGCTCCTTGACTAGTAGGTTAGTCTGTGGTCACTGGGTTGGAGCTGTTGGTTGACTAGGATGGAAACCCTTTCACTGTGGCTACGGTAACCATCTCACCTTGGTTGGTTGAGTCATGGATTTTATGAAGAATAACACATTTATTTATAAGCCACAATAACACATTTGTTTTACATTGTTACTAAAGTTTATGACTGGAATGTCATGTTCAGATCATCTACTTCACTAATTCAACATAAATCTGTCAAAGATATCACACAAGGTTTTAAGTTGTGAAAGAGCTCTGTTAGTTGCTGGCTGTAATCTGTCATTGCATAGCAGCCACAAATGAAGCAACATAGAAGATGGATGTGCATGGGATGGTGAAAGTGAGGAAAGTGATTGAATATCTTAGCAAGGTGGAGATCAAAGCATTGGAATATGAAATTTGATTCTCTGAGTTCCATTTGAAAACTTTTAAATAACAATGTTCCTTGTTACAGTATCAGTTCTATTTTAGCAAAAGTAGTAAAACTAGTGATGAACAAAGTTTTGAAGTCCCTTTAGTGGATATCTCCCCCCTAAGTATTGTTCCAGAAGAACCTTCTGAAAGAAGCAGCTGTAGAGCCTTTGTAAGAGGGTTTTAAATATATAGAAATGTACACAGCTGAAAGAAGAGCACATTTGAGCAGTTACTTGTGTAAATCGATGTCACTTTAAACAGGAATGTCAGTTTAAACAGAAAGCCATGGTCGAATGGAAATTGCCACATTATTTTGGTCCATGGCTGAGATTTAAAAAAATTATTCATAGTTGATAATTTGACAACATATGGTGAGTAACTGTGTTCACTGCCCACCTAAGTAATTAGACCAAAATGTCAACTAACTACTTTAGACATTGCTTCCAGCCCATCATCTGTTTCTAATATTTGTAACAGCATGTGCCTATGCAAAGAGCTCGATGATGTAAAGAGGAACAGTTGCAGTAATACCCTGACACAGCATGCGCCACGTCACCTGTTGGGCTCCAATGCCCACCTATCAGTCAGTGCCCAGCTTGTTACTGAAACCATGGACACTTCAGCATGTCATGTACATCATTTTGGCAGCGGCAACACCACGACGAACCTGCTTTGACTTGTATAAATCCGACTATCCATCCAGGCTGGTCATCAATCAAATCAGCAAGTCATTTAGTCAGTGTGTGTCCCAGTGTTGGCTTCCACCGTGGTGCCACTCCACTACACTGTCGTCTTGACAGGACCGCCTATTGGTATCCAGCCATTGCCTGGTGGACTCAGTGTCAAACTGAAGCCCTCGGAGCCACTGGGATGCCTGCCAATTCCAGTCACTGCTGGCCTGCTGTCTCATATTCTGCTGGCAGTGTCAGCCTGCTGCATCATCCCTGACCAGCCTCAGCCCCAGCCAGGGATGTTGGCTATACAAGATCATGCCACATCTGGGCCAGTGGCGTACTAAAACACTTCATTGCCAGATCCGTTGGTCAATAACCACCTTCAGGCAGTGCCAGATGTGTGCTTGAGCTTGTCACTGGAGTAAGAAAGGGACTGTATTGCTTTCAGATGACTTCTGGATCATTGCAACCCACCATCCCTCATCAGAGCATGCCCACACTCTCTACATGTCAAAACCAGAGAAGTGACTGAAGGATTCAATCTAAGTTCTTTGAGATAGGAAACCAATGGTTGGAAACTTCTGACTAGATCATAAGCAATCACCGACAAAGAACAACCACCAGGAATACTTCCTAATCTTTAAATACAAATATTAACAGAGGTTCTGAGAACAAAATCATTTGTGTGAGTACACTAAGATAAAAAGAAAGGGAAAGTGGATTTTAATGTCCTGTCAATATTGATATAACTAAGGATAAAAGTAACAACTCATCTGTGTAAAAAGGGAAGAGGGTTTGGGTGGTGGACATGTCGAAGAAACTATTCTGACATTCATTTGAAATGATTTAAGATGAACAGCTGCAAAGCACCAGAATCGAGGTGTTTGTGTGCAGTTTCACACTCCAACCCAACAGAAACGGCTGGATATTAGGGACTCTTGGTGCCTGGTCATTACAGGAGGAGTGTTAGATGCTATACGCGCTGGCTGCCATGTGTGTTATGCTTGCTACAGCAGGATATAGCGTGTGGGAAACCGAACAATTTTTTAGACACAGATTTCCAAAAATTACTTGCAGTGGAAGAAATTTTTTGCTTTCACTGCAGATGTGCAACATTTGACCATTAAAGTTAATGAAAGATAGCAATGGCTGTGTTTCCACAACAGAATTAAAGGATGTAGTCTTCTAGACTGTGGGAGATCTACTGACAACAAACACTTGTCACTTTGCTCGTTCCATGTGCAATTTAGAATAGTGAGTGATACTAACTAAACAAATGTTCACTTCTCAGTTACTGTTGGTGTGAGCTTGGCCTAAATGGTTTCACAATCAACAATGCAAAAATGTACTGCTATAAGAACTTTTCTCTAGTTTGTTTTATTTGTACATTTATCTAGTTCTGTCTATATTAGTAAACTTATTGAAAAATCCTGATATTCCCTGCAAAAATGGCTTGCCTACACCAGAAACGATATACTTTGAATCTTCTTTTGAGTCAACTTGTTAGTGAGTACTTGTATAGCTGCAGTTGTGACCAATGAACAGCATTCCTTATGGGCATGGCCATGAGGGAACTATTGATCCAGATGAATGGCCACTACCACCAACCTGAGCTCAGAGGCCAACTAGAGAACAAATTTGCTGAACCTGATATGTAACTTGGCGTGGTTATCATTGGTTATTATCATAAGCCCTGCCTTTTGGATTCTCCAGCCTAACACCAGCGTTTGTGAACTATGTGGCTGGGATCTCTCTCTAAAACACACATTTCATTCCCACAACCCCACTGGACCCCAATATTTGCTAATCCCTAGCCTCCCCCTACCTCATTCCCCCTTCCCCCACAGTGGAAGTGACCATGATGGTGCAGTGGCAAGACAATGGACCAATATTGAGGAGGATGCTGGTTCAAATCCTCATCTGGTCTCTCAGATTTACATTTATCATGAGTTCCCTGAATCACTTAGGGCAAATTCTGGATAGTTCTTTTGAAAAGGGCATGGCCGATTTCCTTGTACATCCCTCTCCAATCCCAGCAAGTGCTCTGCTTAATTCTGGGCTGATAAGTGAGAGTGCAGCTGTGATAATGGAGCCACATACACCTCCACTGTCGGGTACTGTGTTACAGCAACACTTCTAATGCCAAATATAGTGCACAGTATAGGACACTATGCAAACTTGGTAGGTAGATGCCTGTCTGTAGGTGTTATTAAAACAGGATTACAATATTAAAAATTTACTGTCCACAAAATACAAAACTTTACATATCAACATTCAGGCAGCCAGTGCTTGCAGGAGTGCAAGCCGTAACTGCCTGCCCAATATGTGCTGACCAGGATGTGGCTCGCAGCCGTGGTGGTGGCAGCTGAATAGGTGGTGTTAGCACCAATGTTGTCACAAGCCATTACCCCACAGAGTTATCAAGCAGTGTCCTCTGCACTGCCCACAGTGGCTAACAGCTTCCTGGAGAATATGACCTGGGTATCCATTACCCTACGGTAGACTACTACTGCCATTTCTGCTCGACGTATGTGAAGTCGTGCAGAGAAGTGGCTGTGGCCTCCCATCAGTAGAGAGACTGGCAGCATTGAAGTTTGGCACAGGATCAGGAGCATGTGGCACAGTGGCATGCCTTCATGCTTCATGGATGATGTCTGTTCCCAGGTCCTGCTAGTTAGGCGTTCAGAAGGTCTGCCGGAGGGTGGCAGTCACAGCTTCTCATCAGTCTTGACTTGGTAGCTAGCATTCCAGTTAACAGCATTTACATCCCTCCAGATAGGACTTGCTGCCCCATAGAAGATCAAAGGTGACCAGATGAGCAGCAGTTTGACCAACATACCCTTCCCTCCTTGTTGGATGGCTGAAAACTGAACAGATCTCCACCAAAACAGAAGTAGTACTCGTAGGGCTTGTGTGCTCTGATACAATATCATCATTTGTCCTACTTTTCTTGTCTGCCAGCTCTTCTTGAGGATTTCACAACTTTTCCTTTGAGACATTCTTTGTTTGTGTCAATATACTGCATAGTTATAGTTCAGTCCAACTCAAGTTGTGTTTTTTTGACACTGCACAGTCACCATTATGATGATATCTCTCTCTCTCCATGATGTCGTTCTGCTCATTGCTTGCTCTGGCACCCAGTTCATTCCAGGTGTCACAGTAGCTTCTGTGTTCTGCACCATCAGTGATCCCTTTCTCACTGGAATTCTGCCTGGCTATTGACTTGTTCGGCTCTGCGTCTTGCATTGCCAGGGAAGGTCTTTGAGATTTTTGTAGCTGCACCAAGTATAATATTGTGCTGTGCAACAATTCATGGGTGGTTAATTGTGTCCAGGATATTTTTAACACTTCATACAGCCATATTTTGGAGGCCTCATTCTTATTCATTCCGGCGTTAGTAATTGTCCGTGCATTCATTCCATCCGAGAGTACTTGGACAATGTAACATTTTTGATTCTTCAGTTTCTCGTGGCGTTTTTGTTGACTGAACAGTGCACGTGTACTGCCAGTCTGTAGTGTCCAATGGGCACAATATTTCAGTGATCAAACATGTTACCATTGTCAGATGTGCTGACAATGGCAACATGACTGATCACTGACATATTGTGCTCATTGGACTCTATGGATCGGCAGTACACTCGTGGACTGTTCAATCTACATAGCACTTAATCATTCAGTGCCTTAGTTGCAGGTTTAAATTATGGTTGGTAAATTAGATCTCATCTTAATAAAAGGGCAGCTCTGGCTTCTTGAATTCTACTATAGATTTCCTGGATCTTATCAAGTTTATCATTGAGCCATGTACTGAAATATTTATATTTTGATACTCTTTCAATGGGTACGGTGTTGATGGTAGTACCTGATGAAATATTTGGAGTTTTATTAGTATTCATTTATTCTGATAAAATTTAGATCGAGGCCAAAATTGCCGCAGTTTCTACTAATTTCTTCAAATAGTGTCTGTAACTATATTACATTCTTTGGTGGTAAGTGTCATCAGCACATGCTATTAATCAGTTTTCCATTGACTTTTATACCTATTTTTATGCTTTAATATAGCTTGCCTTCAAACAGTAGTTTTGGAGGCATAAAAAAGGAGCAGCTTGGTCAGGATGAGTCATTTCAGCATTGGAAGGGAGTTTTTCAAAATTGAGGATCTGAAGTCATTGATCTGTAATACATTCTTAGAACGCAGTATAGAAGGGCTTGTCTGAGTGAAAGTAAGGGTTGACTGCAAGGCTAGGTGGTTAAATAAAATAAAGGAATAGAAAGCATGAGAGGAAATGCTTCATATTTTTGTGGTAGGTCATGAAGCACAGAGCCAGAGGTATAGGGTGGAAATATCTACATAGCTCTCTAGTTGCTTATGAAGAATTGTATAAAACCTTTGAGACGCAGTTGTGTCCCGTGACCATCCTTAACTTGTGTCATTATGGGAGGTAAGATTGTACAAACTCATGTGCCCATTAATCCCATGTAAGTTAATATATCCATTTCTATTACTGTAATACTCTCAAAACTTGGCTCATGGACTGAATGAACTTATTGTAATGAAAAGTGACAGTTCCACGTATCATAATGTAAGGTTGTGACAAAGCAAATGGGCCCTCCCAATCTATTATGTTTTTCTACTCCCTTAAGTAACCAAATTTTTTACTAGTTTTTGTCTTATTTGCAATACAGTCAGAGATATAATTTGACTTAAATTTATTATTCAGGTTGTTGATTCAATTAACTCCATGTGTTTAATTAGTTTACATTGGGGTGCTTTTAATTAAAAGTTACAGTTGATTAAAGTTTGCACTATACTTCGCCATATGAAAGAAACCTTTGAGCTAATATTTCGATTTGAGAAACGTGATCTATACCATTTAACAGCGAAGCTTTCCAACCTTACTGTATGGTACTTTAAATTACCAAAAACTAATTACTTGTGCAGTAATTAGCATCAAAGTTTTTTACTATCGCCAATTTCCATTGCAAATTTTATCACAACAATTGTTATACACCAGACTTTGACTGCTTACTTTTGTTACCTTAATTTTTCTGTACCATCTGACATACAGCATTAATTAATTAACTTCTTAATGCAATTGACTTTGATTCACAGTGTGATGCTCATTCATATAAACAAGGGAAGTCACACTGCAGAAGAAAAGTAATGTCAATGTATTCATAAAAATTTCTAACAAGTAACATTTTCCGTACATTAAAATTGTATTAATTCTTATAGTTCATAAAAAATGTTAGGGGCAATTTAAAAGTTTCTGTTTGAAGGCTGTACAGTCCAGGATTGGTATGCCAATCAGGCAAAATTGCCATAAGCATTGAGACAATCATCCGACCAACACACCATGTTGAACGTACCTTTTTGGTTAAACACATGACCTGCTGTGTGAAGAATTAGTCATAATAGTAATAGCATTTATCATTGGAATATCTGTCTGCCCATAAATCCCTGTCTTGGGAAAATGCCAGTTTCATCTCATTCCAGTTAAAAGCAACTACAGCCTTGACAGTCCAGTTCATTCCCAGTGTTAAACTTTCATTCAAATCCTCAATCACTAGAAAGCCCTGCACAAAAGAAACATCATTTATTTTGAAAACCAATTAAACTTGTCTTGTGATCAGTTTCTACTTTTTCCAGTCGCACCTTTAAATTTGATTCCAGTTACAGGAAACTCAGCAAAATTCTCCCCATCTTTCATTCTATCTCTCCAACTTTTTTGATATTCCACAGATAGGACTTCCAGTATTGACCAGGCAGTTACCCCTCCTATTACCAGTTTGAACACAAATGTGTGAACTACCCTGTATATCACAGTCATCAATGTTTTCATCTTCGTTCAACAAATTCTCTTCTATTTCTCTGAAACTCATACCTTTTTTTCTCTATATATACCCTCCATTTTCCACAGGCTGGAAGCTTTCCAAAACTAAATTGTTATCTACTGGCTCTTGATTAGGTTAAAAATTCACTCTCACTTTAAATGTACAAGTGGACAATATTTCACTGATACTAAGTGGTATAAGAAGATCATCATGTACTTTCCTATTCTTTACGAAATCAATATCAAGACCTACAGTTGGGCTTTTATCACCTTTCATCAACCTTTCCTCTTTCATCTCAACCTAAATCATCCCATCTAATTCTTCACAAAGCATAATATCATCATCACTTTTAACAACAGAAACATCATTAATAGTATCATTACCTAAATCATCATCAATAACATCATTATTCATAGTGCAAGATCATCAACATCATAACATCATCATAACTACTATCTGTCGTATCCCTCCCAAAGTACATGATTACGTGATTCTCAGTCTCAACACATTTAACAGATAAGTTCCTCAATCTTTCTGGTATTTTCATTATTCATTAATCTGGAAAGACCAAACTTATCACAATCATCAATATCTTTAATCAAAGTTCTGTTACAGCTACAAGATTCATCAAATAAATTTGTCAAGACATCATCATCATCATTATCAATATCATCATCATCATTGTGATCAACTTCAGCCCTGTACTTCCAGTTCTTTTTCCTCTTCCATTTCCCTTAATATATCTTCTCAAAATCCTGTGCTATACTCTCTCTTGTTTATCTGGTGTGAACTACTGTAATCTCTAATGTGGCACTTCCTCTGAAAGTTATCTATTCCTCTCCTAAAATTATTAGTCTGATTTTGGTATCTGTTTCTTCGTGCACCAAACTGACAGGCTCCCTATGAGGTGTGGTACAGTTTTCTGATCTGTTCCGTCTGTTCTCAAAATTCCTATCATAAAACCTTCTGTCATTACTTTCCCATTGGCTATTTCTTTGCTCATGACTTCTTTCATCATCTCTGCATCTATCATTCCAATTAATATATCTCCTGTCAAATCTATGTGTCTGTCATTCCAGTCATTCCCTCTCCCGTTACAGCTATAATGGTAATTGCTCCTGTTATCCCTTCTCCTGTCTCTGTCTCCATGATGATCATTAAGTCACCTCACTTTCTGATAAAATCCATGTTCTCTTTGCCTATCCCTCTGTCTTTCATATGTTTCCTGTGTCATACCTAGTGTATAAACATATTTTAAAATTTGTTCAGTAGAGTCATCTGGTTCATATACTAACCCCAACTTTACTTCTTGTGGTAATTGTCTTTCTAAAGCATCTATTTGTATTATTTCATCAGATGGTTTAACTAAATACACAAGTGTCTTAAGTTGCTGTTCACAGAAGTCTTCCATGTGAAAGCTGCCTTCTCTGAAACATGATCCTTTCAAAAATTCTGATTTTTACCCTAGCTTGCTTGGTTTCAGACCAAAATTTACTCAACAGACATTTTTCAAATTCTGCAAAAGTATATCTGTACACACAGTCTAATTAATCCACAGCAGTGCCTCCATGTCTAAAAATTTCTTTGCAAATTTAATTTTCAAGTTGTCTGACATACTGTTAGTAAAATTATCCTTACACTGGCAAATAAGTTCCACTGGGTGGGTTTTGTTTTCCCAAGGAAAATTCTTTAAGTTTATACAATTTCAGTTACTACTAGTTGCAACATCTTCCTCGATTTCATTTACTTTTGCCATAACACTTCAAATATTAGTACCACATACACCAACATCATCTTTTACATCTGACAGTTCTTTGTTAAATATTCTATTTGTTTCACTCAGTTTCAAATTAATACTGTCACTTTCATTTTTAATCATACAATGTAAGATTGTTAGGCTCACATCATTGCTCTCTAGCTCATTGATTAGTTTGTTTCCAACTTTCTCAGTTTTGTTTTCTGCAGAAGTATTACAAATTTCAAATTTACTATTGGCACTAACACCAGCTATTTCTTCATGACTAAAACCTTGAACCAGTTGACAAATACTATACGAATCTCCAGCTACTTCTTCCCCTTCTAATTCTATGTCACCAACATTAACATTATTGTCAACTGCCTCCTCATTATCTTGTATCAGATTTTCTGCCTCCTCCACCTCTTGCTTGCCAACCCTATTATCACACACCATGAAAATATTTTACAAAAACACACTCCTTGAACAAAGAATTTTTCACATGGCCTATGAATTGACAGCACTGAAGAAAAGATGAAATGATTGTAGATGGTATACCTCCATTGTTGTGATGTGAAGTTGATTTTAGCCACTGGTTCTCACAGTTCCACAGTCCAATTTCCTCATCTTTGATTTTTTGGTTCCAGTATGTTCTAGCATCCAGTCCAAAATTTTGCTTTCCAAATGAAATTGTCTTTCAGTCTCAATTTTAAAAGTGATACACCTGAAACTCACAAGTTGACTTTAGCACTTTGATCCAAATTGAATCACCGTCCTGACTCATTCCACCATATTGCAGAGTAACCACCTAACTGAAGATAAATCTTGTCAAAAGGAAATAATTCGAAGCAAACATCTTTACTAAATATTAATTTTGTTAATAGTTGCTGAAATAAATGTTCTTAAAGTTGTGTGGGTGTGACTTGGTTACTTCAAAATAATAAACGTTGAACAGAACTTATCTTCATTTTGATGCTCCGCTGCAGATGATTCCTCCTGTAAGTTTCTTACATGAAGATGGTCCAGAGAACACCATGATTCCCAAAAGAAATGAAAATTCAGTTATAGTTTCAATTCTACGATTTATTACATCACACAGTGCTGCTCAAGATCTTACACCACATTGGGACTCCCATGTGATTTCCTGTGGGCATTATATACTCTCACTAACAGTTGATGTCTTGTTGCATATAGTAAATTTGCTTACTACAATTACAGAAGTTGTTGACTTATCACCTGGTGTTTAGAAATGAAACATATGGAATAAGATACAAATACAATTACAGATCTCTTGTTCTCATGGAAAAATAAGTACATGATATGAATAAACAATGCTGATTCCATTTTTGTTAATTACACTGAAACTACAGGGTTATTACAAATGATTGAAGCGATTTCACAGCTCTACAATAACTTCATTATTTGAGATATTTTCACAATGCTTTGCACACACATACAAAAACTCAAAAAGTTTTTTTAGGCATTCACAAATGTTCGATATGTGCCCCTTTAGTGATCAGCAGACATCAAGCCGATAATCAAGTTCCTCCCACACTCGGCGCAGCATGTCCCCATTAATGAGTTCGAAAGCATCGTCGATGCGAGCTCGCAGTTCTGGCACGTTTCTTGGTAGAGGAGGTTTAAACACTGAATCTTTCACATAACCCCACAGAAAGAAATCGCATGGGGTTAAGTCGGGAGAGCGTGGAGGCCATGACATGAATTGCTGATCATGATCTCCATCACGACCGATCCATCGGTTTTCCAATCTCCTGTTTAAGAAATGCAGAACATCATGATGGAAGTGCGGTGGAGCACCATCCTGTTGAAAGATGAAGTCGGCGCTGTTGGTCTCCAGTTGCGGCATGAGCCAATTTTCCAGCATGTCCAGATACACGTGCCCTGTAACGTTTTTTTCGCAGAAGAAAAAGGGGCCGTAAACTTTACACTGTGAGATTGCACAAAACACGTTAACTTTTGATGAATTGCGAATTTGCTGCACGAATGCGTGAGGATTCTCTACCGCCCAGATTCGCACATTGTGTCTGTTCACTTCACCATTAAGAAAAAATGTTGCTTCATCACTGAAAACAAGTTTCGCACTGAACGCATCCTCTTCCATGAGCTGTTGCAACCGCGCCGAAAATTCAAAGCGTTTGACTTTGTCATCGGGTGTCAGGGCTTGTAGCAATTGTAAACGGTAAGGCTTCTGCTTTAGCCTTTTCCGTAAGATTTGGCTGTGGTACATTTAGCTCCCTGCTTGCTTTATTGGTCGACTTCCGCGGGCTACGCGTGAAACTTGCCCACACGCGTTCAACCGTTTCTTCGCTCACTGCAGGCCGACCCGTTGATTTCCCCTTACTGAGGCATCCAGAAGCTTTAAACTGCACATACCATCGCCGAATGGAGTTAGCAGTTGGTGGATCTTTGTTGAACTTCGTCCTGAAGTGTCGTTGCACTGTTGTGACTGACTGATGTGAGTGCATTTCAAGCACGACACACGCTTTCTCGGCTCCTGTCGCCATTTTGTCTCACTGCGCTCTCGAGCGGTCTGGCGGCAGAAACCTGAAGTGCGGCTTCAGCCGAACAAAACTTTATGAGTTTTTCTATGTATCTGTAGTGTGTCGTGACCATATGTCAATGAATGGAGCTACAGTGAATTTATGAAATCGCTTCAATCATTTGTAATAGCCCTGTACATTATCCCGGATATCCCTACCACGTTTCTTCTTTCAAATATGAGTACATTACTTTTTAGTGTGAACAAAATTTCAGTTTATAATACAGCAACCAAAACAAACGCTTTGTTTACATTGTTAATCTGATTTTGTTCTATGAAGTACAAACAATGTGAGACTAATTAGAGTTATTATATTAGCCAATAGCATAGTAAGCTGTTAATATGACAAAAAGGATTGTTACAAGACCCAAGCATTATAATTACAGTATATTTGGTATGATGTCTCTTTTGTTATTCAATTGTTTTTAAATGAAAAGCCTAATTGCAATTAAATAATTGATAATACATGTTCCTACCAATAGATGGAAGTTGTAGTACTTTGTAGTGAGTACTTTGATATGAAGTTGTTGAAATTTATGTTACAGAGCTCAAAAGACAAAATTATGTATGTGGATCCTACCTAATCACTTAACTGTAGTGTTATAAGTTATCAATACTGCAAGAGCTGGTGCATCGAAGGTTCCTCAATGCACCATGAGCGGTGCTTTGAACACCGCCACCAATAAAAAACCTCTGGGCTGCTGACCAATGAAGACTGCCAGGATGATGTTATAAGTGGTGGCCACCTGGGCACCAGTCTGCAACTTCTACTTGTGTTTCCATGTTTCTAGTGAGAGTTCTGTGTTGCTTGTTGCTGCTGAACATTATTCCAAGTTGTTGATAGTTAGCTCTACTGGCAAACATTCAGTGTATGCCCATACCAGGCCTCTGGTTGATGCTAGCAATGGCTGTAACAATTTGCCAACATTGTTGCATTTCTTCAGAATAAGTTGAGTACAATATATTTATTTAAATGGCATTTTTGTTTACTAATCTTTCACTTGCCTGTCCAGATTCCTTTGACAACAGATCCTTTGGACCCCTTCCACCCATTTATCTTTAGGAACAAAATCATAATGGTTTCTGACATACAGTACAAGAATAACAGATAATCATGCAATCTAAATTAGCTTCAAAACAGTAACAAAAATGAGCTGTTACATTTCAGGGTGGTTGAGAAAAAAATCTTGTCATTGAAAGAAACACCATGCTTGTGCTAGATACAATTACACTAACATATATGGTGGTTTAAGAAGACACAAATTTGCAGTAGGAGAGAACACTAATACAAGTCAATACTTAGCGCAAACATGGCCAAAAGGACACCAATGACAAGGACAATACCATAAAAGATGACAAGACAACTTAAAAACAATGTTCTTGTGCACCAGAAAACCACAATACCTCCAAACCAACGTCACTCAAACCTGAACAACACAATGACTGACACGCAATGTCACTTAAACACTATTAACCAACATTCTAGATATGCATCACACTGTGTTACCAGCACACAGCAGTAAAGAAGAAAACAAGCAAATAGCCTTTACCAGAAGAGATGCTTGGTGAACCACAACAAACAGATGATGACTTCATTCCAGTGATCACTGGCATGGCTGCTATTTGTCCTCTTGCAACCACATTAGCAAACCGTGCTAATATGTCCCCATCACTTCTGGCATCCATCCAAATGTGTCAAGTTTAGCATGAACCAGCATGCTGTACTTTGAACAGAACGGTGATAAGCTGAAAAGCAGAGAGCATGCAATTATTGCTGTAATTCCACAGCACCTGTCTGTGCATCATATTCCAAACAAGGTCTGTTCAAAATATTCTGGCACTTTGTCCACAACATTTTTATATGCTTACATTTTGATTATTGTACATGATCTCCTTGAAAATATTCTCTCCACATTTGATACACCGCTCCCAGTGCCATTTCCATTTCCAGAAGCAGCCTTGGTATGCCTCTTGCTGGATCGTGTGAAACATCATCGGTGAATTTTCTTTCATCTTCTCTATCATTGCAAATCTTCATCCTATCAATGAGGTTTTCAATTTTGGAAATTATAAAAAGTCCACAGGAACCAGGTCTGGAGAGTATGGAGGATAAGGCAGTACAGTTATTTCAGTTTTTGTGCAACAGTCACACACCAACAGGGATGACTGTACGGGTGCATTATTGTGATGCAAGATCTATGAATTGTCTTGCCACATTTCAGGCCATTTCCTTTTCTCATATTCTCAAATACATCACAACATGTCCTGATAGTACCATCAATTAACAGTTAGACCCTGTGGCATGAATTCATGATGAACTAATCCTTCAAAGTCAAAGAAAACTATCAGCAATGCTTTGACATTTGACCTGACCTAAAGAGCTTTCTTTGGTCTTGGAGAACCTTTCCGGACCCATTGTGAAGACTGAACCTTCGTCTCAACATCATAACTGTAGACCCACATCTAATCACCAGTTATAATTCTCTTAAGGAACATCTCATTCTCATTTGAACGATCCAAAAGCTCTTCACAGATTGCAAGGCAAAGTCACGATGCATTCCAAGATGCTGTGTCAGGATTTGATGACCTGATCCAACTGAAAGGTCATGTTCTTCTGCAATCTCTTGGATTGGTATGCACAATTTCATTGACATTTATTACATAGTGTTGTCGGTAGATGTCGAAGGGCATCCTGAACGAGGGTCATATTTAACTACTGTCTGGCCATTGGTAAACCATGTGAACCATTCAGAACACTGAGTATGACTTAAGCACTCATCACTGTAGGCTTCCTGCATCGTTGGTGTGTTTCTGTACAGGTTGTTTTGAGTTTCACTCAAAATTTAATGCAGACCCATTGCTCCTGTAATTATGCCATCTTGAAATTCGCAAACTGTGTGTGACAATGTTCTCCTCAATACAACACTGAACAATAATTAACAGACATACAACAATGAAACTTTTGACAGTTACACATTAAACACAGGCAGGTGTAGGGATGCCAACAGCATTTCGCTTCAACACACCATTGGTGTAAAATTACGAATGTTCCAGAATTTTTTGAACAAACATCTTACACAGCAACTACAAAGGGCAGGCACCCAGATGACATTTGTTACTGGTATCTGGGCATTATCCATCCAGATTCCATAATGCATATATAGCAGTGAGAAAATAATAGACAGACACCCTGTACCCATTGCCCAGGCTCAGTGGTTACACCTCATTGACTCCATACCTAGTCGGTTGCTCTCCAGTGCACTCCAGTTGACAGAGTGTTGTCTTCCTCATCTGGAGGCAGATCCTGACTGAGACTCTATGGTAGATGACACTGCTCCACTTCTGCCTCAGCCACAGATAATACTTGCCGCATAGCAGTTGTGGCAAGCCTCTCTGATATCGATACAGAGACATTCCTGGCATGGCTCAATGAGAATAATTTTGTAACAACACTAACAAATGTCAAAAGTCAATGTACATGTGAAACAGAGCAAATATCAGAATTAAAAAATGTGGAAGTATCTGAAAATCATATTTAAAATCTGAAGTATTGAGCTAATTTGTGAAATCAGTAGTAGTTTGTGCAGTAGAAGAAGTATAGAAAGAGAGAACATCTGGAATACATATTTTAGTAGTATTTGCAGTAACATGTGAAAGTTTAGTCCTCAGTGTAATTATTTAATTATTTATAGAAGTCTTTTCTCTGGTGAAATGTGTCGTACTATAGCTGTTCGGGCAACAATAGGAAAGTATAAAGTTAAAATACAGTTATCAGCAGTAATGTGTGTGGTGGACTCACATTCGGGAGGACGACGGTTCAATCCCGCGTCCGCCCATCCTGATTTAGGTTTTCCGTGATTTCCCTAAATCGCTCCAGGCAAATGCCGGGATGGTTCCTTTGAAAGGGCACGGCCGAATTCCTTCCTCATCCTGCCTTAATACGATGAGACTGATGACCTTGCAGTTTGGTCTCTTCCCCCAAACAAGTAATGTTTGTGGAAAGAAGTAAGGTTTGTATCTGTATTGCTCTTGAGGCCAGAGTTTAAAATAATATAATGGTATACAATAAAGCAGTGAAGTCAGTAAGTGATATTTTGTCTGTTGTGTAATGATAGTAAAGTTTGCACATAATTAGTATTTGTTAGTGTGGAACTGTTATTAGTGTAATTTTTTGTATATGAGTATCAATGCAGGTGTTTATTTATTGGCTATTGGAGTAATGAAACAAGGATACAAGCAGTAATGATGAAGTGACAAAATAATAAGTAATGGGAAATGTTTTAGACAGGGATCTACCAATGATTAGGGAGCCTGATTTTTGCATTAGGGTAATTTTCTTTTGTTGAGAATGCACTCCTCTAGATAACATATGTTCATTTATTAGCCATTCAGTGTGTTTACCATGCAATTGGCTTTGTCTAGTTGTTATTAATTTTACATTATACATTTTGCATATATATACACACATCTTTTAAGTAGTTAGTAATTTTTACATTTTACACACATCATTATTTTACATGTAGATAAATACATATAAATACATAAACTTCTTACTAAACAGATTTCAACAATAATCATTATACAGTTTACATTCAAGAATTAATTATACAGTTTTACACATTTAGTTAATGATAGTTACACTATTTTATTGTTTATTTCATTCAATAATTAATTGTACACTTTTAAACATTTAGTTAATCCCAGTTACATTATTTCTTTGTTTATACATTCCTTCCAAATTACTTCTAAGATATCAATATATTCTTCAACTGAGTAGTATGCTTTATTTTTAAACCAAGTGTCTAACACCTCCTTAAATTTAAAGAGGGTGAGTGTTTTGACTGATTTGACAGTTCGTTATATAACTTGAGACTTAGGTGTTTGTGACAGTAGTGTGTCAACGACAGCCTAGAATAAGGTATATCAAGCATGCAGTTGTTTCTAGTGCTGCGCAAATGTAAACTCAGTCTCTGTGTAAATTGTTGTCTGTTTAATAGGCTGAAGTGCTTCTTATACACAGTTTGTGCCTGTTGAATTACCCCATAACAGAATCCCATATAGCTGTGACTGAAAGATAGCATAGTAGCAAAGCATCAATAAACTTTTACTGACAGAATATCTTAGTTTATAAAGCAGGAGAGATAGAACTGAAAGATTATGATGGAACTCACAGACATGAGTGAATAAGGTAATGTTAACTGTGCACAGATGCATGTGGTTTTTGTGTAATAGAACCTCTTTGTGACTTAGACAATATGTTAGTATTTGGTATGTGAAAATGACACTGAGAATGGAAAGCTGACCAAAGAGTAATATTTTGGTAAAGTATTAATTATTAGTATATCCTGCTGTATATTTGATTTTACATGCTAATGAAATTTGCTAGTTATATTTTTTGATGCTGGTGCTTTTGCATGACAAAACTCTAAAGGAAAAATGCTTTTGATAATTAACTGATTACAGTAACTCAAAAGTAATATGGATATTGTGAAGAGAGTGAATGATAAGTGACATTTTGGAAATTTCATGAGAATTTAATTTTTGGTTTAGTGAAGATCTGATTTTAATGGAATGTGAAATGATTTGAAACAGCTTCCTTCGCTTTAACTGAGCATAACTAGTAATAATGTAGTCATGTTATGATAATAGTTCTATATCTGTGTATTCTGTAAAAAATATAGGCCATGTAAAGTGTTTTCTTATATGTTTAGTTATGATGATTACTAGAATTTTAAAGTAGGCTGTTTTTCACATATAATGATGGAGGCTGGCCACCACCAAGGACACTACTGTGAGACAACTAGTTGGTCCTGTGAAAGGCATGAACCGAGTAATTTAAAAGAATGAGTTTGTGATAAATGAGTAGTGAAGTAACTGGAACATGTGAAATTCCTTCCTTTGGTGTTTGCTTACAATGTTTTTAATTGCTTTCAGAATCAGCAAAGACTGTTCCTTACTTTTAACAACGAAATACGTCTCTCTTATATGACATATGGTTCTGTACTTGAATATATTTTGAACAATTTGTCCTTCTGTATTTTGTTGTATGGTGTGAATGATTTTGCAGCTTTTACCAGTAGCCAATTTTAGCATGTATTTCATTTAAATATATAATAATTATAACTCATGTTTTATAAAAATTGTACTTTTTCCTTTAACCGATGATCCATGTTGAATGTTAAATAGATAATAATTAAGTAGACAGTGGATTTTTCACTAAGGCGACAAAAGCCATAGGATACCTCTAAATATCATTTCGAGCCTTCCTTCACCCACTGTAGAACAGAATGTAAACACAGCCCACACCATTATGTAGCCACCACCAGCCTGCACAGTACCTTGCCATGCCATGGCATGGACTCAACTAGTCGGTGGAAGTCCCCTGCAGAAAAGCCATACTGCCTCCATAGCCATCCATAGTTGCGAAAGTGTTGCCAGCGCAGAATTTTGTTCATGAACTGACTTCTCAATTATGTCCCATAACTGTTCGTTGGGATTCATGTTGTGTGACCTGAGTGATCAAATCATTTGCTCAAATAGTCCAGAATGTTCTTCAAACCAGTTGCCAACAACTGTGGCCTGGTGACTGGTACGGTGTCATCCATGAAAATTCCATTGTTGTCTGGAACATGAAGTTCATGCAAATGGTCTCCTAGTAGCCGAACGTAACAAATTCCAGTCAGTGAAGTCAATGACCAGTTCAGTTGGACCAGAGGACCCTGCTATTCCATGTAAACACAGCCCATACAATTAAGTAGCTACCACCAGTTTGCACAGTGCCTTGCTGGCAACTTGGGTCCATGGCTTTGTAGCGTGTGTGCCAGTCTCAAAGCCTACCATCAGCTCTTACCAACTGAAATTGGGACTCATCTGAGCAGGCCACAGTTTTTTGGTTATCTAGGGTCCAATCAATATCGTCATGAGCCCAGGAGAGGTGCTGCAGGCAATGTCATGCTGTTAGCAAAGGTACTTGCAGCTGTCATCTGCTGCTGTAGTCCATTAATGCCACATTTTTCTGCACTGTCCTAACAGGTACATTTGTCATGTATCCCACATTGATTTCTGTGGTTATCTCATGCTCTGTTGCTTGTCTGTTAGCACTGACAACACTACACAAATGCCGCTTTTCTCGCTCGCTAAGTGAAGGCTGTCAGCCTTATCAGCACACTATGATACTGTGGATCTCAGAACATTGAATTCCCTAACAACTTCTGAAATGGAATGTCCCATGTGTCATTCACATTCAAAGTGTGTTAATCCCCTTTGTGTCACCATAATCATGTTAGCAACATTTTCACATGAATCACCTGAGCACAAGTTGGTTGGTTGGTTGGTTTGGGGAAGGAGACCAGACAGCGAGGTCGTCGGTCTCATCGGATTAGGGAAGGACGGGGAAGGAAGTCGGCCGTGCCCTTTGAAAGGAACCATCCCGGCATTTGCCTGGAGCGATTTAGGGAAATCACGGAAAACCTAAATCAGGATGGCCGGACGCGGGATTGAACCGTCATCCTCCCGAATGCGAGTCCAGTGTCTAACCACTGCGCCACCTCGCTCGGTCCTGAGCACAAGTGACAGCTGCGCCAATGCACTGCTACTTTATACCTTGTGTACATGATATTACCACCATCTGTACATGTGCATATCGCTATCCCATGACTTCTGTCACTTCAGTGTATTGTCAGCTATTTGGTAATATCTGTTTATATAACTCAATGTGAGGGCTATGTTACAAAGCAGGCGGGTTTCTTATATTTTTCTGTTCCCAAGAACAATCAATTCTTTTGTTAATTTTCATCTTATTTCCAATAAAGTTAGCGAGTGACATGTAGGACATACTTGAAAATCTCAAATTTCTATTTAGACTAAATTTCACTTATAATTATTATTCAAATTGTTGTTTCAAGGGTTCTGACTTCATTTGTGTAATTTGTTTTTTACTGTGGCCTGTTAATTAAGAGCTACATTTGATTAAAGTTAACACTATAGTTTACCATGCAAAGAAAACCTGTTAACCAGTACTTCAATTTGAGAAAAGTGATCTACACCATTTGAAAGTTAAGCATTCTGACTTTCCAGTAAAGTGTCTTAAATTAACAAAAACTAATTACTTGTGCATTTTGTAGGGCATGCCAAACATACTTCACCACTCAGAGTCTCACCTAACAGGGTGGGGGGAGGGGGGGGGGTCCTGGGGAGGAGGGATTGTCATGAAAATTTTGTCTTTGGAGTCTGTGTTCTGGCTTTCTCTGGTCCTAACACTACTACTCTTCTGTTCCTTTCTTTCTTATCCAGCAGGAGTAGTGCTTCCGTCTTCCCTCTTCTCACAAACAATAGTTTCTATTGCAGAAATCCTTCTGAAATCCATATCAAATATTGATAGTTACAACCTATTTCCACAGGAAAGCTGAGGAGTAACATACACACAAAGGACAGGATAAAAATAGTGAGTTTATTACATAACGACAGCTTTTTTAAGTTGAAAAGAAATCAACACAATTATTAATCATAAGGTATGCAACATGTTATCAATCCCACATGAAGAGGGGGAGGAGGAAGAGAAAAAAAAAAAAAACTTTCCATAAGTGGAACATGATGTGCTAAAATTGAAGTGAAAAAGCAGTAGTTTGTGAGTCAATTGTTTTGCCACCATAGCTAAGCCTGTTGTTATATCTGGTGAGAGAGCACTAACAAAATGATTAACAGCATGTAATCAAAGAGATTGACGACATCAAAAACACCATGAACAGATGTGAAGCAACCATTTTAGCACTACTTTATTTCAGCAAGACTTTGATACTATTGCTGTTGATATATTACTAATTAAAATGAAACAAGTGAATTTCTTGAACAGTGCAGTACTGTGATTTGAAAATTGCCAAAACTGATGTCAACAAGTCATCTGTTGGTCAGAGAAGTCATCATGGAGCTGTACGCTCCCCAGAGCCTCCGACATTCAGTCCTTGGCCTATTGCTTTTTTTTGTAGTGTATCTACAATATTTCATCTGTACTTCATTCTATATGCTGATGACATCCAGTCGCACAGGAACATTACCACTCTCTTTCAGGTATGAATGACAACTTTCAGTTAGTTCAGTATCATGCTGTAACTGTATATCAGTCTCTGTCAGGAAATTTTCAATTATTGCTGGAAAACTTGGATTCCTCTGTCTGTCAGGTGGAGGGAAGCAAATTGTTATTTGTGAGGATTCCACTGTAGACTTTCTGAAAAAGTCTAATAGGAAGAATGTTCTTGAAGTATTACTCAGTTCTTTCAGTTTGACGTCAGTTATTGATTTTCCATCTCTGGTAGTGGAGGAAAGCAGCACATTGAAAGATAATGCTTTGATAGATCAGGATAAATTTAATCAAATATGCATTTATCCTGTTAATAATGGTCTTTCTGATCATGAAGCACTGCTAGTTACAGTACATGACATAGCTCCACACAGAAATGCAAAACAGTCCTCCAAAATGTGGCATTCAGTTAATGAGTTAATGATTGCAAATTTTAGGACATGCTTGCAGCAGTTAGGCTGGAATGAGGTACACCAGGAACCTGCTGCTAATTTAAAATTTAACTTATCTCATGATACATTTTTGAGTATTTTTGAAAGCAGTTTCCCTAAGAAAACAGTGAAATATAATTATAAAAATAGAATTATAAAAAACCATGGCTTACTAAAAGGATAAAAATAACTTGTAACTGGAAAAGCAAAATGTATCTAATAGCAAGAAAGGGTAATGACTCAGAACAATCAAATATTATAAAAACTACTGTATTGTTTTAAGGAAAGCTATTAAAAAGGCCAGAAGTATGTGTGTTATGTCTGATATCAGCAACTCTGGTAATAAAATTAAAAGAATTTGGAATATTGTTGAAAGGGAACAGGGGAACCCAGAGCACAGGAAGACTATATTACCATCAAATTGAATGAAAAGTTTATTAACAAAAAGGCAAAGCTGTATCTGGAAGAGGCAATACCTAAGCAATTTGATAAAATTGAAATTCTACCCACCCCTCCTTCTGAAGTTAGGAAAATAATAATCTTACTGAAAAGCAAAGGCTTGTGTTGAATTGACTGTATCTCCAACAAAATACTAATGGCTTGTTCCCAACAGATAAGTAGGATTCTCAACCACATATTGTAATAGCTCACCAAAACATGGCATTTTCCTGATATATTGAAATATTCTACTGTTACTCCATTGCATAAAAAAGGGGGATGGGTCTGATGCCAACAACTACCACCCAATCTCACTTCTGACAGCTCTGTTCAAAATTCTTGAAAAAGTAATGTATTCAAGAGTAATTTCACATATTTGTAAAAATAAAGTACTAACAAAATTCCAGTTTGATTTTGCGAAAGGTTTTTCAACAGAAAATTCTATGCAAGTTGTCACTGCCCAAATATTAAATGCTCTGAATAACCGAACATCACCAATTTGAATTTTCTGTGATTTCTCAAAGGCTTTTGAAGGTGTAAATCATGGAACTCTTCTAGATAAGCTTAAATATTGTGGTATGAGTGGGATAATGCACAAGTGGTTTGATTCATATTTAACTGAAAGTGTCCAGACAGTTGAAATAAACAATTCCCGTAACACACAAAAACCAGCAGATTCCTCAAACTGGGGACGTACAGGGTCCCACAAGGGTCAGTCTTGGGTCCCTTATTGTTCTTAATTACACTATATTAATGACTTGCCTTATATATTCACAAAGATGCAAAGCTATTTCTTTTTGCTGATGATACAAGTAGTCACACCCAACAAACAACAATTAGTGTAGGAAATTGTAAATAATGACTTTCAAAAAATTATTAAGTGGTTCTCTGCAATTCATAAGACACAGTACATTCAGTTCTGTTCAGTAAATGGCACCACACCATTAATAAATGTAGAGACTGAACAGAAGTCTGTAGCAAAGTCAGACACAGTGGTGATCTGCTGAAATGTTTGATTTCAGTTACTTATGCTCTTGGGATTATCAAAAATTTTGTCAACAAACGTACAAGTAAATTAGCTTAGTATACTTATTTTTATTCACTGTTTTTGTATGGTGTCATATTTTGGGGAAAATCATTATGAAGGAAAAAAGTATTCGTTGCACCAAAGCATATTACCAGAATAATAACTGGAGCCCAACCAAGATCACCTTGCAGACACTTGTTTAAGGAACTAGGGACATTCACAGTAGCTTCATAGTTATGAAATTTATTGCTAATAACCAATCCCAATTCAAAAGTAATAGCAGTGTGCATAGCTCTTACAGTAGGAGAAAGGATGATCTTCACTACTTTGGGTTAAATCTAATTTTGGCATGGAAACGGGTGAATTATACTGCCACAAAAATCATTGGTCACTTACCAAATAGCATCAAATGTTTGACAGACAGCCAACCAACATTTAAAATCAAATCAAAAGAATAACTACTACGTTCAACATCATCATGAAGTGTCGTATTCATGATCTATGGAACAAGTATTAATCTATCTAATCTGATGGGTACAAAACGTCAGTCTTAAACTACACTCCTGGAAATTGAAATAAGAACACCGTGAATTCATTGTCCCAGGAAGGGGAAACTTTATTGACACATTCCTGGGGTCAGATACATCACATGATCACACTGACAAAACCACAGGCACATAGACACAGGCAACAGAGCATCCACAATGTTGGCACTAGTACAGTGTATATCCACCTTTCGCAGCAATGCAGGCTGCTATTCTCCCATGGAGACGATCGCAGAGATGCTGGATGTAGTCCTGTGGAACGGCTTGCCATGCCATTTCCACCTGGCACCTCAGTTGGACCAGCGTTCGTGCTGGACGTGCAGACCGCGTGAGACGACGCTTCATCCAGTCCCAAACATGCTCAATGGGGGACAGATCCGGAGATCTTGCTGGCCAGGGTAGTTGACTTACACCTTCTAGAGCACGTTGGGTGGCACGGGATACATGCGGACGTGCATTGTCCTGTTGGAACAGCAAGTTCCCTTGCCGGTCTAGGAATGGTAGAACGATGGGTTCGATGACGGTTTGGATGTACCGTGCACTATTCAGTGTCCCCTCAACGATCACCAGTAGTGTACGGCCAGTGTAGGAGATCGCTCCCCACACCATGATGCCGGGTGTTGGCCCTGTGTGCCTCGGTCGTATGCAGTCCTGATTGCGGCGCTCACCTGCAGGGCGCCAAACACGCATACGACCATCATTGGCACCAAGGCAGAAGAGACTCTCATCGCTGAAGACGACACGTCTCCATTCGTCCCTCCATTCACGCCTGTCGCGACACCACTGGAGGCGGGCTGCACGATGTTGGGGCGTGAGCGGAAGACGGCCTAATGGTGTGCGGGACCGTAGCCCAGCTTCATGGAGACGGTTGCGAATGGTCCTCGCCGATACCCCAGGAGCAACAGTGTCCCTAATTTGCTGGGAAGTGGCGGTGCGGTCCCCTATGGCACTGCGTAGGATCCTACGGTCTTGGCGTGCATTCGTGCATCGCTGCGGTCCGGTCCCAGGTCAACGGGCACGTGCACCTTCCGCCGACCACTGGCGACTACATCGATGTACTGTGGAGACCTCACGCCCCACGTGTTGAGCAATTCAGCGGTACGTCCACCCGGCCTCCCGCATGCGCACTATACGCCCTCGCTCAAAGTGTGTCAACTGCACATACGGTTCACGTCCACGCTGTCGCGGCATGCTACCAGTGTTAAAGACTGCGATGGAGCTCCGTATGCCATGGCAAACTGGCTGACACTGACGGCGGCGGTGCACAAATGCTGCGCAGCTAGCGCCATTCGACGGCCAACACCACGGTTCCTGGTGTGTCCGCTGTGCCGTGCGTGTGATCATTGCTTGTACAGCCCTCTCGTAGTGTCCGGAGCAAGTATGGAGGGTCTGACACACCGGTGTCAATGTGTTCTTTTTTCCATTTCCAGGAGTGTATATTCTAAGAAGTCACAGGTCATTCTTATATCATACTGGATGTTGATCAGCAGACATTGCAGTGAAACAGTTCCTCTATTACTTCTGAATGCTATTTGTTTATTTATGTATCTGTTCCTAGATAATATGACTTGTATGAATGATGTCAACACTTAAATGTACACAGTACAGACACATAAATACATAAATGTATATGATTACAGATAAAATACATACATACATTATTTGATTTTCTGTGTTACAAGTTTGTACTTCATATTTCACTATTCCATTGAACATATAGTAAAATTCCTCTTGATAATAATAGTTAATCATTAGCATAATTGTCAACATAATTTACACATAATTTATGGCAATTCATGACAATATGAAAACACTTTTTTAAGAGATAATTTTTAGGGTGTTCCTGGAGGTATTTACTGCACTTTTGTGGTTGACCACTGTGGAACTTTGTTGTATAATTTACTTCCATTATATACCACATTGCTTTGGATTTTTGTTTTGTTTTTCCTACTGACTTGGAGGTGGTGGCTGGATCTGGTTCCATTTTCATGTAGAGACCTGTTTGTTGGCTACTGATGAATGTCTTTCTTTACTTGGATCACTGCAAAATGTATTCACATGGCTTCTCTTACTCTTTATCAGTATAACTCATACAGCCCTTTCTTCTAACTTAACGATCTGAGAAGCACCTTTTCAAAAATTTATATATGCAAAAAATTTCAAAATTGAGTTAGGTGTGGTAATGGCAGTATATTGACCTTCACATTGACCCCTGAACCAAATTTTAGCAAAAGTCAACTACTGCCGTTTTAGCAAAACATGATATATGCATTCTTACAATTATAACAAAAGTCAACAAATGCAGTATAATTACTCTCTCGTGTCTTGGCTCTCTTTCGACAGCAAGCAGTTAACAATAATGGAGTATACTGGTTGCTTTAATTGATGTCACCCATTGTTGTAACAATGTTTAGTGTTGCAACCAGACTTCATTGTCATCAGAACACCTGCAGCTTTCTTTTAGACAATTATTCACTTGATGCTCACATGTACACCTACAAAGAAGTATTTCAAGTGGAAGCAGAGTGGAGAATGATTCTTGTGAGTCTGAAAACATCTTACGGGTCAAAGCAAGTTCCAATGCCGATTCAAGAACACCTGATATGTGCCTTATATGCAAAGCAAATCATGTAAAAAGGAACCTATCATTAAATGCAATCATGTACTTGAGGTTTTACCTTCAGAAGCTACAGGAACAAAAGACTGCAAAGCTGCTGAACTCTAATGTGAACATATTTCCCACTTTCATTGTCCCATGACATCATTAAATAAAATTGATCAAAATAAGTTTCTGTTAAAATTTCTTAATATTTCTTCACTTCCATGCAGAGTAGTGGACACCCAGAATACAAAAAGGAAGAAAATAGTGACAGTGAAGAATACCATTAGAAAAATGAATGGTGAAGTAGTGCCTAAATTTTGTCCCATGAAAGAGGAAAGTTTCCAAAGGAAAGGAGAGGAGGTGATGAAGCAGGAAAGGAGGAAACCATTGCCATTAAGAATGACATAAAAAAAATATAAATGCAGAGAGAGCCACCATGGAAGGGGGTACTGTATGAGAGATTATTTCCCTTCAGATCTCACAGTCAATAAAATTTTCAAGAGATTCTGTGAAGAAAGAAAAAATTTTGGACTGAAACAATGCTCCTTATGAAAATACAAGCACACAGTTTACAAACATTTCAGTCTACCATTCAGGACACCTCATACCAATACCTACTCTACTTGTAAGGTTGGTTTAATGGAAATAAAATTAGAAACATGTCTGAAGAAGAAGAATGAATTACAAACTGTACACAGGTAACATAAAATTCTTGAAAAGTGTTTTTATCATATAGTGAAGAAAGGTGATCATACTGTCATTAAGATTTGCTTTGACATGCAACATTGCACGTCCCCCATTTTTTAATAAGATGTTTAACAAAGTACCGACTCTGACCAAAGTTGCCTTGTGTCTCTGTTATATTAGGCACAGGATATGCATCTGACACCATTTTCTGGTTGAGGAACCAGTAGTCACAACAGAAACTGTATGTTTTGCCACCATCTGGTGATTTTTTTATTACAATCACAATGGGAGCAGCCAGGGACTACAACTAGGTTCTATGATGCCACCTATAAGTTTCTGATCTACAGACTCATTTATAATTGGTTGTAAAGGCCTTGGAATTTGATACAGTCATTTGCAGATGGATGCTTCACTTCCAGTGGGAATTTGGTGCTGAACAAATGGTGTTACAGATAATGGACCCGACAGCTGAAATAGTTCCATGTACTCACTCAACAGTTTTTTCACTAAAGCTCTACCCTGTGCTTCAAGATGTGCTACGTTACTCCTTAGTGCTGACTAGTTGATAGACCCTGCTGGAATTGTTTAATTTTCTGCAAAGTCATGGCGTAGTTCATCCTCATCTAACACTTGTAAATTCACAACCAAGGTACCCTGTGACAATTTTACTTCTTTGGGGCCAAAGTTATCAATACTAACAGGTACTACACTTGTGTTTTCTACCTCCTGAACGTAGGACACACTACATCATATAAAACAACTAACTGCATCTAATATTTCCTTATCCACCAAAGGTTCAACAAAACACAATGAGTTCAGTAGCAGGTCAGTACCAACATCACCTTTCCTGTACCATTTGGTATGTGATCCCATGAATTGACCTTAAGGGATTTTGTACACAGTTTAATTGGTTTCCCCTGGCCATAAGGAGGACAGTGAAGGTATTCCAGCTGCAGAGCCTAGCTGAAACAAAGTTCCATCCAGTTTTACTGTATCTACATCTACAAGTATACTCCGCAAGCCACCCAACGGTGTGTGGTGGTGTATGCTGTTGCAGGTGAATTATGGCGTGACATGCAGCCAGGAAACTGAGTCCAAGAATAACATTGTACCTACCACTAACCACTGGAAGAACTTCTGCATCCACCTGGAAGTTAATCCCCCCCCCCCCCCCAGAACATTAACACTCCAGCACCAGGTGAATTTACATGCCCTCCACCTGTGCCACTTAAATTCCAGCATGATGCACTTAACCTATTTGCCCCAAATAGTTGCCTACTTGCAACCAGTACCTGGGAAACAGAATCCAACAACATTTTACATAACTCATTCCCCACATAGCCAGTCAGAAAAACTCTGCCACTGCTTTCTTACATCACCATTTTTAATGGTCAGTGACATAGTGCTCTCATTCATGTTGTTTAACTCGCAACTCCGCTGACCCACTTTCATCGTGGTACCATACCGCTGAGCTGTGCAGCAGAATGTAAAATGCATATGGCTTCTGGCTCCCAAATTCCTTCACATTTTAACTAGCTTCATTACTGTAAAACTCTCATCTTTAACTAACTTTACCATTCTGATCAAGTGACCTTCTACATCTTTTTGGCTTATTAGAGAAGACTCTTCCATAAGTGAATATTTTTTTTGTTTTCTACCGCTATGTTTAATTTTAAGATCTAACTGGAATGATCTGAAAGTCCAAGTTACGTACAACAACATCACACATTTTTTTCTCAATATCAGTTGTATATCATTAATGATGGACACTGAATGCTGATATCATATGTCATGATGTTCTGTGGCAGATTGTATAGCAATATCAGTACAGTGTACGCTGCATTGAACTCAACCCTTATGGCTGTAGCCTCTATCCTTTTGAGTTGAGGGAGCTCTATGTTCAAATGGCTCTAAGCACTATGGGACTTAACATCTGAGGTCATCAGTCCCCTAGAACTTAGTACTTAAACCTAACTAACCTAAGGACATCACACACATCCATGCCTGAAACAGGACTTGAACCTGCAACCATAGCAGTCGTGTGGTTCCAGACTGAAGCGCCCAGAACCGCTCGGCCACACCGGCTGGCGGAGCTCTTTGTCTGTGTGCTCTATGTCATTGTGTATGATGATTGCTGTGCCACCTCCTGCCCTGTCATTGGTTGGTCAGTACAATAGATGCCATAAACTGCAATGCATAGCTGTCTGTGCAGTTTGAGTAGTGTCTCATCTCACAAGAATGATCCAGATGCTGTTTCACTCATGAACACAACTAGTTCAGTCCTTGTGTTGTAGATCCCATTGGCATTCCAAAACAAGATCTTTATCAGAGTTCTGTTGTTTGGGTAGTAGTGTGGATGTGGTGTATTGTACGTGAAAGAGAGTGGTAAGTGTGGTGAGAGAAGTTTGTATGATAGCCATGAGCTGGTCGGGTGTGGCTGCCATGAACTGTGAGCACAAAGTGGTGGTGAGGTTTAGGACCATCACAAGGATTTTAAGCCATGTGAGACTAGGGAACAGTGACTCCACTAATTGTTGTCAGGATGTTGTTTGTGTTGGCCAGTGAGGCAGTAGGTGTTTTGTTGACCACTGGTTCTGGCATTGGCGTGAGGGATGGGTTGGCTTGTGTGTTGGCAGTATGTGTTTCTGCTTGTGACACCTCTGTTGTTGCTGTCGTGAGGGAGTAGTAGTGTGGGTCAGAGTTTTGCTGTCTGCTTGACTGTGTACTTGTGTGTATTCAGCCTGCCATTGGTCTGTTTGTTGTGATGTGATGGTGTTCCCTCTTCTGTTGTTGGTTTCCCCTCTCCTTCTCTGGTTTCTGAGTTTCCCTTTTGTGGGTGCACCTGCTGTGGTTGCATGTGTGTCACACAGTATGTGATTACAGGGAGTGGAGTTGTGTTCTGCTCAGGTGCCTGTGTTGTAGCCAGTGCAGGTGTAGTGGATTGTGTTATCTGAACAGGCTATCTGTTTGTTGCTGGGGGTGTTGGTTATGTGTGTGGCAGATGCTGAGGGTCCACTATCCTCCACTGCTGATGCCAGCGACTGCATCAGAGAAGGAGACGCCACTCCTCACTGTGTGTGTGTGGGGGGGGGGGGGGGGGGGGGAGGGGAGTGGGGGGGGGGGGGAGTGGGGGGGTTGGACTTGTTCTGATAATGACTTGGTTGTTTTTGCACCTCAGCACCTCTTTGTGTACTTTGCACCCTCTGTAGTTGGCTGTATGGGGCCCACCACAGTTAAAGCATTTGTGTAGGTCTGTTGTGTTGTGCACTGTTGTGTTGCATGGTTGCATGTATGTTTACAGCAATGGAGTGTCAGGCTGCAATGTTTAGCCACATGACTAAATTGCTGGTAGTGGTGGCATTGTTGGGGGAGTTGTGGTGGTTCATATACTTCTGCTCTCATGGCCACGAGTAGGAAGAACTTTACCTTCAGCAATCCATGGGAATGCACCATTTCAGTCAGGTCCACCATCTAGTTGGGTATATTTTTGCATGTTCGGAATCCCATCGTGTGGCTCATGCTTACACAGTCCAGCCGAGGGCAATGAACTCTTCTTGTACTGTTGCATTTGGCATATGTATGTTCACTCCCTTTGTAACATACTTCTGTGTTCTTTCATCAGCAGTTCTGTATGTGTAATGTTCTACTTTTTGTTCTTTAAGGAAGTCAAGTAGATCTTTGTATTCAGCCCTTGTTATCATGTATAGTGAGTCATTGTCCCCTGAAAGTTTGGAGTAGGATTTTGTGTCAGCCTGCTTACTCACAAATGCTTTGTTGAGGGCACTTAGATCCCCTTTCTTGTAAATGATGACTGGGGGAAAACCAGTCTGCGTTGTGTTACGGTATGCACAATGGAGGATAGGTGGTTGTTTTGCACTTGTGCAGAGCGTTTCATGTTGTTATCCCTTGTGTGTATGGTGCTAGTGGTTGGAGCTGTGGGTGTTGGCAAGAGTACTTGGCAAATGCCTTGTGAGTTTGTGCACTTTTTTCATACACTCTCCACAGACCATGAGCACGTCAGCTTTTTTTGGGTTTGTAAATCCCATCTTCCACACATGAACTACTGCTTGAACTGTCACACACTATCTGACTAGCAAGTAGCAGTGTGCTCAAGGAACACACAAGCATACTGTAAGCAAAAGTAACAAGATTTACTTAGCAACGATGTAGGTTGAATGGCAGTGTGAAAACTTTTGAAAATACGGTATCTCATAAATGAATTGCACTAGAATCCTGCAACAAACACCACCGAAATTCTGATTTACCCTACATTTAGTTTGTTAAGTCAATAAGCATTGTTCCATTTAAAAAAGTGTATGTCTGCATAAAAAGACACCTTCTAAGTACTGTTACAGCCTGTGTATTGGCAAACAATATGAGCCCCTGACTACCTATCCATTCTGTGAAACCGCATGTCGATAGCACTTTCTATTTTCACAATATTTTCGTGGTGCAAGTTTCAGGTGATTCACCCCATATAATCCCTTCCTTTCCCATGATCCACCATCTTTCATTGTCGTTCCGCTATAATGACATGCTGTATTATATGAGTTTAGAACTACATGTATTATTTCAAACCCAATTCACAAATCTTGTATTTTGCTATCAATAGTCTCAATTTGTGCTGCCAGCAATTTCTGTGATGGAGTTGCAACTATTGTTTTAGTTTTGAAACTATTTTTGTATTTTTTTTTATATCCTTGATTATCAGTCTCGCCAGATAATCTTTCCCAAAACCATTTAGATGTAGTCCATGTTGTGTGTGGAATTTACACCCTATATTACTTAAGTGAATGCATTTCACATTTTTAAAATATCTGCAGATTTTACAAACTGGATTATTATTACTTTTTACTTCTATGTTAACACATTACTGTCTCACAATACCATGGTGATGTGGAATACTGACAATTATTGCATTTATAAGTGTGATTTTTTTCTGACAATATTTGAGATGGCATGTAGCACTGGTATTTTATTGTTATAGGTATGTATGAACCTCCAAGAAATATCACAAAGTCTTTAACATGTAGAGTTTTAAGATCTGCAGATGCAGTCATCTTCCTAGTTTCAGCAAGTGGGGCCCATGATCATGGTTGTCCAAAAGCACAAGCAGTTTTGTATTATTAATTCTGAGCTCCAATATTTTTAGATTTATTATTGAAATTCAACTTAATTGTAATAGGTATAGATTTACTACTTAAAGTGAAATATGAAAATTTGTGCCAGATCGGGACTTGAACCCAGATTTCCCTCTTATTGTGAGCATTTGTCTTCCAATTATGCTGTCCAAGCACACTCCATGGACCAACCCAAACTTCCATATGTCACACACCTATCTGTAGACAAAGATGTGAATTGTCTGCTAGTACTTCACGAGTGCAATGTAAACTCTTTGATTCTCTGTATTGTATCAGACCAAAAAGAAAGTAAAGACATAGATGCTCCATGCACTCTTACAATTTTTGGTGGCTCATTGTAACTAATTATTATGTTGTTATGTTGTATGCATAAATAAACTGCATTTACACTCAACATTTTGTGACCCCGAGTTTCTGAATTATGTGCTGGAATGGATACATTGCAAGCTGAAAAATTAAACTGCATAACCGACTGATTAAATGCACCATATATAAGTTTTCATGTCAATTGTGCCACAAGTAATCTTGTGAACAAACACATCACATGATCAACATCTACCATGATAAGCACAGCACTGACTTACCAGTATCAAACATGATCCTTAACCTGATTGTAGTAAAACTCTCCCACTCTGGTTGGATAATCCAGTTCTATGGTTCGTCCAACTTGAGAGCCAGCTTTTCGTGGCTCGCATTACCTCGGGTGAACAGACATACAGTTACTTAATGAGGAAATGGCCACTGAAGTACAAGACATCCTAAGTTTTCTGCCAAGTACTGAAAGATATGCCTCTGTCAAGCATGTGCTTGTAATGCACCTGTTACAGTCAGAAGCTAAGTGACTTGAAAAATTGCTTGACACTGAAGAACTCAGTGATTGCACACTATCTCAACTATTTAATCATCTTCACATGCTAGTAGGTAACATAATTAATCATGATATTATGTAGGATATATGGCTTTCCATATGGAAGAATATAGCTATATTCTTACTTACCTGCAAATGCACAGAAAATTCTTACAGTATGTGCTGGTGGAATCAATGCTCTTGCTCAAACTGCTGACACAATAGTTAAGATGTATCCGTCAATGAGCATCACAACAGTCTCCACCAAAATAGACACTTCTCTGGAAGCACAACAAGTGCAAGTGGCTGAACTGTTGATACAAGTAACAACCCTATAAATATGACACTCTGCGCATGCATTATGATGATCTTCCAGCAGAAACAAGTGTTTGCCTGCCAGGGAGAATACCTGCTGGCATCACAAAAAATTTGGAGCTGAAGCTCGGCAAAGTTGACCACCATGTGATAAGAGAAATGCTGCCAGGAATCAGTAGCAATGGCGACTGATTTCAAGCTGAACAACCATCGACTTTTTATATCAAAGCACTCTGCTCAGCTACAATTTCTTGTTGACACAAGTGCGGATCTCTCAATTTACCCTTCTTCTCATCTTCCATGGCTGAAAACCAGTGGTAATCATCTACAGGGTGTACATAAAGTCCGGGAACACTTTCAATTATTTATTGCACAAGAACCAAACATTGTACAAATATCATATATATGTCATTTTGAAGAGAAACCCTGAAAGTTTTTTTTTTCATGGATACCACCACAGCATAGTTTGGTAATTTGCCGATTGTCAGCACTAGTCACAAACATGGTGAGTTCAGGTGCAGAGCAAGCTTTCTGCGTGTTGAAGTTCGAGAAAAAAAAGTGTGCTTCAGCTGTTCAACGGATGTTTAGAACCAAGTACGGTAAGAAGCCACCAACAAGGAAGGCCATTTACCACTGGCACAACAAATTCGTCATGACAGGTTGCTTGTGCTCGGCAAAGTGAAGCGGACGTCCCAATGTGAGTGAAGTGAATGTGGAGCATGTATGAGAGACATTCATAAGGAGTCCAAAGAAATCGGTGCATCGTGCATCCTGTGAACTAAAAATGGCTCCAATGACAGTGTGGAAAGTTCTGCAACAGAAGCTGTTATGAAACCTTTCAAATTGGAGCTAGTGCAGAAGCTCAATAATGACAACAAAGACAAGCATTTTGAGCTCTGTTCACAGTTGCAACAATTGAATGAGGATGGGGATGGCATTGTTGATTGCTTAATTTTTAGTGGCAAAGCCACTTTTCACACTAATGAGAAAGTGAACAGGCATTATTGTCAAATCTGGGATACAAAGCATCCACACGAATGCATTGAATTTGAGCATGATTTCCCAAAGGTCAATGTTTTTTGTGCCTTGTCACATCAAAAACTGTATGGACCATTCTTCTTCGCCAAGAGCGCTGTTACTGCATATCCAAACTTGGACTTGTTGCAGCAATGGCTGATACCTCAAATGCAATTGGACTCTCTGTTCACCTTTCAGCAGGATGGGGCTCCACCCCATTTTCATCGTGAAGCTCGTGGGTACCTCAGCACAGAGCTGCTGCATCGATGGATCAACCATGCTACAGAAGGAGACAGCTGTTTCATGAAATGGCCTCCCCAGTCACCAAATTTTACTCCATGTGACTTTTTTCTGTGGGGACACATTAATGATCTGCCTCTACCATGTGATGTAGCAGAGCTCCGGGAGAGAATACAGGAGGTGACTGCCACAGTTGACAATGCCATGCTGGGACAAGTATGGCAAGAATTCAATTACCCAATTGACATCTGCCGGCTCACTCATAGTTCGCATATTGAATGTTTGTAAAAAATCTTTCAGAGTTTCTCTTCCAAATGCAATATGTATGACATCTGCACAATGTTTAGTTCTTGTACAATAAATAATTGAAAGTGTTCCCGGACTTTATGTACACCCTGATTGTATTGCAGGTGACTCTCTCATTAAGACATCTGGCTAAATCAGCTTATATTTAAATTTCAATCTTTGATGAGAATTCTTGTGGAGATTCATTGTTGCTGATGTGGTGTATCTGATTGTTGGAGCAGATAGTTATCTTTTTATTGTTTCCTCCCAGATCTCTGCAGCCAGTGCCTGCTTGAGTCTAGTCATAGGCACCTATGACATGCCAACCATGTTGGTAGCAAAGAGATTACAGGTGATTCACCGTACAACAACCTACTTCATCAGTTCTCCACAGTCATCCCTCTGGAACCTACTCCAACACTGGTAAGACACTTCACAGCACACCACATTGTCACTATGTCAAGACTACCAGTTCGGGGATGGTCTTCTTGTCTGCATCCAGAAAAACTAGAGATTGCCGAGCAAGAGTTCTCTTTTATGTCAGCACAAGGGACTTTTCACCCTTCAAGTAGTAGTAATGGGTGGCACCCACACAGTGATTGCTGTCAGCTGAACGCCAGAATGGTACCTGATTGTTATCCTGTGCCACTTATTGAAGACTTTGCTATGTGTATTCGTTGTACGACTGTTTTCTCCACAATAGAGCTCCTTGCTTTTTAGCATATACTAATTGCGTCAAAAGGTGTACCCAAAAGCAGTGTTTGTACTCCATTTGGGCTTTACAAATTTGTGTGAGTGTCATTTGGTTTGTGCAGTGCCACCCAGACTTTCCAACACATCATGGATGTTACATCTACATTGATGACCTGCTTGCAATATCATCTAGTGAGTCAGAGTATCTAGCACACCTACAACAACTATTCACTAGACTACAAGAACATGATTTAGTGATTAACCCGCAAAAAATGTGTCTTTGGAGTTATACAAGTAAAGTTCTTAGGATACCTTATCAATGCACAAGGGATACTACCATCTCAAGACAGAGTGAAAGCCATTTCTCAGTTGTCCCAACCCACTGCTGTATTAGAATTACATCATTTCTTGGGCTTGACCAACTTTTATAGATTTTTGTGAGTAATCATGCACTGTTGGCAGCAACTCTCAATGAAATGTTAAAAGGTTCACCTAAATCTGGAGACACACTCCAATGGACTGATGAAAGGAAAGCATCTTTGACCCAAGGGAAAGTGGTTATTGCAGAGGCAGCATTGTCAGCACATCCTCTTCCTGATGCACCTCTCTCAGTTATGGTAGATGCACCATCAACTGCAATTGGAGCAGTGCTACAAGACTGTGTGCAACATGACTGGAAACCTCTAGCTCTCTTTAGCAATAAATTATTGCCTTTGCAAGTAAATTGGTCAACTTCACACTGATGAGCTCTATGTTGCATATTCAGTCAGAAAACTTAGGCACATCCTTGAGGGTAGACATTTTACTGTTCTCACAGATCATAAGCATCTAGTGGTTGCTTTCCGGCAGAAGCCAAACAAGGCATCAACACACCAGCCATGACACCTGGACTTCGTAACACTTGCAACACCCAGGAAGATGACAGTGAATCGAAAGCATACCTTGAAGCATACCCTGAAGCATCATCAGGCTTGCAGCTCTGATGAACCTGGGTACCAAGAGCAAACACTGTGCCATACTGCAACATTACCAATGCCAGAAGCATGACTGTTCATTACTACAGATTTTCACAAACAAGCAATTTCATCTCTTCACAGCCTCACTCATCCAGGTGTAAAGGCTACTATATGACTGGTGAAGAAGGCATTTATCTGGCCAAATATTTAGAGAGATTGTAGGGCATTGCTTAGCTAGTGCAACACTTGTTGAGCAACGAAGTAACTTGGCACATAACAGCTCCGCTTAGTACCTTCACCCCAACGAATCAAAACTTTGAACATTTCCACATTGACATGGTTGGGCCTTTTCCACCATCAGACCTGCTTCACAGCAACTGACTATTTCTCTCATTGACCTGAAATGTATCCTGTGAAAGACAACAGCTGCAACTGCAGCCATGACCTTTTTCTGTGACTGGATCCCACTCTTCAGTATTCCTCTCCATGTCATTACTGATCAGGACAAGCAATCTGAATCATACTTCTTTAAAGCTATCTCAAATTGCTTGGCATGAACCACAGTAGAACCTGCACCTATCACCCCACTGCTAATGGTCTTGTGGAACGGCTTCATCATTGATTAAAGGCTTTCCTTCGATTCCGTGCCACTGAGCATTGGACTGACAGCCTACCTCTTTGTTTTACTAGGTCTCTGGATAGCCTTTAAACAAGACCTGAATTAGTGTATGGGCAGACACTTTGATTACCGGGAGAGTCCTTTACTGACATAGCAGACTGTGTTATTGAAGCTTCGGATTTTGTGCAACATCTTCACACACAGATCTGCAAGCTCTGGCATGCCATTTATAAAGAACATTCTACCCACTGAACATTGATTTTCTGCAACTTAATGTCATGCAAGTAAGTTTTCATCTGACACAATGCCATTCGAAAACTTTTCCAACCACCATCTGATGGCCCACACACAGTACTGGCAGACCACAATAAGATGTTTGTTGCTGGTATCAATGGCACTTCTGTCACAATATCCATCAATAGCCTCAAGCCAGCCTTTACACCAGCTCACTGTGAGACGCTAACTACAAGTAGTTCTACAGGGACACCAGACACACCTAGTCTTCCACTGCTGCCACCCATGCTTCCAAGTGAACCTCAAGTCATAACTCATTTTGGACATTGCATATGTTTCACTATCTGATATCATTTATACTAGGGATGGAGTGATTAAGACAGTGATGTGAATCATCTGCTAATATCTTATGAGTGCAGTGTAATCTCTTTGATTCTCTGCTTTTGAAGTATAGATGCTCCTTGCAGTCTTACAATTTTTGGTTGATCGTTGAATTAATTATTATGTTGTTATGCTGTGTGCATAAAAAGCTGCAGTTACACATGACATTTCATTTCTATTCTTCTTATAGATAATTAATTCATTTACCCCTAAGCACACATCTCCTGATTCCTCTGCAGGTTTTAGAATCAAAACAAAACAACCTGAAATCATAGACTATTGTTATCATTTTCATATATAATGAACTACAGTCACAAGTTGCCAATCAGGCTATCTGAGTGCATATGTTGCTTTAGCTTGTACACCTATGCCTGTTACAGTTAAGCTGAATTTCTAGAATAAATTTCTGTGTTTGAAACTGTAGTTCATCATCAAATATAAATACCAATATTTTCAGTTTGGTCATTGTTTTGTGTTGTTTCACTAAACACTCAAACACAACTTAAGAACTTATAAGAACAAAATGATATTTCTATTAAGGTAACAGGAAAACACATGGTAAAAATTACTAGTTTCCTAAAACTTTTTGAGGTTAGTTAATTTATGATAAATGTAGAAAATATATGCTCCTCTTTAAGCGAAACTAGATGTGACATAACATGTTAGTTACAATGTCTGCTACAAACACTTAATCACAAACGCCATTTCACTACAAATTAGATTATGCACAGAACAATGGTAACTTCCGAAAAGCCTCAATACTGCACGGTTATTTGCATTTATATACAATGAAATCTGGGGTGATCTATTCTTTGGCAATAAATTTGAATCATAAATACTGATTTGTGATGATGTAAGTTACCCAAAAGCACTTGTACCGGTAACTTACGAAAATATTTGTAGTTTTGTAAGCATCCCAAAATTCTCAAAAGTAATCTATTTATCATGTTACTATATAATTAAATTAGAGAATGATTATTTTGAACCAGGCTGGACCTACTGTTCTCAAAAATTTTAAAAGAGCACAAATAAGTTTAATCCTACAATTAATGATAGCAGTAGGAGTTTATCACAGAACTCATGAATGTTTGAAATTTCACAGTACAAACAGACATTGATACAATCAATGAAATGTTATGCAGGAGCAAGGCAAACAGTAAGATATGCAAATCTAGAGTTTCAAATTAGCACAAAAATATTTTCAATATTTTTCATTGACCACAGTCTTGTTTGATTCCTTATTTGTCTGTCAGTAAGTTTCTTGTCTTATCTTATTCACCTTCCTTTTTCTTTAAACATTAACATTACATGGAACAGTAAAACAACACTGCATGATCTTGAATGAATATCTAAGTTCGGCAGAAGAAACTGATACAGCATTTGGAAATCTGTCTCCTGTCTACATGTAATCCAAAAATAATTAAAAAAATATTTCCACCTCAAGTTAAACAAAAATTAATTCAGACTTTAGTCATGCCAAGTCTTTACTACTGTGATGTAAATCACCACAGCACAAATAGTGAAAACTCCAGATGACTCAAGTTAGCTATGAATGCTTACATAAGATACATCTGCAACATTTAGTTCTATGATCACATCAGTTCTTCTTATAAATATTTAGGTTGATTGTGACTGGATAGGTGGTGTGATTTCCACATGCTCTGTTTACATAATTAGTCCTGAGTGCCTCTCCTTACATAATAATCACCTATTATCATTCCATAATTGCAGTACTGATTAGATATGTCCAGCATCTTGGCTGCACCTATGTATATCACTAAATCTTTCTCCATTTCCTTCTCCATTTCAGCCGTACAACTGTGGAACGAATTACCCTGTACATTGCGTCTTATCCAAACCCACTTTGCATTGAAGAGGATAAGTCATTTTTGATGTAGCCTTCTTCTTGGCATATTCTAACTGTTTTTCTCATCTCTCTCTATTCTTGTTCCTTCCAATTCATCTACTAATCTCACCCTACTATTTCTTCCTCTTTCCCTAAACAGTCAATTCCTTCTGTACTGTCACCTTGTTTTATGTTAGCTGTCATAACTCATATTCAACAAAAATGTAATGAGGAAACTGTTTTTACTATCCTTATGTATTGCTCCCATATTATAAGAACTGTGATGCTGATCACTGACGATGTGTGGTTAGATGTAAGAGAAGGCTCAGATCTTGCATAAAGGCTTAAATAAATAAAGAAATAAACAAATGTGTTTTCCTATTATAGTGTACACACACAGTAACTAAAATTTCATTATATTCCCTCCTTCCTGGTGTTGCGACTTTAATGGGCAGCAGTTTAGATCAGGTGCACCTTGGTCTGAAAATCCTTTCCTGTCAAGCATCAGCAGATATACTGCTCACAGTGCAACACTGTATGGCACAGACCACAGAGAACACGAGAACAATGTTCCTCACCTTCAGTTACTCAAGCATGCAATATTATCTTGTATGTAAACAACATCATACCTGAAACTTCATGGCAGGTTAAGGCTTTGTGCCGGCCTGAGACATGAACTTGGGGCCTTTGCTTTTTGAGGTCAATTGCACTACCAACTGAGCTATGGAAGCATCACTTACAAATTGTGCAAGTTTCACAGGAGAACTTCTATGAAGTTTGGAAGCTAGTAGGTCAGTTACTGGTGGAAGCAAAGCTGTGAGGATGGATTATAAGTCATGCTTGTGTAGCTCAGCTGGTAGAGCAATTGCCCCCCCCCCCCCCCCAAATTCCTCACTCCCCCCAATAGTCCTACCACTGTCAAGCATCAACTACAAAAGAGTGCTTCCCTCATCATCCGGTATCACCCTTGACTGGAACAACTAAACCATGTCTATTGCCAGGGCTTTGATTGTTTACTGTCATGTGCAGAAATGAGCGGCATCCTACCCAAGATCTTTCCTACTCCTCCTAAAGTGGTGCTCCACTGCCCAACCAACCTATACAACATCCTGGTCCATCCCAACACCTTTTCCACACCCAGCCTCTTGTCACAGGATCATATCCATGTGGAAGACCCAAGTGCACGATCTATCGATTCCCAGCCTCAGTCTTCACTAATGCATTGCCCTCACACCCTCTACCCAACAGTTTCCCCTTACTCTGTTCTGTCACCCCTCCTAATCCATACCTCCATGTCATCCACATTGTGTGCCACACTTCACTAACTCCTGCCCCCATGTAACACATATCTAGCTGGTGCACCTGCCATCCATTCCTCCCACATTTCTAGCCAGCATACCTGCCACATCCATCCAAGCCACTAGGTAGCCATTCAGAACCCTTCTTCCTACAGCCTGTGACTTTCTCCCTCAATGCATCATACACTACACATCCCCCACCTGATCCTAGTCCACCTGCTAAACTGCAATCCTGGCACTGTGCATCTAGCCAGCTTAGAAGCTAGCAAGTCTTCATTCTCTTTTATGTGTGGCTGTCAATGAATAAACACTACATCTATTCAGTGAATGG